>NC_134139.1:7990000-8615000 GCF_033958435.1 Carettochelys insculpta | reverse complement strand
TAGCACGGCTTACTCTCTGTTACCATAGCACATGCCAGTTTGTGAACTTCTGGCTCTAGAGGCAGAACTCCCTGACACAAAAGACCGATAGCCAGTTTTGTCCGACATCATCCAGCATGGCTAAAGTGACAGTTATAATTAGAGAGGCACAGCAGAAAGGCATCAAAGTTAGATGATAGAAAAAGCAAGCATGTGAATCCCAGTTAACAGCTCTGGAGGGATGGGGTCAGAAAACACTGAAGTTAATTGGACTCATGGAAGCTTGGTCAACAGGCCAGGCTCCTGTAGCAGAGACGACATGATAGCGTGTGGCTATGTCACCTCATCAAACTGAATCAAAACATAACAGATTCCACATCTGTCCAGGCTAGGTATTTATACTAATCTCACCACCCGTACTCCCCCGCCCCCAACACCTAGCAATGTCACCATCCCTTACCATCCACCTGAAGCATCTGTGGTACAATAACTACATTAAACACAGCATCTGATGAAGTGAGTCTGTGCTCACGAAAGCTCATGCTCAAAACTTTTCTGTTAGTCTATAAGGTGCCACAGGACCCTTCGTTGCTGTTACAGATCCAGACTCACATGACTACCCCTCCGATACATTAAACACAGTGACACCAACAACCCCAACCAATATTGGATGTAGAGTCAGTCACAGCAAGTGGGGAAAAAACCTCGTGTTTGACCATCACACCTCTGTAAGCGGGTGCGTTTGGGATCCAGCACTCACCCCCACATTGTGTTATGCGTGTGTAGCGTTAAACTTGAGCCCCACGCGCATGGGGAGGAAATGTCTGTGGAACTCCCGATCACAGGGCAGGGGAGAGCACAGGGCAGCACCTCAATCCCCAAACCTCTGAGGGAGGAAATACTGGGAGAGCTCCCTCCAGTGCCCGGGGGGCAGCATGGAACTGTGGGGACCCCCACGGCCCAGAGGTCTGTGAGGCTCTCCCAGTGATCAGGGGGCGGCAGGGACCTGTGGGGGAGGCGGCTGTGGGCTCCCTCAGTATCCAAGGGATGGGAGGGGCTCGTCGGTGGAAGAGCCTGTGAGGTTCCCCCTAGGCGCTGGGGCAGCGGGGTGCCGTGGGGCTCGCCCAGGGGGCGGCGAGGGCCTGAGGTGGAGGGCTCGGGTTGGGCTCGCCCAGGGGCCGGCGGGGACGTGTGGGGGGAGGGGCTCACACGCCGTCGGGCCCCGCTCACTCACCGGGCAGCGCCAGGGTCCGCGCGGCAGCCGGAAGCGCTGGGCGCTCGCTCCCTTCCTCCCCCTCCCACCCAGCTAGTTCCAGTAACGGCCACGGGCGGAGCCTCCGCCGCAGTCACGGGACCAAGCGGCACCGCCTCCCGGCTCGAGCCACGGAAGGCCGGCGGCGCGGAGACATGACGCCAGCAAACGGCGCGCGGGCGGAAGTAGCGTCAGGCCGCTCGCCAGGCAGCTCCCCCTCGCGTGGCGGGGTTGCCGAGCAACGCATGAGCGTGCCAACCCCCACCCTTCAGTCAGAGCTCACCCTGCTCCTCCCCAGTGGCCGGCGAAGGGGCTGCAGCCCCAGCACTACATGTCACCGGCGGTGGGGCGGGAACCCAGCACAGTGGGGGTTCACATGGGCGAGGGGAGGGAGCGAACAGGAGCCTGGCACAAGGGCCATGCGAGCTGCCTGCCAACTGCAGGACCACTCCCCCCCACCCCCCAACTTCCTGGGCGCTTGGCAGCCGTGGCGTGAAGCCATCGCCCAGGCTATGTTCACGCTCCCGGGATCTTTCGAAAGAAGCTCTCGGGCAGGACGTCTTACAAGAGAGCTGCTTTCTTTGAGCTTGCGAACAGGAGGGAGTTTTGAGAGGGGCTCTCCTGGTGAAAGAGGGGCGATTTCTGGCTGGAGTGTGTGGGTGCTGGGCTTGTGTTTGTCTGTTTGTTTGGAGATTTTTGAGCGCCCAGCTGTGTTTGTTTGGTTTGGTTTGGTTTGGTTTGGTTTGTTTGCAAGGCCCTGTGCTCAGAGTGGTGGTTGGAAGCTGTGAGTCATAGTTGGGGTTGAAATCTAAAGCTCATTGGTCGAGCTATAGCCAGAGGGCGGGGCTATCAGGAAGGCCAGGGCTTTATAAACCCTGCTAGATAGCGACCAGGGCGATTGGGAACAGGAGGGAGTTTTGAGAGGGGAGGTTACAGGGTATCATTTCCTTCTGACGTATATATCCCAAGCCTTTAAATAAAAACCCCATTTATATTCAGATTATTCTACAAATAAAATGCAGACAGAAGCCCAGCAGCAGAGTGGGGGCTATCCTGTTTATTGCACAGAGTGTAACATGTATGACTATCTGCCCCGTGGGCGGGTGGCGTATGTGTGTGCTCGTTGCAAGGCGCTCCTGACCCTGAGAGACCAAGTTCGGGCTTTGGAGGCCAGGGTGGCTGAACTAGAGGAGCTCAGGGAGGCAGAGAGGTATGTGGATAAGGCTTTCCGGGACACTGTAGTACTGTCCCACCTCCAGTCTGAGAGCTCCAGTGCTCTTAAGGAGGATGAAAGGCTCAGGGGAAGGGAGCAGCCATCGGAAGCTCAGGGGAACCACGCCATAGTTGGGACCCTCCTTCCAAAGTATGTTACGGTATCCTCTCGTACTGAGGATACCTCTCTGGGGGAGGGAATGCCAGTTGTTAGGAAAAGGCAGGTGTTAGTAGTGGATGATCTGATTGTTAGAAACATAGATAGCTGGGTTTGCGATGACTGGGAGAACTGTATGGTGACTTGCCTGCCTGATGCGAAGGTTGCAGATCTCTCGAGGCATCTAGATAGACTAATGTGTAGGGGTGGGGAGGAGCCAGTGGTTGTGGTACATGTTGGTACCAACGACATAGGAAAGGGTAGAAGAGACGTCCTGGATTGTGTCGGGGAAGCCACTTTCCCCTGGGGTACAGTGTCCCCCAAAGCTCCAAGGCTGGAGGTAAAAGCAGTGAGGCAAGAGTGAGATCTAAAAGGAAACTTTATTTGCATGCATGCAGGCTACCAGCTTCCAAAGAAGTGGGAGCCCTGAGAATCAGTTGTCAGGACTCTTTATACAGTTTGTTTAGACAGTTTAGTCGTTAATTGTCCTCTTTAACATGTGAAAGTCTCGGCAGAATTGTCCTGAGACGTGTCTGCAAACATCAGCTGTGCTTGAGGCCAGTTTACGCTACAAAGGTACATGATAACCCAGATAGAGGAGCCTACAGGATAAATTGTCTTTAGGTGACAAGGCAGGGACTTCAAAGTAGTGCAGATGACCCTCTAGTTTCTGTTACAGAGTGAGGCCTGGTCAGTGTGGAAAAAAAAAAACTCTTTTAACTCTTAGAGCAGATTTTTTTCCCCACAGACTTATAACCCTTAGAGCAGTTTTTCCCCCACAATTGCTAGGAAAGAGACTGAAATCCAGGACTTCCAAGGTGGCATTCTCAGAAATGCTTCCTGTTCCACACACAGGGCCAGGTAGGCAAGCAGAACTTCAGAGTCTCCATGCGTGGATGAGACGATGGTGCAGGAAGGAGGAGTTTAGATTTATTAGGAACTGGGGACACTTTTCAGAGAGGGGGAACCTATACAGGAAGGATGGGCTCCCCCTAAATCAAAAGGGATCCAGACTGCTGGCACTAAACATTAAAAAGGTTGTAGAGCAGTTTTTAAACTAAGAGATGTGGGAAGGCCAATTGGTGCACAGGAGCACGTGGATCGGACAGAAACTCCTCTTAGAGAGGAATCCATTGATAGAGATACTCTCAGTAGTAGTAGGCATCCTTCAGTCTGCATAGACTATGGATTGCGCCCTTTAAAGTTTCAGTTGAGGACTTCATTTACAGCGTCTATTGTGACTATGAAGACCCACACAAGAGTGACAGTCCTTGCTGCATCTCTTGCAAGATACTCTAGGCTTTAGTAAAAAAGAGAGGAGGGGAGATATCAAACAATGGGCTAGATCAGACAAACACGTATAAAAGAATCTCATACATCTGGGATGGGAAGACAAATAAGCAGAGGCAAATCTTTAAAATGCTTCTACACAAATGCTAGAAGTCTGACTAATAAGATGGGTGAACTAGAGTACCTTGTATTAGAGGAGGACATTGACATAATAGGCATCATGGAAACCTGGTGGAATGAAGACAATGTATGGGACACAATCATACCAGAATATAAAATATATCGGAGGGACAGAATGGGCTGTGTGGGTGGTGGAGTGGCACTGTATGTGAGAGATAACATAGAAGCAAATAAAAGCAACGAGAAGTCCTGTGGCACCTTATAGGCTAACAGAAATGTATGAGCAGAAGCTTTTGTGGGCAAAGACCCACTTCTTCAGATGCAGGTAGTGGAAATTTGCAGAGGCAGGTATAAATAGGCAGGCCAGAGCAAGGCTGGAGATAACGAGGTTAACTCAGTCAGGGAAGGTGAGGCCTACTACCAGCAGTTGATCTGGAGGTGTGAACACCAAAAGAGGAGAAATAGAATCAAATGAAATAAGAATTTTAAATTAATCAAAATGTTCCCTAGAATCACGATGGATAGTAATTCCAAGCTCTACTCAGAATATAGCAGTAGGGATATATTATCGACCGTGATAGTGATGTGGAAATGCTAAGGGAGATTAGAGAGCCTACCAGAATAAAACAGTCAATAGTAATGGGGGATTTCAATTACCCCCATATTGACTGGGTACATGTCACATCAGGATGAGATGCAAAAATAAGATTTCTCAATGCCGTTAATGACTGCTTTTTGGAGCAGCTGGTACGGGAACCCACAAGGGGTAGGGCAATTCTTGATTTAATACAGAGTGGAGTGCAGGATCTGGTCCATGAGGTCACTATTACAGGACCGCTTGGGAATAGTGATCATAATGTAATAACATTTAATATTCCTGTGGTGGGAGGAACACCTCAGCAGTCCAACACTCCGGCATTTAATTTCAAAAGGGTGAATTATGCAAAAATGAGGAGGTTAGTTAAACAGAAATTAAAAGCCAGAGTGACTAGAACAAAAACCCTGCAAGCTGCATGGAAGCTTCTTAAAGACACTATAATAAAGGCCCAACTTAAATGTATACCCCAAATTAAAAACATACTAAGAGACTGAAAAAAGAGCCACCATGGGTTGACACCCATGTAAAACAAGTAGTGCGGGATAAAAAGGTATCTTTCAAAAGGAGGAAGGCAAATCCTAGTGAGGTAAATATAAAGGAACATAAACACTTACCAAATTAAGTGTAAAACTGTAATAAGGAAAGCCAAAAAAGATTTTGAGGTACAGCTAGCCAAAAGCTCAAAAAGAAATAACAAAATGTTTTTTAAATACATTAGAAGCAGGAAGCCTGCTAAAAAACCAGTGGATCCCCTAGATGATACAAATACAAAAGGAGCAATCAAGGGTGATAAAGCCATTGCAGAGAGAAGAAAAGATTTCTTTGCTTCAGTCTTCACTGCTGAGGATGTTGGGGAGATTCCCACACCTGCACCATTTTTTGTGGGAAATGAAACTGAGGAACTGTCCCAGACTGAAGTGTCATTAGAGGAGGTTTTGGAACAAATAGATAAACTTAATGTTAACAAATCACCGGGACTGGATGGCATTCATCCAAGGGTTCTGAAAGAACTCAAATGGGAAATTGCAAAACTATTAATGCTAGTTTGTAACCTGTCCTTTGGATCAGCTTCCGTACGTAATGACTGGAATATAGCTAATGTGACACCAATATTTAAAAAGGGCTCTAGAGGTGACCCTGGCAATTACTGACCAGTAAGTCTAACTAATATCAATCCTGGGCAAATTAGTTGAAACAATAGTAAAGAATAAAATTGTCAGGCATGTAGAAGAACATAATTTGATGGGCAAAAGTCAACTGGTTTCTGAAGAGGGAAATCATGTTTTACTAATCTGTTAGAGTTCTTTGAAGGGATTAAGAAACATGCAGACGGGAGATGCAGTGGATATTGTATACTTAGATTTTCAGAAAGTCTTTGACAAGGTAGCTCATCAAAGGCTCTTATGTAAATTAAGTTGTCATGGGATAAGAGGGAAGGTCCTTTCATGGATTGAGTACTGGTTAAAAGACAGGAAACAAAAGGTAGGCATAAATGGTAAATTTTCCGAACGGAGAGGGGTAACTAGTGGTGTCCCCCAAGGGTCAGTCCTAGGACAAATCCTGTTCAATTTATTCATAAATGATCTGGAGAAGGGGGTGAGCAGTGAGGCAGCAAAGTTTGCAGATGACACTAAACTGTTCAAGACAGTCAAGAGAGAGGCAGACTGTGAAGAACTTCAAAAAGATCTCATCAAACTGAGTGTCTGGGCAACAAAATGGCAAATGAAGTTTAATGTCGATAAGTGTAGGGTAATGCACATTGGAAAAAATAACCCCAACTATACTTTCAATATGATGGGGGCTAATTTAGCTATAACTAATCAGGAAAGAGATCTTGGCGTTATATGGATAGTTCTTTGAAAACATCCATGCAGTGTGCAGAGGCTGTCAAAAAGGCAAATAGGATGTTAGGTATTATTAAAAAAGGGATAGAAAATAAGACCAGGAGTATCTTACTTCCCCTATATAAATCTATGGTATGCCCACATCTTGAATACTGTGTACAGATATGGTCTCCTCACCTAAAAAAAAAGATATCCTGGCACTGGAAAAGGTTCAGAAAAGGGCAGCTAAAATGATTAGGGGCTTGGAACAGGTCCCGTATGAGGAGAGGCTAAAAAGATTGGGACTTTTCAGTTTAGAAAAGAGGTGACTGAGGGGGGACATGATAGAGGTATATAAAATTATGACAGATGTGGAGAGGGTGAATAAGGAGAAGTTATTTACTTGTGCCCATAATACAAGAACGAGAGGACACCAAATGAAATTAATGGGTTGCAGGTTTAAAACTAATAAAAGAAAGTTCTTCTTCACTCAGTGCGTAGTTAACCTGTGGAACTCCTTGCCAGAGGAGACTGTGAAGACTAGGACTATAACAGAATTTAAGAAAGAGCTAGATAAATTCATGGAGGTTAGGTCCATAAAAGGCTGTTAGCTAAGGGTAGGAATGGTGTCCCTGGCCTCGGATAGTCAGAGGCTGGAGATGGATGGCAGGAGACAAACCACTTGATCATTGTCTTCGGTCCACCCCCTCTGGGACACCTGGCACTGGCCACTGTTGGCAGACAGGCTACTGGGCTGGATGGACCTTTCGTCTGACCCAGTATGGCCATTCTTATGTTCTTTCCAAAGCATGTGTCCCCACACACAAGAGCCGCTCCTTCAAACAGGAGCATCCATGCAGCCCCTGCTCTTTCAAAAGAACCGGCCAGGGATTGGGAATGAAGAGTGCTCTCATGACAGAAGGGCCCTGCGGAGCGTCTACATGCGTTCTTTCGAAAGAAGCTTTCGAAAGGGGGTGCTCTTCCTGAAAAGGGGAAGGAGGAGCGATTTCAAAAGGAGCGCCACATTCCCATGATTTACTTTCGAAAACACTTTTTGTGTGTAAATGCTCCAGGGGCTCTTTCGATAGAACTTGCTAGTGTAGACACAGCCCAAATGTTGTAGGAGTGCCCCACAAACCTACACCAGCCTCTGCTGTGGTTCCCTGGCCTTGCCAAAATCATCATTGTCATCATCAACAATGACGGGCCCAGCGCAGACGGCACAACTCTTCTGGCCAGGGGGCCAGGAACTTGAAACCCCTGCTTTAGATCCATACATACAGACTTCTGCCAGAGTTAAGAGTAGCTGATATAAGTAGAACCTCCCTAGTCTAGTACTGTCTAGCAACATCCATAATCCGGCATGATTTTAGTTAGCTGGACAACCACTTATCATGACTGTGGCCAAGGTTCCTGTGGTCCCATAAAATTTGTTTCCAGTCACCAGTCCTGGCTCTCAGTGTTCTGTGCTGTTTTTTAGCTCTAATTTACCCCGTATGTCTTCTAAGTGCCCAGTATACACAGTGAAAGTGTTGGTAATGTGCTAGACAGTATTGACCTCCCATGGTTTGGCAAATTCTCTTTTTCGGCACCGGTCAGGTCCCGAGGGAGTGCGACTAGAGTGGTTCAATGTGTATCAGTAGCAGTCATCACTCTCCACATTGGCCAATCATTAGATGCACATATTTTACCCAGGGGTTTCCAGCTATTTGCTGACAGCTGAGGAATGTTACAGTCCAGGAAGCCTGAGTTCTACACTCTGTTCTGAGAGAAATGTCCTTGAGGAGTTACAAACTCCTAGCTCCCACTTAACTCCTCATTCTAGTGCTAGTGCCCATCCTCTTCCTGGCTCCATATCCCTGCCCCAAACACCTCCTTTCTGGCTGATCCGAGCTAGGCTTCTTGTATCTTCTCATCAGTAGGTGGGCGTAAACAGGGAGTGCATTTAGAGCAGAGGAGAGGCTGTTACTCTGCTCTCTGTTCCAGCATGCAGTGCCACAACTGCCCTTGGCTGCTGCAAAGAGCAGTGGGAGGAAAAGTCCTGCTCAGCTTCTGCATCCCTGAGCTTAACTATGTGCAGTGCAGATACATCTTGAAGAATTTAGCTACTGAAGCCTAACAAATCTCTTCTGAACATGTATGAACTGAGATTCCCAGCAACTTATAACATGGCCAAATTTTGACCAATTTTTGATCAGATGACAAAAGTTAAACTCCGATATCAATGGGATTCTTTTGGTTAAATTTCAAATTCCTGCTCCAAAGCATAAAGATGATAGAGTTCCTCAAACACAATAGCTTCAATATTTTTAAAAACATGCACAAAAATAACTTATTTTTCCCTAATCTCGTTCTGAGAAATGGGTGCACCATTTTTGCTGACGTTTACCAAACATAAACAAACAAACGTGTATGGCAGACACTCATCAACGACAATTTCAGCTCAAATTACTATTACACAACTGAAAACTGCATCTTACAATCGAAGTCTCAGCTAACTTCAACTGTATGGATGCTATCTTGATCACTTACAATTTAGGGCTCTACATAAAATTGGCTGCATTTTTCCCAAGCTAATAAATACTCAAAGCCCCTATTAACTGCAGTGGAGATTACAGGTACTCAGTACACCTGGTTATCAGGCTACTTTAATTTAGGAGCAGTACTTCATGAAACATAAGCTGTCTTGTCCAGGCAACTATCAGTCATAACCAGGCTTTACATTGCAGTTCACTCAAACTCAATAACAGAATTGTCAACTTAGCCCATTCACCCCATTTCTCAGCTAGCAAAACATGTTTACTCACCTGAGCACAAGATCAGAACTTAATGCTATGCTGCCAGACAACGCTGTGCTCTCTGCAAGAGCATAGGCAGAGATTCCCATCTGCAGAAGCAGTAGGCGCTCCCTGCATTAACACAAGCGCTTACCCAGGATGTGAAGAACAGTCGGAGAAGCCGGGAAGGATGGGGTGAGGGAAAGAGCCAAGAACTCGCAGAGCTGCAGACACAAAATAATAACATCACAGGCACAGGCTGATGTCTTCTTTCCTCCAGCAAGTGTCCTCACTTACCAGTTAGGTGGGCCCACTGAACAGCAAAAGTTGAGAGCAGCGGCTGAATCAATTTATTCAATGAGCTCAGGAAGATCACAACAGATCCAGGTGCTATCCTAGGGCACAGAGGGAGCTGTAGCATTTCAATTTCTGCTACTCATCTTAGATCCAGGGAAAGAGGGAACATCTCTGCTCAGAAGACAGTGTATGTGTGACTGGAGGGAGGTGGCAGAGAAACAGAGGTAGGGTTGTTTTATCACACAGGAGTAGGAAGGTTCACATTTTAATCCTTTTCTGCATATTGTTTTCATACCATTCCTCATCTCTTGAGCTGTATCTCCAGGTGACAGGAACAATTAAAGGAGTATTGCTATATTGACCTTCCCAGAAGTCTGAACGCATTTCTGTTTTATTTTGTATTTATATGTAGGCAACACAGAGCTACATTCTCAGAACTTGCAAAACGTCCGAGCATGAACAAAACTGCATTGTCTGCTAGTTCAAACTGCACAAAACACACCACACAAACAATCCTGATCTCATAAGTTTGAGAGCTCCCTTCACTGAGGTAGTTCTCTGCATTAAAAACATGGAATTTTCCATGGAGCAGAGCGCTCATTCTAAACAGCAGTCTTCAAGTTTCTGGTGCTGTGCTTTTTTCACATATAAGGTTATGAATGATGCCCTCCACATTAAAGAGACAAGGTGCTTCTGCAAAGTTTCCTAACCTATCATCATCACTTATGACCCCTTGAGGTCAATTTTTTTCACAGGTTTTATTTTTATGGGTCCTTTGGTGACTGAGGTGTCCAATGCTTGAGCTGCAGGCTCATTGACAGACATCGCCGGTGGTGTTGGAAATCAGGGATGGGCTCCGATTGCTGAGTGACATCTGTCCTTTCTTTTCTGGTGTTTCTCTGTGACCAGGGCAAGGCGATTTTCCTCAACCATGGATGTTCCTTCCTTCCAAGGCTTTGCCAATTATCCCCGTCCTGGACTACTGTCTCCCAGTGTGTTGGTGCAACATCTCTTGATGTTTGTCCGGAGGATGTTTTTTAAAGCATTTATTTTGGCCTCCCCATTTGGTGTTTGGCATAATGAATGGTTCAAATAGGAGAGGCAGACCCCACAGAGAATGGGTAGATTGGTGCGGAGCTAGTCTACAGAAACTAAGCCACTCCACACTGGACAGGGAAAGATGGAAGGAAATAGTGAGAGAGGCATCAGATACCAATGTGCGCTGAGCCCATGGTTGTTGTTGATGCTGCTGCTGCTGCTGCTGCTGATTTCCATTCTCCTTTGGTGAGCTAGGCATACAGCAATTGTTTTGGCATCAGGCACGTGCACACTGTGCCTGTTTCTACACAGGCCACTTCCTTTGGAAGTGGCATGCTAATACACGGAGCGAAAAATGCTAATGAGGTGTGGATGCAAATTTCCCTTGCCTCATTAGCATAGCGTCACATGATTTGGAGTCTGGAAGACCGTTGTTCCAGACTCCAAAATGCCATGTAGAAGCGCAGCCTCGGGGGGCACTTCCAGAAGGATATGCTTCTTCCGGAGGCCCCTTCTTCCCAAAAATTTTCAGGAAGAAGTGACCTCCGGAAGAAGGACTTCCTTCCAGAAGCCCACTCAGGGCCGCGCTTCTACACGGCGGTTTGGAATCCGGAAGAACAGTCTTCTGGACTCCAAATCACATGACATTATGCTAATGAGGCATGGGGAATTTGCATCCACGCCTCATTAGCATCTTTCGCTCCATGTATTAGCATGCCACTGCCGAAGGAGGTGGCCTGTGTAGAAACGGCCTGTGTGTGCTCCACCTCAGCTGGTGCTAGATAGTCAGGGCCCCAATACTGAAGATGTTGGCCTCTGTGAAGACTCTGATGTTCCTAATCTATGGCTGCAGAGGGCGTGATACCCACACACCCCTTCAGGCACTAGCTACTGAGGTTAATGAGACCTAAGTGTGTGCACACACGCTTTAGTAAATCAGGGTCAACAGTCATTATTTACCCTATCAAACTGTTTCCACCTCAAAAAGCAAGAAAACTCAAAACCTCCCCTCCCCCAGCTGCACATGCATTTAATAAAAAATAAGCATGTTAATGCAACATGAGATTTTAGAACATATGACCTATTTAATCCCTAGTGCAATTCCATTGGTTTTGGAATTACATCAACAATTAATCTGGCCCATAATCAGGCAATTCAAAGACATTATTTCCAGTGCAACCTTCAAGTCCCTGCATCTAACACAACATTAACAAATTTAATTAACATTATTTTAGTAATACAAAATACTTAATGTGTGCAGATGTTCTCTGTATTACTACTGGTCTTGAAAACAGATCTCTGAATGCCCCCGGCTTTGGTACATTTAAAATCTCAATAATAATATTACATGCAGTGTTATGACTTCTAAAACTGAGCCCATATCTCACAGCTCATTATTATTTATTATACATATGGACCCAATTAAGTGTCCCATCACTTAAGAAATATTTTTGAAATTTATTTTATAGTATACAAAAATATATATGTAGGCATTAAAACCAAATATCACAGTACCAAGACAAAATTAAATGTTGAAAGCTGGGAAACTGTATATACTACTGATTTATCATAGAAGAGCTACATTCTACTTGGTTTTTACCATTTTCACAGCAAATATTTTAACATTTTTGTATTGATCAAGAAAGTTAAAACTACTTTACAATAAAGTATATACAAATAAATTAGATGCAGCATAGATTATTATTTTGTGGATTGCTCTAAACATAATCCAGTATCTTTATAACAAAGATAATTTAAAAGAATACTATTCTGCATGTGTATGTATATGCAAATGCACACAAATATATATACTTAATTTAATGGGTATTTTAATGAGTGATATATACAAGATACTTAAAAAAATAAAACTCTATATACAAGTCTAACACCTAATTGGTGTAAATAGTTTACCGTAATAAGATAAAAGACTGCCATGTAACATGTGTCAACCATAGAAAGTATCTCACATAGCTATACCGAGTGCAGGTTTGAAGGCTTTAATTCATAGTCTGTTGAGAGATTTTATAGTTTTCTGGCTAGAGCAGTAAGAGTTACAAGTATACAAGGGAGGGATCAGTGTCTTGAGAGTTATCAGTAGGTGGTCTCTGTTCCGCTTTTTTCACGCCAGTGTTTTCAGGTTTATAAAGTTTACCTTGGTCAACTGACCAAATTTCAGGTGCTAAGTTGTCACCCTTGCAGACATCTGATAAGTTTTCTATTTTGGACCAATTATGATCTTTTTTGGTAGTAAGATCAATTAAAAAACTTCTCCAGTGAGCATTCCGGTCATGGATCTAGATGGGAGAAAAACACAAAGATGAGAGAGGAAAGAAAAGTTTCTGAACAATAACTTAAAAAGGTTGGAAAAATGTACTTTTATTTTCCCAAGTCAAAATGGAATACGGTTGATTTTAATATTCTGATGGTGCAATGGGATGGGCAAAGGGGTTAGCGGGACTCTGAAATGTAAAACTTATTATTTCTGACTCTGACCTGTTTACTGTTCCGGTTACATTGTCAGGACACAGAATGCGACTCGGAGATAACTGGTGAATGCTAGACTTGAACAAGGGTAACTGAGAAAGTCCTGACTTTCCTCCCGCAAAAAAGTCACTCCAAGGACCTAAATGGCATCCTACTGACCTTGCTTGCAGTCCAATTTATCTCATCAAGCTGCATGTCCTATCAACACTCAGAGAATGCATCTGAAGTTACAAGAAACGGTAAGACGCAGTATCTACAGCCTGAGGGCTAAGCCACTTCCCACAGCATTTGCGATCAGTGCCCTGCAACCTGACCCAAATCCAATGAAACCTGATTATAAGTGCTGGGTGGAAAAACAACTGGATTGTCCACAGCTGAGTTTTGCTCTTCTGCTGCCACCTCGCTGCTCTGCGCGTACTACAGTCACAGAGTGAGTGTGCCAGCCCCTCATTCCACAGGGCACACTGCATGATGTGGGGTGGTACGCAGCAGACCACACAGCTGCCAGTGCACACAGTTGTCACTGAACCAGCCCCACAGGCAGGAGGTGCTGGTGGGGCTGATTCAGATTTCCAAGAGGGGTCAGTTCAGATCTCAGGTTGGAGGGGCTTGGATCTGGCTCAGGTCTTGGTTGGGCCTAGAACTTAGGCCTAAGTAAGACCTCTAATTGTGATTTTAAAAACCCTCCATCTATAGCAGCAGCATCTTTACAGCAGTGAGGCTCTGGTCTTTCCTCATATTTCAGTGCCTGAATGATCAGATTTTTGCTGTTTAAAACTAACTGGATTTGAAGTGACCAGTTTGGCTGTCAGGCCTGTGAATTTGTATGTCATTGGAGCAAGCATTTCTCTTCCTGAGTCTTAACAGCTCAGAAATACTTCTTTAGATTGCCAACTCCTTGAGGCAGGGACTTTGTTCTGTATTTACCACAAGATGGCTCTAATCCCTGGGGGCATTTAGGTGCTACAATAGTATAAATAGTAAATAACAGGGTTGTCAATTAATCACAGTTAAATTAACTGGCAAAACAAGCAGTATGTAGGGGCATACAAACGTTTAGCATACCTGGCACATAAATACCTTGTAACACTGACTACTACAACGCCATGCAAATGTCTGTTCTCACTTTCAGGCAGCTTTGTAAATAAGAAGCGCACAGCATAGGACTGAGTGGACCTGTAGACCCCAAAGCTTTACACTTGTTTTGTTTCTGAGTGTAGTTATATAATTAAAAAAAAATTCTACATTTGCAAGTTGCACTTTCATGATAAAGAGACTGCACTACAGTACTTGTCTGAGGTGAACTGAAAAATACTATTTCTTTTACCTCTTTACAGTGCAAATATTTATAATTTGAAATAATATAAAGTGAGCACTGTACACTTTCTATTCTGTGTGATTAAAACTGCAATTAATCAAGACTTTTTTTTAAATCTCACAGTTAATTGCAATTATTTTTGTAACCATTTGACAGCCCTAATAAATAATATGAAAAACCTGATCAAGCTGTAAATTAGCACCTATGTCCTTTTCCTCATGATAACTGGGATTGTTTTTTCATAAGGAATGAAAACTGAAGCATCAACTCTAATCCCTAGTAAATTTTAAAAACAAGCACCTGAAGAAATACGGTTCACTACCCCTTCACCCCCATACTAGATTAATTGTTGCAAAGGCAGCACAGAAGCAACATACCAACACGTGTCTCCGTAAGGTGGACATGTCCGTGAAGGTCCTCTCACAAGCCCTGCACTTGTATGGCTTTTCACCAGTGTGAATACGCTGGTGACGCCGGAGAGCTCCTTGCTGAGTAAATGTTTTTCCACATTGTTCGCAGAAATAAGGACGAGTTTCTGCAAACAAACAAAACCCACAAAAGCCAAAGGTCAGTCCTTGAGGGCCTGATCCTAAAGACACACTCACACATGCTTAACTTTACTTACGTGAGCCATGCTAGATTATAGCACATACACCACAGCCCTGGCACCTACAATCACGTGATGGCTATTTCTAGCCCTCCTGGTTGTAAAGAAAAGCTGGAAATGTGACCCAAGTGTGCTCAATCCTGTAGGTTCTGAATGAGTCTGCAGAGGGATATGCAACAGCCAGTAGAACCAGGG
This sequence comes from Carettochelys insculpta, assembly GCF_033958435.1. Taxonomy (NCBI): domain Eukaryota; kingdom Metazoa; phylum Chordata; order Testudines; family Carettochelyidae; genus Carettochelys; species Carettochelys insculpta. Next base: position 8,599,853 of record NC_134139.1, on the reverse strand, counting down.
AGGTAGCTACTTGGCCTTATGCTCCATACCAAAGCAGATCAGGTCCTTCTTCAGAGGGCTGAGTTACCTACGGAGGTGGTGGAATCTCCATCCCTTGGGGGTTTTTAAGTCCTGGCTGAGGTGTTTTAGTTGTGGTTGGTCCTGATTTGGGCAGGGGGCTGGACTTGATGATCTCCTGAGGTCCCTTCCAGCTCTAGGATTCTAGGGTGCCACCCTCCTACTGCTGCTGTCACCAGTCTACACTGTGCTGGTGTGATGGCTGCAGATAATAGGCCTGTTGGGAAGAGAGAGGAGTGTCCAGAGCTCTGGATTGCTCTAGTCAGGCTTTGCAAATAAGTTAAGAAAGTGCCTAAGTGTTTGCAGGATAAACATCTCCTGGAAAATAATTTCCAAATGAGTCAAATTGCATGTGGCCCAACATGTCTAATGACTGTAAACACAGGGGCCGTGTCTACACGAGGCAAAAATTTCGAAATGGCCACGCAAATGGCCATTTTGAAGTTTACTAATGAAGTGCTGAAATACATATTCAGCGCCTCATTAGCACGCGGGCGGCCGCGGCACTTCAAAATTGACATGGCTCGCCGCCACACGGCTCGTCCAGACAGGGCTCCTTTTCAAAAGGACCCCACCTACTTCGAAGTCCCCTTATTCCTATGAACAGATAGGAATAAGGGGACTTCGAAGTAGCCGGGGTCCATTCGAAAAGGAGCCCCGACTGGACGAGCCACGCGGCGGAGCGCCACGTCAATTTCAAAGTGCCGCGGCTGCCCGCATGCTAATGAGGCGCTGAATATGTATTTAAGCGCTTCATTAGTAAACTTCAAAATGGCCATTTGTATGGCCATTCCGAAGTTTTTGGCTGGTGTAGACGTAGCCAGTATGAACTATTTTTGTAATGAACAAAACCAAAGTATGAACTCTGGTTCTGAATCACTCCCTGTCTCACTACCCTTACACAGTGCATCAAAAAGACTTTTGAATTAAAGGCTAACACCCCTTTTGAAAGTGATTTTTGGATCCAAACTTCCACCGGTATCTACCCATATACTACCAAAACCAAGATCACTTTGCTTTGTTACCTGCATGAACATTACTGTGTTGGGCTAACGAGGCTCTCAGTCCAAACGTTTTGCCACAAACATCACATTTATAGGGCTTGGCTCCCATGTGGCATCGCTTATGGCACTTCAAGTATTCATTGGTGGCAAAATGTTTTCCACACACATCACACTTAAAGAGACGCTCCCCTGTTTTAAAAAAAGAAAAAAAGATATTCTGAACTCTCTTACCTGTTACCTCCTTAACCTCTTCCAGGCCAAGTCTGATTTTTTCACCTGTGCTTACCCACCCATTCCCTTTGACACAGTCGAAAATTCCGTCCTTCTGGACTACCTGTAGTCTTTTGATTTCCATGAGTCTGTACTCTCCTAGTTCTCAGCTGCCCCTCCAACATGCTTTATCGTCATCCCTCAGGGCTGTCTCTGCTTTTGCCTCTTCATCCTTTTCTTATGTGACCTCATTAAGAACTGAAGAATGGCCATACTGTGTCAGACCAATGGTCAATATATCCTGTCTTGACAATAGCCAATGACAGGTGCTTCAGAAGGAATGAACAGAACAAGTAATCACCAAGACATCCACTCCCAACTTCTAGCAAACAGACTAGGAACACTTAAGAGCAGGATGTTGCATCCCCGCCCATCCTGGTTAACAATTGTCGATGTAAAAATCCTCCATACATATATCTAGTTCTTTGTTTAAATCCTGTTATTGTTTGGCCTTCACAACATCCTCCAGCGAAGAGTTCCACAGGTTGACTATAAGCCCTTATGTTTGCTTTAAACCTGCTGCCTATTAATTTCAGTGGGTGATCCCTAAATCTTGTGTTATGTGAAAGAGTAAATAACACTTGTGTATTCACTTTCTTCACACTATTCAAGATTTTATCAACCTCTATCATAGCCCTCTGTAATCTTCTCTTTCCCAACTTGAAAAGTCACGGTCTTTTTAATTTTTCCTTATACAGAAGTTGTTCCATATCCCTAATCATTCTGTGTTTGATATATCATTCATTTATATAGACTGAGGCATTATGGTATTTTCGGACTTGTTAGCTATCCCTTTTCTAATGGTTCCGAACATTGTTAGCTTTTTTGATGGCTGCAGAACGCTGAGCAGATGTTTTCAGAGAACTACCCACATGACTCCAAAGTTTCTTTCTTGAGTGGTAACAGCTAATTTAGACTCCATCCTTTGTATAGCTAGTTGGCATTACGTTATCTAGTGCACATTACTTTGCACTTATCAGCATAGAATCTCATTTGCTGTTTTGTTGCCTAATCACCCCCTTTTGTGAGATCCCTTTTCAACTCTTCACGGTCTATGCTGGACTAAACTATTTACTCACTGACCACAGTTGCCATTTCTATGCTGATAGCTCCAAAAATCCACTTCTCTATCCCTATCTCTTTCTTCAGTGTTGCCTCTCAGACAGCAGTTCTAATGTCTACCTAGCCAACTACCCACATGGTCCTCATCAGCTGATTATGTCCCAAGAGTTAAAAATACAAAGTGCACTCGCCTTTCCCCAGCTATTTCCTGTTGCCAAGAGGTTTAGGAATTTTGGGGACTTTTTCTTACCAGGATACCATGCAGACATCTTCTACTCAACATGACCAAATAAAGGGGTGAGAAGGGGACAGGGAAGTGAACAGCCCTTAGTAAATCTGTCCCACACAACTTAATTCCTACCTGTATGTGTCCTCTTGTGGCCATTTAGTTTGCCTTTGTCAGCAAAGCCTGCCCCACAATCCTCACAAATATATGGCTTTTCTCCTGTATGCGACCTATAGGTGGTGAAACACACATAGGTATTGAGCAAAGATAGATAGGCAGTGCTTAATTTGTCATGAAAGAAGGGCCAGAGCTCAAGCAACCAGGTACCAGGACTAAGCAATTGTTATTTACTTTCATAAATAAGTGTTCCCAGGTTATGAAATGCCAAACCTACAGATTGGATAGGGGATTTTACAAAACCATTTCCTCGCCACATTAATTTCCTGTACTGTGGATGTTATGGTCCTGGAGAGTTTGCTTAGATTTGCTAAGCAATGAAACTGAAAGTTTGCATGCATACAGCACCACAGGTTCATAAAGGCTTCAAATATCAGAAGGGTAGCCGGGTTAGTCTGGATCTGGGCACCGAGGGGTCCTGTGGCACCTTATAGACTAACAGAAATGTATGAGCATAAGCTTTCGTGGGCAAAGACCCACTTCGTCAGATGCAGGGACCTTATGCTCATACATTTCTGAAAGGCTTCAAAGTGTACTGTTGCAGTGAATGACCTAATCTGATGCTTGGGATTTTGCACGCTCAGAGTGTTTCTGGAATGGCCCAGAGAATCCTTGGCAGAGACATTCATGCACCTAACGTGGAGATTTATTAATCTGAAGGCACTCAGCTGACAGACCAGTTGAGGACCTTTCCCTTATAGGAAGCATGTAAGATTTGCCTCAGGCTGTTCCTTTTTCTCCCTTCTCACCTCAACGACAGCATAAGTTTTACAACTCAGTGACCAAAAGGATAACAACCTGTTCAAATAACTACACTACTGCCCCTTATTGTCTGCTAGATGATATACCAGAGTGAAGAAGCCAATATCCTGTTCCTCTGAGATGCTCCCAAGATAGTTAATTCCTTGTGTGAATGTATGTATGCTCTTGCTACAATTCAGCCAGGAACTGACAGAGGAATGAGTTATCTCAGAGAAAAGGGCAGCTGGCCTAACTTAACAGGTGAATGAGGCAAAGGAGAGAGAATAACAGTGAAAGCAGACAGAGAAGAAATGACCTGAATGAGCTCAGTGTGGCTCAAAGACTTGTTTCTAACCCAAACAGAAGTTGGTCTAATAAAATGCCATCTCACCTGCCTTTCCTCCTAATGTCCCGGGGCCAACCCAGCTACATCTATGCTGCAACCAAGGCTTGGTCCTAAGGCATTTACACAAAACACTTCTTTAGTTTATCATTCAGATTGTTTGTCCCTGCCTTTGGAACATAAAAAAAAAAAACCAAAGAAAGAAACAAACAAACAAAAAAACAACCACTGGAGTGTAGCAAGTACTGATGATTTTACTGTTTATAAGTACGGCAAACATACTGGGCCAGATACCCCACTGGCACTGCTCAAAACTACCTGAGTTATCTTGGGTCCCATTTACAAGTTTATTTTTTCCCCGCTCTGGCTCTGGAAAGACTTGTCTCTGAAAGGTACTTCTGAAGACACAAACAATCGAGACTGTTGCTGCTTTGGTAGTGGTCCTTGATGAGTGTCTGCCATGCACATGGTTATTTATTTATTTTTGGTAAACTTCAGCAAAAATGGTACACCCATTTTTCAGAACAAGATTAGGGAAAAATAAGTTACATTTGTGCATGTGTTAAAAATTATTAGAATTATTATTTTAAAGAGTGAGGTTTTGAAGGGAAAACCTTGTGAGATATGTTTCAGAATATACACTTAGAATCTGATTTTAAACGGGATAATAAAGGACATTCTGGGTGCATCTACACTTGCATTCCTCTTTCAAAAGAGGCATGCAAATGAGGGAAACTGAAAATGCCAATGAGGTGCAGATGTACATATCTGGCACCTCATTTGCATATTCTTCTTTGGAAAGAAGAGCAGTGTAGACACTGCTCTTTCGAAAGTAAACCCCATCTTCGAAAGAATCTTTCTTCCTATTAAAAAAGGGAAGAAGGATTCTTTCGAAGATGGGGGTTTACTTTTGAAAGAGCAGTGTCTACACTGCTTTTTTTCTTTCCAAAGAAGCTCTTTTGAAAGAGGAATATGCAAATGAGGTGCCAGATATGTAAATCTGCACCTCATTTGCATTTTCAATGGCCCTCATTTGCATGCCTCTTTCGAAAGAGGAATGCAAGCGTAGATGCACCCTCTGAGACAAACATCCCAGTGTATATTAGCAGAGCTCTACCGGAGATATATATATATACACACACACATACACTTAATGAAGTACCAAAGAACTCACAATTTTCTTAATGTGTTTCTTCTCAACACTTCCTTGAGGTAGGGCAGTGCTATTATCCCCATTTTACAGGCAGGGGACGGAGACACAGAGATGCTACCTGCCATACCCAAGATCACAAAAACTGTGTGGCAGAGAAGGGGATTGAACCTGGATCTCCTAAATCTGAGACTAGGGCACCAGCCATTGGGTAGTCCTTCCTCTCATAAAAACAATGAGAAGTCCTGTGGCACCTTATAGACTAACAGACTTTTTGGAGCATAAGCTTTCATGGGCAAAGACCAACTTGGTCAGATGCCCATGAAAGCTTATACTCCAAAAATTAGTCTATAAGGTGCCATGGTTATTTTTGTGGATACAGACCAGCACAGCTACCCCTCTGATACCTTCCTCTCATGCCATCTTTTACATGAGCTGAGAATCTGGCTGTATCTTATTTGGCTGTAATCCAGACATGCCTGCCTATGTAGGAAGGGTACTGCTATGTTTTAAGTCTTTCCTAAGGGTGACCATTGAGCACCCAGGTGTAGACAAGCAACTTTACAGAAAAACTAAAGTTTGTTAACCTTTGACATTACAGGTCAAAAATAAATCCCAGCCTTTCGCTATGACATGGATTCTGCAGAAAAATGCCTTGGAGGCAGTGGGTCATACATGAAAAGGCATTGTGGGGCAGGGTGCATGCAGGGTTCAGCAGAGGGAGAAGCGGTTCTGTAGGCTGACCTGGTATGGATCTTAAGCTGTGATGGCTGGGCAAATTTTGCATGACAGATGCTACATTCATAGGGTTTCTCCCCAGTGTGTGTTCGCATGTGAAATACCAGAGCAGTTCGGGAGCTCAAGATCTTCCCACAGACTGAACACAGTGGACGCTTCACTCTTCCTTCATGTTTCCGCATGTAATGAGTCCTTACGTCTCTCTTTCTTTTAAACGTAGCGTTGCAGAGGGTGCAGGCAAACTGCCTTTCTTCTGTATGGACACATGCTTTGTGCTCTTTCCAGCTGTTGTAGCTAGCAAATGACTTGGTGCAGATATCACACTGATAGACTTTACCAGGCAAGGACTGATGGATGTCTTTGCAATGATCCACATATTTTTTCCGGGATACAAACTGTTGATCGCATTTATCACATGTTATAACATAGGCAGACTTCTTCGTTATGCTGGTTTTAGTCACCTTCTTCATCTTAAAGTCTTCATCCAATTCGTTTTCTTCAGCATCTTTATCATTAGAAGAGTCATCGTCATCATCTGTACAAACCTCCTTGTTATCTTTACCATCCTCAGCTTCAGAATAAACCGTATCACAATCTCCCTCCTCGTCTCCTTTCACATTTGTTTCTTCATCCTCATCCCCATCTTCATTTTCATCTTCTCTGTCAGCTTCCATTTCCTCACATTGCCTCCTCCTTTCTTCCCCTTCGTTGCTGCAGTCCACTTGTGCATTCAGTGAGCTCTCTCGTTCTTCCTCATTGTCTGTGGCTTCCTTGCTCCTGGCACGGTTTTGCAACCCATCGGATGCCGAATCCCACGTTTCTTTATTAACAGGTGTTTCACAATATGTTGCATCTGGTCTATCTGCAGGTGGAACTACTGTCCAGTAGACTGGCGTAAGCTTCCTGTCCTGCCCAGATTCATGTATTTTTCTGTTAAAAACAGAATACAATGATAGTGGCATTAAAAACCTGGGTTTATCAACATGCACACTTGAAGCAACAGTGTTTCTCATTCATTTCACTGTTTCCTTTCACAAACTAGTAGAAAATCTGAGCAAGGAAGTGCTGCACAAAGGTGAAACCAGATAATTCACAACAACTAAAGTGTCTTATACTTGCAGTTCAAGCGTTACTTAAACTGATGGGTATTCTTGCTTTCACAACTAGCAGCATATATTACACCGTGGGACTGGCAAAAGTTTCAACCAGCAGGTCATCAGGAATGAACTCCAAAACAAACTTGTATGTTACCTGATTAATATCACGGGAGCCTGTAAATGCAGTCTAACAAATGGGTTCTTACAAATACAGCTTGTTTTAAATACCGATCATCTTCCTTTATTTCTAATTAGATTAAAATCAATAAATACTAAATAGTATGTTTTAAATATCTACTTGATTTCACCTCTAGTACCAACTTAAATAAATACATTGTATTTGCCACACTTGACCATGAAACACTTAAAATGTGTGTGATTCTTTAACACTGTTTCATTTTAACTAACTCTAGGCCATATTTGATTTCCCCACAAGGTGAGGGTACCATTCAGCACTGGATACATGGAAGAAATTCCCAATGTTTTCACATAGGATGTGAGCACAGGAAGATGCGTAAGAGAACAGACCTGAGATTCATCACTTCAGCATAAATTTGAGTTCCTTATCACAAAACAGCAAGTGTGGGCAAGATGTGACAACAGAACATGGGGCTGTGTATCTTTCAAAAACAACAGATGCATTGGGAAATGCCCACACAACAGAATATGTGAAAGAACTTCCAGTGAAAGCTGTAACAAACTGTAAACAAAAACTCAACTCTCCCATGTGCAGTTTTGTCACAGATAATGCTGCAAGCATGGCAAAGATTAGAAGATACTTAGAATAAGAAAAGGAAGTCTGCTCCTTAATAACAAATGGCTGCAGTGCCCATTTAATACATCTTATAGCCAAGGGCCCATGTGTGTCTTCTACCCAAGAAAAAAATAAAATTTTGTTGAAGTTGCAAAATACTGCAGTAACAACCATTTCATTTCAACTTCACTGAAGAGAATGGGAGGAGCCAAACAACTGGCCTTCCAAATGTTTGATGGAATTTTGTGGTTGATTGTTTTAAACATTTTTATTAAGAATTGGCCTAGCTACATACAACTTTGTGAAGAGAGTGGAGATGGAAAAGGAATGTAGAGGATATGCTCAGTATACTGAGGTCTGTCTCCATCGCCTTAAACAAACTTCAGAGAAATTGCTGCCACACGGCTGATGCTGTTGAAATTTGGAAATCACTTCAAGCTACAGTGATGAAAGAAATCCCTCGCCAGAAAGTTAAACTACAGGCTATAAAGAAGCAAATGATCAAGCTCTAGCTCCACATCGTTCTCTTGCTGGTTTGAGCACTGGCCTGTTAATCCCAGGGTTGTGCGTTCAATCCTTAAGGGAGCCATTTAGGGATGTGGGGCAAATAGATTTAAAAAAAAAGGGAGGGGGCAGAGGGGAATTGTGCTTAGTCCTGCCAAGAGGGCAGGGGACTGGACTCAATGACCTCCCGAGGTCCCTTCCAGCTCTATGAGATGTGCATCTCCATATATTTTATCTCCTATAGCTGAGTGATTTGAGTACTGGCCTGCTAAACCTAGGGTGGTGAGCTCAATCCTTGAGGGAGCCATTTAGCAATCTGGAACAGATAGGTTTGGGGGGAAAAAAAGGGCAGCGGGGGTTGGTTCTTGGGTCTGCCAAAAGGGCAGAGTACTGGATTTAATGAGCAGCCAGGTCCCTTCCAGCTCTAGGAGATGTGCAGCTCCATATATATTATATATAACATTCTCAACCCCAACTATAAAGGTAGAGGCCTGACTTCTGAAGAAGATGCTGCTGCCATGACAAAGGCACCTCAAAATCACTCCTCAGTTACGCAGGTCACAATAAATTTCAGAGCTGGTGTGAAAACATTTAATTGGTACTTATTTACTGATGTTTTGAACAACTCACTCCCCTGCAGACAGGCAAGGAGGGAGTGAGGTCCACCTCCTTGCCCCTGGAAGATGGGGTGCCAGCTCCATGCTCCTGGAAGGGATGGAGCTAACAGCGCAAGTGGCAGGGCCTAGGGCAGTCAGCCCTTAGCACTGCTTGGATCACAGCACCAGGCCCCCTCCTCTGCTCAGAGTTGCGCAGAGCAGTGCAGTGGCGCTGCCACGGTGCTTCAAAGGGGCCCAGAGATCTAGCTGCAACCACCACCTAAGTAGCAGCGGTGGTGGCCGGAGCTCTGGGCTCCTTTGAAATGACGGACCCTGGGACAACTGCCTTCCCCCATCAGTGGGCCCCATCCTCTGAATTGGTGGGAATCATTAGCCAGGTATGTGCAGAGTTCCTTCAGTTGTTAAGCCAACTTCTCACAGCAGGAACTTCCTCTGACAGCACAAAGAGAATATTGTCATTGTCTGGTGACACTGTCATCGACCACAGGTTGAACCTCTCTAAATCGGAACTCTCTCGTTTAGCAAACTCCATAATTCGGCATCATTTTAGTTAGCCAGATGACCACTTATCATGGGTGTGGCCAACCTTCCTCTGGTCACATAAAGTTTGTTCCCAGCCACCAGTCCTGATTCTTAGTGTTCTGTGCTGTTATTTAGCTGAAATTTACCTCTAAATGTCTTCTAAGAGTCCAGTAAGCAGTGGAAGTGTTGGTAATTTTCTAGACACTACTGACCTCCTGTGATCCACCAAATTCTCTTGTTTGGCACCAGTCAGGTTCCAAAGGTGCCAGATAAGAGAGGTTCAACCTATATTCACACAGATGTAAAAATTGACTGGGAGTCGAAAAAGCAGGAAAACGTGTATTTCTGTTTCCGTCTATGATTCAAAATGATAGTGAGTGTGGGGAAGATGAGAGCTAGCTGTAAAAGTTTTAAGGACACTGCACAGTTTGTGTTCTGAGGATATGTGACATTTAATAAAATGTGAAAGTTAAAAAAAAAAAAGTTTAAGGACCACTGTCACCCAGCAACTCAGGAAACTGCTCTATAGCAAATGTGAAACATTTATGTCTAACATTTAAGATTTAGTTTAATAAAATATACGTGCTATTGTGTTCGGTTGTGTGATTTAGTTCTTACCATTCCTAATGTACTCCTGCTGCATCTGAAGCTTGACACAGGTAATGAGTATTATGTACTGTTTCCTAAATTAACAAAAATCAAGTTATCTAAAAAAAATTACACAAAGTATACCTCACATTGTAAAATGCTGTACTGAGCTGTAAATTAACATGCTATAGGCTCTGTCTAAATTGCCAAGAACTGTTGGCAAAAGTTACGCAAGCCGCGCAACGAATTTGCATACCTCCTGCTGACAGTTCTGTCCCAAGAGACTTTCCCAACATTTGGCCTGTCCACATGGGGCCAAATGTTGGGAAGACCCCCTCTGCTGACACCTCTTCTTCTTCATGGAATGAGGATTACTGGGATGTTGGCAGAGGGCTCCTGGCCTGGCAGACTTCTGTCAGGAGACCACTAGGCTCCCAACAGAAACCTGGAATCTAGACATAGCCTTAGTGATAACCTTAGTGTACCATTGCATAAGAAACATGTGAAGAAGTATCCGTGGGCAACTTTATTTAAATGAGTAATTTTCCTTGGTGATTTAAATCACCTCAATTTAAATCAATCCATCCTGCTGCCAGCCCTCCGGCGTATGCACAGACTTGGTTGAAAACCACTCTTCCATTCTACTCAGCACTGATAAGACTTCAACCAGAGTTCTGTGCCCATTTCTGAGCACCACAATTTGGGAAAGATTTCAAAATGATTGAAAAAAACAGATTTGCAATCACTCAGTTAGCCAGGTCCTTATGAAAGCACCATTTCCTTTCTCATTTTTAACATAGCCCAGTTCTTCCATGCTGATATCTGAAACCCAAAGGTTGAGACGTTCCAAGCCACTAAAGCAGATTTAGCTGCCTAACTGTCATTAACTTCAATGGGAAATGTGCATTTTAATCCCCTGGATGGCTTTGAAAATGTCAACCCAACACTATCGCAAACTGGTACTATCCTGACCGAGAGTCCACCGTACTCAATAGAACAAGTTTTTCCTTCACAGGGCCCAAAGTACTTGTGCTCTGAAGCAATAACAATCTTGAAAATATCCCTCTCCCAATGCCCAGACACACACAGGAAATGCTGTACCTTACATGGGTATTGTAAGCAGACCTCTGAGCAAAGCTGGCTGGGCAGCGTTCACATTTATAGGGCTTCTCTCCAGTGTGGGTTCGAATGTGAACTGTGAGGCCGCATTTGGAGCTAATCACTTTTTTGCAGTACGGACATGCCTGGGGGTTCCTTTTCTTTTCATGCACCCGCCGGATGTGGTCACTGATGTCCTTCCGGCGCTTGAACTTCTTGTCACAAAACACACAAGGGAAGTGCCGCTCATCATTGTGAACTGTGAGGCGGTGCTGCCTCAGGTTCTGGTGATTTGAAAAGAGCTGGTTGCATGTATTGCAGCGGTACTTGAGGACGATGGTGATGTCATGTTCTAGGTCCATGTGCGACTGATAGTGTTTGGTGAAACTGAACGACTGGTGACACTTCTCGCACGTGTACAACTGGGGCAAGACTTTTGAAACACTGCGAGGAGATTTTCTGCGTTTGGCTTTGCTGGGGAGCTCAGAAATTAAACTATTTTCATCCTCCTCCTGGCCAGGAAGCATGTTTTTAATCACTACACGGGCTTGCTTTGAGTCTGACCGACTTAGGGCACAATTATTTGTCTTATTTTCCTCTGGGCTGACTGTATCCATGGCAATCATCTCACCTGTCTCTATTTTGCTACATTTGCCTGACTTTGCCATTTCGGCTTTTGACTCTGGAAGATCTGACCTGCTTTTATGGTGATTTGTAGGCTGACCATCAACAATCTTGTAGTTTGGCAGCAATTTTCTGTGTTTCTGGCTGTCCCAAACTTTCCTCTTCACGGGCATCATCCTGATTTGGGAAGAATTATTCGCCTCATTGTCTTCTGCTTGCTGGACATGAGCCCACTGGGACCCACCATTTTCACGTACCTGACCTTTCAAATGGACACTCAAATCTAGCCCTTCCCCACCCTCTGCCTTCATTTCTTCACAAATGTCCAGCAAATCCTTGCACTCAAGTCTCTCAGCTACCTCCTTCATCCGATGCAACTTTTCTGCATCAATCTCTACCTCTGCAGTGTAGACGAATTCCAGAAAGGAGGTGAATTCTTCTGTGTAAATGTCCTGCAGCGTCACGGTACAATTCTTAGTGTCCAACATCTCGTCATGAAGAAAGAGCCCTTTAAAATAATTGCTTGAAGCAGCCAAGACAGCCTTGTGAACCAGAAACTCCTCCTGGATGCCTAGATGTTCTGTGTGGACAGTCACGTCACAGAGGTGGCCAAACTGATAAAGCGAATGGAGTGCGCTCAGGAGATTTGTAGCAGCCACTTTGGATTTTATTAGAATTTTCTTTTTCTCCATCCTGCCAGAAAAAAGCAAGAGAGTTTGTTACAGCACATCTCATCCCCTGACACCAACCACCTTCACATCCATCTTTACTGCAAAGTAGGACAGAACACTCACTCTTGCTAGTGATTGAGAGACTCTCTGGAGCTTGCTCTCTTTAGGGTATGTCTACACAGCAGCCTTATTTCAAAATAAGCTATTCTGGAAGAGCTATTCCAGAATGGTTATTTCAAAATAATGCAGCTACACACAAAATGCATTTCAAAATAGCACGTAGCTATTTTCAGAATACAGTGTCTACACAAAATACAGCCTATTTTGAAACAGAGCCATTGGACCTACTATGGCCTATGTCAAAATAGGCACTATTTTCTGTCCTTGTAGAATGAGGTTTACGTATTTCGAAATAAGCCAACCGCTATTTTGAAATTATTTCAAAATAGTGGTTGCATTGTGTTGATGCTAGGATAGTTATTTCAAAATAATAGCTCTTATTTTGAAATAACTTTGCTGTGTAGGCCAACTCTTACTTTCTAATTCACAAAGCTCGACATACACTATAAAACTATCAAAGCTACTGCCGTTACCAAATGTACTTTGTTAATTTATTGTGACAGGCTTCATCTGAATTAGGATATTCCTTCCTTGTAAATATTCTGGAGCACATTTAACAAAAATAATTAAGTGTTAGTAATATAAGACACAGGAACTAAATTATATGACTCCTGTAAGTATAGATCCCAAAACACTGTACTCAGGAGGTCAAGAATCATTATCCCCATTTTACAGATAGAGAAACTGAGGCCTGGAGGGGGAAGTGATTTGCTGACGTGCATCTATCAATTTGAGAATTGAGTCCCAATCCAGTGTTTTACTCAGTAGGCCATGCTACTTGCAAGACAGCAATGGGTGGTTAAATCTTTGTTGAGCAGCGAGTCAAGCAGATTTTGAATGAGCATAATCAGGTTTGCAGATTAAGGCTGTGAGTTTGTGAGCTTCTATTGTTCACAACACTTGCACTGTATGGACATTACTCAGAAAAATATATAGCGTATGCAAGGAAACAAAGACACAGAACTGGTTTAAAATTTTGGAAATGTTGCCAATAGTTTGAAAAAAACCTCAAGGCCTTCTTGCTGGTTTTCATTCAGCCCAAAGGGATCGAAATATTTTTTATGAAAATTTCCAAACTTTTAAAACAAAATCTGCATTTTTAGAGTACATTTCTGGTTGAAAAATTAACTTCCCAAATGCAAAACTACAAACCAAATGATTCACTGCTGTCTTCCTAAGTCTGCAGGGAGCCTGACACAATGATTTGGAGATGTGAACAAACTTCTTTGCTCCAATTCATCTCAAAGTTAACTTGAGAGAATAATGGTGACACATCAAAAGTGAATGTTGCCTAATCACTGATCATTTTATCGTATGGCATGTGGAAAAGAGTAGACGTGAGGCCAATGGAAAGGAACTGGGTGTTGCCACAGGGAAGGATAGGCAGAAAAAGATGGGAGGAAACAAAATAAGATAGAAAAGTTAAGAGAAACTAAAAGAAACAAGGCGGCTTTAGTGAATATCGTAACTGGGAGTTCATTCTCACAGTGAGAGACTGATGAACATAAATTTGTGGTTTATTGTTATTAAAGTTAATTACTAAATCTAAGTCAGATTCCACTCTTGGTCTTTGTGGGGATCTTCCACTGGGATCTTCTTGCTGTAGAATGAAGTACGGAATCCTAAAGGAATGCCTAGACCATAATTAAAAAAGAAATGTGGCCAACTTCAAAATGAGTTTGACGCTCCTGGTCTTGTAGAAGGTTAAAAATTCTTATTATTTAATATGCATTCTCCTAAACCATATAACTTAATTATAAATAAATTTGAAAACCCACAGAAGATCACTAGGCTAAGGCAAATAGCTGGAATGGCTTCTTCTAGATTCTTGGCTTGATTTTACAGGATGCAAAAGTTATGTGGTACAGTTACTTTAACGCTGACACTGGAGCGTTTGCATCTCCAACCAGTAATAATGATTGGCACTGAACAAAAGTAGAACTTGATGCAATTTCTCATGTGAATTACATGTTTGATCTAGCATTAACTACATTACTAATGTATACAACATGTGCATACATGAGGTCAAATATACTTCAATATACTGTCTCATAAAGCATAAATATCGAAATACACTAAAATGAATGGGTTTCAATAACAAGCTTAAAAGCTATAATTATTGATTATTACATAACATTAATATTTCAGTAATGACATTCTCAACTGTTGTTGCAGGAGCAATGTTCTCAAAGGTAATGCAATGAAAACAGCAATAGTTAGACCCATTTTAGTCTGTGAGGCATATATAATCATGATTTATGTCTTACAAAATTATGTTAATGTACTATATATATTTCCTGGCTGCTATATATGCAGGATTTCTTTGAGACTTGTAATTATATTTTTACAAGGCACATACTTTTGGGGACAAAATGGGCTTTTATTAGGGATTTCTGTTAGCAAGACAAATACTAAGAAGCAACATGGAATATTCCAAACACTTCACATCATTAATTTTGATTTAATCTGGAACTCAATCCTGCTAACATTCATGCATAAATAACTTTACTCATGTGAACAGTCCCACCGAAATCAAGGGAATTAAAGGGCAGGACATGTTTGTAGGGATAAATCCCAGTTTGAAGAACAGGGTTCTTGTTCATCATCCTGATGTACAGCAGAAAAAAAGTATACTTCTCCATTCCAGTGAATTTAACAAAAAGGTTTATTTAGAGAAGAAAAAAATCAAATGTCTTTATTAAGGGAAACTATTTTCCAGCAGACTAAAAAAGTGTGTTTTTCTACTGGAATATGTCACGGAAGACAGAAATGGATCCATTAGATAGCTTAATCTTAGTCCCACCAGCATAAGATTTTTCATACACTGATTTCTAGAAACTTAAACAACACAGCAAAAGGTATATTTTAAATTCTTCTGATGCATTTGTACAGCAACCCACTCCCTCTTACGGTTTTTGGGAACTAGTGCAATTGTTGATTATATTTTTGATGAATGTCTCAGCCCCAAAGGGCTAAGAATACGTAGTTTCAAGATACCAATACAGGTTGAACCTCTCTGATCCGGCACCCTTGAGGCCTGAGCAGTACCAACCGAGAGAGTTTGTTGGACATGGGAGGCCAATATCGTCTAGCACAATAACAACACTACTACTGCTTACTAAGTTCTTAGAAGACATTAGCCGCGTCTACACGTGCACGCTACTTCGAAGTAGTGGCTCCAACTTCGAAATAGTGCCCGTCACGGCTACACGTGTTGGGCGCTATTTCGAAGTTAACATCAACGTTAGGCGGTGAGATGTCGAAGTCGCTAACCCCATGAGTGGATGGGAATAGCGCCCTACTTCAACGTTCAATGTCGAAGTAGGGAACGTGTAGTTGTTGCGCGTCCCGCAACATCGAAATTGCGGGGTCCTCCATGGCGGCCATCAGCTGAGGGGTTGAGAGACGCTCTCTCCAGCCCCTGAGTTCAATGGTGGCCGCGTGGAGCGGCCCCTTAAAGCTCCCTGCCCCCTCCCTTCCTGTGCAGGAAGCTGAGAGAACGTGCAGGCGGCAGCCCAGACACACGGCCAGCCTGCACGTCCCTCAGCCAGCTAGAGACACCCACCCAGCTGTGATAGCTGCACGGCAGCCCCCCCCGGGAACTCCCCCCAAGGGGAGCCAGGGCTCCCAGCCCAGCAGCCAGGCGGGGACGCGGCAACGGGGCCCCTCCTGGACGGAGGCCGAGCTTCGGGACCTGCTGGGGCTCTGGAGCGAGGAGGAGGTGCTCCAGGTAATGGGGAGCAAGAGGCGGAACGCGGATGCGTTCGCTCAGCTGGCCGAGGGCCTGGCCACCCAGGGTCACCCTGCCCGCACTCTGGACCATGTCCGGAGTAAAGTCAAGGAGCTGCGGCAGGGTTATGCCCGGGCCCCGGATGCGGCCAGCCAATCTGGGGCCGCCCCCGTCACTTGACCCTTTTACAGGGAGCTCAGGGACATCCTGGGCCCCCGGCACACCTCCTCCCCTCTGGCCACTCTTGATACCTTGGCCAACGAGCCCCAGCAGGCCCTGGAGGCGGAGTCTGCCCCCCCAGGAGCCCACCCCCGGGGCACCGGAGGAGGAGGACTCCTCCTCCAGTGACGCCGGCCTCCACATCATCCTCCCATCCAGGAGCTCCAGCCGGGCATCTGCCCCCCGGGTGTCCCCCGACCGTGGGAGTGGACCGTCAGGTATGTACCCCCCCGGTGCACACCCCCGGGGTTGAGGGGCGGGGGTAATAGATATGACCAGGGCCCTCCACATCCCCAGATGACCATGGCCCCAAGGACAGCAGTGGCATGTCCCTCAGAAGAGTGCATCAGCCCCTGCCCCCCCAGCACGACAGTGCCATGCCCCATCCCCGGGGCTGGGGGGAGCGGAACCTCTAGGGTCCCCCGGGGGGAGGGGGTGGGACACCCATCAGCAGCATATGATGGAGTGGAGGGAGTGCAAATGCGAGACTCAGGCTACATATGAGAAACAAGCTGAATAGCTCCCAGTGGCTAAGGATGATCCTGGGGCTACAACTGGCAGGTAACACCTCTGCCCTGAACAAAGAGGAGGGAGGAGCCGAGCTGGGTTTGAATCCGGGGAGGCAGTTAGAGGCTAGGGGAAGGGAGAGCTAGAAGGCAGCCAGCCTGAGAAGGGGGAAAGCTACACCCCAGAGGGGCCCCCCTCAGGGTCTTCTCCCCAGGATGGGTTGGAAGGACTGTCTCTGACTGCCGTACTGTCGCTTCTGGGAGAAACTGGGCATCTGTTGCCTAACAAACCTCCTGTCGTACCTGCTAAGTGAGAGTCACTCCTGCCAGCGGACGGGGTGCAGTGCAGGGGGACCCCTGAACCCCATCACAGCAGCATCTCCCAGGGACGGGGATGGGGAACCTGCAGCAGAGGGGTGGGGGGACAAGGGCCACGGCTCGGGGCCCACACTAACGGCTGTCTCCACTCTTCTTCCCCCCCTCCTGTGTTCCGCAGCTGCACCATTGGAAGGACCGGAGAGCGCCGGCGAGGCGTCAGTGGTCCCGGACAGCCCTCCGGGGCCATCACGCCAGGCCAGCCCCTCGGTGGAGGACCGACCGGCCCCACGGCGGGGAAGACAGCGGACCCAGCACCAGCAGCCGACGGCGACGGACCCCCAGCTGCTGGCCCTCCACCGTCGGCAGCTGGAGGTCGCCGAGCAGCGGCTGCGGGTGGAGGAACGCCGCCTCCAGCTCCAGGAGCGGGCGCTGGCCTGGTGCCAGGAAGCATGGGGGGCCTGCATGCGGACCCTCAACCGCATCGCAGACTCCCTGGCCCCCCAGGCCGCCTCAGTGCCCGCCCTGCCTGCTCCAGCTGCTGCTCCACCCGCTGCTCCAGCTGCTGCGCCGTCTGCCGTCGCACCGCCACCCGCCACCGAGGGCCATTCCGCTGAGGGGGACCTGGGGCCAGCTGACACTCGCTGGCCGTATCTCCCGGTCCGCCCGGCCCCCAGCCAGCCCCGGCCAGGACTGCGGCCGAGGCGGGGATCCCAGCTGCTCACCCCCAGCGCTGGACTGTAGGGGCGTGGGGCCCAGGACGTGGCCCCCCCTTTGTATATATTCCACCAAGTTTATTGTTATTTTGTTGTAAATAGTTTGTATATTTGACCCATTACTATGCTGATCCTTACCCCCCCATGTAAATAGTTCTCCCCTTCCTTGTCTTCCCCTTTCATGTTATCCCTATTTTTATAATGTATATATATTTATCAGTTTGATTTCCCCTGTACATAGTTTGTCTTGTTCATAATATTAACAATAATAATAATAATAGTTCCAGTAAAGATGTTTGAGTTGACAAACAACTGTCTGCTTTTATTTTTACAAGAAAAGTTGGGGGTGTGTGCTCTTGGGTGCTCTGTGGTGTGGGCGTAGGGGCAGGGAGTGCTGTGGAGGATGGGGGGGGGCAGTGGGGGGCCTGCCAGCGTTCACCCCGCGGCCTCATCGAACTGGGCCTGCAGGGCCTCCTGGACTCCACCTGGCGACTGGGGGCAGTGGGTGGCTGCACATCGGCCCTGCTGGCCTCCACAGCCCAGCCCTGAAAGAAGGCCTCCCCCTTGCTCTCCACGAGGTTGTGGAGGGCGCTGCACGTGCCCACAATCTGGGGGATGTTGGTGGGGCCCCACATCAAGGCGGGTGAGGAGACACCTCCAGCGCCCTTTGAGGCGGCCAAATGTGCACTCCACCACCTGGCGCACGTGGTTCACGTGCAGGTTGAAGCACTCCTGGCTGGCTGACAGATGGCCTGTGTAAGGGTGCATGAGCCAGGGCCGGAGGGGGTATGCTGCATCTGCGATGACGCAGAGGTGCATGGTGCTGTCCCCCACAGGGATCTCCCGCTGGGGGATGTAGGTCCCCACCTCCAGCTGGTGGCACAGGCCCGAGTTCTGGAATACCCAGGCGTCGTGGGTGCTGCCAGGCCAGCCCACATAAATGTCCAGGAAATGGCCCCGGCTGTCCACCAAGGCCTGGAGGACCACTGAGTGGTAGCCCTTCCGGTTTATGTAGCATCCTCCACTGTGTTCCGGGGTGCGGATGGGGATGTGAGTCCCATCCAGAGCCCCGAAGCAATTGGGGAAGCCCAGGGTGGCAAAGCCCACGATGGCGGCATCCGGGTCCCCAAGCCTCACGAGCCTGTGGAGGAGCAGGGCGTTGATGGCGCGGACGACCTGCAGGGGAAGCACATGGGAGAGCACCAATGAGGGGTGTGCAGGGTGTGTGTGGCCCTCCCCTGCCAGGGTCCCCCTCCGCTCCCCTCCCCTCCCCTCCCCTGCCATGGCTGCCTCCCCCTCCCCCCGTGGGTCCTCTTACCTCCATGAGGACAGCCCCGACAGTGGCCTTGCTGACGCCAAACTGCTGGCCCACGGATTGGTAGCTGTCTGGAGTGGCCAGATTCCAGACAGCGATGCCGACCCATTTCTCCACGCTGAGGGCACGCCGCATGGCGGTGTCCTGGTGCCTCAGTGCGGGGGTGAGCCACTGGCATAGCTCCAGAAATGTCTGCCGGCTCATGCGAACGTTCTGGAGCCAGCGGTCGTCGTCCCACTCTCCGAGCACCAGCCGCTCCCACCAGTCGGTGCTCGTGGGGTAGCTCCACAGCCGGCGGTGTGTGCGGCGGGCGGGGTGCTGCAGGGTTGGGGGTTGAGTCCTCCTCCCCTGCGGGCAGCTCCTCCTCTGTGGCAAGGAGGTGCTCAGGTGCCTCCCGCATGGCATCGAGCAGGGCGAGCACTGCTTCTGCAGGGGCGGCTGGGTGGACCTCTGGCTGCTGCTGCTGCTGGGGGTCCATGCCTGCGTCGCTCGAGGTGTGCGTGACTATGGCTCTGCAGACCGCGTGCTGTGTAGGCTGCGTGTGTCTGGGAGGGGCCCTTTAAGAGAGCGGCTAACTGTTGCCCTGGAAGCGCTAGTCCGCCCTGTGACCCTGTCTGCAGCTGTTCCTGGCACCCTTATTTCGATGTGTGCTACTTTGGCATGTAGACGTTCCCTCGCAGCGCCTATTTCGATGTGGTGCTGCGCAAAGTCGACGTTGAACGTCGACGTTGCCAGCCCTGGTGGACGTGTAGACGTTATTCATCGAAATAGCCTATTTCGATGTCGCTACATCGAAATAAACTACTTCGATGTAGCGTGCACGTGTAGACGTAGCTATTTAGGGATAAATTACAGCTACATAACAGCACACAACACTGAGAGCCAGGACTGGTGGCTGGAAACAAATTTTATGGGACTGTGGGAAACTTGGCCGCAGCCATGATAAGTGGTCATCCAGCTAATTAAAATCATGCTGGATTATGGATATTGCCAGACGAGAGAGTTCCAGACTAGAGACGTTCAACCTGTAACTCCATCACTAAATTTGGCTTTGGGATGAAATTCACCAACTATTTTCAACGAATAAGCATTGGGTAAAACTAAAAACTGCAGTGAATTCGACAGACTTCCCAGTCTTGACAATATATGATCACAACCTTATTTCCTGTTATTAAATTCACAAAAGGGAGAAAACGGTCAAGTAATGAATCTGACTTGAAGGCATTTGTGGGACAAAGAAGGGTTACAATGAAATTCATGGTATTGCTTCATTTATATAATCTGGTTGTCACTTCTGGCTGTAAACTCTGTGACACGTGTCGAGAAATCCTGTCAGAGAAGCCCCTGGCAGGGTTTCGATACCTCCCCAGCCTCTGGTGTACTGCAAGGTCTCCTTGGTGACAGGTCATGCTCGATACATTAACAAAACACCAAGTTTTACCTCAGAAATTTCTTCAGAAAGTGATTTTAACTTAAAATCAATACAGAGCCATCCATTTAATCTGAGGGGGTAACTTTTGGCGGGAAAACAACAGCCAATAACTATGAATACTTATGAGAATGAATATTTGTGAGACTCATGATTATTAATGAATCGTAACTGGTCACTGATGACCAAAAAAGGAAAGACTTCTGGAAAGATCTGAAGTCTCTGGACCTGTCAGGGGTAGTTCCCCGTCAGGTCCGCACCCAGCCCCCAGACTCATGAATAATTCATAAGCTGGGTGTATAAAAGAAGGGCGTGCACCACGGACAAGGCCCTTCGGGAAGGCCCTGTTTTATGACTTGGACCAGTCCCTTTTGGTAGCCCCTCGGGGTGAAGCAGCTGAAAATCACTTCGCACCATCCTGAGGGAGAGCGCGCCACCAGACAGACAAGCGGCACTGAGGGGATCTGAATCGACGCACCAGGCATCGCCTGCAGCTCGCCGCCATAACATCGCGGCGAAGCCCAGCAGTGACGGCGGTATACCACAGCATCTGGCACCGCTTCCCGGCATGGGCCGACCAGCCCTCGCTCCAAAAAGACTTCTTCCTTACCAGACTGGACAACCCACCGACTAAGCAGCTGCGAGCCTAGGCTACAATGGAAAGGCCGCTCCAACTGCTGTATCCTACCAATATTGACTCACTCTCTTTTTTTCTTTATTTCTATTCGCAGTTATAGATATTATTGTTGATTATTGTTATTACTGTTGTTATTGTTGTTCTTAAATGCTTTTGTGCTTCCTTAACTATTAATATTTAAATATAAGTATTAGGCATAGTATTACTGTTATTATTAGAAGCTTATTGTTAAGTGTCTCTTAAAGACCTTTTTGTTGTTAATTAACTTAGTACAGTTATATATTTAAAAAATCATTATAAGTTGCCATTGGCATCAGGGATTAACAGCCCCTGGGCCAAACACGTATAAATAAGGGGTGCCAGGAAGCAGCAGTTCCACCCCCCCACCAGGTAAACGCAGGGGGTAGTAGGGCCCCCAAGTGTATTATACTTAAGCACAGTGTTCATACTGTCCTATTTTCTCTTTGGGCCCCTGGGGAGTAGCGCCCCCAGTGGACCTAACTGACAGCAGGGATTGTTGTCCAGTTTAAACAACACCCTGTTTGTCATATAAAGCAGTGTCTCTCTCCCACACGGGGGCACAGGAGTGTGTACTCTTTAATATTTCTTTGGGCAATCTGTCAGAAGGCATGAGAATGGCACCAGAATTCATCCTTTATGTAAGTAGATGTGATTAACTGTATTAACTGTAACCGTGTTTATAATAGTATAACATCGTCATTTAGTATCAGAGGGGTAGCCGTGTTAGTCTGGATCTGTAGCAGCAACGAAGGGTCCTGTGGCACCTTATAGACTAACAGAAAAGTTTAGAGCATGAGCTTTCGTGAGTTAACTCACTTCTTCAGATGTGGCCAGCATCTGAAGAAGTGAGTTAACTCACGAAAGCTCATGCTCTAAACTTTTCTGTTAGTCTACAAGGTGCCACAGGACCCTTCGTTGCTGCTATCGTCATTTAGGGAACACTTATAATAAACTTCCATTCTGTTCCTGCAACAACTAACTACTCTCAGCTTCCATTTTCTCTGGGCCATACAGGGAACTGCAGGGACCTAACACCAGGGGACGCCCTCTAAGGAACTTTATTAGCTATTGCAGACACCTGTGTTTCTTTTAATCTGACCACCGTGTTAAATTGCCCTTGGGTCTTTTTAATTCAATCAGGCACCACTGACCGCGTCTACACTAGCCAAAAACTTCAAAATTGCCATGCAAATGGCCATTTCGAAGTTTACTAATGAAGCGCTGAAATACATATTCAGCGCTTCATTAGCAGGTGGGTGGCTGCGGCACTTCGAAATTGATGCGGCTCGCCGCCATGCGGCTCATCCAGATGGGGCTCCTTTTTGAAAGGACCCCGCCTACTTCGAAGTCCCCTTACTCCTATGAGCAGATGGAAATAAGGGGACTTCGAAGTAGGTGGGGTCCTTTCGAAAAGGAGCCCCAACTGGATGAGCCACGTGGCTGTGAGCCGCGTCAATTTCGAAGTGCTGCATTTGCCCGCATGCTAATGAAGCGCTGAATATGTATTTCAGCGCGTCATTAGTAAACTTCAAAACGACCACTTGCATGGCCATTTCGAAGTTTTTGGCTAGTGTAGACATAGCCACTGTGTTTCATTTTTAAAGCAAATTGTTTTTGTTAACAGAGGGAAACCGGCGAGGGGTCATTACACCCCAGGCCTATAGCCACTGTTAGAGCCTAGGTCTGATAGAGCTCGGTATTTTTGGTCGGCTCTCACTGCTCATGCAGCACCCTTGTCTCGCGGTTGCTTGCCACATTCGGCGTCTTGGCAGCGGCTGCGACAACACTGAGCACTGAAGTGTAAATTCACACTTTCATTTAAAGAAAAAGGCATCTTTGTCTTACCATGTCTGACAGCGTACACTTAGTTGCCCTTCATAACTTGTATATGTGACTATTTTCCATAATGGCTCCAATGAAACAGAACATTTCAGCGCATGCTTAAATCCCACCGACTTCAGTGAGACTTAAGCATGTTTAGATGTGCTGACTTGGTGTCTAAACAAACAGCTCAAGAGGAAATTAATCCCACGTGATGCCAAATACTGCATTTCTACATCTTGTAAACAAGCACAAACTATGCATGTTCATGTGATACTCTTATAACTTGTCTACCAGTTTTATGGATCAATGACAATACAGGCTGAACCTCTCCAATCTCGTCCGGCAATATCCATAATCCAGCATGATTTTACTTAGCTGGATGACCACTTATCATGAGTGTGGCCAAGTTTCCAGGGGGCCCATACAATTTGTTTCCAGCCACCAGTCCTGGCTCTCAGTGATTTATGTTGTTATTTAGCTGTAATTTACTCCTACATTTCTTCTAAGAGCCCAGGAAGCAGGGGAAGTGTTAGTAATGCTGCTAGACTATATCAACCTCCTGTAGTCTGGCAAATTCTCTTGTCTGGCACCAATCAGGTTCTGAGGTTGCTGTATGAGAGAGGTTCAACCTGAATTTCCATTCAGTTGTATCATGGAGTGGTGGTGGATGAAATGAAAAGCAGGCTGATTTTAACCAAAACAATTGACTTTGTTTCCTGAACTGTTCAGAGTATTCCACTGTCTTTCCTTACATTTACCATGTAAACTATTTTCAATTACAAAATTCAGATTTGCAGTTACAGCTAGCTGGCCATGCCATCTGGAAAGTATTAAAGCACTACTGCTTGTCCATTAAAAGAAAAACACATGCCATTATTCTCAGGAGGATGAGAATCTATATGCTCGTGATTAAGGGATGAATGAGTAAAACAAACATATTCCCTTTCAGATCACAAGCCACTGTCTTCAATTAAAACAATAAAATGAAATGGCTTCACAACATTTAAGAGGCAGAATTTGCTGTAGCTGTTAACATGTGTGCTACAACTCTCAACGTGGATAAGCAAGTCTTACTGCTAGGAACTCATATACTTACAAAACATTGATCTTGCAAGCTGCTTAGAGAAGAGCAGAGCCAAACCCTGCTCAGTACTTGATCAAAACATGAACACACAGACTGTGTCTAGACTTCCCTTGCTCTACATTTTCCATCATCGCAACCTCCTTCCATTCTCCTGCAGAACGTAGCTCAAAATGACCAACAGTAATACAAGATGTTAAAAAGCACAATGTTAAGAAGCTCATAAAACAATTAGTGCTTATTGAAATCTCTCATCATCTTATAAATTAGTTCTTTATTCATTCCCTCTACGGCTCTGATCCTGCAATGAGGTCTGCATGTATTATTCCTGTGCACATGTGAACCTCACTGACTTTACAAGGACTTCTTGTAGGCAGAGTGATTTACTGAAAGGACTCACTGCAGGACCCAGACCTCAGTTAGAGGTTTTTTTTAAATGTCTGAATGCTCACAGAGTTTGGAGCAAAATCTAATAAACTGAATGGAGAAGGGTGTCTTTCTACTCACTTCAATGGCTTTGGATTACAGATGGTTGGAAATATTTTCTGTCAAAAAACCTTTTCACAAATAATGAAGTCTGCATCATAATCAATGTTAAACAATTTTCAACAAAAATACATTTTATAAAACTCCCAAATGAAGCATTTTGATAATGTTGAAACATCCCATGTCAACTCTTTCAGAGCACAACATTTCAGCTGCTTGCTTTGATTACAGAATCATAGAATGCTAGGCCTGGAAGGCACCTTGAGAGGTCATTGAGTCCAGCCCCCTGCCCTCATGGCAAGACCAAGTATTGTCTAGACCATCCCTGATAGACATTTATCTAACCTGTTCTTGAATATCTCCAGAGATGGAGATTCCACAACCTCCCTAGGCAATTTATTCCAGTGTTTGATCACCCTGACAGTTAGGAAGTTTTTCCTAATGTCCAACCTAAACCTCCCTTGCTCCAGTTTAAGCCCATTGCCTCTTGTTCTATCCTCAGAGGCCAAGAAGAACAAGTTTTCTCCCTCCTCCGTATGACGCTCTTTTAGATACCTGAAAACCACTATCATGTCCCCCTCAATCTTCTTTTTTCCAAACTAATTGAGCCCAATTCTTTCAGCCTTTCTTCATAGGTCATGTTCTATAGACCTTTGATCATTCTTGTTGCCCTTGTCTGACCGTTTCCAATTTCTCCACATCTTTCTTGAAATGCAGAGCCCAGAACTGGACGCAGTACTGCAACTGAGGCCTAACCAGTGCAGAGTACAGCGGAAGAATGACTTCTCATTTCTTGTTCACAACACACCTGTTAATGCATCACAGAATCATGTTTGCTTTTTTTGCAACAGCATCACACTGTTGACGCGCATTTAACTTGTGGTCCACTGTGACCCCTAGATCCCTTTCTGCCATACTCCTTCCTTGACAGTCGCTTCACATTCTGTATGTGTGAAACTTATTGTTCCTTCCTAAGCAGAGCACTTTGCATTTGTCTTTATTAAACTTCAGCCTGTTTACCTCAGGCGATTTCTCCAACTTGTCCAAATAATTTTGAATTTTGACCCTATCCTCCAAAGCAGTTGCAACCCCTCCTAGCTTGGTATCATCTGCAAACTTAATAAGCGTACTTTCTATGCCAATATCTAAATCGTTGATAAAGATATTGAACAGAACCGGTCCCAATACAGACACCTGCAGAACCCCACTTGTTATACCTTTCCTGCAGGATTGAGAACCATTAATAACTACTCTTTGAGTATGGTATATTTTATAAAATAATAACTTTGATAACTCATTTTGAAACAAAATTGTTTTTATTTAAATCCTTTTTAAAAGTTAAAGCCAAAAACACAATCCAAATGGAATGTTTCAATTTTATCAAAACATTTTGATAAAACTGGAATGAATTTTGTTCAGAATTTTGCATTACAGAAGACTTTTGGATTTTTTGTCATTGTTCTTTTTGATCGATTTTGGAATAGAAGAATTATAATTAAATTTACCATAAAATGGAAAATCTGCTTCCCATCAAGCCCTGCTCTGGATTAGATCTTAGTGACAAGCAAAGAGAAATGAAAATTTGCCACTGAGGGTCATCAGAATGAGAAGAGCAAAGTTACGAGGCTACAGTAAATCCTCTACTGACTACAGAAACAATTTTATTACTTATTATTTGTGTTACCGTAGTGCCTAGGAACACAGCCATGGACCAAGACTCAATCTCCGGTGCAGTCATCACATGGCTGCAGCCCACATGACGTCCCCAAAATCACACAGGTAGTATATATGTTTGCATGTGGCCCACATAACAGAGAGCTGCATACATGGCCCACAATGGCAAAGAGGTTGAGAACTGCTGTGCTAGGCACTATACCTTATTAGGGCTTTGCATAGACACACATGACCACTCATGTGGATCCAATTGCAAGATGAGGGCCGTAGTGAACACTACAGAGTATACATTTTAAAGAACGCACACCACTTTCCCAAATGGGTCAGAACTAGATGGAGCACTGAATTGAGACACTTCTCAGCTTAGTCCAGAGGAACTTTGGGCAACTTACAGTCTATCCTCTACTTCAACTCCTCATTGGTAAAACAGGGACGTTTCCCTCTCTTACATTGGTGCTACAAAGATAAAATCCATTCATGACCAACGACCATCCACTCTTGTTTACCCAAAAGGCCTGGCAGCCATCCAACATTTTTGGATAAAGGGAAGTGCTATTTTAGGCTGGATTCTGGCTGTGAAGCTGCAAAGGCACATCTACACTGCAGCTGGAAATGAAGCCTCCCAGCACAGGCAGACAACCACCTGGCAATAGGACTCAAGCTAACACAGTAATTAATGGGCATAAAACACACATAAAAACACACCTGATTCACAAACCTGTCAGCCAACACTTTAATGGAGCAGGCCATTCTGTTAATGACCTGAAAGTCTGTGTTCTACTGAAAAGGAACTTTCACAGCCATTTGGAAAGAGAGGCTGCTGAACTCTCTTTTATATTCAAATTCAACACATTAACATGTGGTTTGAACTGGGATGGCAATTTTCTAGCTCATTATAGGGGCTCTTTTACATACTTGGCTTTATCTAATTCTTGACTCCCCACCTCCCCTCTGCTCTCTGATTTGCTCACCTTGATGATAATTCTTCTGATTTGTCAACCTTGATTACTCTTTCTGGTTCTCTGTGCCTTAAATATTGAGTCTGTTCTGGTGTGGCTACGATCTGAAGAAGTGGGTCTGTCCCACGAAAGCTCATCAACTAATACATTATTTTGTTAGTCTTTAAAGTGCTACTGGCCTGCCTTTTTGTTTTAAAAACAGCAGTGTAGACAACAGCATCTTGGGTTCTCAAACACAGTCAGCTTCCCACCTGAGCCACAACATGGGCATGAGCAGAAATTAATTCCTAGTCCTGCAAATGCTTAAGCACGTGCTTAATTGTAAGTATGTGACCAGAGCCACCAAAGTCAATGGGACTGTTCATGTGCATGACATTAAACGTGTGCTTGCGTGATCGGGGCACAAGCCAGCACTGTGAGGGAGTGACTTGCATGGGAGGGGCTGGAACAGCAGCACTGATATTATTAAACACCACTGAGCCCTCAAGTAGCCACCTGTACCTACTTCATCCCGCAAAGATGCATGCAAAGGAGCAGGCGGCAGTGAGGGCATGTGGCTAGCACAGCAGCAATGAGCTCCAACGGCAGAAGCAGAGCAGGACTTACAGAATCATAGAAGAGTAGGACTGGAAGGGACCTCGAGAGGCCATCGAGTCCAGCCCCCTGCCCTCATGGCAGGACCAAGCACTTTCTAGACCATCCCTGAAAGCCATCTATCTAACCTCTTCTTAAATATCTCCAGTGATGGAGATTCTACCACCTCCCTTGGCAATTCGTTCCAGTGTTTGATCACCCTGACAGTTAGGAACTTTTTCACCCTGAAAGTTAGGACTTAGTTACAGAGCGCAAAGAGAACCAGCAAAAATGGGGCAAGTGTCACGCACACCCATCCGCTGTGGAAGGCAGGGTTCTGGCAGGAAGACAAGCAGCCAATATTATCCAAGTCTGACCTATCTGCACTGGGTCCCCCAGTAAACACCCAGCCTCACCCATCCCAGTTTCTGCCTACAGAGGGGGAGGCAGGACATGCCTATGGGACAGCCCCTCTATAGGCAGATAGGGGGCTAATGAGTAAGGCTGGGTGCTTGCTTTGGCATCAGAGACAGGCAGGATATATCTATGGGGCAGCCCTCAGCCTCACCCATTAGCAGAGTGTCTACCTATAAGACACAAGCCAGGTATCAGTACAAGGGCAGCCCTTGCCAAACTACTCAACGCACAGTGTCTGTCTACAGAGGCCCAGCAGAATAAAACTATAGGAAGACTTCTAACCATATTATCCAATGGCACCGTGGCAGCCTACCAGGGCTGGCCAGGTTATAGCTATAGGATTGGGTACCACTATAGGGACAGCTCCAGCCTACCTGCAGGGAGCAGCAATACAAGACGTCCAGAGTATTGCTAAAGGGCAGCCCTAAGCCCTTGCCCACCAGCACAGTTTTTGCATGCAGGAGTTGGGCAGTGTACAGCTCTATGATCACCAGAGGATAGCTATAGGGGCTGTAGTTATGGGATAAGCAAGATTTAACTATACAGGCTGCTATAGGCACAGGCAGAGGATAACTGTAGGGGCTGCAGATCTATGGAGCAGGCAGGTCAGAGCTATAGAGGGCTGGAGTGTTAAAGACCAGGCCAGGAATAGCTATAGGGGCTGTAGAGTTATGTAGCGGGCAGAACACAGGTGCAGGGGGCTGTAGTACTATAGGAATGAGCAGAATGTAGCTCCAGGGCTTTAGTGCTCTAGGGACAGCCAGAGAGTAGCTATGCGGCTGTAGGTGCAGGCAGGGCATAGCTATAAGAGCTGTAGTAGCTATTCAGGGGGCACGGAGGACAAAGCCACAGAGATGTAGTGGTATAGGAGCAGATATGACACAGCTACAGCAGCTGTAGTGCTATAGGGGCAGGCAGGGTGCAGCTATAGGGATAGGCAGTCCATAGCTATATGGTTGTCTTCTTTATGGGTGGGCAGGCTGCAGCTATGGGGCTGTAGTGCTACAGGAGCAGACAGGTTGCAGCTATAGGGGCTGTAGTGCTATGGGGCAGGCAGGGTGCAGCTATACAGGCTGTTGTGTATAGTGGGAAGGGTACAGTTACAGGGGCGTTAGTGTTATAGGGACGAGCAGATAGGTTGCAGCTATACGTGCGGTAGCACATAAGAGCAGACAGGGTGCAGCTATACGGGCTGCTGCATATAGGAGCAGACAGAGTGCAACTATAGGCGCTGTAGCGCTATAGGGCGGGCACGGTGCAGCTATACGGGCTGCTGCACATAGGAGCGGACAGGGTGCAGCTATAGGCGCTCCAGTGCTATGGGGAGGGGCAGGACGTGGCTATACGGGTGTCGCTATGGGGCACCCCAGCCTTACCCTCCCAGGCGGGGCGCGCTGCTCCCGCGCAGTCTCATGGGACTCGGCTCCTGCCTGCGCTGCGCACCGCGGGGCTCCGCAGCACAGCTCCCTCCCCCGCTGTCCGCCCGATGGTACAGCCCGAGCACGGCGCGCTCCACCTCCCGCCTCGGCCACCATAGCTTTGCCGCGGGCCTGCTGCCCAAAGGCGAGATGGCCGCCCAGGGCACATAGCAGCGTCACCTCGCCCCCTCCGGCCATCTTGAGTGTGGGCAGCGAATCTCCCTCCCTCCACCATCGCAACTCGTCGGCCATCTTGAGTGTGGGCTGGAGACGGCTTTCCCCTCGGACCCCGTGAGTCGGCCATCTTGGGTGAGGGCACGAAGCGTCAGCTCTTTTCTGGAGAAAGACGGGAGGCTGGGCGGTAAAGGCTACAATTGCCAGGAGCCCCGCCCGCCCCCAGCCTGCCCCCCTCCATAGCTCCCTGTCCTATGACCCCCCCTCCAGCACTGCCCTCCCTGCAGCCATGGCTCAGGCCCCTCCCCTACACACCAGGGACCGGGCTGGAGGGGCCCACCTGCGGGGTTGCGGCCTGTGGCGCACAGACTGGGGCTGCCTGTAACTAGCCGCCATGGTGGGTGGTACTGGCAGCCCCCCAGTGATACCCAGCCACGCACACCCTCACCCCCACCCCACACACAGCGCACTGGCTGATTCGCAGACACCCCCGCTGAGGTGTGGTTGGCACATACGGTTACAGATAACGCGCCCGTTCCGGGGTGTCCTCTTTTTTATGCGGTAACCCGAGAGACTGCCCCCATTCAGCATCAGCACCCGGAAACCTCCGGCGGCTTAAAGTGCCACCCCTGGGGGGAGCGTATCTGTGTCAGTCTTTGCCACCTCACGTTGTACTAATGTCCTGCAGGTTGAACCTCTCTTGTCTGGCACCCTCGGGACCTGACTGGTGCCAAACAAGCACGTGAATCGGAAGCTGGAGGAAAAGGGAAGCCGAGTAGATCAGGAGGATGTGAGGACGGTGACAGGGAGAGGGGTGGAATGTTATTCCCCTCTCGGGGAGTTCGGGGAAAGAGAAGGAATACAGTAGACTTAGCTCTGCACAGGGAGGAGATTGCCCCATAGTCTTCATGTCAGTACGCCCACTAATTCAGCTGTGACCCACATGCACATCCTTTCCCCTTCCAATCTATTAAACCGGCCTTCTCAGGAGTCACTGTGGCAGGCAGGCGGCTCTCTGGTGGGCTCCTGCCTGCCTCAGCATGGACCCTCCTCAACAGCGCTGTCAAAGCCTGCATACATGCCTTCCACTTCACGGGAAATTCTGAAAGGTGATTTTGTTACATTTCAGCCCACACAGTGGGTTGCCCCAGAGCCGCAAGCCCTCAAAGCCCATCTAAGGATGTCCTGGTTCTGTGGCAACAAGCCTGGCAGCTCCAGGAGGCCCAACTCAAGCTTGGGTTCTCGGGGTTTTCGTCTCCCTCCTGAGACTCTAGGACAGGGGTCGGCAACCTGCAGCCCCAGAGCCACATGAGGCTCTTTAAGGAGTCAATTGAAGCTCCAAGCACTGATGCCGCTGAAATAGTGAAACTAAATTTAATTGGTTTAACAGCCATCAGGGCAATGGGGGCAGGATCTGGCTGTTAAACCAATTAAATTTAGTTCCATTACTTCAGTGCACCAGGGTTTAAGCATTGGCCTGCTACGCCCATGGTTGTGAGTTCAGCCCTTGAGGGGCCATTTAGAGATCTGGGGCACATAGATCAAAAAAAATCTGTCGGGGTGGTGGTGGGTCCTGCTGGGAGGGCAGGGGACTGGACTCGGTGACCTCTGAAGGTCCCTTCCAGTTCTATGAGACAGGTGGGGGGAATACATTTGAGGGCTGAGGCTGGTAAAGCCTGGAGATGGGGTTAACTAAACTTTTTTTAATTGTGATAAATCATTGTGTGTGCGGTGTTCTTAAAACAGGGGTGACAAAAAGATGTTATTTATTAAGGACCATCTCTATTCACGTGCATTGCGGCTCTTGAAGTATTGATTTTGTAACTGAATTTGAAAAAATGGCTCTTCTTGCTATTTCGGTTGTAGACCCATCCTCTAGGAGCAGACCCCTGGTTGAGCTGGGGATTTCAGGCTCCTAGCTCCATGGCAGGAATCTCAGAAGCCCTGGAAGCCTGGGCATGGGGATTCTGGAGCTGCAGCCCCTGGAAGCAACAGTTTCCCTGTTCCTGTAACAGTCTGCATGGCCAGGCTGTTTCAGAGCCACTGACCCTGTAAGTTTGGATTGCCCAAGGGTCAGGCCGGTGAGGTGGCAGAGAACTAGGGATATGTCTACCGAACCCTCAGCACTGAGCCACCCAGGCAAGGTCAACAAACTTGAGCGCATCAGGTGCACTCTCACACTCTAAATATCGCTGCAGAGCCCGTCCAGTGAAGTCATGGTTCAGACTCTGAGGAAGGGGGGGTGGGTGAAAATTCAGGGAACCCAAGAACTCAGAATTGGTTTGCTAGATTTCCAACCAGCTGTCCTGCTGATTTTTGAATAACTTGCAAGTTGCAGGCAAAGATAGGAATAGGACCAAAGGCAGTTTATGAAATTCATAAGCCCCGTGGATGTTAGGAATGTACACTATGCAGGGATATACCTCTTTGAGCTACCGCAAGAGTTGTACATTTTTAGACCCCCATCAATATTGCCAGAAATGACACAGCTGCACAGAATGCCACTAATTGGAAATATATCCTATGTACAAAGCAGCTATTTCCCTGTGTGCCGTGTTTACGAAACAGTGGAATGCTGGAATGAACTATTTCCAGTAAAAAACAAGCAGTCCTGCAGCAACTTACAGATTAACAAATTTGTTTATTAGGTAATGGGCTTTTGTGGGTAAGACCCTCTTTTTCAGATTTGAGTAGAAAATAAGAATGTCAGTCTTCATATAACACTGCACCCTTTTCTCCAGAAAGCTAAAACAGTTTTGTCATTCTTGAATAGTACGGAAAAAAACCCTGTGTCATCGGCACACAAACCTATTCATTAACAGCCCCTGCATATTATCTGCCTTATAGCCGCAGGTATCCATATTCAAGGATGTAGATATACACGGCTCATTTTTGCGGCTATGGATGCAAATACGGATACAAATTTGGTATCTGTGCAGCGCTCTATTAATTAAGACTCCATCATGCTTCCTGGGTGCGTAGAGGCAGGTCTCTCACTGTGGATCCATGGGAGGCCAGCCTGCCTCACCACATCTCAGGACATCGTTTGTCATGGGGAATTAGCGGCACCTGTAAATGTCTGTGAGTTGGGCCTATCTGTAGAGGCCAAGCAAACAACACAGTGCAGGGCCCAGGCCCTGAGTTAGGATGGGGCAGTACGAAATCTCAGCGCTCAGGCCTGTATGGGCCTCCTTGCTGTGGCAGAGGGTGACAAACGTGGGCTTCTTGCCTAAGAAAGTGGGAAGACCACTCCCTTGGATTGGGGTGGCAGGACGGACGCAGGCTCACCCACTCCATTGTGTCCCAGCTCAGGGACCAAACAGACAGAGCAATCTGCCTCTCAGTCAGTGGGGATCCTGCCTGCAACACACTGATTCACTCAACAGCACCACTGCAACCAGACAGGGTGGTTACCCCAGGCCACTTCCTCCGCACAGGAACGCCAGGGTGGTCAGGGCAGATGTCCTCAGTCAGGGCTCCCAGCTCCTCAGTGTTCCCATCTGTACGTGGCCCCAGAGAGTTCTCAGCTTCCTTGGCATCTGTCGCAGCTTCCCAACTCAGGAGCTGGCAGGAGGCATCTGGCTGCTCCAGCAGCAAGAGCCAAACTGAGGCGCCAGACTTGCCTTTTATACTTCGTGTGCCACCCATCAACTTCCAGGAGGAGGGGAGAGCAGGACGTGGCTCCACCCACCACAGCTCAGTGAGGGGGTCTTCCCACTCCAAGATTGTGGGAGGCCAGCCTGCCTCACCACATAGCCATTGAAGTCAAGGAGAGCCGGACTGGGCTGTTGGACTTCTACCAATACTTGGCTTTATTTCTTCATCCACACAAAACAACGCTTTCAAACTCCAGATAGTCCCGGATCAGAAAAGGGGGAAATTTAAAAAACCACCCCCAATGCATGCAGATTTTTTTTAAAGAGAGCGCAGTGGGGAACAGCTGTGCACTGTTTGCCGTACCATTCGGTTATTCCCTCCCCTAGGGATAAAGCATCTCTTCCCTTTCAGGCCAGTGGGACTGGTTACAGTTTAGGGTTGGCAGAGGAGCACCCTGGGGTAACTTGCTGCAGCACCACTTCCTTTTCTGTGCTTTTGCTACATTTATAATCCAGGGCTCCGTGGGCTGTGCAGTGCTTCTTCACCAGCTGGTAGAGAATGGCCACCAGGGCCAAAATCCTGGCCAGGACGCCAATGCTGATTCCAATCAGCGCTCCAGGGTGGAGTCTGTCTGCTTTTGGTGGGACGTGGGTGGGAGCTGCTGTTTCAGGGTTCTGTCTCACCTGCAGCCCGATCCACAGGCTGGCAGCGCCCTGGTGCTGCACCCGCAGGGAGATGGCGTCCGCTGCCACCGTAGAGCGCACGGTCATGAGGTGCCCCCCCCCGTGCCCGTGGCAGAGCTGGATGGCCTCGGAGAACCACCGGCGGCCCCAGAACACGCCGAAGCAGTCATGCTCGACGCACTGCACCCCCGGGGGCGGCGGCGTGGTGGGGGCCGAATGCCCCAGCTGGGTCATGGCCACCAGCACCAGGCAGAGCCGCAGCATGGTGCGGGGTGGCATCACAGAAACGGAACTAGCGAGGGCTAATGGTCCCAGATTCCAAGACCAGCTCAGGCAGTCGGCTGCTTGTGGCTGTTCTGTGCCCGAGCCTGGCAGAGACATGCCTGAAAATTTGTGCATGTGTTTTTATCGGCGTCCCAGCCGCTGCTCCAGCTCCGGAAGGAGGGGTTTGCCAGAGAGTTATCAGAGTGCCCAGGAGCGCTGTGCATCTTGTTGACTTCTGTTCAGCTCTTGATGTCCCGGCACCAGCGTGCCCACTCACATGTGACCTCAGACTAGTCAGCATGTTTCACAGGCTTTCCGCTCACACGCCTGGCCAGGTGCACGTACAAAGTGTGAGAAACCCAATTTGTCATTCAGATATTTTTCAACACTGTATGGAAGCTTCACCCCTCTACCCCCCAACCCAGGTACCATCCAGTTATGGGAATGGGGAGTGTGATGGGGTTCAGGGGTCCCCATGTACTGCACCCCGTCCACTGGCAGGAGTGACTCTCACTCAGCAGGTACAACAGATGCCCAGTTTCTCACAGAAGCGTCAGTACAGCAGTCAGAGACAGTCATTCCAACCCATCCTGGGGAGAGCAGCCTGAGGGGTGCCCCTCTGGGGTGTAGCTTTCCCCCTCCTCAGGCTGACTGCCTTCCAGCTTCCTCTCCCCCCAGCCTCAACTGCCACCTCCAATTCAAAAACCGCTCAGCTCCACCCTCCTCTTTGTTCAGGGCTGAGGTGTTACTTGCCAGCCTAGTTTATAGCCTCAGGGTCATCCTTACCCGCTGGGAGCTGCTCTGCTTGTCTCACACATGCACTCCCCCCACTCCATCACAGGGAGCAAATCCCCAGCAGTTCCTCTGCTGTATAAAGTGCCAGCTCAGGAGTCGGGCAATGCCCTGGAGGAAGCAGCTAGAGTGAAAACACAAAAAGAAGTTCTGGCTTTCCAATCAGGCCTGTCAGCGGAGCCCTTGCCCCAGCAGTATGGGGCTAAAAGTGTTTCAGCTGCCACCGGACAGAGGCAGGTGCGCTATGAATTCTGCATGCAGTAAACCCTGGGATAAAGATTAATTGGCCGTTGTATCCCCCAGGCACAGCAGTGTTTCAAGGGCCCAAAGGCAGTCGAGCACCAGGGCAGGGACGAGGGTTTTACCTCTAAGGTTCCAGGTCAGGGCCTGCTCAATTGCTTTGTATGATCTGAAAGGATCAGATTCTCCTGAGCTCCTGGGACTCAGAGAGAAAGATGATCTAGTGCAGTGTTTCCCAAGCTCATTTGGCCAAGGAGCGCTTTTGAGCTTGGACTGTATTGACAGAACACGTACATGCTGGTCGGGGTGGGTGCAGGCAGCTGGAGGGCTTCAGACCAAAAAATTGCTGCAGGCAATGCTCAATGCTCACAAGAGTTAGGTTTTAGAAGTCTTTTATTTTACAAAGAACAAAAAATAACAAGAGAAAATCATCTGAATGAACAGCTAATGTCCTTCTGATAGGAGGATGGTCAGCAACCCTACAATTAATGACAAAAATTAAAAATTAAGTACAAACCCAAGATGCAACATCAATATAACAATCAAAAGAAGGATGGTTAGTGTTGTTCTTTTTGTACAAAAACAGAAATGACAATATTGTTCAAAAAAGGACTGTCCTTTCTTAAAGCTAAAGAAACAATTTTATGAAAAAGAAATGCAATACAAATTAGGCATGGAAATATTTTTAAATTTTGTGTTTTTATAAATTTGTTATTTTTACAGAAAACTACTGGAAAATAAAAATAAATAACATTTTACAGTTTTTTAATGGGAATAGGGGTTTTGCATCTTTTGTCCCCAAATCTGCTTAATACGAGGAACAATAGTGTTGAGTTAGATCCTCATATCAGGTGCAGCGTCACATGATTTCTCTGAACCCGACTTGTGCCAAAACAATCTGAATCGACCAACTATTGATTTGGCACGAGTTGCACAATAACAGCGATGCTATTGTGAATAGCCGCGTCTACACGTGCAGGCTAGTTCGAAGTAGCCGCGCCAACTTCGAAATAGCGCCCGCCACATCTACACGTGGCGAGCGCTATTTCAAAGTTGAAATCGACATAAGGCGGCGAGACGTCGAAGTCGCTATCCCCAACAGGAGATGGGAATAGTGCCCTACTTTGACGTTAAACGTCAAAGTAGGGCACGTGTAGACGATCCGTGTCCCGCAACATCGAAATAGCGGGGTCCGCCTTGGCTGCCATCAGCTGAGGGGTTGAGAGACACTCTCTCTCCAGCCCCTGCGGGGCTCTATGGTCACCATGTGCAGCAGCCCTTAGCCCAGGGCTTCTGGCTGCTGCTGCTGCAGCTGGGGATCCATGCTGCATGCACAGGGTCTGCAACCAGTTGTCGGCTCTGTGGATCTTGTGCTGTTTAGTGCAAGTGTGTCTGGGAGGGGCCCTTTAAGGGAGCGGCTAGCTGTTGCCCGGGAAGGCTAGTCCGCCCTGTGACCCTGTCTGCAGCTGTTCCTGGCACCCTTATTTCGATGTGGGCCGCTTTGGCGTGTAGACACTCCCCTGCAGCGCCTACTTCGATGTGGTGCTGCCCAACGTCGACGTTGAATGTCGATGGCACCAGCCCTGGAGGACATGTAGAAGCTATTCATCGAAATAGCTTATTTCGATTTCGCTACATCGAAATAAGCTATTTCGATGTAGCATACACGTGTAGACGTAGCTAATGTGTTATAAACATTAATATTCTTACAATCTAAATGCTATTCAAATACCTTAGTATTTAGTATTTTAGAAGGAAAATATCATTAGCATTGAAAGTTTTTCCTATTCACATCACACACAACACCACCAGTAGAAACAAACACCCAGCTGTGAGCGCTCTGCTAATCAGCTGGGCAACATTTGAATCTCTCCTGAGCAGCCACACAAGCACACAGCTTACAGAGCTCCTGGGTGCATAGCATATTTGATATGTTAGAGCTTAATTCCATTCATTCTTTCAGTAAATGTATCCTAAAATAGTTCTTTGAGCTGACAGCTGTAACGTGCTTGGGCAGAGAATGTAGCGTGTTTAGGATTGGGAAATTAGTAGATGTGAATTAGAATTTAAGACAGTGGTTCCCAACCTTTCCAGTAATACAGCACACTTCAATGACACAAGCAATTCCACAGCATACCCACTTCTTCCAGCTTTGCAGAGCCGTGGGGTGTGAGCGGGAAGGTGGGAACTGATGACCCCTAGCCAGCTGTGGGCTCAAGCAGCAAGGCTGCCTAATTCCCAGCTGATGTGGGGATGGTCAACTTCCGCTGGCAGAGGCTTTGCAAAGCAGCTGCAGGAGGGATATTGACAACTACACACTAGCTGGGACTCAGGCAGCCTTGCTTCTTGAGCCTCCAGCTGGCTAGGGGTCATCTAAGTGTGCCGTGAAATTTATTCAGTTTACACCCCCCGGGCTCTTCAAAGAGCTGGGAAATTGATGGACTTTCCACGGCACACTTAGACAGTTCTAGCAGCACACCAGTGTGGTGTGGCACACTGGCTGAAAACCACTGATTTAGGAGTAAAATGAGCATCTCTGTCTCTTTGGAACAGGAACTCTCACTTTCTCTGTTTGTAAGGCCCATGCTAAAATATATAGTATAGACCTGGCTGATCTCTTTGTGCCATCACAATGTAAAAGTTATATTACATGTTATATTACCCCATGCTAAAAACATACTAAGGGTATAAGTCAAGCACTCTACAGTTAAGAAATGCCTGAATTAAGCTGGCCTGTGCAACCTCAACCGGTTGATTCCATAGTGGTTACAGATCCTTTTACCCGCATCCTCTGCAAGCCTGACTCCATCTGTCCCAGCTCCTGTGCATGAGCCCCATCTGTCTCTCCCTAACCCTCATCTCCTTGTTCCAGTTCCTAACCCTCCATCCCCTTGTCCCTGGTCCCAGTGTGCTCCCTTGCTGCCCTGCCAGTCTTGGCTCATCCCTGCTCTACATTCCAGCCAGGCTGCCACTGGCACCAGCATCAGATACAATCAGCCTGAGAGCCCAGGAGGGACAGTTTCCCATCTCCCAGTTTCTTTACGTAGCTGGGGGGAGAAGCGAGGCCTGGGAAAGGCTGATGCAGCCCCTGCAGAGCTTGGCCAGAGCATGTTCTGTGCAGATGGACTTGTCAGGGATTGGCAGCTAAACTTGCTGACAGGCCTTTAAGGAGCACGGGTGAGCTGAAAACAGCAGAGCACTTGAAAGAGGGGAAAGTGATCAAGAGTAGTCAACATGGGTTTACCCAGGGGAAGTTGTGCCTGACCAATGTGATTAGCTTCTGTGATGAGGTAACTGGCTCTGTGGACATGGGGAAATAAATGGTTGTGATACACCTTGATATTAGCAAAGTTTTTGATACAGTCTCCCACAACATTCTTGTCCATAAGTTAAGGAAGTATGGATTGGATGCATGGATTGCAAGATGGAGAGAAAGCTGGCTTGATGGACAGGCCCAACGGGTAGTGATCAATGGCTCAGTGTCTAGTTGGTGGTCAGTTTCAAGTGAAGCTCCCCAAGGATCAGTTCTAGGGCCAGTACTGTTTATTTATTAATGACCTGAATGAACATATGGATTGTACTCTCAGTAAATCTGCAGATGACACTAAGCGAGGGGGTCAGGTAGATACACTGGAGGGTAGGGATAGGGTCCAGAGTGACCTAGACAAATTGGAGGACTGGGCCAAAAGAAATTTGATGAGGCTCAACAAGGAGAAGTGCAGAGTCCTGCACTTGGGATGAAAGAATCCCAAGCACTGTTACAGACTGGGGACTGACTGGCTAAGTAGCCGTGCAGCAGAAAAGGCCATGGGGACTATAGTGGATATGAGTCAACAGTGTGCCCTGTAGACAAAAAGGCTAATGGCATATTGGGGTGCATTAGGAGAAGCATTTCTAGCAGATCTAGAGAAGTTATTATTCCCCTCTACTCGGCCCTGGCGAGGCCACATCTGGAGCATTGCATCCAGTTCTTGGCCCTCCAGTATAGAAAGGACGTGGACACATTGGAGTAGATTCAGCGGAGGGCAACAAAAATGTGTAAACTGCTGGAGCATGTGACCTATGAGGAGATGCTGAGAGATTTGGGCTGATTTAGTTTGCAGGAGAGAAGACTGAGGGGCGATTTGATAGCAGCCTTCAGCTTCCTGAAAGGGGGCTCTAAAGAGGATGGAGAGAGACTGTTCTCAGTGGTGACAGATGGCAGAACAAGGAGCAATGGTCTGCAGTTACACAGGCAGAGGTGTAGGTTGGATGTTAGGACAAACTATTTCACCAGGAAGGTGGTGAAACACTGGAATGTGTCACCGAGAGAGGTGGTGGAAACTCCATCCCTAGAAGTTTTAAAGTCCCAGCTTGACATAGTCCTGGCTGGGATGATTTAGTTGGGGTCGATCCTGTTTTGGGCAGAGGGCTGGACTAGTTGACCTCCTGAGGTTCCTTCAAGCCCTAGAATTCTGTGATTCTATGAAAAGACTCTTTGAGGCTTACTCTGCCAAGTGGAAGAGATTCTTCATCTGGGCCCAACAGCATCAGTTTTCTTCATCTCAGACTCAGATGCCTGGTACGCTGGAATATCCTTTATTCTTCACAGTGAGCTCCTTAAAGGCCCACCTACCACTATTCCAGCCTTCCTCCCTCCTGCTGAGGGTCACTCATCATTCTGACCCCTCACCCCGGAGATAAGAGCCTCGGAAAACAATCAGCAATATCCCCCAGTCGGGGAGGCTCACCCTCCCTGGGATCTCAACCCACTGCCCACAGCTATATGCTCCCTTTGCCACCTATCCACTTGAAGAACCTTTCTGATAGCAGTAACACCTGCTGGAAGGGTGGGAGAGAGACGCTTCCTTAGGGAAGGAGCTCTGTGTTACACAAGGACAGGGTGACCTTTGAAACTCCACTGTGACTGGGCCACCTGCCCTGCGCCTCTTCCTGGGATGCACCCCATAGCTGTCCTCCCCTGCTGGTGGTCCTACACAGCCTATGCCACCATCAAGCCACTGGTCTCTGACCTGTTTGCCCCTGAGGCCCAGGTAATAACAGCTGCATCCCGGGTAGCTGGGGCCCACGGCCCAATCACTCCCTCTGTCTGGCCCAGCAGACTAGTCCTTTAGCGGTTCGTGCTCCCCCTTTTTGGGGTGATGGGGTGGAGCTGGGCCCTGTTGGTGGTGGCAGTGCCCCAACCACCCCCTTAATGTGGAATCCCTCGGAAACATGCCAAGCTCACTGGGTTGCCTTCTGGCTCCCTGCCCTGGGATACTTCCTACACCTCTCCGGCTGCACAAGGCACTGCTTGGGCTCCAGCTACTGCTCCTGAGACTTGGCCCTGCTCCTCAGGCATCTGCTCCTCAAACTGTGGCTCCTGAGTGAGGGCAGGAGCTGCTACCCCCTTGGTGGCTAACTCCAACTGACTCACTTCTCTGGCCTTTATAGTAGGGCTGCAGCTGGATCATGCCCAGCAGGGCCTTCTCCACCCAGTGAGCCTGGCCCCTACTCCCCAGTCGTTATCTAGATTGGTGTTTCTCAACTGATCCACAGACCAGTGCCGCTCCCTGAGATCTTCCTGGCACAGGTGAGGAATGCAGCCAGCCAGTCCCTGGTATTTAAAAGGTTGAGAAATGCTGACCTGTGGTGGATTCTCCATCCCTTGAGATTTTTAAGTCCCGGCTGGACAAGGTCCTGGCTGGGATGACTTAGTAGGGGTTGATCCTGCTTGAAGCAGGGGGCTGGACTAGATGACCTCCTGAGGTCCCTTCCAGCCCTATGATTCTGTGATTTGTAGATTATGCCGAACGGTCAGATTGTATCAAGGCAAAGACTATCTAACTGAATGTCTACCGGAATTACATCATGTTATTATAGAATCATACAATCCTAGGGAGGGAAAGGACCTCAGGAGGCCGAGTCCAGCCCCTGCCCAAAGCAGGATCAACCCTAACTAAATCATCCCAGCCAGGAGTTTGTGAAGCTGGGACTTAAAAAGCTCTAGGGATGGAGCTTCCACCATCTCCCAAGGCAACATGAACATTTTGTTGCAGAATCTTTCTTTTTATGTGTATATCCAGCAACTACCACCCTGGAGCACTAGGGGTCTCCAGGCACTAAACAACCATTGTTATAATGAATAAAGTGGAAATATATGTGCTAGTGCATGTTAGATGTATGCACATGAATATGCATGTGTATGTTCATGTGGGTGGGAATCACTTCCTATAGACTTAATTGTGTAGGTATCGGGACAGGTGCACTTCTGGGGTTGTGCTCTGATGACTTGTATTTGGGCTTCAGGAGTGCATCTTTAGTGGACTCATTGCAGCTGTGAAAATATGTGGCCTTAATTCCACACATAAAACTACAGTAACTCTAGTGTAGAAAAAGCATCGAGCTGCTCTTGAAAGAGAGGAAAGAAAGAATCAAGAAAAACTTTGTGAAATTTCAGTTTTTAAAGATAACGCTTTTTGAGTATTTTGACGCCAGCTCCAGTGTCCAACTCCGGTAACAAATACAACCTGAACTTAGCATAATAAATGTGTCCCAACAATAAATTTGTCTGGTTGAGCCTTGCACTGAAAATAAACATGAGAGCAAAGGTAGGGGAGAGCAAGCTTCGGAGGGAGGGGGGAAGGGAGTGTTAGGGCAGGGGCCTTGGGAGGGGCAGTGTCTCAGGGAAGAGGCAGGACGGTGGGTGCGTCAAGGGTGTTTGGTTTTCGGGACTTGGAAAGTTGGCAACAGGATGATAGGGCACAGAAATACTGCGCAAGGGGCTATTCTCATAGTATGTCCTGCTAGGCAATAAAGAGGACATACTGAAAACCTCACACGTAGGATCTTCTCACA
The DNA here is from genome assembly GCF_033958435.1 of Carettochelys insculpta. Taxonomy (NCBI): domain Eukaryota; kingdom Metazoa; phylum Chordata; order Testudines; family Carettochelyidae; genus Carettochelys; species Carettochelys insculpta. Next base: position 8,557,583 of record NC_134139.1, on the reverse strand, counting down.
GAAAGCCTTCCAGCCCAGTGAAGCCAGGGTAAGTTCTGGACAAACACACTGTTTCTAAATCTTTGCAAACCTTGCACTAATAATTACACTATGTATTGGAGCTGCTCTTCTCTTTAATTGATAATCACATCCCAGATCTCCCACAAGGGGGAGCTGTTGACTTTGGAAACAGATAATGATCATGCCTTCTAGCAGAGCAGCTCCATATAGCCCTGCTGTCCTATCTATAATCCTAACAGGGAGGTAGCCGTGTTAGTCTGTATTCTAACAGTCATGCAGCACTTTAAAGACTAACAAAATAATTTATTAGGGGATGAGCTTTCATGGGACAGACCCACTTCTTCAGATCTATAGCCATACCAGAGCAGAGTCTGTTCTGGTAAGGCTATAGATCTGAAGAAGTGGGTCTGTCCCATGAAAGCTCATTCCCCAATAAATTATTTTGTTAGCCTTTAAAGTGCTACATGACTGCTTATCTATAATCAGGCTGGGCTTATAAACAGGTTTTTCAACACTGCATTACAATCCTGGGCTCCTCATGCATGAAACTAAAATATATGAGCACACAGGATATTTGCTCTAGACTGTACTATATGACGGGATTTCTCTTTGGTTTCACAGAGAATGCTCGAACATCATACATTTCCCACTAAATTGTGAGTTTGATCTTCATAGGCAGCTCACTGACACACATGCACTCTCATAGCTTGCTAGGCCCCCAGGCAGGCGAGTAAAGAAAGACTACCAAATTCTTCAGGTAGAGGAGAATGGAGGGGATCCCCAAGAATGTACTCTCCCCTGACCAGTTCTCAGGAGGAGTGTTATGTGTGTGACTACACAAACAGGGAAGGCTGGCTAAGGAAGAGGATGAAACAAACTGTTGTGGAGCCATGGCTGAAAATATCCCAGAAAGGAAATAGAGTCAGTTGTAACAGTTCCCTTTCAGACCCGATTTCTCCCAGGTATAACTCCATGAAATCACTGCCATTGCACACAGGAGGAAAGTGACTTTATGTATTTGTAGTGTCTTTGAGCAGTACAGGGCTTTAAAACACAGTTTTTGAAGAATTGGAGCTGATGGGACTTGAGCACATGCCAAAATTTCTGCACATGTTTAAATGCTCTTCAGAACAGGGCCGCTTTCCAGAACCAGGGCCAGAATGACAACCTCGCCACCTTAACTCTGACCAGTGTTCCCTGTAAGCTGAACACTTGTGCAGCCATTCAGGACAGAGTCCAATGCTGCTTAGCTAATTAACAGGGCACCCACAGCCAGGTTTTGTGTTTTTAATGGTGGTGCACATTTGCATATGCCACAGTGCACATAAAATTATTCCACACGTAGATGGAAAAATCCACCCATGGATGAAAAATATTAGAGGGAACACTGACTCTGACACCAACATTAATACCATTTTTTTCAGCAGCAGGCTTAACATATGCATTCAACATAAAACCTCAATGAAATATACCCTATAAAATTACTAACTACATATTGATCTGCCTCAAACAAAAGTGGAGGGTGGGCCCCCTTGGGAGGGTGAAATTTCATAAGTGGGGAGGGTCACAGCATGACCAGCTGTTGGGTCTCAGGCTCATCTATCTCATTAAAATGTTAAATTTGTTAGAGTTTTTATGCCTGTGTATTCACTTTGATATACCGATTAATGAAGTTTTTACATTCAGTGGACTTATTTTCTTACACATGCTGAGAGAAGTTTCTTTTCATATGAACATAACCAAAATTTCCATCAGTTTGGATTACATTAGAAAAGTTGGGGGGCCCTGCTAATTACAGGGATGAAAAGTGGGGCCCAATGTAAAATTTTGCTCACCCTAGGCTACATGATACAAACAAGTGTGCATAATTTTCCCATACATCAACAATACTTTACCCTTTTCCTGTTATACAGATTATTACTCTCAGCAAACAGCAGTTAAAACCAAGTAAAACAAGCCAGCTGTCCTTCCATAAATATAGTAACTGATAAAAAAGATACATTAACAGTCTTCCTTAGAAGACACTACGATACCAACAACAGCACAACAAAAATACATGAACAGACTTCCTCCATCTAAGGGTCAATGTTAGGGCTATGGTATTATGTTGGGATGAAACATTTATTCCTTTATATTTGATAGTAGGCTACATTGTCGGCCAGTGTAATTTAACCTTGCTTCTTGATTTCATTGGAACTATGCTGACTACTCTGGTTGGCACAATCTCTTACTGTTTTTAAAAGGGGTACACGTACTTTCAGAAGGAGGAAACACTGCATTTTCCAGGGCTCTTTAATCTTGCACAGGAAGACCAATGAATCACTAAGGGCTGGAAGTGAAAGACAGGGGAATTCAAATAAGAAATAAGGCACAGTTTTGTTTTGTTCTATTTTTAACAATACAGGTGATTACCCATTGAGCAAACTACCAAGGGTGGTGGTGGGTTCTCTTTCTTCTGGATCTTTCCTATCAAGGCCGGAGGCCTTTCTGGAAGATATATTTTAGCCACACAAAAGTGCCTAAACTCAACACAAGACTAACTATTTGGCCTATTATACAGGCGGTCAATTCCAGTCCCCAAATATATATTTTACGTGGGCCATGTAAGATGTGTAATACCCTTAGCTCTTCATTTCTTGTTTCGGTGGTCTTGGGGTTTGTACATGATGCAATGTTGTCATTTAGTAAACTCAGCTGTGTTTGGAACAAAGCTTTTTGGAGCAGAGAATAGGTTGTTCTGCCAACCAGGGCCACCGTGGGTATTGCACGGAGGAAGATTTAGATGCAGTTGCAAAAAAAGAGCCAACAGGAGAACTTGTTATTATATTATTTTTCATTCAGCCACACATCTCTGACAGGGATCCTGCAAAGGAAAGAGATGGCTGTGCAGAAGTGGTGGGGAAAGGTCAGTACTTGCCCTTGGCTCTATTGAAAAACTAATTTTGATACTGATATGTGGATAGTGTATAGTTAGGATCTGATCAAAGCCCACTGAGGTCAAAGGAAAGGCTCCCACTGACTTCCAGGGGCTTTGGCTCAGGCTCTTGTAGAATGGATTCTGATCAGTTACAGACATTACCTGACAGGCTTGGAGGGCTGAGAGCATGGAGCATTGGCTCTCACATGTGTGAATTACTGGCACAGCTCAGCATTTTCTCAGTCCATTCCCCTTTGTGACACTAAATATCCCCCGAAGCTGCAAAGAGGACTGCTCTTGATTTAATTCACTGCAATCTTGACACCAGTTTGATAAGTGTAGATGGTAGGCAGATGGAAAATTAAATGGAACAAATGCATCGGAGATTACTTCCTTTTGTTACCAAATAAATCCATGTGCCCCCAGGCCTTATTTATTGTACCTATTAAACTGTTGTCGACTTGTGGACTTCTGTTTTACCCTGCATTTTAGAGAAGCAAGATCTTTTAATCCTTACATTGCCATGCCTGAAAATCATTAGTCAGCTTTTAAAATGGACGCCTAAAGCTTAAATGCAAAGGCATAGCTGTGTTAGTCTGTGGGTGTGTCAACACAGCAAAGTTATTTTGGATAATTGGCAGCTATTTCAAAGTAACTTTGCAAGCATCTACAGCAAAACCGCTACTTTGAAATAAGTTCACAATAGCAGTTGGCTTATTTCGAATTCTACAAAGAATGGTACCTATTCCCAAATAGATATTTCAGTGCAAGGGCTGTATAGACAGGGAATATGGGTATTTTGAAATAAACTATAGTGCTTCCAGGGGCTCTAATCTAGAATGTGCTCTACTGTCTGTGGATGCTGTATTTTGAGATAGCTGAGTGCTATTTTGATATGCATTTTTTGCGTAGATGTGCTATTTTGAAATAAGCTATTCTGAAAAATCTCTTCTGGAATAGCTTATTCCAAAATAACACTGCTGTTGTGGACATAGCCTGTGACATCACAAATAATAAGCAGTCCTGGAGCACGTTAGAGACTAATAAGAATATTAAGTCATGAGCTTTTGTGAATAAAATCCACTTTGTCAGATGGGCTTGAGGAGGTTTTGCCCACAAAAGCTCCTGACCTAATAAGCTTGTTAGGCTCTGATGAGCCACAGGACTGATTGTTATTTGTAAAGTTTAAACTGTTGCACTCAAATGCTGCATTTCATGGCTATGGCTATACTAGAAGCATCTGTCCACTGACGTTTCAGTCAGAAGAAACTTTCTGACAAATCGTCTGTCAGCAGAGTGTGGCCATACACTAAAGTGGATCAAAAGAGTGATCTGATCTGTCTACAGAGCCACTGGCCTCCTGGCCACTCTCTCGACAAAACAGCCAACCAGAAGCACAGCGGACAGGGCTGCCTGGTGTCCTGGAAGCCCTGTCTGTCAACAGAAGGCCCCCAAAGTACTCACGCAGGTTTTTTGTCAACAGCATCTGTCAGCACAGGCTCCCTTGCTCATCTGGGAGAGGCAGAAAGTTGTCTGTGGAAGCACCAAGCTTTGTCGACAGACTGTTGACAAAACACATTTTGTTTTGTTGAGAAAACTTCTAGTGTAGCAGTACCTCATGTGGTAATGTTACTTCAGAGCAGTAAAGAACATTTTCCCTTTCTGTGCATGTCCCTTTTCCAGCAGGGCAAAGAACAGGGTAATGAAGAGATCTGAAAATATTAACATATAAACCCTAAACAATTTTAGATATGCCATGAAACACCTGGGTCTTAAAACAGCCCCCTGGCAGTGCTTGGATATATTTGAACAGGCATTGTGTTCTGACTGATTGCCAAAAAGACAGCAAAGTATTTTTTTTTTTTCAGATACCTTCCCTCCCTGCACTGATAAATGACATCTCAGGAGGCAGGCTGGATTGTTCATTTTGGACATTGCTTTGGTTTACATTGAGTGGTGCCCTGGGGGGAAAAGGTCAGGCGGATTCAGATCACAACCAGCAGTATCTTTGAACAATTACTTCTGCTTTATATTTTAATGGATTATTAGGAAGTCATGAATTCTGCTGATTTCAAAACTTCCAGAGCTCCGTGAGCAGCTGGGTGTATTAACACCTAAATCAGGGCTCAGTAACCTTTCCGAGGAGGATGGATGAAATTTGACCTTTTGACGTCTGTGCACGGTCCGATTGCCAGTGATACTTTTAAAAGTCACGAATAGTCCTACTTACAGCAGCTTCATTAATAAATAAATGAAGATGCAGAGCTTCACCGGTTAGGTGGTGGTTAGTAGCAGGAGCTGGTGTTTTGTCAGTCCACAGACAACCTGGCTTTCAGCAAGCTCCGGGCTTCATGAAGGAGGTGGGGTGAAGCTAAGCTCCCGCCTCTCGTGCTGATGAAAATTGGCCTGCGTGCCACTCTTGGCACCTGCGCCAGGGGTTCATGATGCCTGCACTAGATCGTACAAAGGAGACCTCACAGGCACGCCTGCAGATGGCGGGGAGGGGAAGGAAGCAGGTAATTACTGTGGGGCCTGGTGATTTAAAGGGGTTTGGGGTTCCGTCTGCTGCTATAGCAGCAGCAGTGCCTGGAGCGTGGAGGCCTTTAAATCACTGCCAGAGCCCTGCCACAGCACTCCACAGCCCAGAAGGCACCCACGTTGTCTGTCCTTGGCCCCACCCCTTCTGGGTGTGTGGAGTCAGCCCACCTCCCTCAGCCCCCAGACCTTGCCCAGCGGCCAGCTGTGTCCAACATCCCCCCTGCTCACAGCACTTTATAAAGGTACCATTAGCCTCATTTTACAGAAGGGTAAACAGGCACAGAGGAGGGACGGGACTTGCCAAAGGGCACTGGCAGAGGAAGGAACAGAAGCTGAGTGTCCTGATGCCCAGTCCAGTGCTCTGTCCACTTGAAAACCCTGCCACTGATACCAGAAAGCACCCACTGTATGCTGTCATTCAGGAAAAATGACCAGCAAGGGTCATTATTGACAATTAAGTCCTGGGGTACCTGGGCACATAGTGATACCCACTGGGAATGCATGTTAGACGGACACAAATGGAAGTTCTGCATATACAGCAATACATTGCATGCATGAAACAAGCAGTCCTGTAGCACCTTAAAGACTAACAAATTTGTTCGGTAGCTGCTCCAATCTGAAGAAGTGGGTTTTACCCATGAAAGCTCATTACCTAATAAACAAATGGGTTTGTCTTTAAGGTGCTACAGGACTGCTTGTGTTTTGTGAAGCTATAGACTAACATGGCCACCTACTGAGACTATTGCACACATAGCAATTACAGAACTCGTTCCTTACGAATGGTAAGGATAATCCATTCCAAGTCTGATTTCCCCCATCCAGGCCCTAGTCTGACTGGGACACGTAGGACCTAATTAAAGAAGGGGGACAGGGTGGTGAATTTGGCAGAGCTTTTGAAAACCCAGTCACTGATTCAGAGATCAAAGTAAGATTCTAGCAGGCAAACTTTTGGCTGCCGTTTATGAAAGCCTGGCCTGGAATGTTCAAAGGAACCCAAGACCATTGGGTTCCAAAATCCCACTGAGTGCCTAACTCTCCTGGGTTCCTTCAAAAATCGCAGTGCTGGCTTTAAACTTGACATTCCCTCCAGACGTGGTCCCTCCGGGGGGCACATTTTATAGTCGAACAGGGCAGGCTATCTGCCATTTATATTGTCAGTTAGGCCTTGACCCAGCAAAACACTTGCATGTGTTCTTCACTTTAACCATGTGGAAAAGGCTTTGGTGGCTCAGGGCATTGACAAGGGAGTACGAGGTCTCTGTTTCTATATTATAGGAGAAGGGAGAGGGGTTTTTAGTGTTTGACAGCCAGGCAGCTGGCAAACCAAAGGTCTCCATTTAGCATCATGGCTGGCACGAGTTCCTTGTAGGAAATGGTGCTTTTCCTGCTCGTTTACACTTGCTGAAGTAAAGGTAATGAATTGGGAGTCAAAAAAAAGATCAGTTTTTTTCCTTTCTTGTGTATATAAAGCCAAATCTGCTGAAAAGAGCAAATTACTATTATCACTTCCCCGTCCCCACAAAAAGACAAAAATTATAGCTATTCTTAATGAGAGTGGAAATCTAATTGCCTGCCAATTATCCAGCTCTGGCCTATATTACTAGGAAGAATCACAGCCACATAAGCCAACAAAGGAGTTTGAGAGGTCGTTTAATCCATCTCCTCATGCTGAGGCAAGACCAAAGCTATCAGTCCATCCCTGACTATAGTGGTCCAACCTGTTCTTAAACGTCAGTGATGGGGATTCTTCAGCTCTGGGTCTGAGATTTGTTAAAAGAACCGCTCATTGGGGGATGGGGTGCCAGGCCTGCCCTGGCCAACTGCTGACTAATAGGATGGATTTGAAGGGACAAGCTAAATCATTTGGGCATTTTGTGAGCTAAGTCCAGAGCCTGGAAAACATGACCCACCTGAGTACCCCTTAAGTGATGAGTCCCATTGGCTTCGCTGGGACTGCCCGCACCAGGGAGGGTTGCTTGCACAAGTTGCTGAGGATGTCTGCACTGAGTTGAGCTTGCAGGAATCAAGATAAAGGGCTGTTTAACTGCAGTGTAGATGTGAGGGCTGTAGGTCACTGCAAGCTGGGAGGATACCAGAGCCAGGGCTGCAGCCCAAGCCAGAACATCTTCATGGCACTTCAACTGCCCCCTTAGCCCGAGCCCTGTAAGCCTGAGTCAGCTGACACGGCCCAACTGTGGGCTTCCCACTGCAGTGTAGACAACCTTCCTGGCTCTGCATGCATTGGAGTGGAGCATGTGCTTCAGGGGACAACTGAGCTTCTGTGGCTTCAGTAACACAATCCAAAGGCCACTGAAACTAAAGGAATGTCTCCCATGGTGTTCAGCAGGGTTTTGGGTGGCTCCCTGGAAGAGAAGTCAGAACATACAGTGGGCCTGTATCATCCCCGCAGGGAGATCCCTGTGCCACGGTCCCAGTGCTGGCAGGTTGGGCTGGTTCGCCTGCGGAGACTGGAGCATATCTCCAGGGATCTGTGTGGATCTTGGGAGAGTGGTATTGCTAGTGGAGCCCTTGTGCCTCCACCCTGGGCTGCAGCGGTGTGGTTTCACAGGACCCCTGCTACCAGTGGCTTTCCCTGGTTGCAGCTGTTCCTGGCACCTCCAGTGGGAGGTGCTGTGGAAAAGAAAATCTAGTCTGGGGCTATACAATCCACTCTGGGGAATCTTTACAGGGTCAGATATGTGGGGACAGTGTGCTTTCTCCAGGCCCTCCTGAGCCTTCACCAGTCTTTCCAGGCTTGGACCCTGGGTCCCAGAACCCCTTTCTCACACAAAGACCGGCATAAACATATGTAGGAGCCTCTCCACACCTAGATCTAAGAGCCACGATTCAGGCTAAGGTTTGACTTTACAGCTGATCCAAATTGTATCGGTTCCCAGTCTCTTGGCAAAAGTGAGTAGCTTCTCTCTAGGGCACAAGGAGGATGTGTATTTCCATCCTGAGTTGATACTGCTGCTCTCTTGACTGTTCTGGCAGCAAATGATAATATATACAGGACAGCTGCATTTCAAGCTATCCGTCCAACACACTGAAAGTGCCCAGGTTAAGCAGCACAGTGTGAAATATAGGCTTTAAATAAGATTTGAATTAACGTTGGTGCTTCTGCTCCTCCTATGGGGGAGCAAGACAACACTGGACCTGAACTCTTTAGCTGGAAACTGCAAGTTCTGGCTAGTCCCCCAGTTGATTAAACTTAATTCCAGCTACAGACACCACTTCCTTAATAATGATCTGTACTGAAGTTGATTCAAACTCTGTGTCTTAGGCTCATCTTTAATTCCATCTGCATTCCAAAAGATTTAATGTATTACGAGAAGAAGCCCTCACATCACCAAAAGTCTTGTATGAGATGTGAATAAATATACAAAAACAGCTGTCTTAGATGCAAGCACCTGGCCAAATATTTTTGAAACATGGTCATTAATCAACGTCTGTGTGCTTTGTGAAGGTCAGATCCCAGCTGCTATGTTATTATTATGGAGAATATTCCTGGAGTGACATCTTTATTCAATAATTCTTATGCGCCTTTATTTTTCCCATATATGGAGTTTGGCCAAAGCCTTGGAGGACAATGCAGGGTAGGCTGCACCATGGTTAGATCTGACAGAATTACTACATCATTTTGAACACATATGTATGAAGATGTTTTCTAGGGTCAGTTACATATTTTGTCTGCAGTATATCCAGCTGCTGAAAGCTTTAGGGCCCAATCTTGTAAGGTTCTCAGCAGCCTGGCTTGATCCAGCAAAGCACCCAAGCACATGCTAAATATTAAATAGGTAAGTAGTTGTTTACTCATGTGGGTACTCATCTGCTTAAAGTTAAGCATGTGCTTAAACACTCTACTGAATCAGGCCAGGGTGTCCAGCATCTGGCAGGACTGAGACCTACAGGCTGACAAATACAGGTTGAACCTCTCTCATCTGGCACCATCAGGACCTGACTGGTGCCGGAAGAGAGAATTTGCCAGAACATGGGAGGTCAATATTGTCTAGCAAATTACCAGCACTTTCACTGCTTACTAGGCTCTTAGAAGACGTTTGGGGGTAAAATACAGCTAAATAACAGCACAGAACACTGAGAGCCAGGACTAGGGGCTGTAAACAAACTTTATGGGCCCACGGGAAACTTGGCCACACCCACGATAAATGTTCGTCTGGCTAACTAAAATCATACCAGATTACAGATGTTGCTTCATGAGAGAGTGCCGGACTAGAGAGGTTCAACCTGCCCTTCAATCATTGTGTTCTGATAACACCTGGAATACACGCTGCTTTGTGGGACATTATCTCGCAGTGACCGAACAGAAAAGCAGGAGTAGCTGAATTGAAACTCATGTAGGCTACTTACACACGATGACCTCATGACTGAGCAAAACAGCAGTCATGTAGCACTTTAAAGACTAACAAAATAATGTATTAGGTGACAAGCTTTCGCAGGGCAGACCCACTTCTTCAGATCTGGAGATAGTGCTGTACTGGAAATGTGACACTGTGACTGAAGTAGGGTTATCAGCGGAGAGCAAGAGGCAGAGTGGAAGCATGGGGAATATTTGGTATGGCTCCAGTGCCTCACTGAAATGAGAATCTACTTCAGAAGATTTACTACACACAGAAACTTCCTCAGGGCAAGTGCATGTTTCTCCCCCTGCAGCTTCTGGATTCTCTGTAAAGCTGAGACATCCAAGCTGGCTTTCCACCAGAAATGCTGTCGTCTCTGTACTAAGGCAGATCTGAGTAACGAATTCAGTCAGAACATGTCAGGACACATTATCTGGAGCTTAGAGAGGCAGCTGAAGCCTCTGCTAGGTTACGAGATGTGTTCATAGCCATGGCTCTGTGTGTCTCCAGTAACGCCTCAGTTACGTTTAATTGCTGTTGGCCGAGGTTCAGAGTTCTGAGTCTGATCACACACAGATACACGAGCCCTGTTTCACAATGTCTGTTAAAGGCAGGGAGGGCGTTGGCAATTCTCTGAAGAGATTTACAGGAAAATGTTGAGTTGTCTGATACCTGCTCCAGCATTGTCAGGTTTTCATACACTCAGACAGAGACTGACCCTTTCTGAGGTGACAGAAAAGGAACCGTCAGGAAAACCCGAATCTAGCAGCCTTACGCTAGGCCATCAGCCCCCTTCAGAGACTTACCTGTCTCTGCCTCTTTAAATCCAGGTGTTCATACTTTGTCTCCTGCTGGAGAAGAGAAGTGGAACCCAGCTCTGCCCATTCCAGCCCAGGGACCCTGTGTTAGGCAGCTCAGACCCTCTCCTCCCTCACCGCTTCCCTGGGGGCTTCTACCTTTTCCTGCTCCTCAGTGTCCTTCACAGAGCAGCAGACTGCTATGCCCACCCTGGACTTCCGTCTCCTCATGAAGCCTTCCTCCCATCCAGCCACTGAGGAGCTTCCTCAAGGCCCTCCCAGCACCTTTGATAGTGGTTGGGTCCTGCTACAGACAGACAGGCAGACAGAGACTGAACACTCCCTGTCCCTAAGACAGAAGCCCCCCCCCCAAGCCCTCCTCCTGGAGCTGGGGTTGTACTTTAGTCAGCTTCTCCTTCAGTTTGGCCCTCTGCCCCAGTTGAGCCTCCAGCCTAGAGGTTTCAGCAGGCAGACCTTCTTCTAATGGTGTCTCCCTGATAAGATGGAGGAGGCAACATGTAAACCAGTCCCCTGCCTTGAGCTCATCCTAGTTAGGTGGGAGAGAAGTCAGACTTATCCCACGCTCTTTCCAAGGTTCGTGGACCATGACACTTTGGGTGCATCTACACTAGCTGGCTACTTCGAAGTAGCCGGCACAATGTCGAAATAGCACGTGTCGCATCTACACGTGCCGTGTGCTAGTTCAACGTTGAAATCGACATTAGGTGGCGAGATGTCAAAATCACTATTCCCATCCGAAGATGGGAACAGCGCCCTACTTCAACATTCAACATCGAAGTAGGTCGTATGTAGACGATCCGCGTCCTGCTACTTCAAAATAGCGGGGTCCTCCATGGTGGCCATCAGCTGAGGGGTTGTGAGATGCTCTCTCCAGCCCCTGTGGGGGCTCTGTGGTTGCCGCATGCACAGGGCTTCTGGCTGCTGCTGCTGCTGCTGCTGCAGCTGGGGGTCCATGCTGTGTGCACAGGGTCTGCAACCGGTTGTCGGCTCTGTGGATCTTGCGCTGTGCAGGCTGTGTGTGTCTGGGAGGGGCCCTTTAAGGGAGCAGCTTGAGGCTTTGCTGGCCCCTTATTTCCATGGGCAGCACTTGTGTGTGTGGACGCTCTGCATTTCCTTCCAGGGCAGCTGTTTTCAATGTTCTCCGTCGCTACTTTGATGTTGAACATTGATGGCACCATCCCTGGAGGATGTGTAGACAATACACGTCGAAGTAGCCTATTTCGATGTTCTTATGTCGAAATAGGCTACTTCGATGTAGTGTGCTAGTGTAGACGTAGCCTTCAAGAGACTATAATGGGTTTATGACAGACCTCCCCATGCTTATGAAAAATGGGTTATGAATATAAATATGCATATCGCAGAGATGCTTTGGAGAAAATGCCTCTTGTAACCTATTGTTTTCAATAGTATACTCTGATGGATCCGTATATCGTATTTTCTTCTTGTCTCATTCTTGTATGTGAAGCTAGAAATATGAAGTGTATGTCTGTTTATAGTTTTAAATGTGCTAAGGAGGGCCATCACAGCTGCCCCCCAACCCTAAGCACTGGGCAATCAGCCCGATGGCTTGTCAACAGCTCTATTTGTCACATAGGTCTGGGAGGTGATTGGTCTAAAAAGACATGTGATCATACCACCCAATACAAGCCTCCATTTTGGAATTCAGATTTTTTTTCATGGTGTGTGTGTGTGTGTGTGTGTGTGTGTGTAAATGTTAAAAAAAAAGGTTCCCACCCAGGAGAAAAGGCATTTTAAGTAATGGGACTCTTTCACCTTCCTCGTCTTCAGCCTGTCTTGGAAATTGCCTGAAGAAACAGAAGAGCTTTGTAGTTTTACTGAAGACCCAGGCCAGGATAGGCTCTTTTCTGACTTGCAGCTTTCACCTGACATAAAAGCAGCTGTTTAGGGTAAGAACTCACCTGTAACTAGATTCTTAGTGGAATAGAACTAGTTATGCATTTTCTTTTATTTTAATTGTCTAACTCACTTTGATCTGCCCGTTTTCTTATAATCAATTAAATCCTACTGTTTTGCTTAATAAAAACTCTTCCGCATAAAAGAAAGCCCTGGGGAAGGCTACTTCTGTGCGTATCTCCCTTTCTTTGATAAAGGGGCCTTACCTAATGAGCCCTCCCTCTCTTTTGCACACAGATGGATGAATTTATTTCAAGTTTTGATTCCTTCTGGGGGTGGATTTCCTGGGTGCTGTGCCCTAGAACTGCACCTTCCCAGAGCTGAGGTTAATCAGTGTCTTCATTGCTTTGCAGTGGAGTGGTAACCCCAACTCTGTGCCTTGATTAGGAGAAACTAGAGGAGCTGGCTCAGCAGGTCAGGGTGGTGGGGAGCTCCAGAGAACAAGGAGGTGGGTGTCAGTGGACTGATCAGCACACTGCTTATTCCCAGGATTTCTTCTTCTTTTCTGATATTGCCTGGAAATACATTTTCCTGTGTCTCAGACCCACAAGGAGACATAGGTGTTGCCGTGCCCAGCATTGCAATGCTTAACCTTTAGGCACCAAGGAAATCACTGGAGGAAGAAAGGGATCCATAAAGATGGGCAGCCAGAGAGCACAGGTGGTTTTGAGAGGGCATTGCCTTCCCTTGCCTATATCCATTGGACGGCCCTCCCTCATTCAGATCTTTCCTTTGCCTGATGAGATGGGATCTGAATGGGAATCCCCTACCTTTTAGGTGACTGCCCTTGCCTCTGACCTATGGAGTAATGAACTTCTGCCCCACATCAGGATATCCCATTGCCCAGTAGCTAGGGGACTCACCTGAGGGGAAGGGAACCCGCCTTCTACTTGTCAGAGGGACCAGGGAATTGAAGCATCTCTCTCACAGCCTGTATAGGTGTACCCTAACCATTTGGCTGAGGTCTACAGGGCAGGTTGCTATTTCGACACATCCATCCTAAGTGGCTGCCATTTTGCGGTGAGTTAGTCTTGCTCAAAGTGTGCCTACCAGATAGGACCCCTCGGGCCAAATTGGTGGAGGAGCATCTGTGTTCCCTCAGTTTGTGGAAAGTGCTGGGCCTTAGGTGTGAGGTAAGCATGTGGGGACCTGCCTGAGGCAGCAGTGCAGATGTCTAGAGGCAAGAACATAGGCACCAAGTGGGTTGAAGTGGCCGCTGGGTTAGGTGGAACACAAGCAGGGATTTTGTGGATTGCGGTGGGAACTAAAGCTTGGGTTTTGGCACCTAAATAAGAGGTTTAGGCACCAGAATCTCTTTGCAGATCTGGCCCTAGGTCACTAGAAGCCATGCCAGATGAGAGGGGTAGGCTGACACCTGTCCATACCACCCTTAGGGGACAGACCACTCTGGCCCAGTGGGGCTTCTGAAAGTGCTTAATATTGTCTTAACTCTGGTCCCCCTGAAGTCAGTGGTGCAACAACTAAGTTTGACACATTTAACCTGGGGCTTAACAGAGCTCTCAATTATCTTACACGTTACAAGAGCAATTTCTCCCCTTTGATACTCGCAAGAGTGTCACACATCCCGCTTAACTTAATTTACTTCATCCACTGGTCTTATTAGTGACAGGTGAGGCCCCCTGCCCTTTTCCGCTTCTCCCTTCCCCTACCCCCAGCTATATAAACCCTGGATTCTAATTGTCTACTCAGATCTGAAAATCTGAAGAAGTGGGTCTTATCCATGAAAGCTCTTTACCTAATAAATAAATATGTTAGTCTATGAAGTGCTACAGGACTGCTTGTTTTTTGTGAAGCTACAGGCTAACACGGCCACCCCCCGAGACTTGTGAGGGATGTTACCCCAAGTATTACACATCTGGAGTAGTGCATTCAGTTCTGGGCCCCCCAGTACAGAAAGGATGTGGATACATTGGAGAAGGTCCAGTGGATGGCAACCAAAATGATTAGAGGGCTGGACCACATCACCCAAGAGGAGAGGCTGAGGGAGTTGGGCTTATTTAGTTTGCAGAAGAGAAGAGTGAGGGGTAATCTGATAGCAGCCTTCAGCTTCCTGATGGGGGTTTCTAAAGAGGATGGAGAAAGGCTGTTCTCATTAGTGGCAGATTGCAGAACAAGGAGCAACAGTGTGAAGTTAAAGTACGGGACGTCTAGATTGACTATTAGGAAAATCTGTTTCACTAGGAGGGTGGTGAAGCACTGGAATGTTACCTGGAGAGGTGGTTGTATCTTCATCCCTAGAGATTTTAAAGTCTCTGCTTGACAAAGTCCTCGTTGGGATGATTTAGTTGGGGTTGATCCTACTTCGGGCAGGGGGCTGAACTTCATGACCTCCTTAGGTCCCTTCCAGCCCTAGCATTCTATGATTCTAAGTCAAACAGGGAGTCCATACGAAAGACAAAAAATGAACTGAGGTCTCCTGAGGCCACTCCAGTACCTTAACAACAAGGCAATTCTTCGTCTCTGTGGCTATTTTCTACAGCAGTTTTTAAAAATGGCTCTTTACTTTATTTGTTTTTCCCATTTCACGCTAATTTTTCCTTCCATCACGATGAACACAGCAATAGTAGCTTCTACTCTGTGAATTTCACCAAGCTTTGCTAACTTTCCTCAGGAGTGAGCGGAGGTTGAATTGCTCTTGGCAATCACCCCAGTCCAGCTGTGCTGGTCCCAATCACAAAAGACTAGAGGGGAATATATATTTGTAATAGCTAATGCGAAATGGGCAAGATAATTTTCATCTCTGTCCAGTCCAAAGCGCACAATTGATCTTGTTTCCCTGGAATGTGCAAGCTCATTAAAGCCACGATTAATCCTTTTTTAATCATCAAGATTTGTTTATAGCGTTGCCATTCACTGAATCCAGAAAATTAAGTTAATGAGTTTTCTACAACACATCAGCAAATGGGATATTCTTGGCATGATATTTCTGTTGTTCTTGTTTAAAAAAACATTTTCTCAAGACTGTCAATGAACTTGCTTATAAAGTCAAAGAGAAATAAAGAAAATAAGCAAGAACATTAGAGTAGTCAAGCAAGGGATGAGGCCACTCTAGCTATTCTGTGTGAGTATAAATGTTCAGCTTAGATGTTTGGACCAGAAATGGTGTAACTTTCAAGTTGGTCAAATCCTGCCTTCCTGTGGGAGCCAGAAATGACAATGCGACCATTTACAGATGTGGCTAAATATCAGGTATGATTGAAAATTGGAATTTTCTTCCTACGGGAAATTCCAACGGTTTGAATTTTGAATTTTTTAGGAATCAGAACAAAAAGTCAAAATAACAAATTCTTTCACTGAATGGAAAGTTTTTAAAAATGTTGAAGGGTAGATAGGAAAAAAGAGATTTCTGCATTGCCTATGAAGAACAATGCGGCCTCTTAACAATATTGGGTAGTTGGAGAGTAAGGTAGTCTCTGATTAATAGCTGATTAGTGAATGATCTGCAGATGAGTCTTCAGGACAAATACGGTATATAGGGGTTTCACTTGGAGCCTGAAGAGTGTATTTTCCTTGAACCTATAATTATCGAACTACATCTCATTGGTCGTGTCTACACTAGCCCCAAACTTCAAAATGGCCATTCAAATGGCCATTTCGAAGTTTACTAATGAAGCGCTGAAATGCATATTCAGCACTTCATTAGCATGCGGGCAGCTGCGGCAGTTCGAAATTGACGCGGCTCGCCGCCCCGTGGCTCGTCCCGACGGGGCTCCTTTTCGAAAGGACCCCGCCTACTTCGAAGTCCCCTTATTCCCATCTGCTCATGGGAATAAGGGGACTTCGAAGTAGGCGGGGTCCTTTCGAAAAGGAGCCCCGTCGGGACGAGCCACGGGGCGGCGAGCCGCGTCAATTTCGAACCGCCGCAGCTGCCCGCATGCTAATGAAGTGCTGAATATGCATTTCAGCGCTTCATTAGTAAACTTCGAAATGGCCATTTTGAAGTTTGGGGCTAGTGTAGACGTGGCCCATGTCTCACATTCGTACAACATGCTGCTGAATACACACGTTTTCAAGACACCCAGCTTCATTCTTAAGCTAATTGCTTCGCTTTTCCAAATCTTACCCATCGCCTTCAAACTTGCTCTTGCTTTCGCTATTCTAGTCGCCATTTCCTTCTTACAGTCTAGATCATGCGTTATGTTGCTCCCAGATATGTGAACTTCTCTACATTTTCTAGTTCAATACCATCCACACTGATCTTCCTTCCTATGGGTGCAGCTGCCAAAGCCCAGAGATACACCCCCAACAAAGAGCAGCGACTTTTCCTACAAAGGGGGACATGGCTTTGCACCTCGGACTGAGTAAGAACACTGTTCAAGGTGAGTAAGGATATTGGACTCTGGCCCCAGATTGGCACATCTCCTTGGTGCCCTGGCTACCCCCTTCACCAACCATCCCTGTCCACCTTCTATATTTTTGGGTCCATTCAGGGACCCCCAACAAGATACCCCACTCCATATGTTTGCCACCACTTTACAAGCAAAAAGAAAAAAAAGAAGAACAAAAATAGTTGTTATCTCTTAAAAATCCCGTAGCTAGGTTGACCATGGAACAAGTGTGAACAATAGGGACATGCTGTTTCAGGAGGAGTGTTTGTTACGACAAAGCCTCTAATATGAGGACACCTGGTCACCAGCTGAATTTTTATAAAATGAATGAAACAACTTCTCTCTGTCTCTTTCTCTCTGTGCTTGAGTGAACAGACAAGGCAGCACTCCTTCTGACCAGTGGAAATCAGTCACTCCAATAGCAAACATTTACTTCTTCCATACAGAAATCCTTTGCAGTTGCTTTACAGATAGTTCCAGGACAGAACGAGTACCTGAAAATACATTTTTCATGTTGGTATTCCTATGGCACGCTGTGTGCTGTATTACCTGCCTTGACTGAGGCCTGATGGTAGATTGACATAGCAGTGGTCAATCCAGTGACTGTTGATTTTGCTCCCCAAGCTCGCTCCTGTCGATGCTGGTACTCCATCCAGATAAGAGTAGCTGGTGTCGACAGGAGAGCAGCCTCTGATGACCTCACCACAGGCAAGACACAGTGGAAGGTATGTCGACTTCAGCTGCACATTTATGTAGCTGAAATAGATTGACGGCGCCAGTAAGCGTAGACAAGACCACAGTCAATGAGTGAACTCTCCTGGCCAAACATGGGCCTGAAGCCAAACCTCACATCCTCCGTGGGGAGAGAGCTGGAATCTGAACCTAGATCTGCACTTCACTTTTACTATTGGCCCTTATTTCTATATGGAGCAGGGCCAACAGCCCCAGATCACAGAATCCCTCAGTTTGGACAGGCTTTGCTTTTTAGATCGCCAGGGCTGCACCTCTGCTGCCGCCTTTGCGCATGGTGTGCCGTGCGTGCTGCGTCATTCTGCTAGAACCACATTGATCTGAAAATAGGAGGCCACACAGTAGAGTATCAGTGCTTCCCACCCCCCACCCCCCCATTCAGGCTTTAACAATGTCCTGGGCTTATTGTGCTCACGGAACTGGGATCTGATGGCTTTTCAGGAGAGAAAAGCAAAACACTGCTGGGTCACAGCTTCAGTTGGTGCAAATCAACTCAGTGGCACGAAGATGTTGCACACCAGGGCTACGTCTACACGTGAAGCCTACATCGAAGTAGCCTATTTTGATGTGGCGACATCGAAATAGGCTATTTCGATGAGTAACGTCTACACGTCCTCCAGGGCTGGCAACGTCGATGTTCAATGTCGACGTTGCGCGGCACCACATCGAAATAGGCGCAGCGAGGGAACGTCTACACGCCACAGTAGCACACATCGAAATAAGGGTGCCAGGCACAGCTGCAGACAGGGTCACAGGGCGGACTCAACAGCAAGCCGCTCCCTTAAAGGGCCCCTCCCAGACACACTTGCACTAAACAGCACAAGATCCACAGAGCCGACAACGAGTTGCAGACCCTGTGCACGCAGTATGAATCCCCCGCTGCAGCAGCAGCAGCCAGAAGCCCTGGCCTAAGGGCTGCTGCA
Source organism: Carettochelys insculpta (assembly GCF_033958435.1). NCBI lineage: Eukaryota > Metazoa > Chordata > Testudines > Carettochelyidae > Carettochelys > Carettochelys insculpta. The sequence goes on along the minus strand of NC_134139.1, from coordinate 8,539,016 downwards.
CACGGTGACCATAGAGCCCCGCACGGGCTGGAGAGACAGCGTCTCTCAACCCCCCAGCTGATGGCTGCCATGGAGGACCCCACAATTTCGACGTTGCGGGAAGCGGATCGTCTACACGGTCCCTACTTCGACGTTGAACGTCGAAGTAGGGCGCTATTCCGATCCCCTCATGAGGTTAGCGATTTCGACGTCTCGCCGCCTAACGTCGAAGTTAGTGCCGCTACTTCGAAGTAGTGTGCACGTGTAGACACAGCTCAGCTGAGGCTCTGGCTCTCACAACTGCAACAGGCACCAGAGCTCATTTATTTATTTTTTTCACAAAAGCCACCCAGTAGCCTATTTATCATACATAAAGCCGGAAAATGGAACAGTATCCGAGATGACACTGCAAAACGAAATACTTTGTGGCCACAGTGTTTGTTCGCTGGTGACCTCATTTGAATAATAATCTAGAACGAAACTGACATTTTATGCAAACGCTTTGAGGTGGGCTTGTTTTTCTTCCAAGTTGCAGTTTGTGGCTGGCAATTAAGTTGCTCTAATAAATACCAACCCTTCCCAGGAAGACTATTTTATTTCACTTGCACTGAGCTGCTGACCTTTGAGGAAATGTTCTGTAAACAGGGAAAGAAAGAGAGCCCCACCCTGAACCCTGTAAATAATGATAGGCGGGGGCAGGGGGGGGGGGTTCCTTCAGTTGGCGCTTCTCCTTGGAGAAGGCAGGCTCAGAAAAACCACAGAGCAGCCTGTGTTAGGTATCAAGATGGGTGTGAGCCAGTGCTTGTTAGCTCTTAGTACTGCCGCCTGTTCTTTACGTTGGATGATGGTGCTGAAGAAATGTGCTCTAACTTCAAAACAAAATCCTCAGACTTTCCAGGTGTGCTGGCACTTGAGGACAACTTGTTTCAAAACATTTGTGAGTAGGGAGATGGAGAGAGAGATTGAGAGAGAGATATTCATTTTGGATACCCAAAAAGTATCAGGATTGAACTTTTCCCACAAAAATGATGGGTTTTATTGTGTGGGAGATTCCTTATATAATAACTCTGGTGGTGGGAAGAGTTCCCTTTTTTGAAAGACAAATAAGTTTTATGCACAGTCAGGTCTGTGTGTTATTCTGTTTCTGTTTTAGTTCTGCAAATTAAGAAGAAAAAATAATATTTCCAGCAACTAAGCTAGGTAATGACTCAGCCTAATACCCATATTTATTATTGAAACCCATGGGGATTTGTCTGCTCATTTTGGCAACTGCCTTCTTTAACTACCATGGCAATCTTAAGAAACTGCTTGAACATTTAAAGTCCTGGGACCAAACCCCCAGCTTGTATAAACTGGCATAGCTTGACTGAAACCAATGGCGCCTCACTGATTGACACCAGCTGAAAATTTGGCCCCTGATTCTGATCTCATAGCAATTTGACAGCTCTGGGAATTGAGTGACTATAAGGGGGTTATTCCAGATTTACACAGGCATAAATGTGCAAGGAATTTGAATAATCAAGGCTGATTCTGAGCTCCAGTGGAGCAACGCTAATTCATACAAGCGAAGGTGTGGTTCATTAAATAAAAATGAAAATCTGTATCCCATCTGCAATCAGCTCATTTCTCATATTTCCTCTGGGTTCTGCACTTGGTTCATATCATAAGGTGTTACTTATTTTCTTAATAAACAAGAGAAAACAATCTTGGATATTACAATTGTTTTCCCTTCTATTTCATTTATGGATTGGGTGGTTTCACTTCCAGCAGAAAAACAGAAATAAGTTTAATTCAGTTTCTTTTCTTTAAAACATTGTTCCAGGGTTGAGGTGGTTATGTATGTCGGTGATGAATCTTTCACGCAGTAGAGAAGAAAAATTAACCTGTGCGGACAGAAATATTCCTGTGTCCACTTCGAATCAAAACTGTTCAATCTGATGTAAATGCTTCTTCTTTGGAAAGGGTGGAGGGAGACCACTCCTTGGCAAACTGGGATAGTCCATTCAAAAGCTTGCCTGCCCGGAACAGAAAGGAAGTTTAGTCACCTTCCTGTGCGAATGACTGAATCATAAAAATGCTGTTGTATCACTCATTTTCCGCATATCTAAAGCAATTACACAGGCTGTTACCAAGTGAAATAACACAACGCCCTTTCACAGTAAGTTATACCATCTCAGAGACAGATGTCATACGATTTGTAAGCTACCAAGAGACGAATAAGCCAACTGCACTTGCATTGAGTGTTTAGGTGCCATGTTTTCTCTCTGTCTCTGCATCTGCTTAAATGAGACAACTATTAATCACAACCTCAGTCACATTTTGCTTGTTGAGGAGAATTCAGTTATGGGGATGTTATAAATGGCCTTTGGTGAAGTACTGCTGTTAGCTGGCAACCTTCAATTTAAATAAATCTTAGTGCTTCCTTCCAAAAAAACCCTTGTATGTCAGATTGGACCACTCTCATTTACTACGATCAAGAAGGAAACAGCTACAAACTGCTGATTTTTCCAGTTAATATACAGCCCAGAGGTTATGCAGTTTAGTAATTAAATAAGGGAAGTGGAGTTAAAACCTGGTTCTGAGTTCTGCCTCTCACTTGCTGTGTTCTTCAGCTAAAATTACATCTCTCTGGACCTCAGTCTACCCATTCACGAAATGGGTGTGATAATACTGCATTCATACAGCAATGAGCGGTTTAATTAATACATGTTGAACCTCTCTCGTCCGGCACCTTTGTGACCTGACTCATGCCAAACAAGAGAATTTGCCAGCCCACAGGAGGTCAATCTTGTCTAGCAGCATCACCAACACCTCCACTGCTTACTGGGCTCTTAGGAGATATTTAAGGGTAAACGCTGAGAGCCAGGACTGGTGGCTGTAAACAAACTTGATGGGACCACAGGAAACTTGCCCACTCCCATGTTAAGGGGGCATCCAGCTAATTAAAAGCATGACGAATTATGGATCTTGCTGGACGGGAGAGTGCCAGATTAGAGAGGTCCACCCGGTATTTGCAAAGTGCTTGTGGTCTAAGGTTTTGAGCATTGGCCTCAGACATAGTGATGGCTGTGGCTTCCCTACCTTGCTCTGTGGATGGATAACCCTGAGGAAGCCACTTCACTCCCTTGTGCCTTGATTTCCTCATTTGTTCAGTGGAAATAGTTACCTCCTTTGTTAAGTGCTTTTGAGTTCTACAGAAGAAAAGTGCTATAAAAGGCAATGCCACTGCTATTGTTATTTATTATCATTATGATTATTACTATTTTCTCATAAGAAAGCTACTCCACATGTGGAAAGCGTGACTGTGAGTTACAGATGAGGAAATAACAGCAGATCAAAACTTACTGGCAGTAAATGATCTATGATGAAGCATTCCAGGGACAAAATTTAACCCTGTGCAAAGTAAGTATAAGCTCTGCACTTTCCAAGTTCTTATACATGGTGTTACACAAATGTGTGCTGAAATTGGGCAAAGTTTTTCCCCCAACAATCTCTTCCTGCTGAGTCAGCAGAGGGTCTCTGCAAATCGTAAGTTGTGGGGAGTCCTTTACCGAAACAGGAGTGGAGATGATCTCCTGCCCAGGCAGGAGAGGAGGGGGGCATAAGGAAATAAGGCAATAAGAACATTGCAGGATCTCTTGAACTTCCTTCATTGCTTCTCTGGCAGGAGTGATTTTTGCTCATATGTCGGATGGCCTTGCTTGATCAGGGCACTCATGTTAATTCAGGGTGGCCAGAACAACAGAGAGGAAAAACTATGGCATTGCTTCAGACACAAGCGGAGAGGAGAAGGGCGACAGTGTGATGCAGTAGCTGAAGCATCAGTCTAGAATCCTCTGTACTCTGCTTCAGGTCCCTCCTTCATAGCATATGGGCACTGGGCCTCAAGTGGTATCTGACCAGGATTCATCATCAAATGTGATCCGCTGTTTGGATCATTAGCTTGGCTGGGCCAGGTAAGGATGTGGAGTGTGAAGTGAACACAGATCTGTGCACCCCCCTCTCCCACCTTTGAAGTCTCTGACTTTGCACAAATCACATAGTGTTTCTGGGCCCCATTGCTCTATCTGTAAAATGGGAATTATACCACTTTGCTGCCTCATGGGGATACGCAAGTGTACATACACTGAAGACAGGTGCACAGATACTATGGAATGGGAACCAGTTAAATACAGTCTGCTAGATCAGGGCAGGGAGGGTGGGAGGAAGGAAACTACAGCCCACAACCTACATCCAGCCTGTGGGATCCTTCATTCTGGCCCCACGGCTTTCACCTGGCAGCGGGGTCAGGACAGCCTTGCTTGGGGGGAGCCTGCCCCACTCCTGGCCAGTGCAGTGAGGAGGAGCTGCAAATCTCTGGCACTTCCCTTCTGCCCCACCCCCTCAGCAACCTCGGCTTCTCCGGCACCTGGGTGACGGGGTTGCCACACTACCAGCCCCAGTGCTCAGGGCGGTGGCTACACCTCTGGCCAGGCAGTGCGGTTACAGTGCCGCCAGCCCCAGTGCTCCAGGGATTTGGTTGGGGTGTCCCGGGGAGCTGTCAAGGGGCAGGGAGCGGTGTGGGTGACAGCTCTGGGGCAGGAGGGCCGGGAGAGTTAGATATGGGGTCCTGGGGTGCAGAGCAGGGTGATTGGATAGGAGGCTGGGTGCCTGGGCACTCAGAGAGTGGGGAGCAATGGGACTGGGTGGGAGGCCAGGGGGCAGAGTGATACCTGGCTCTTTGGGGAGGGACAACCTTCCCAGCCTTCCCTACCTGACCCACCATACAATTTCCCTCCCCAGTGTGGCCCTCTAGCCACAAAATTTGGCCACCCCTGTGCTAGAGAGAATTTCATCAGCTTCTACCGAATTTTCCCAGACTCGCTGGGATCCATGGGACCCTAAAATTGTAGTTCATTTCCACCTTCTGCCGTACTCCGTGAGCAAGGTCACAACAGGCTCGAAAGAGCATGAGCAGCTGCACATCTCATAGGCACACCTGCTCCACTGCCCAGCTCCACGGCCCACGTACGGCATTCACAAGTGTGAATGGGCCAACTTCACCTGCAGTTCTGTGCCTTCGTTTGCTCACTTTGCAGGCACACCTACAGTCACGGGCAGTCCTGGGAGTGCAGCTGCAACACCTCATTGTGTGCTTCCCTTGTCTGAAACTGCAACTGTACATACCAAAATGGTACTGCTTGTATATGCTTTGTTGCATATTTTCCCTCTCCTTCATAGCTGATTGCTTAAAAAATCTGGTCTCTTCCTTAGAAACTCATCTGATTCTGCCACTCAAGCCCCTGGGAAAGTTCAGCTCCTGAGCCCCCAGGGTAGCCCAGGGTATGTGTACACTTAACAGGAGATCGACCCATTCAGGGTTGTTCTTCCGGAGTTCAATTTCACACATCTGGTAAAGACGCACTAAATCGATCTCTCTGGGGTCTGCAGTAGGCCCACTGTACTCCTGCTCTTGTGAGGAGTCCAGGAAGTTGATAGGAGAAACGCTCCCGTTGACCTCCCTTAGGTTAGATTTACACTAGCGTAGAAAGTCAATTTCTGATACGCAGTTCTAGCCATGCCATTAGCATAGCTAGAATCGACATAACAGAATCTACCTTCTTAAATAGTGGAGTCCAGGGCTCTTCAGACTTGTGCCATTGTCCCTTACTCCACACAATAGCATGGAGTACAGGGGTTGATGGCCGAGCCAAGAGAGGTCAATTTTGCTACATCTTATCACACATGGCAAAATTGAACTCTGGAAGATCGATCTTCCTGCGATCGATCAGCTGATAAGTATAGATTCACCCTCAGTCAGGACAGATCTTACAGTTGACTGCAGATACATCGATTCTAGCTATTTTGGAGCGTAAGCTTTCGTGGGCAAAGAACGCTTATGCTCCAAAATATCTGTCTATAAGGTGCCACAAGACTTTTTGTTGTTCTCGAAGCTACAGACTAACATGGCCACCTCTCTGATTCTAGCTATGCAATTGCAAGGAGCAACTGACATTAAGTCTCTGTGCTGTGCCCATGACAACAGAGCTCCCATTGTGGCTAGATCCATAGACACTCCTGTACTATTAATGATAATTTCAGGTATTTTGTGTTTCTGGACATTTCAGGTGACAATTACCACCACAACAGCCAGGGCTGACAAAGGCAGGGATGTAGGAAAATGAAAATAAGATTCCCCACCATTTTTAAACAGCAGATAAAGTCCAGTTTGAGGTTTTGGTGAATGTGCAGGTTTTCGTACTTTATTTAAACCAGGGATGCAGTGCCACTCTCTTTTCCTTGCCCCCATTGTTAAATTTGTGGATGTTGACGGCAATCATTCCGGGGAGGGCCAAGAACGTGCCCAAGAGGGCTAGACTGGGCAGGACCTCGTACCACATCCCACCATCTACTCCAGCCCCTCGGCTACACTGAGCCAATACAGGCCTCCTACTGACTTACACAAACATGCAAAAATACCATAGAAGACTACTATTGAAAACTTACTGACTTTCTATCATCTTGTTATCAAATAAATGGACTGGAATAGAAATATTGTATTTACATTTCAGCATGAGGCATATGAAGCAGTAGAAACAAGTCATTGTCTGGATGAACTTTTAGAGTGGACTGACTTTACTAGTGGTTTTTATGTAGCATGTTGTAAAACTAGGCAAATATGAAGATGAGTGGAGGTACCCCGGAAGACCTTGGTGGTCCCCCAGGGGTACGTGTATCCCTGGTACAGAAAATTGACATAATCACCACAAAGTCTTGCATATGTCATGAGTTCGGTAGGGGCTGCTCTCCTGTTGATGCTGGCTACCCTTGTTTTGGTGGAGCACTGGTGTCAATGGGAGTGAACTCAGAGATTGATTTATCATGTCTACCTCAGACATGATAAATCAACAGCTGGTGGATTGATCACTGCAGCATTGATCACCACATAGTGTAGACAAGACCTCATCATTCAGCTTTTTACGTGTCAAACACATTGTGAACTAGAATGGGGAATGGAGTTCTGGCAGAAACATAAACGTTACATTTCCAGATATGAACATGGAATTCCCTTTTCCTGTTCATCTAACAGTAGCGGTGTAAAGTCCTGCTTGTTTATTTTGGCAGTAATGTGTGCAGCACTAGCTAGGAGTAGTGTTTCCAGATCTATACCACTGGTAAATATGGTCGGTGTTTAACCCAAGCCTCTACAGTGTGTAATGCAGACTAGCTTGCTGCCAGTCCAACACACTCATTTCCCTGAAAGAATCATACCAGCTACACATACCGAGAGTGCTGGAATTGTGTGGCTCCAATGAGAAACTAGAATAAGGTATATGTCGTATGCTGATGGTCCTCAAGATGTTTCATCATAGATCATTTACTCCCAGTTAGTTTTGACCCTTTGTTACTTCCTCATGTGCAATTCACTATAGGACTTTCCACTTATGAGAACCCAATAATAATTTGTTAATAACCCTCCTGTGGAAGCACAAGGCTTCTCTGAGTTTAGGCGGCTAACATTCAGCATTATTGAATTCAATAAGGCAACAGATGAGCCAAACTGGACACTAGTGAAACCAGGTCCAGCAAGGCTGCTTGATGCAGCTAACTCTGGTATTTTATACCCTTACACAAACAGGCCCAGTGCCAGAGGCAATTAGTTAGAGAAACATAAATCATTTTCAGAGAGAAAACCGTTATCAGCAAGGAGGAACAGGTGTCAGGGAGTAGGAGCCCCAAATCCAAACAGTTCATTAACGCATTCCAGAGAGCTCATCCTCTCTGCCATTCCCAAATAGGTGAGGAAAAGTTCAAGCTCTTGTGTACATGCAGAAATAAGAATGTGAAATGACTTCTATAGACGATGGCGTCCACACTCCCAACTTCTTATATGGTGATTTTTCTCTGCAGAGCTCAAAAGCAGTGTACGAAGGAGGTAAATGTCATTATCCCCATTGTACAAATGAGGAAACTGTGGCATGAGGAAGTGATGTGGTTTGCCCACATTAAGTGTTCCAGATCATATATGACTATGTTTAATAGCACAGTCAGTGAGACAGCTCATGCACATAGTACAAGCCGCATAAAAACATGCACCCAATTTATCAGCAGAAATCATGTTTTTCCTTGAAGCCAGGAGCTCCTGGGCATCTACTTGTGGCTGGCTCTTTTTGTCCCCTGCGTTGCTGCATAATCAATTCAACAGACTCTTTGGTTAAGTATCTGGGGCTGTCTTTCTCCTCAGGTAGCTTCTCCGTACCTCGTCTCTGTACAGTAAGGTTGCGACATTTGCGACTTTAACATTTGCAAATCCAATTATATATGAGCCCGGGATCGCCTGGCCCTGCTGCGGCAGCACTGCCTGGAGCTGAGCCGCTCCGTCCTCACCCTTGATAGGGGAGCTGCAGTAAACCCTTGAGATTCATGAATGCACATCTCTGTGGCAGAAGCTCCAGCCGCAGCCCCTGACAAGGGCAGTGCCACCCTGGCGACTGGGGTGGCTGGGCTGGGGAAGGCTGCTCAGTGCTCAGAACTCCCTGTGCAGAGTGGCCTAAGATGTCTGAGGCGCCTGCTCTGCTTCCGCTCATGCTCCGAAGCCCCAGGTGGCTCTAGCAAGCATGTGCCTGGCGCTCACACATGCGCATGGGGCTGGGGAAGCTGCTGCCCTCTGCCTGGCTCCTGAGCTTTCATTCACAGTCAGCAGGCATGCCCAAGCCCTTGGGTGCTGCTGGAACTAGGCGATCCCCCTGTCAAGGGGGAAGGAAGGAGCAGCTCAGCGGTCAAGATTCCTGTCTCCCCCATGGGGTAAAATGCGATTTGTGAAATTCAGCATTCACGAGGGTTCTCAACACCAAACGCTCGTGACTGTCGAGACCCTCCTGGACACAAATACAAGGCTCATAAGGAGGTTCAGGAGTTGCCTGATTGCAACACAGCTCCGTCCTTGGGGGGTCAGCCAAATTACGCTCAGATTTATTAAGACACTGTGAAAGTGTCCAGGCTGAACGCCTGAATTTGGAATCTTTAGACCTAGAGATGAAAATTGTCATGCCCCACAGCTCTGCTCTGCAGCGCCACTGGTAATTCTCCACAGCAATTTGGACCCCGCCAAGCACTGATTCTGGGAACTGTCCAGCAAATAGCTGGCTTTGCTCCCGTGGGACCATCACTGTCCTACACAGAAACATACGTTCTTTAGCGAATGAGAAAGAGGGGCTAGACGCTAAACTTTTGAGCCACATACCCTAGAACCTTGGGCTCTGGATCAGAACAATGTGGATTGGGCCTGTTCCTAAAGTGATCCATGATTGATTTGGCCCGTCTGAAATGCCCCTCTTGAGAGACGTTTGCAGGGTTGTGGTAGCTGCGTCAGGCCCACGGTATTAGAGAGGGAAAGTGGGCGAGGTGATCTCTTTTATCGGGCCAGCTTCTGTGGGTGAGAGCCAAAAGCTTTTGAGCTATGCCCACAGTTCTTCTTCAGGCCTTGAAAGAAGCAGGGGACGTGCTGTGGAGCTCAGCGAGACAACTTGGAAAACAGTTTTATGACCGATAGATCCATGCAGGGCGGCTCCTCCCAGTGACAAACGGAGACTCATACGCTCTGTGTCTGTGTGTGCCATGTTTAATTCATTAGCAACTTGCAAATCAGTCAAGAGCCAAGATGCCACAGAGAGTCTGACAGAGCAAAGCGATTGTGCTGTGCCGGGTGCTCTCGGGGGGACTTCCATGCAGTGTCACGCTGGTTTCTATAATCCTTTCAAGCTGTCATGGATTGAAGGGTTTGGAGTTTATGGGTTCACATTCTTTCCCTGAAGGATGTCGGCTGCTCTCTCAGGCCCTTCTGTTTGGGTTAACACTGACACCTGATATGTGACCGACAAGGCTCCATCGCACAGCTGCCAGGACACTTTTCATGCTGCATTCAGTAGCTTGCTACCTGTGGTCAGGGCCACTGATGGGGAGGAGAAGAGAGGAAGAGGGCAGTTGTCCTGGGTCCTGGTGATTCCAAAGGGCCCAGAGCAGAGGGCCACCGTCATCACTGCTGCAGTGCAGCCTGGTGCAGGCTGGGCAGCACTGAGGGCTGGGGCAGGTGGCCTCTGGCATGGTGTGGCACACGCTGGGCAGTGCTGAGGGGGGTGGTGAGCAAGAACACGAGTGGAGAGCCGGGCTGCGGTGGGTTTAACTGGGTGCAGTGTGGCACACTTTGAGCAATGCTGAGGGCTGGCCGTGGCAGGGGTCTGTGGCGCGGTGGTGCTCTGGGTGATGCTGAGGGCTGGCCGTGGCAGGGGTCTGTGGCGCGGTGGTGCTCTGGGTGATGCTGAGGGCTGGCCGTGGCAGGGCCTGTGGCGCGGTGGTGCTCTGGGTGATGCTGAGGGCTGGCCGTGGCAGGGCCTGCGGCGCGGTGATGCTCTGGGTGATGCTGAGGGCTGGCCGTGGCAGGGGTCTGTGGCGCGGTGGTGCTCTGGGTGATGCTGAGGGCTGGCCGTGGCAGGGGCCTGCGGCGCGGTGTGACATGCTCTGGGTGATGCTGAGTGCTGGCCGTGGCAGGGGCCTGCAGCGCGGTATGGCCACCGCTCCTCCTCACCCTGACATAAGTCGAATTTCATGTAAATTGTGGGGCAGCTTTTCTCCCCAGCGGAATGCACGTACTGCAGCAGGAGTACCTGGAGCCTCTTTGAAAGGATAAGTCCTGGGAGGTGGGGGCGTGATTTTGAATTGCGCTTAACTCGCATTAAAGCAAGTTAAACACAACCTGAAACCGCACATTTGGAGGGGTTACAGCACTTGTTCCCATAACATAAGAACTAGGGGTCACCAAATGAAATTTGGAAGCAGGTTTAAAACAAACCAAGGGCAGTATTTTTTTCATGCACAGGCAGCCTGTGGAACTCCTTGCTGGAGCAGGCTGTGAAGGCCAGGCCTATAACGGGGTTTAAAAAAGAGCTAGACGAATTCATGGAGGTTAGGTCCACCAAGGAGTATTAGCCAGGAGGGGTAGGAATGGTGTCCTAAGCCTCTGTTTGACAGAGGCTGAGAATGGGAGCCAGGGGATGGACCAATCGAGGATCACTTGTTCTGTTCACTCCCTCTGGGACACGAAGCACTGGCCACTGTCGGAAGACAGGCTATTTGCCCAGACGCACTTTGCTCTGATGCAGTGTGGCTGTTCTGATGTTCTAAGCTTTTAGTACGTTCTTTCCGGCCTCTGCCACTGTGCAGGCCAGCAGTGTCAATAGGAAACACAGGGACAGGGAACGAAACAAGATTATCCTCCCTCTATGACACTTCGGAGGGTCAAACAGTGTTCAGAACAGCTTAAAGAGCCTGATCCCCAGCTGGCGTAAATCACCATGGGCCAGTAGAGACAGCACATTCAAAGACTAAAGCACTTGGGTAGGACTCGAACAGCTGGGTTTTAGTCGCATCTCTGCTGAGCGTCTTGCACAAGCCACTTTGCTCTTGGTACCTTCATCTTCCCTTCCACCTGCGTTATCTATTTTGATTGTAATCCCTTTGGGGCAAGAACCGGCTTTCCCTAGGCATTGGTGCAGCACCTAGCACAATAGGGCTCAGAGCTCAAGTGACGTGTCAAAATATTACTGTATCACAGCTGGTAGTCTGACTTAAACCGCATGTTTGGCCAGACATTCCATTTAAATATGCTATTGCTCAGTTTCCTCTGACCTTTCATAGTTACAGCTCTTTCTCCTTGCTCTTTAAACTCTCAGGATCTTGTCAATGGTCACCCTCTTACTCATATCCCTCTTACTCCTTATTCTTAGTTATGTGATGTTGACACAGCCTTTGACACAACAGGAAAAGTCCCTGCCCCTGTACAACAAATGCTACAGCAGTAACCGTGACAAACATTTTTCCAAAATTTCACCCCATGGTTACCAATGCTGAGACTGAGCTAGAACTTGCTGTTACATCTTGCAATTCTGCTTTCTGCAGATGGAGTGTTAGGTCATTTGCTGCGTCAGTCTGGCTGGGTACTGTCATGCAATAGGGCATGCTTTTGGAAAACACACATTTCCAGCACATGAAGCTCTAAAGACGCCATACATATTACCTTCTTGCCACAGATCCTCCAGCAGATGCATGACGTGCAAGAGAGAATGCAATACCAGTGTATCTCAACCTTTTTTTTTTTATAAAGCACTTTTTTAAAATAAAAGGTACCCTCAGACTTCCCTCACGTGCTCCTTAGGGGTATGCATACCACCAGCTGAGGAACATGGTCCTAAAGTAATCTGAGGTCTTGAAACAAATGCCAGTCAACTTTCCAGATTACCGTACCCTTTTCAAGAGTCAGATTTGTTCTGCATACCACCAAGTTACACCTCACTTAAAAACTACTTACTTAGAAAATCATGCAAAAATATCACAGAAGACGACTACTGAAAACTTGCTGACTTTCTACCATCTTATTATCCATGTCAGCATAAGGCATATGAAACAATAGAAACAAGTCATTGTCTGAATGAACTTTTAGATTGTACTGGCTTTACTAGAGTTTTTATGTAGCCTGTTGTAAAACTAGGCAAATATCTAGATGAGTTAACGTATCCCTTGGAAGACCTTGGTGTACCCCAAGCATACACATACCCCTGGTTGAGAAACACTGCACTATACCTTTTAACTACCATCATTGCAGGCTACAAGCACGTAGAAATCCCTCTCTTTTTAAGAGCAATACAAGCTATGCAACTGTGGAGCTTTTGCTCAGAAAATGAACCAAAAGCAAGGCCATGCCACAACAATCACCTAGATTGTTGTGGATTTTTTGCTGTTAATTACATCCTCCTGGCTCCTTCCAAAGGTGACAGACAAGTGTTCTTTCATGCTTCTCCAGTGAAAGATTACTGCCAGGAGGAACTGCACTGTAAAATGCCACCCACTCGCCTAAACTAGGCAAGAGAGTCATGTTTAAAGAACAACAAGAAGTCTTGTGGCACCTTATAGACTAACAGATATTTTGGAGCATAAGCTTTCGCAGGCAAAGACCCGCTTCATCAGACGTACGAGTTGGGGGCTGGTTTCAGAGGGGTATTTAAAGAGTGGGGTTCCAGTAAGAGGGAGGGCCAGAGCCAGCAAGATCTATTCAGCAAGGTGGAAATGGCCCAGTATCAACAACACTTACCGAAAGAGTAAAAAAACAAGTCAGATCAGACAGGGGTATGTGAGCCTTTGTCAGAGTCTAATGGGGAGAGATTAGCACCCAGAGCAGAGAAGCTGCCAGCCACTCCCAGTCTCTGTTTAATCCATGGTTAATGGAGTCAAATTTGCAAATAAATTGTAGCTCGGAGATTTCTCTCTCCATTTGATTTGATTAAACAGAGACTGGGAGAAGAACTCAAAGTGTGTGTGGTGTGCAATGCCATTGGACTGTAGGGGAGAATGTTACATCACAATGATGGTGTGTTACGGGAGCCCTTGAATGGACCTATATAAAACTCCATTCATCAGAAGGAGTCGGTTAGACCTACAACAACTCACGACTTAATACATTTGTTAGTTTCTAAGACTATATCTACACCAGAGAGTTCTGTCAACAAAACTCGCACAGCGTCTACACAGAAAATGCGATGCGCAAATGAAAGTAAGCATGATTCTGGGATGTGTCAACAGGAGCGTTGAGAGCAAGACATGGGAAGTCATTCTTGGGCTCTGCTCAGTGCTCCTTAGGCCTCAACTGGGGCATTGTGTCCAGTTCTGGGCACCATGTTTCAAGATGGGTGTGGAGAAATTGGAGAAGGTCCAGAGAAGAGCAACAAGAATGACTAAAGGTCTAGAGGACATGAGCTATGAGGGAAGACTGAAAGAACTGGGCTTCTTTAGTCAAGAAAAGAGAAGACTTAGTGGGGACGTGGTAGAGGTTTTCAAGTACCTAAAAGAGGGTTACGAGCAGGAGGGAGAAAAATTGTTCTGGTTGGCCTCTGAGGATAGGACAAGGAACAATGGGCTTAAACTGCAGCAAGGGAGGTTTAGGTTGGACATGAGGAAAAACTTCCTAACTGTCAGGGTGGTTAAACACTGGAACAAATTACCTAGGGAAGTTGTGGAATCTCCAGCACTGGAGATATTTAAGAGCAGGTTAGACAGACATCTATCAAGGATGGTCTTGGTGGCTGGTCCTGCTGTAGGGACAGGGGACTGGCCTTGATGACCTCGTGAGGTCCCTTCCAGTTCTAGTGTTCTGTGGGCCTATGATGAGGAATAATGCCTTTGTTGACAGTTTTTGAAGCTCACCCAGATCACAGTGCTAACGCACTCCTGGTACCTTTGCCAGATAGGGGGTGGGGGGAGCACAGACCCCCCACTTTTTAACAAAAGAAAAATAAGCACAGAATTCATGTCCACCACAGATTGCATGCACTCCTTCCCTTCAGAATAATGGATTCCAATGGGGACGCGTTGCAGTGACACATTTCACCCAGCATGGGCTACTGTGGTACCGGAAAAGAAGCATCTGGCTCACTGCTGGAGCAGCCAGCTGTTCAGAGGGAAGTGGTACATTGGCTTTGACCCTTCCCCTTTCTACAAAGGTTCCAGCACCCTTGAAGCGAATGTTGACTCCTAACAAGGGCAACAGACCGCACTGAGTTGTGCACCAAAAACACAGCAGTGGCTTAAAAGCAACAGCAGAATATTGATTCCAGAATAGCTATACTGATTAATTTTCCTATGTGGACAAGCCCTTAGAAAGCAATTACTTTCCCTACATTTCATAGATCTAGGTCCCAATATTGGGTTGGCCATCGAAACTCACAGAAAACGAAACTTGCACAACATCACCCCTGATTATGGTACATTGGTTTATCTGTTCAATATTAAAAAGTTCACTTGCTGATTACTTAATACTAAATGTACTGTTTATGATTCATACAAATGATCTGTAACTTGAAATGAAGCAGGGAAACTACAATTATTAATTCTATCTGATTTTTATAAACTCACAGAATGATTTATGAGGGGAGAGAGAACATACACACCCTATCACTATTTGGCAAATGAAATATATCATGGGGGGGGACTAGTGATAAAAGAAAGATAGATTTAAATTTCCACATGTGGTACAGATACCTATGAAATTCTTTTAGGATCCTAAAGCTGTAGCATTCTTAACATTGTTTATCCTGACATGAGTTATAAACTGCTACCATAGTTTTCCTATCCCTGTTGGCTGCTGCCCCCTGTTCGCTGCTCACCCCTGGTTCGCTGGGAGCTCCCTTCTTATAGGGAGAGCTGCTGGCTGGTCAGGCCTGGCTCAAAGCCTTGCCTCCAGTCTATTCAGTCCCCCTTCAAGGCTCACCTGGCAGGAAACTGCCCCAATTCACACCTTGCAAACTGCTCTTCTCTGCACAGCACAAGCTCAGGCTCTGCAAAGTAACATAGCTGCACAGACAGACAGACATTCACCCCCCACCAGCTCACCACACAGCCCCCCAAATCCCACACTCACCCAAGCTCCTCTAGGACGCTTTGCCCAGAGGCAAACTCCCTTCCCTGTTGGCTGCTGCCCCCTGTTCGCTGCTCACCCCGGAACCATGAGAGGAACCATCCAATATGACGGCGCATTATTGGATGCTTTCAGAATCAGGAGCGGCGTCAAACAAGGATGCGTGCTTGCTCCGACACTGTTCAGGATCTTCTTCGCACTCCTCCTGAAGCATGACTTTGGATCTTCAACAGAGGGCATCGTGCTGCACACAAGATCTGATGGGAAACTGTTTAACCTTGCAAGGCTGAGAGCTAAGACTAAGGTGCGAGAAGTCCTCATCAGAGACATGCTGTTTGCAGATGATGATGCTGTAGTGTCTCACACAGAAGACCAGCTTCAAAAACTGCTGGATCGGTTCTCCAAAGCGTGCAAGGACTTTGGGCTTACCATCAGCCTAAAGAAGACAAACGTACTTGGTCAAGATGTTGCTGAATCCCCATCAATCAGCATTGACAACTATACGTTAGAGGTTGTCCACGAGTTCGTTTACCTCGGGTCCACCATCACTGACACCCTGTCGTTGGACACTGAGCTAAATAGGAGGATCGGTAAAGCAGCCACAACTCTGTCCAGACTCAGCAAGAGAGTGTGGAATAACAACAAGCTGTACACTCACACCAAAATGCAAGTCTACAGAGCCTGCATCCTCAGCACCCTCCTTTATGGCAGCGAGACTTGGACCCTGTATGCCCGCCAGGAAAAGAGGCTGAACGTCTTCCACTTGCGCTGCCTCAGGCGCATCCTTGGAATATCATGGAAGGACAGAGTTACCAACACTGCCGTCCTCGAGCAAGCTGCAATCCCAACCATGCACACCCTCCTCAGGCAGCGTCGGCTCCGCTGGCTTGGCCACGTCCACAGGATGAATGATGGAAGGATTCCAAAAGACATCCTGTATGGTGAGCTAGCCTCTGGCAAAAGACCCCCCCGGACGCCCCCAGTTGCGTTACAAAGATGTCTGCAAGAGAGACCTCAGAGAGGTAGACATCGAGCTGGACAACTGGGAAGAACTAGCAGACGACCGCGGCAGATGGAGGCAGGGGTTACACAAGGGCCTTCAGAAGGGCGAGTTGAAGATCAGACAGCTAGCAGAGGAGAAGTGAGCACACAGAAAGCACAATAAGGACTTGCCAGACACCCACTACATCTGCAAGAGATGCAGCAAGGACCGTCACTCTCATGTGGGTCTTCATAGTCACAATAGACGCTGTAAATGAAGTCTTAAATTGAAACTTTAAAGGGTGCGATCCATAGTCTGTGCAGACTGAAGGATGCCTACGACTAGTTTTCCTAGAACCCTATTCAGAGGATTAGTTTTGTGAACAATTCGTTTGGTTTGCCAGAATTTTTAGCAATGAAAAAACAAATTTCCCAAAGTAAAGTTCTGTCAGGAAAAGAGGTGTATTTTCTCTACCATGCCTGGGTTGAATAAGAGGAGACATGACAGCCATGCCGAAATTATAGTCGAAAGGGCAGAAGAGATTCTTGGCAGAAAACCTATGTCCTAACTGATGTTAAGATATAAAGCTAAGACTTTTGATGGCAAAGAACAGCTAAAGCAGTTATGTGACCCCAGCTGGTACACCTGATCCTTGCCCTTCACCTAGGGTCACCATATCTCCCTGTCCCAAAGGGGTGGCACCTCCTGCCTGCACCAAGTCGTGGAAATCTGGTGTCACCCTCTTAGCCCCGGGGAAGAGGCAGCCACGGGTGCTACTGGTGCCAAAGCCCCAGGAAAGCGGCAGTTTCGGGCGCTCCCAGCCCTGGAGCCCCACAGTAGTGGTGGCCGTGGGCACTCCCAGCTCCAGAGCCCCATGCAAGCAGTAGCCATGGGCGCTCCCAGTCCCAGAGCCCTGGGGAAGTGGTGGCTGCTGGCACTCCTGGGCCCTGAGACCCGGGAAAGTGGTGGCTGAGTGTGCTCCCGGCCTGGTGCCCTGGGGAAGTGGCGGCCGTGGGCACTCCCCACTCGGAACCCCAGGGAAGTAGCAGCTGTCTGCGCTCCTTGTCCCAGAGCCCCAGGAAAGTGGTGGCTGTGGTCACTCCCGGGTCCCGAGCCCCGGGGAAGTGGCAGCCCTGGGCGCTCCCTGCCCAGAGCCTGGGGAAGCGGCAGCTGTGAGTGCTTCTGGCCCCCACCCCCAGTGGGCCCAAATATGGGACAATTAGTCCCTTTTAAAAAATAAGCTTGGATGCCTTCTTGGCATCCCAAATATAGGACCATTCCACCCAATACGGGATGGTTGGTCACCCTACCTATGCTCTGACAGAGACTGTGATGTGCAGAACCCTGTGTGACCAACTAGACCTTTTCAACGTACGTAGTATCTCAGATCATTACAGAACTAGCTTCCTCTTGCCCCATCTGGGATCTCTTCTCATGCTCTATCTCTAGTTTTCTAATGTTCCTCTCAGCAAAGAAACCAGATTGCAATGGTCTTGGAGGAAACCACCTGGCCACTACAGTTCCACAAACAGCCTGTACCTCAGTAACTGAAGAATAGGTCATTACAGTTCTTGAACAGCCACACACACTGCAGGGAAGTAGCACCGCCACCACACACACACACATACATACACACACACTTAAGCCCTTGCTCATACTGTAATTCCTGGCATGGGAGAGGAGATGGAGCAGGGATGCGGTGGGGAGTGTAAAAAACCCGACTATTGCTGCGGAGTTCATGAATGGGGACTGGGGGGTTGGGGGTTGTATGACGGTACCTGTAAAAAAAATTAAGCATGAGGTGGAGTGTAGGGAGCCCAGGTCAAGACGTTGGGGGTGTTTGAGGGTATGTGGAGGCTCAGGGCAGAAATTTGGGGTGTGGTGGAGCCTCAGGGCTGGAGCTTGGAGTGTGCAAGGGGGATTGTGTTCAGAAGCTTTGTTCTGCCTATCTCTGCCTCTTGTGTTGTCTGAGTAAAATGCGTGTAGGGGGTGGGGGTTTGAAGGGAGGTGCATTGGAAAGGAACTTGTGTTACTTGTTTTAATGTCATATGATTCCAAATAGTTGAACTGTAATCCAATGTGCCTGTGGGAAAGCACCTGAGCTACTGAGATGGCATGAAAGGTTCAGAAGAGATTTCAGGGCGAAGGAAGTTGGGATTTTGCAGTCTTCATGCCAAGGATGGATGCCAGAGACTGAGTCTGCTTAGCTACCCACCTGGCTACCCCCAGCCCTCTGTGACCAGCCATGAAGCTGCTGACACTCTAGCTGTCTCCTCCCAACCCCTGCAGCCAGACAAGAAACTGGCTACATCCCCAGCCCAGCTTCCTCTCCTGGAAAAAAGCTCACCTGCCAACAGACAAAGCACACTGAGAAAACAGCTGAGTTCCAACCAAATATCTGATGAGGAGGGTCATTCCAAAGCGTTGACTAGCCATATGGGGGGAGCTGGTTGGTTGCAGGACCTGGAAACAGCTGACAAGGCTGCCCATGCAGTAGCTGATTGGCTATCAACAGCTGGTCCTCCCCTGGGTGCTTTCTTACCGGAGCAGCCCAGTGGTGTGTACCACCCTACTTTAACTTCTGGGATGCAAGCCACTCTGCCCTATTCGGCCCATCATTCTAGGTGGCTCCCGTGTTATCTCACCATAGCTGCGTCTACACGTGCACGCTACTTCGAAGTAGCGGCACCAACTTCGAAATAGCGCCCGTCGCGTCTACACGTGTCGGGCGCTATTTCGAAGTTAACTTCGACGTTAGGCGGCGAGACGTCGAAGTCGCTAACCTCATGAGGAGATAGGAATAGCGCCCTACTTCGACGTTCAACGTCGAAGTAGGGACCGTGTAGACGATCCGCGTCCCGCAACGTCGAAATTGCTGGGTCCTCTATGGTGGCCATCAGCTGGGGGGGTTGAGAGATGCTCTCTCTCCAGCCCCTGCGGGGCTCTATGGTCACCGTGGGCAGCAGCCCTTAGCCCAGGGCTTCTGGCTGCTTCTGCGGCAGCTGGGGATCTATGCTGCAGGCACAGGGTCTGCAACCAGTTGTCAGCTCTGTGTATCTTGTGTGGTTTAGTGCAACTGTGTCTGGGAGGGGCCCTTTAAGGGAGCGGCTGGCTGTTGAGTCCGCCGTGTGACCCTGTCTGCAGCTGTGCCTGGCATCCCTATTTCGATGTGTGCTACTTTGACGTGTAGACGTTCCCTTGCTGCGCCTATTTCGATGTTGGGCTGAGCAACGTCAAAGTTGAACATCGACGTTGCCGGCCCTGGAGGACGTGTAGACGTTATTCATCGAAATAGACTATTTCGATGTCGCAACATCGAAATAAGCTATTTCGATGTTGGCTGCACGTGTAGACGTAGCCCATGTGAGCACCCCCACCTGAGTTGGGAGTTGGGGGGGTTCCTTCCAATGTTGATAACTCAGGCCAGCTCTGCAGCAGAGACATAACATTAATGGGACCCTGGGAGAGGAAGTTTGATTTCTCCAAAAGCTGGGAGGCCGCAGACAGAAAGCTTAGCACACTGATGAATCTAGATAGAAGTCTCCTACAGATGCCATGTGTCTGTTTGATGGAGGTGAGCAAGTGACAAGGAGATGGAGGATGTGCCTCTGCTGAACAAGGCAAGCCAGGAAAAAAAAAAAGAGTAAAACTCCAAGCATTGTGCTCCCATTAATGGAAAGGCTCCGGGGACACTGGACCATCCTGAATGATGCCGCTCACTTTCCCTGGAGCTGTGTGACAGTACACTCCAAGGAATCAGCACAATAGTCTAGAAATTAGGAGTGATTATTTAACACTGACAATGGACATCTTATCTTGCCATCTGTAGCCATGTAGCTCTAAGCTAAACATCACCAGAGCTTGTTGCAAACAATCTAGTCTGAATTAATGTAATACCAGGGGGTTTTCTCATGAGACTATATCTCTATAGGATACTTTTCTATTGTCTCTCTTCTGGAAACTGATTCTCTCAAACTCATGATCTGCTCTAAGAGGCCCAATAAATTCTCCAGGAACAACATAAGGGATTGTCTGTGTTCATTTCTGTTTGGCCGGAAACATAGCGTATGCGGAATAACAAAATTAATTTCCACTTTGCTTCCTCCCTTTCCGCTTGGCACATGCTGTGACATGGAGTGCATGTTGAGCCAATAATGAAAAACTTGGGTGGGATTCAGATTGTTGCACAGCACTGAAAGTCCCCACACAACATGGGAGTTGGCGTTCTGCATAAAGCGTTGCAGCTGGAACACCTGGAAACAGAGGCTGAGTGAGTGATTGCTTAGCACTGCATCTGCCATGCACGAACGAAGTCAGCATTCATCTTCCCCTGTTTGTCAGAACCATTGTTATTTAGTTTTTGGAGCAGCTGACCAACGATTGCTTAAACTGTCAAATCAAGACTGAATGTCTTTCTAGAAGGTATACGCTAGTTCAAACATTTTATTCAGCTGACTGCAGAAATCAACAGGTGAAATCCCTGGCCTGTGTTATTCAGGAAGTCACACTAGATCATAATAGCCCCTTCTGGCCTTGAAATATATGAATCTCTAAGTTAAGATGCATGCAACTCTGTCCGATACAGGCAAGCTTTTGCATGAGATCTAACAATGAATGAATATTTATTGGCTATACTGAACCTGACCTTCTACTCTACAAACACAGTTGCACATCCAGATTACCTGCAGTACTACCTTGATTATGTGCACAGATCAGTTAACTGTGGGTACAAATAAAACAAAGCAGCAGAAATGTAGCACTTTAAAGATCAACAAAATGATTTATTTGGTGACGAGCTTTTGTGAGACAGATCCACTTCTTCAGATCAATCTCATTTCCAATACAGACTGACATAGGTAAGTACAGAGAATCAAAAAGAAGTAGTAGTAGGCATCCTTCAGTCTGCATAGGCTATGGATCACGCCCTTTAAAGTTTCAATTGAGGACTTCATTTACAGCGTCTATTGTGACTATACAGACCCACACGAGAGTGACAGTCCTTGCTGCATCTCTTGCAGATGTAGTGGGTGTCTGGCAAGTCCTTATGGGTACAAATGGCTTCTTAATTGCCATTTGTGCCATTTTGTGCATGCACTTGTTCAATTTGCTTTTGTATTCCTGTTTTCTGGTCATGAAAGGTTGTTAGCCAGTGGCCAGGTAATGTGCGGTGAGGTACTCCCCTGGGTCCTAAGCAACCCAGTTTTTTACTGTTAGAGCAGGCAGCTCCTAGCACTCTCACCCACGGCCAGGCTGTAGTAACCAAACGGTTAAAGTTCTTTTTGTTGTGCCAGCTGTGTTGCAGTGACAAAAGGATAACAGGGTCAGGCTCAGAGCTTAACTAGTTACAAGTTTATTTAAGCTACAGTTATAAGCATGAGGTTACAAAAGGCTATTGTTTACTTCTTATATGCTAGAAAAGTACAGGTGTTAACAAGTTACGTTACAATCCAATACAAAGATATCTGTTACCATCTAACACAATGATATCTTGACACAATGACATCTAGATACAGAGCTCTAATTCTTTAGCTGTGCACAAAAAGTCGGAGACCTAGCATGGGTGTATCTTACCCTCTCTGCGTCTCTCGATACCAGCGTAGCCAAGCCGGATCGGTCACTCAATTCCGCGGAAAGACGAATACGAGGTTGGGCGTCCCCAGCAGTGGACCTCGGGAGGCAATCACCTGACCCGACCAGCAGGTGGTTGGTGGAATGCACTCAGAGTTAGAGTTCTGCTGGGCCCACCTTTTATACCCCTCTGGGTTACGTATTCTCTTTCTTATCTATGGTGCCAGATCACACTGGTCTGTCTTTGTGACGCCAGTTTGTTACAAGGGCATTTCTTACTTAATTTGCACTTGTAAGACAGGAGATAAGCAATTTGAGAGTACAGGACATTCTTTTTGTGTGGGCGGGGCACTTCCCCTTCTGGGATGGTTGTGTGGTCATCATATCGATCAATGCCAGCTGGGGTGATTTCTTGAGGGTCCCCCCCCTCTCATGTTGACAGTTTGGCCTGTTAGCCTTCTATCTGTACTTTCTGCTTCTCAGGGTCACGATGAGCTAGCACATCTGGGCCTCAATGAGGGCATCAAAGACTGTGCTGTCAGCAGCCATTTCCGTGCCCTGTGTGCTTCTCAGTGGGGGGGGGGCAGTGAGCAAGCTGGATTGTAAGGGGGAGACTTTGTCTGGCTACAAAGGTGCACGGACCCAGGCTATTAGAAAGAGTTTCATTGTTCTGATAATGTCTTTGAAATAATGAACAGTGATGTGGAAGCCTGAGTAATGTTTTAACTCTATTACTAACAAACCAAAACAACAAATCAAGAAAAAGTGAGGTAACAAGACAAACGCATACAGGCTCTCTTCCTTCTAGACTAGATTTTGCTAAACTTTAACTACATTAGAAATTACCTTGCTTGGCAAGTAGCCCTATTTACTTCAATGGGACTACTCCCAAGTAAAATGCGACTCAGTGCGAACATAGATGGGAGCATCTAGTCCTTAAAGAATACTGAAAAAAATTGCTCCCTGTCTCTCCCTTCATGTGTCTAGTAGTGAGGGAATGTGGAATGAAACATAATTGGAGAAGGAGGCAACTTTGAAGAACAGCGACACGTACACCTCATTGGTGCTTGTGAGAGGAAGAAAGCAACAGCAGCAGCCGCACCAACAGAGCCAGGACAATTCCCTTGCCCCCACTGTGAACGCCCTTGCCGGTCAAAGCTTGGACTCCTCAGCCACATGCGAGTCCACAACCGATGAGCCTGTGCAAGCTCAAGACGTCATCGTTGGACACGACAGTACCAATGGAGAAGGAGGCCTGGAGCCAGGACTCATGGATTCTTGTTCTTGACTGATTCAGCAGTTGGAATGGTTAATACAACATTGTCTAGCCCTGGTGTGTGATCACCAATGCAATCACAATCCAGCTCGACGTGTCTATTTAAGGGTGCTGTCAAGCCAGCCCCTGTACAAACTGATGAATGGGTTTTAGTTTCTGGTCCCTCATTGACACAGAGGAGTTGCATGATTAAAAATCCAACGGAGCTTTGAAAAGTTACCCTCTAGAATAGATTGCCAGCTTTCTGGGGCACGTTCCATCTGTTTCCTTACCTGTCTGCACAGTACCTTGCGCCCTAGGGCTCTGAATCCTCTTGGAGGGGTCCTAAACTCTCCCACAATAGGAATAATATACTATACTAGGGACTTTACTGACCCAGGTCTTAGGGTGATTAAAACAAAACAACCCACGCAGTGATTGCATCTGATCTGCTCACAAGGAGAGTATAAAACCTGAACATCAGCAAAGAAGGGAAATTGCCTGAGATTCCTTTTCCCAGGAATATATTGCATGGTCCCCCAACACTCCTTCTGTTCTCTTCTCTTCAGAACAAAAAAGCTTCAGCACTGCAGGTGGAGGGACAGTGTAAGTAACAAGCAACTGCAAAGCCGCCCACCTTTCATAGTGCAACTCACCCTAATTATTACCAGAACTCCCATAGGAAGAGTGTGGGGGTCTTCTCTGGTCATGAGCTCTAATACTGGGCCACAGGAATGCAGGCGATGAGGGAGACAGCATGGCTTAGTGGTTAGGGCACTGGCCCTGTGGTGGCCAGCTGGGACATGGTGTGCCAGTCATTCACTGTTTTTCTACCGTTTTCCCACCTGTAAAATGAGAATGCCACCATTTGGGCCTCCTTCGCGAAGGGTTCTGTGATCGGTGGATGAAAGCCACATAATAGGTGGATGTTCTTACTCCAAATCTAACATGAAGACCTCTGAAATGGCAATTTTTGCAGAACTTTTGCTGGTGGCCTCCCCAACTATTAGTTCATTGTCACAACAGAGCTGACATTACCGGGGAGGGAAGTACTTTCATACTGAAGTCTGCCATTAGCTGATCCAGTGTGCCCATGAACAGTTCAAAGGCTTGTTGATTTGGCATTAGCCCAGCTCAGCAGTGAGCCAAAGCTGTTACTGTTGGGTGGCTCTTGAGTACAGGAGCCAGTGGTGACAGCCAATAACTCTTGAACAGAGGTTCAGTTCACAAAAGCTACCCACATGGATGCTGCTCACTGGCAATGGAAGGAGAACTGTAGAACCTGCCCCTGTCCTGGAAGAGCTCCTGCTAGAAAAGAGCTCACCCCACCGGGATGAAGCAGTCTGGGGAAGTCCGATGTCCTGCCCCCAGTGCTGAGCTGCTTCTGTGGGTTAACAGAGGTTTTCTGGCTCCCTGGCTGCCAGTCTAACATCTTCCAGGAGCACTAATAAAGCCAGAGAAGTAAAACACACTCATTTTTTGCTGCCTAGGGCTACTGCTGACTGGATAATAAACAGCTGAAAGTACTACCATTGCCTTTAATTGGTGACCTACCTTTATACAGAAGGGGCCGAAGGTTGCTTTTGGGTAGTCATCATCTAGTCTGAGCGGTTCCTAAGAAAAAGGATTTGCATTTTAGCTGCTGTTTGGTCCTCAGATTATAAATTCTTTGGCGGCAAGATTCAAAAGAGTGTCTTTTCGTTATGTGTATTTGGCACCTACCACAACGGAACCCTGATCCCTGAGCAGCATCTGTTGGAGCCCCCACCATGCCAGCAAATAATAATCTTTAACTCTGGAAGGAAATTTGGTAGTGTCCTTGGTTGGGTTCTTAACTGATCCAGGACCAGGGAACCTCCTTATCATCTACATACCAGTCTGCTATACCTCACCAAGATGTGCATCTCTGCATAGCCTAGATTTGTTGTCATAGGCACACCAAAAAAGGAGCATCTTTAACCAGAAGAACTCAGCTCCCATTCAAGCACCTAAACAAAGGGTGGTTTTTAAAAGTGCACAATCCTAACAGTCCACATTGTGATGCTCAGAATCAGACTCTCAAAGGACACCCCAGACGATTTCCCCTCTAGCTGGGGAGTACTTGACCCCCCCCAAATCTGCACCAGGCCCAGAGCACCCATGGAGTGCGTCACCCATGCCCACAGCAATCTATCCTGCAGGTACGTGTCGACCATTTGAGAGTCTGGCCTTGAGCTCTGAATTCTAATGCTTCTCAGCCCTGGCCAGCGTGTGTTGCACTAACACTGCTCTGAAAGAAGTCCATTTCCCCGTGGCGGTACAGAAGTTGGAGGATGTCAGAGCAATTTATGTTACAGGGCCAGATGGTGGCTGTACCGCATGGAGAAGAAGAAAACTCACCTTCTTTTGCTTTCATAATCAGCTTGTGGGCCACAGCCAAGGGGTCTGCACATGTTCTTTAACTTTCACACATATGTAAGTGCTTCTCTGCCTCGGGCCCCACATGAACACGTGCAAAAGTGCAGCAGCTTTGCCAAGCAGCCCAAAAGTGTGTTAAAAGGCAGCTCTAGTCCAGGTGCATCATCCAAGTGGCATCAAATAGGGTGCAATTTCATCCAATTTGCTTGTCTTCCCTTGTGCCTAGGAATGCCACTGAGTCAGGCAACAGAAGTGTGAACACACACAAGAGGAAGCTGAGCAAACGTCAGACACTAGGGTTCATGTCTCTGTCTATGCACTGAGGCAGGATGCAATTTAGGAATGCCCGCTAACCGACGTATACCTCACTGCTCCATGGGGACGTAGATACTTGCAGCGTATAACATTACCAAACCGCATGATCTATGGTCTTTTGTATGTAAAGCAGCTTGGCCATGCATTTTTCATCCTACAGAAATCCATTTCTCCGAGCCAAGACAGAAAGGAATTTGCAGAGAATAAATAAAGCGCATACTGATATAGAGTCAATCTTATTTTTAAACACACAGCTCACATCTTGAAAGCATTATGGTTTCATCAGAATAAATTTATTGTCATAAAAAAAGAGAGTTTTCATGTTGTTTGGCTCAAGGCTGAGTAATTAGCTATTATACTCGGAGTCAACATGGCTGTTCTCAAGTGACCCTTCTGCTTACTTCTACCAGCCCCTACCAATGGATGCTCTAAATGACACCAACAAATTCTTCCAGTTAAAGGGTTCTTTGAGCAACTCATCTGGCTACTGAATAAGCTCATCTGGCTACTGGCTACTCCACAAGACCCCCAGGCTTAGGTTTAAGGTGCAATAAGGAACAAGGGCAAAATAACGACTGATGGATACAGAGCTTGATTCAGAGCTTACTGACCTCAGTGGAAGGAGACCCATTGACTTAAGGAAGAGTAAGCATTGTAGACGTGTCCATGCAAAAGACTGTTTAGCTCATTGCCAAATCCCCAGCTATCCTCTGAAGGGGACTTGGTTAAGTGCTTAAGAGTGATCTAGTGCCGATTCGCTAGCTGGCAAACACAGCAATCTTCTTTGTACAGTAAGTGGAGAAGAAAAAGGCAGCCTGTCCTGTATTGAAGGAACTGCATTAGGATTCTAGGAACCCGATTTTGTTCCCTGCTTTGCCACAGACTTGCAATATGACCTTGGGTAAGTCACTTAACTGCCAAGTGACCCAAATCCCCATCTGTAAAATCAGGATAATGCTTCCTTTGGGTTCCTATTTAAATTGTAAGCTCACTGGGGCTGGGATGGTCTTAGTAGGTGTAAATGTAGCCCATTGGGGAGTGGGTGTCATCGCCCCCCCCCACCTATCAGAATGGAGCTCTGTAAAACAACTCACAATAGTTTGCTATAGCGAGCCATGCAACCCTTAAGCCTGTTATAATGAATGCTGCCCATTCTCTCTTCGACTCTGAATGTATTTACCATACTTAGTAATTCTTGGTGTCTATTTCTGGATCTAACATCTGTGTCGTGACAATTTTTGGCAAGTTGCTTAATCTCTCTGTTCTTGAGTCTATAGCATGGGGGGAAATAATACTTCACAGCTGAAGCCCACAGAGATGTTAATTGCCTTCAAAGGGCTTTGAGAAGGGCCACAGAGTGCAGGGGGCTGGAAGGATGTGAGTGGGCAGGTGGGAGGAGCTAGAGGCTTGGGCTGTAGCTAAAATTTGTCCTTAAGGCAGCTATGAGTCACTTGGGCAGACTGGCTCTCGCCCGTTGCACATTCAGGAATGTGCAGGATACAGTCGTTATAGAATCCCCAAAGGAAACGTGTTGCCACAGTTGCATCTTACAAAAGACTAAAATTTATTAGCAGGTACAATATTTTCCTCGCTACAAAACCATGCAAGATGTCAAAAGACTTCCTGTATCATAGAACTAGAAGGGACCTCAAGAAGTCATTGAATCCAGTCCACTGCCCTCACAGCAGGACTTACCACCACCCCAGACTTTTTTATTAAAAATAAAATCTTAACCTACTTCACCCCTCAAGAACTGAGCTTGTGACCCTGAGTTCATAAGGCCAAAAGTTTAACCACTGAGCTATTCCCCTGCAGGGCCTAGGCTGTAATATGAGTCAAACTGAACCATGACAGCCCAAGTCAACCAAGCTAGGCTGTGAGATTCAGGGGGTCAGAAGGGAATAGCAAGGGGGTTCATGTGCCCCATCAGCTTCAGATTTGCTGCTTGGCTTGGACACAGCATGTTCGGTAGCACTGCTGAAGCCACTTGCCCTCACTGTTCCCTGTCCCTTTTAGCAGGCAGAGGGCACCTCTGCACTTCCCATGGGTCTTTTATTGTAACACTGATATATGCTCAGATAACTAGACTTTAACTAACAAAGGGCAAAATTGTGATACAGGTTGTACCTCCCTAAACCGGCACAGTCTGGTCCAGAAACTGGTGGACCACGGATGTTTCTGGACTAGAGAGCCCCAGGGCTGGGAGCCCACTGGGAGAGAAGCCAGCATCTGGCAGCCCAGCCAGGACCAGAGCTGGCGTCTGGCAGTAGGACAAACATCTGTCAGAGGGGCTTGCAATAGAAGGGCAGGGGCTGGCAGTAGGGGGACCAAAGTCCAGCAAGCCTGGTCAGGGCTGGCAGCCTAGCTGAACCAAAGGCAAGGGGGCTGGCCAAGTCAGAAGTGGATCTGGTGGTGGGGACTTCGGCTGAGAGGAGAATGGCAGGGGACCTCCCCTGGTTTGGCAAGTTCCTTTGTCTGGGACCAATCAGGTCCCAAGTGTGCTGGACAGGGAGGTTCAACCTGTACCTGACTTCTTCCTGAAGATGTCCCTGCTGCCCTTGCCATCCTTGTGAAGTCAGCGTAACCAGCCAATGAGTAAGATGATCTTGGACAGGAGTAAGCATATGGGAATCTGGCCCTATCAGTGAAATTCATCCTTGTGCAGGAAGCCAAAACAAGGCCTGTTCCCATTGAAGCTTCATTTCTGAGCTCATTAGCAAGACTCCAGCAGGCCATGCTCTGGCTCTCTCAAGAGGGATGAATTCCACCCACAATATAATGGATCCACACCAGGCTACTTACACCCTCTAGCAGAGTAGCTTAGGAGGGAAGATACAGGCTCAGTGCCATGCGGGTGACAATGGCAGCCCTTTGCACTTCAGAGAATCTCATTACACTTCCTGGCTGATCACTTCTGATTGATCTTTAATCACCAGAAAGATTGAAGGCTGCTCAGCACAGCCCAACCAACCCCACCCATTCAAAACATCTTGGGTCAGGCTGCAGCAATCATGAGATCTGTTTTAAAAAAAGTAATAAACTTGGTCTCTCATTACTTGTCTTCAGAGGTTTGAGAATTTACGATATACTCACTTGCACATTGTCAAGCTCTTCTCTGGAACAAACAAAGCAAAAAACAACCAGAGCTACTCCTGCAGTCTCGTGCTTTCAGGTTTTGCAGCTTTAAGGACAAAAAGACATCAAAGCTGCGTCTACACGTGCCGGGCGCTATTTCAAAGTTAACTTCGACGTTAGGTGGCGAGACGTCGAAGTCGCTAACCTCATGAGGAGATAGGAATAGCGCCCTACTTCGACGTTCAACGTCGAAGTAGGGACCGTGTAGACGATCCGCGTCCCGCAACGTCGAAATTGCTGGGTCCTCCATGGCGGCCATCAGCTGGGGGGTTGAGAGATGCTCTCTCTCCAGCCCCTGCAGGGCTCTATGGTCACCGTGGGCAGCAGCCCTTAGCCCAGGGCTTCTGGCTGCTTCTGCGGCAGCTGGGGATCTATGCTGCAGGCACAGGGTCTGCAACCAGTTGTCAGCTCTGTGTATCTTGTGTTGTTTAGTGCAACTCTGTCTGGGAGGGGTCCTTTAAGGGAGCGGCTGGCTGTTGAGTCCGCCCTGTGACCCTGTCTGCAGCTGTGCCTGGCATCCCTATTTCGATGTGTGCTACTTTGGCGTGTAGACGTTCCCTCGCAGCGCCTATTTCGATGTTGGGCTGAGGAACGTCGAAGTTGAACATCGACGTTGCCGGCCCTGGAGGACGTGTAGACGTTATTCATCGAAATAGCCTATTTCGATGTTGGCTGCACGTGTAGACGTAGCCCAAATGAAACATTTTCTGATCAAGTCACTGGAGATGACGGCACTGTTAAGGGATCAGGGGGTTGTTATTGAGCATTCAACAACAAATGGATTAACAGTAAGTATTTTCTTCCTCTCTCTGTCAGATGGTTTGTTACAGTGAGTTTAAACAACACCACTTTCTAGTATCATTATTCTGGGAGTGTTGATCATGGGAGTGGCTTTTATTCTTCCCCATGGTACTCCTCCTGTTTCTCCTCTTCGCATAACAATTGCAGGATCCAGATGCTTATCTGCAGAGCTCTTTCAGGGACCATGGTTGGCAGCTGCCCCGATGTCTCTGAAAGCATCTTGCAAAGCGGGCTAGCAGGGGGCACTGCCTTGTCCCTGCTGTCCCCCGCTCAAATCTGTTTGGATTCTCGTCAGCATCCTGCGCAGTTACTGAGGGTTTTGCGGGAGGGGGTTTTAAAAAGCCAAGAGTTACTAGAGACACCCTGAAAGGTGATTTCTATCTAGGACCTTTGCGAGGCATCAGCACCCAGCACCGCTCAAGCCTCAAGTATTTGACATCAGTCTCTCCATTTGAAATTCCCATTTTCAGTGGACTTAAAATTCCATTATAAATATTAGAGGCCTAATTCTCATTTACATTAATGGCTTGTTTACACACAACACTTGTACCACTTTACCGCTACTGAGATAGCCAAATGAGCACAACCCCCTTCGCATGGTGGACACACTTATCCCAGTATATAGGTGTTTGTACCTGGCAAGCTAAGCCCCATAAGCAAAGGGAAATAAGCTCTGTCAGAAAAACCTCTTAATTCCAATATAATGGCATTCACGTCACCAAAAGAGTTAGACCCCTACAACCTGGAGACAATCACACCCTACCTGAAATCATTAAATCTGTATCCAAACTGCAGCAAAACCAGCCCTAAGATGCTTTTACACTGCGCTGGCAGTATAGTGGAACCTGAAGAGGACAAGAATACTACACTCCCTGCAAGACCCCAGTATAAAGCAGCCTTAGCATGAATGAGAACCTGGCCCTAGGTCTCTACTGAAAACAAGCCTATTTAATTACTGGTCTCCACTAGGAGCGCTCCCTCCACACGTGTGACAATGTTTTGAAAGTTCACCATTAAATAAACAGATGTGATATTGATCCCAACATCAAATAACTCAACCACCAACCCCACTCTAAACGTGTACCAGGGTTAGAAACCACCTCCCTTGTGTGATTCTAGTTTTCCAGGCCAGCGGGTATAAATCACTGTGTGAACAACACTCTTCCATGTGGTTTAAATAATCCATTTCACTTTTAGCCCTTCAGTTAATTCAGCTTAACTTTCCTGGCTGTCCCAGTGTAGATAAGCCCCAAGTGATTTTCCCATCTGTGGCAGAAGAAGGAACTGAATCTGGCTGTCACAAGTCTGAGGCTACTAATCCAAGCTCTGGGCCATCCTTCCTTGAAAGGTGACCTCAACCTGTAACCATCCTGGGGAGCTGGGGAAAGCCAGAATTTTGTGTGGAGGCTCGCCTGTTGGGGCAAGGGGCTCCATTTCTGCCTGAATACAGCTCACTTTTCTCTGCAGGAAACACCTGGCTGGACAACCCTATCACACTCAGACAAAGAGGCCAGACCCTCAGCTGGTATAAATTATGCATAGCTTAGTTCCAGTCACTTCAACCAGCTGAGCATTTGCCCCATGCGCTTGAAAAAGAAAGTTACTATAAACAGATCCATTGGCAAAGTAGTCAAGTATTTCTGGCCCTTACAAACATCTGACTCCTTTAAAAGAAGACCAACCAACAGGTGTCTGAGTAGAAACAATTAAAACAACCTGGCCACAGCAGCATTTCTTCAGTGGAGGCTGCAGCACAATATATCTTACGAGTTCCTCTTCAGACAATGCTTATTTTGATCACTTGGTGCCAGTGTTCTCAGGATAGTCTCAACAGAGCAAAAAATGCCATTAACCTCAGCCCCCAAAGCCCTGAGTCAGCTAGTCCTGCAGTCAGGGGATCAAACAATGGATGCCTACAAGACATGTTTATCATAGCAGACAGGAGGAGTCTGCCCTGAAAGGGCAATGTGGCGGTGCTGTGGGGAAGTGGGGGGGGGATGCAAATAAGCAGTGCTCTTAAACAGACATGATACCGTTGTTCTCCATTCATCTCTCCAGATGCCCTTGCATGGACTGCGTATATACAGGAGTACGCAGGCCCTGCCCGCCCACTAGTCTATCCCAAGCACATGGAAGGGGTACAGAGGATGTAGACCCCTACCTCCCTGTCGGCCAGCTGTCACAGCAAAGTCTGGGCAGGGAGGGTCATAATTTGCAGCAGGGCTAGGCTAGCTAGGTCGCTGAGCAAGCCGGATGGGAACTGTCTTAGTTCTTTCACTGTGCTGCTCCCAGGGTAATTTGGGGACTGCCCCCTCTAAGCAGGGCCAAGCCAGCTGCATTGATCCAGACTAGGGCTACAGGCTTAGACCTGCTGCCATCCCTGGAACTTCCTGCTGTTGGTGAAAGCATTGGTTTCTAATGGAAACCAGGGCTCTAGGGGAATCTTGAATTCACAGCCACAGCATAGCTTCTCTCCGCACTAGCCAAAGGAGTACTGTGCACCGACTAATTGCACCACTATCACATTACTGCTCTAGAAATCCATGGTACGCCCACATCTTGAATACTGCGTGCAGCTGTGGTTGCCACACCTCAAAGAAGATACCTTGGCACTGGAAAAAGTTCAGAAGAGGGCAACAAAAATGATTAGGCCTGTTGAATGGGTGCCACATGAGGAGAGATTGGTAATGTAACACCGACAGACCTGGGTTGCCAGCCCCAGGGATAAAACCTGCAAGCATAGAGTCTAAAGCCCTGCACTCTACCACACGAGATAAAGGCCAGCTGGCTTTCCGCTGAGGCTGTAGAGCAGAGACTTCACTCACCGCAGATGAGGTCGCAGTGCCTCTGGGTACTACATGTAAGATTGGAATTTTTCACCTTACAGAAGAGAAGATTAACAGAGGATATGACAGAGGTCTATGAAACCACAACTGGTGTGGAGAAAGTAAATAAGGAAAAGTTATTGGCTTGTTCCCATAGCACAAGAACTAGGGATCACCAAACGGAATTAATAGCTAGCAGGTTTAAAACAAGCAACGGGAAGTATTGCTTCACACAACACACAGTCTTCCTGTGGAACTCCTGGCCGGAGTATGTCATGAAGATCAGGACTTTAACAAGGTTCAATAAAGAGCTACATAAATTCATAGAGGATAGGTCCATTAATAGCTATCAGCTGGGATGGGCAGGGATGGTGTCCCTAGCCATGGTCAGAAGCTGTGAATGGTTGACTGGGGAGAGATCACTTGGTGATTACCTGTTCTGTTCATTCCCTCTGGGGCACCTGGCACTGGCCACTGTCAGAAGACAGGATACTGGACTAGATGGACCTTTGGCCTGACCCGCTGTGGGCATTCTGATGTTATTTTCCGGGTGATGCATCTATATACCAACCCAGATTCAGGGCTTTTGGCAATACCACATGGGACTCCAATAAGAGCAATCACCAGTGGCTTGTTCTGTGAATGAATTTCATCGTTCACCCACTCGTTGCTTTTAGTTTCACTAAAGTTCATTAAGCACTCTGCAGTGCATGGAACTAACACAACTCTCCGATGTTCAAGTGAGACACAAGGTAGAAGCGAGACAATATGCAAAGCCCTTTCACGCACAGAACACAGACTGGAGTTGTGTGTGAGAGAGTCCTGCTAGACTGGGTGGCAAGTGAAAGGGTTACATGCCAAATCCTTCATGGGAATAGATTGCAATAAATCCCTTGATATCCAGGAAGCTATGCCAATTTACACCAGATGAGAATCTGGCCTAACATTGTTCTAAACAATGTATCCACCCTTTGCTTGGATCTTCCTTACAGCCAAATTCAACCACTCTTACTCATGCCAAGTACTGTCTTATCCTGGAGGGGAGAACTCACACACAGGCTACGTCTACACGTGAAGCCTACATCGAAATAGCTTATTTCAATGTAGCGACATCGAAATAAGCTATTTCGATGAATAACGTCTACACGTCCTCCAGGGGTGGCAACGTCGATGTTCAACTTCGACATTGCGCAGCACCACATCGAAATAGGCTCTGCGAGGGAACGTCTACACGCCAAAGTAGCACACATCGAAATAAGGGTGCCAGGCACAGCTGCAGACAGGGTCACAGGGTGGACTCAACAGCAAGCCGCTCCCTTAAAGGGTCCCTCCCAGACACAGTTGCACTAAACAACACAAGATACACAGAGCCGACAACTGGTTGCAGACCCTGTGCCTGCAGCATGGATCCCCAGCTGCCGCAGCAGCAGCCAGAAGCCCTGGGCTAAGGGCTGCTGCCCACGGTGACCATAGAGCCCCGCAGGGGCTTGAGAAAGAGTGTCTCTCAACCCCTCAGCTGATGGCCGCCATGGTGGACCCCGCTATTTCGAAGTTGCGGGACGCGCAACGACTACACGGTCCCTACTTCGAAGTTGAACGTCGAAGTAGGGCGCTATTCCTATCCCCTCATGGGGTTAGCGGCTTCGACGTCTCGCCGCCTAACGTCGAAGTTAACTTCGAAATAGCGCCCAACGTGTGTAGCCGTGACGGGCGCTATTTCGAAGTTAGTGCCGCTACTTCGAAGTAGTGTGCACGTGTAGACACGGCTACAGTGAAATATTTCCCAGCATAGACCAGCAGATTCTGGGCCTTTGGGGAAGCTTGTTGAAATTTAAAGTGACTTCCTTAGGCAGATATTCACCTTCTTATGCATCAAAGAAATATGGAGCAGAAACCAAGGGCTTAACTGGTAGAACAATGTTTTCAGTTTGTTTTCACTGGTGGCCAAAATCCGGCATCCCTTACCCAAGTGGAGAAGCCCATATGCAGTACAACTTGTTTCTGTGGCTCTCCTTACTGAGTAAGGTACTTCTCAGTGCATGTAATGGGTGGCACAATCTTCCCCCCATCCCAGTATCAAATAGAGATGACACAGTCACATCCCATTTGTGCGTAGACAGCAGGAAGTATGTTGCAGAAGTGAGGACTGAGTGCATCACAAATTGCTCGCGCATGTCTAAAGCGACACTTGTCAGTTGTGGATTGAAACAGGCACCACTACATGCTATTTGTGTGTTCCATGTTTGGAAAGCAACACATCCGTGTCTGGTAACTAATTACTATGGCACCCTTGACACCAGGAGATCCAAAATACATATTGGCACATACAGCATGCAGAAGCATCCTGGTATTGACTTCCTCTTGAACTCTGTACAAATCTTGGGTTTCTTCAACATCTCTGCTGCTGATGGACTTTCACCGTTTCATCATTGGGAAAAGCCTCCAGCAAGGAAGAGTATTCATGATGGGTGTGCTCCTACACTCAGCTGTGTTTTGAACCATATACTCACCCAGGAATTTTACAAGTGACTGCTCGTTGACACCATCAACCACTTGGTATTTCTAATATCCAATCTCAGATCCTGAACTGCAGAAAGACAGCACAGGAGTCCCAGAGATCCTTTTGTCCTACCCATCAGATTTTGATTACAGAATTAGCTTTGTCAAATCCCTTTAGGAATTGCATCAAATATTCAGCAGCTAATTCACTGAATGTGTGGAACTTGTCTCCAGGTACATTACAGTTTCTTTGTTGTCTGCTCTTAGCTCATGGCTTCTTTCAGCTTGAGCTTCCAGCAAGTGTCCTAATGTGTCTGGTCTTCTCATTGTTCCATCAGCATGGAAAAGGGACAGTCACTCAACAGGACCTGTGCCTATGAGCAGTTGATATGGAAACATCTCTGCAACTTGCTAAGGACTGGGCTCATCAGAAAACAATTTCTGGTCTGATAGACTAAATAGCTTCTGTGATAGTCCCTACCTTGCCAGACTTAAATTTGGTCTGTATGGCTATATTTTGATGAGAGATTTGACTGGGTTGAAGTTACACATCGAGAGGCAAGTGCATCTCAGCAATCTCTCCATTTGTTCTTTACCATATGTGGTATTTTCTGTACAGACTCTTGCACAGTTGATGTTACAGGCAATCCAGTAGTTATGTTGAGAAGCACCTTTGATGAGATTAAGGGTCAAATCGGTTTGTCATACTCTTGGTGTGACGTGTGTGGTAAAACGTGTAACTTGCTTTTCACTTTTCTCCAGCGCAGCGATGAGGACTAGTTTGTGATCTTTGTCTCCACCATTTCTTGTGGGACCACTTCTTTCTCTCATTAGAAATATGCAAAAGCTATATAAAGCTGTGACTCTCACCTCAAACACTGATACTGACCTCTGCATGACTTCCTGAGGTCCCTTCCAGCCCTAAGATTCTATGATCAGTGTCACTGAATTAAAAGCTGGTTTCTAGAAAATTTCAAAGGCTGGTATGACGTGCACAGGCAATTACACGTTAAATCTTTCACCAGGCAAAAGCATACAAACACAGAAGCATTGTATTAGGAATTCCTGTGCATTTATATCTACTCATGATGCTTTACAAATGATGGGCATCCATTCTCCTGCTCCAGGTTTCCACCCTTCTGTGTGCCACTGATCTGGTCAGCAAATTTCAGCTGAAAATCTTATAATCCCACGTGAGATACTTTGACAATTGCAAATGTGATGTGTAGCATTTTTTTCATCTCCCCCACAAGCGTGTGACACCACTTGACAGCTTCACATCCTACCTCATTCTAAACACACATAAGATAAGCTTTAATCTGATCTGAAGTATGCATCTGTGTAGGCTGGGTACATTAAACTCCAAAAATGCAGTCCTTCTTGGAGAATTGCTGCAGCCTACATTGTCTGAATCATATGGAATTACATTTGGACAAAGTTCCCCTTCCTCCCAAGAACACACCAATGGGAACAATCCTGCATTAGCAGGGAGATGAACCACCTGGCCTAAATGAGTCTTTGGCATCTCTAACATCTGAGGGCTAGATTGTGGCTTTGCCAGTAAGGTGATGAATACCTGTGTTTCCACAGGAGCAGAACAGGGGGGAATTTCCCACTCAGCAGGATTTGGGGGCAGAAGAGGGGCTGTATCTTCCCACTGTGACCATACTCAGTGTGATGAGAGAAGCCTCCAGGTTCAGAATCCTCAAAGTAAGCCTCAAATAGGCTGGGGTCAAAATGAGGGCTGTATTCCTAGCCACCATGCCAAGCAGAGAACAGCGCAGGAGTATGTATCTCCAAGGATTCTGGCCCCAGGGCTCATCAAAGTGCCCCTGACATTGGCCCTTTGGGACTCATGAAATCCATCAGCCACAAGTCCATGTTGACCTCAAATCAAACAAATCCAGTCCCCCAACTACCGGCATTTGTTCCCCAAGCCAACAGGTACTTGGATGTCACAGAGTTGATGGTTTCAGCTATTGAAGGGGGTAGGATAAAATAGGATGAACTTAGAAATAGGCAGGTTTCAACTTAAGTATTCTCCTCAGCCTAGAAAATAAGGTCTGATCCAAAGATCCTTGAAGTCAATGGGAATCCTGAAATCCACTGGCGTTAAGGGGCTTTGGATCCGCCCTTAATGAGCATGAACAGTATTCCACTCTCTCCTGTTTCTATAGGGAATTCTTCAAACGTGGCAAAAGCCAACTCTACTTGAGTTTTCAGAGCAAAAATATTAAAATAATGAAGGGCATTCCCCCAGCAAACAAAAAAATGAAACAAATTTCACTCTAGAAAAAGGAAAAACAGTCAGATGTGTTTTAATGGTAACAGAGAGGAAGCTGTGCTAGTCTATACACTATCAAAACAAAAAGCAGTCAAGTAGCACTTTAAAGACTATTTTGCTAGTCTTTGAAGTGCTACTTGACTGCTTTTTGTTTTGATGTGTTTTTAAGTGAGGCAAAAAACCCCCCTCAGACTGGGACCAAGAACAAGACTTTAGTCCCTGTGGTAACTGGTCTAAAAAGGAGCGTGTTCTCTGAGCCATGAATGTAGCCATGATGTGCTCTTTCTCATGTAACTCCAAACAACCTACACAAATTTTGCTCAAACACTCCTAAAAAGTTCCAAACTGACCCATGAATTTGGTTAAGTGACTGTTACAGCCCAATAGAAATATTTTGGAATCAGGAGCAATTCAGAACAGGGTTTTTTACATGAATGTGCCTTTCCGTCTATAATCTTTAATATAGCAGTATCAAAGATGAGATTTTCCCAAAGGACTTAGTGATTTAGAAGCCGAAATTTGTGAGTGTTCCATTTGAGACCCTGCACAGGGGGCCAGATTTTCAGAGTATGGGTGATCAGCTCTTTCACTGAATCAGGCCCCTTTTATGGTATCTCACACCAGAGCCCTAAAAATTGAAGCAACAGAAGTTAGTCACTTAAAAAAAATCTTGTCTGCTGTATTTGAGAGTTCAAGTGCTAACTGCACAGGAGTGGCATAATCAGCCATCACATGAGTTCATGGAGAAACCAGGACAAAAAATGGAGTTACTGCTTCTTGGTGATAAGGGGCAAAGAATGCAAATCTGGGACAAAGAATGTGTGTGATTTATTGGCCCTGAGAAGGAGCCAAGTCTATTTTGTGTAACTGTTTAAACTCTTATCTTTAGAGACCATATTATGAACAATTGCCACATCCAGCTCTTTCACTTGTGAAATGCTTACTCTTGAGTTTATGCATATGACTTGTTCTTGCACTCTTGAAACAAGTATTAATGCAGTCATATAGGAAATGGAGCAAACCCTTGATGATGGTACTAAAATGTAGGTTCCCGTGCTGGAGGGGATAGTGGGGGGGATTAAAACACTGTCCTGTGAGTCTGGACATCTAAATTCAACTCTTGGCCCTGCCACAGATTTACTGCAGTACCATGGGCAGGTCACAAGCTGTCCATATCTTAGTCCCCAGTCTGTAATGTGGGGCAACGAAACCTCGTTATCCCTCTCCGCCTTTGACTATTTAGAATGCTAGCTCCGTGGGGCAGGCAGGTACAGCACCTGGCCAAAAAGCGACCCTAATCTCAGTTAGGCATTGGAGGCCTATTACTACTACAATAGCCTAAATCAAGCAAAAGGTCCGTCCTTTCTCAACTGATACTCATAATGCATGTTACAGCTTGTAACCTCTGAACATGGGAGTTTATGTCCAGAGAACTTGACCCAAATCAGGAGCCCCATTGTGCTAGGAGCCATGCATCTACAGTGAGGGTCAGTCTGTCCCAAAGAGTTTGCAGTCTATCTAAAGAAAGGAGTAGCATCCCAGTGTGCAGAGGGGAAACTGAGGCACAAAAGGACTGAGTCATTTGCCAGTTAGTCATTGGCAGAAGCTGAAAGCAGACCTCTTGCAGCCCAAATCACTGTCTCAATGACCAGACCATCTCAGACATGTCTACACTGCAAATAAAAACCTGCAGCTGATGTGGGCTCACAGGGCTCAGACTGCAGGGCTGTTTTAACTGCCCTGTGGAGGTGCAGGCTTGGCTGGAGCCTGAACTCCAGGACCTCCCCCATCCCAGGGTCCCAGAGCCCAGCTTCCAACCGCAGCATCTACACAATTGACAGCTTCACAGCCTGAGCCAGATGTGTATTTTTAACTGCAGCATAGACATGCTCACCAAACCCTAAGGGGATGTTTTACGCTACTCAGCTGTGCAGACCCAGCCCGGTCGCTAAAAGCCAGTGTGTGTGACCCCTGTTTGTTAACACTTTTATCGACAAAATACTTCCACCCCCAGTCAGGGGGTTTCAGCTCGGTGGCAGCAGAGCGTTCCTGCCGACAAAGAGGTGCTACTCCTTCACTTGCTGCAGCAAAACTTCATCGTTAACGGGGATTTTAAACACCTGTGAATGAGGAACGTTTTGTCGATCACGTGTAGATACAGCTGAAGTAAACAGGGTCTTTTTCTCCCCCTGCCGCTATAATTCTCCCTTGCTCCTCTCAAAAGTACCGGACATGGATGTTGAGCTTGGCCTCTTCCTAGGAGTTAGGCTTTCTCCAGACTCCACCTGACCAGAGGACTTAAACTGCCTGGGCACATCTCTGCATAGGGCTTCTGCAACAAAGGTCAGAGACCATTACATGAATGTCCTGATGTTTTCCAGATGGCAGCCTACTATCCACTATTGAATGAGCAGCAGGAAGCCAGGAAAGAGTTTCCTTGGCCCATTTTCTGCCCACCCTCCTCCAAACATAAACATAGAAGCATGAATAGTGCCAGCTAATTGGTGCAGTTGTGCTTCTGTGGAGCAGCCTGTGTTGATCACAGGAGTCCAGGTAAAGTTGGAGGCAAAGTGCTGCGTCAGTGCCATGCCCACCTTCCATTGCACAGCAGAGACGTGTATGAAATACAGCAGCCAGCATCAGCGGGGCCGTGCAAAATACAGATGACGAGTGCTGAAAAAATGCTGATGCCTTCCTGCATGGTGGGGTCCCTCCCTGCAGGAAATAATGTATTGTAACCGAGTTCCTTGGCTTCCTGCAAAATCCCACCGTGCCAGGCAGCCCTTGCCTCAGCCCTCCAAGCTACGGCACAATAGCCGGTGACTCAGTCACAGTGCCTGTCACTGAACCTGTGGGGAGTGGTGCTGGTGGATAGGCAGTGGGAGCCAACATGACCACAGTGCTCCTGTGGAAACGCTCAATGGACCCTGCAGTTGGATTCATTTTTTAGAAACTTTTCTGTAAGGTTAGAGGCCAAAGGTGGGGCCTGAATGCACAAAGCCTAGAAACCTCTCTGCAACTCACCAAGCGTGAGCCTGGTGCCTAAGTTTCCATCCAATGCACGGGAGAGAGAGGTGCCTTAGGCTTTGTCTACACTGGCAACGGGAGTGTGAAGCTTTGCCACGCTCAAGTGCCTAGCTCCCACATTCCTCCCCCAGTGAGAAAAGCTTTGTTCTGGCAAGTGCTAGTGTAAAGGCCACTCTGGGGGGGTGGAAGTTGGAGGCTTTGTCTACACCACAAGGTTTTCTCAACAAAAACTGTCTTGGCAACAAAACAGCCAGGCTGGGTCTACACAGAGCCGCTGTCCCAGCAGCTCCATGCTAATGAGCAGTCTCGCAACTGCAAGTGGCTGCTCGTTAGCATATTCACACAGCACATTAGCATAACCACATGAGAGCTTGCTCTTGGCGAGGGGGGGTGGCAGCAATAAAGAGGCCGTGGGGACGTGCCTCTGCCGGGAAAAACCCCCTCTGTCACCAACTTCTTAGCGGGAATATGCTAAGGAGCAGCCATTTGCCATTGCGAGCCTGCTTATTAGCCTGGAGCTGCTGGGTGAGCGGCTCCATGTAGGCCCAGCCTCAGCGCACACACACTGCCATGTGACTTTTTTCAGGGGAAAACACCCAGGTTCTGCAACAAAAACCTTCCGACCCTACAAGAGATTTTTTTTTTCTTTTCCCCTCCCCTTACTCTCCACAAAGAGCCAGAGTGGACTCTGCTATTTGTTTTGTCAACAGAAATGGCTTCAGCCAGTATCCCACAATGCCTAGCTGTCACGGCGCTGCTCGTGGCTGTGCTGCCCTGCAGTCATGCATGCCTCCCCTTTCAAGGCTCTGGGAAGCGTCTGACAGCTGAGTGAGCAGCTTCATTTAAAAACAGCAAGAAGCCCTGTGGCTCCTTATAGACTAACAGATATTTTGGAGCACAAGCTTTCGTGGGCAAAGACCCGCTTCGTCAGATGCTTTTAGCTGCATTTAGGGAACAAAGAACTGCACTAGGAACGGAGAAGCAGGCAGACAGCTGCTGCAGGGGAAGGGGGACAGGCTGCTGTCTGACTTTGGCCCTGCTCAGCACCAAGCTGCTCCCGGCAGCTGAGGAGGCTGTGGGAGAACTCCGATGGAATCGCAAGATGCACAGCGACCAACTCTGCCTTTCCACAGCCCAGCATTGTGGGATACGTCCCCACAGTGTATTGCTCGCACTGCTAATGCTGATGCCCCCAGTGTGGACATGATCTGTTGAGAGAGGGAACAAGTGTGAACGCCCTTGGGCGAGTTTTGTTTAGTTGACTTTTGGGTGTTGACTTAAGTTTTGCTGAACAAATTTGGCAACATAACCCTTAGTCTATGCATTGCTCAACTTTTAGCAACGCAGGCTGTATAGACAAAGCCTTTGGCTGCATTTGCCAAAAGCCAACATGTTGGGTTGGAACTGCCTAAATGAGTCCATGGGAGATCTAAGGGACAGAGTCCAGGCTGCAAGGAAATGCCTCTCTCTACCGAGGCATCTCAGTTGTGAACTTTCTGTATGGAGTTGCTCTTACTTGGGCCCCCTCTTTTAAAGAGCCAAAGAAAAAATACACACAAACGTCAATGCCTATCTGTGGATATACGGTCTGTGTCCACGCAGCGCTCTCACAAAGAGGTGCAGATGGTGGGTGGCCGTGGAAGAGGGAGAGGAGCTTGGGGGGGAATAGTGAGGGTGGAGTGTGGGCAGGGCCTCAGAGGATGGTCCTCTGCTTCTAGATTGCTTCTGGAACGGTCACACAGCCACTGCAATGAAGAAGCCACACATGCAGCTGATACAAAGTGGCATAAGTCCACCAATGGCAATTGGAGCTATGCTGATTTTACAACCGTGGAGGATCTGACCCACAGTCTAGAACAGAGGTTATCAAACTGTGAGATCATGGGAAGCTCAGGGAAAAAAAAACCCACAAAACTTACTGTGCACACTTTCTCCGCAACAATGAATAACTAGCGAAGCAGATTACATCTAGTTCTCAAATGGTGCTGAGCATTTTGACAGACTTCTGCATAAGCTTTCATGGTGTTATACAAAGTCATTGCCCTCCATACATTAACAGCGTGCACTTCTAATTGTAAGCATAGCCCCGAATCACAGTTTTGCTTTCGCTATTATTATTAGGAATTGTTGGCTCATTCATGCAACAGGGAAAAAGAAAAAAAAAAGAAAGAAAAACACAGCACCGGTGAAAAACCAAGAAGTGAAAACTGAGTCCAGATATACCCTGCCACTGCAGGTATTAGTATGTGCAGCTGTGCGGCAAGGTGGAGTGTGAAGTATCCCGGGCACACAGAGGTGGGTGTGGTCAAGTACATTTAAGAACCACTGGCCTAGAATACAGCCTCACACACATCCCCACTAAGTGAGCTAACGCAATAGCCTGCTTAGCTCTTCTTTGGACACCCAGGTGAAGAAGCCAATGGGTGCCGAACAATTCTGCAAGTCTGGCCACTTCATTTAGGTACCTATGTGGATTCCAGGTCTATGGAACATCTGTCTCTACAAGCACAACTGCACACAAGGGCAGTCAGGACCAAGGGTCAAAGCAGGGGCAAACCTAAGGTTAGCAGTAGCCAAGGAGTTTGTAGTTAGCTTCCCAGGCTGGCATCAATTCAGATTCAGCATCCAGGTCAGGAAGCAAACTCCAGATCAAGGCCAGAAATTCAGGAGCAGAATCTCTCATGGCACCTAAAGAAGGTCCACACTATGACCTGGACACTTCCTGGAGTGCCCCTTGGGCTTGTGTAGGTCAGGGAGCCAATCAGAAGTCACGAGGATGATGTCTGTCAGATATATGAGGCACAACTTCCCTTGTATGTCTGAAGGGACTCATGGAAAGTGAAGCCAAAGCTGGTTCAGTTGCTACTGGGTGGCAGCTAGCAGATGACAGCTGCCTGGTCACTCTGTGGACCTGAGTTGCAGATTCATGGGGCCTCTCACCAGCCACGTGAGAGAAGTCACCTAGTACACTGGTTTACAAGAGGATTATAGAGGAGACTGTCCAACTAATCATGTTGAGGAGTCAACATTACAATCCTAGCCTACAGGATGGATGCTGGCCTTTATCATGTTCAATACGAACAGCTCCTCTCTCCACAGTTCAGTGAAAGCCATGCCCCTCACATAATCCCAGCACAGCTGCATATTTTATCTTGGAATCACCGTTGACGGTCTCTAGCAGGGCTGAATTTGTTAGGCACTGGGGAGAAGAATGCATCTTTGGACTCTAGCCATCCATCTGCACATTCAGCAGATGCTTCGCACACAGATGGACCATCTCAAGACATCTGCAGATACTCTCTGGCAGGGGATTCTAGCACTCTGCAAGTAGCACATTGTATGCCTGAGTCCATAATACAGGCTTTAAAACAGCTTGGTAAGGACAGGAATGAACTGCATAGTAGGTCATCTATTAATGAGAGTATATTAGATTCATTGCGGGACAATCCAAAGCCAGTGATAATCCATGCATTAACATCCATGGTCTTTGGACTGGATCCTAGCAAAGTTACCAGAAACTAATGGCCATTTGCTCATCTTCTGTGCAACCCACTCCTCCTGGAAGTCTCCCTCTCGCCGTGTGCCAAGCTGCAACCTCCTCTTCCTCTCCCAAAACCTGCGTCAAAAGCCCATGCTTGTGTGTTAAATTCAGACATCAGCTCCAGGTCCTGTTGAAACACCATCTGTCTGTTCTTTGTGTCTGATCTGTTTCTTCTTCTCTGAGCACACTTATAAGACCAGGGACAGCACTTTCTTCATCTGTCAAGCACTCAGTATAGTCTTGATGTTCTGCAAGGGCCAAGTTCACCAGTCCAGGAGCTCCCTTAGTCCTCTGAGCTCAATGGGACTAACTGCAAAGCCATGGGATATGCGACATGAGTAAGGG
This sequence comes from Carettochelys insculpta, assembly GCF_033958435.1. Classification (NCBI taxonomy): domain Eukaryota; kingdom Metazoa; phylum Chordata; order Testudines; family Carettochelyidae; genus Carettochelys; species Carettochelys insculpta. The sequence continues at coordinate 8,494,621 of NC_134139.1, read as the reverse complement.
TATCTGAATCTGGCCCTAAGTGATTAATCAAAATAAGGCTAGGCCCACACAAAAGCTTTTAAAATAATTTTCTACTGGGGAAATTTAGAATGTATTAGTGATTGATTGAAGCCGTCAGCTTCACTACGTTTACAGAAGTTTGTATACTTATCTCAAGGGGCGGGGGGGGGGGCACTTGAAACTATTGCAGTGTTGCCATTTTTATGATATTTCAAAATTTTTAAAAAAATCAGGAACAATTTGAGATTTTTATTATTCATTATTTCAGAAATCATATTCCGAGTTGCTCCTGGTTCAAACAATATTCCTTTTCCCACCCATTCCATTTTTCTACCAGCTTCAAAAAATGAAATTTCAAAGTTTCAATTTTTTCAGGAGGATTTTTTTTTACATTTCCCTCCTTTTGCATCAGCTCTAGCCCTAACATCATGTCTCCTCTTGGAAGTGTTGGGTCTATCAAGGCCGGTTGATAAAAAGTGCTATAAGACAAGCTTGTTGTTTGCTGTTTGAGCCCCATCCAGTGCCAGGGAATCCAGAGGAACGTGAAAATGAAAGACTCTTAAAAATTTTCTAGAACCTGCCGAGACCAGAAGCATTCACTTTGACTTTTGGACGATGGTTCACACTCATTCTTCCTTTGTCCAAACTGGAGCGGAGATGAATAATTAGTGATTTCAGAAAATGCGGAGAGGACATGGGCCTGGAGAGTAACCACATAGATAGTCAGGTCCCTTGTCTTTAATAACATGGGCTGGTTCTTACAGCTCATAAACTTGTAGCTCGTAAACTTGTAGCTTTAACTGGGAGTTACTTCGAAATAACGTAGTCCTGGTTTGGAGAGGAGTAAGCACCTATTTCAAAACAGTTATTTCAATCACATCACAATCGCAGCTTATTCTCAGGCTTCCCTGTAGTGTGGATGTGTTATTCCGGAATAATAACTCCAGAATAAACTGTACCAGAATAACTCTGTAGACATGCCCAGACTGAGCCACATTTTAGTTGAAAAGTTGTGCCTGAGCATGGAGAATCACTGTCCCTAGCACTCTGTTAGGTTCCACTGCAGATTGAGGGCAGAATTTGGCCTGTAATATGTAACAAGCACTATAGCTTGTACCAAACTGAGCGTCTTTGGGGTGAAGTCCTTTCTCAGTGGAACCTCTTTTGTGGCCCAGCAGAGGCAATCTTTCCTTATCCTACCCCTGGCCAACACATCACTGCTAGCTGAGAGGATGGTTCACTTTCCATGCTCATCCAAGCTTTGTCTTCTCCGCTCAGACTGTGCCGCACGTAACCGGGAAGATGGTTTTCTTTTATGGACACTAAGTCAATAAGAATTGGAGAGAAGCTACTGACTCACTGGACATAGGTCACCATAGGATAGAACAGCTATCCTATGATAAAGATTTAGTGCCGTTTCTTACCTGGGTTGAATTCAAAATGGCAAACAAAGCCTTGCTCGATATTTTCTGCATTTTTTTTGGCAATTTCTCGTTATGTTTCATTCATTGTAGAAATACGACCTTGAGTTTGGTCCTAGAAGTTCCAACTGAATGTTATTCTTACCTTTGCTGGGTCTGGCATGCAAAGCTTGAATTTACAGCTTGTGGCAAGCAGAAGGCAATCAGGACAGATTTATTCCTCCATATTATTTACCTATAAAGAGCATTTCATGGTCCTGTAATGAGCCCTTCAAATAGCATGGCAATAAAACAGATGAGGGCCTGACCTTTCCACAAACAACACTGCCAAAGGAACCTTTGGTGACTGTAAGAATCTATAGCTCCTGCCTTCCTGTGATTGAAATGTTGAGAAGTCTTGCTTCCTTGAGTAAATATAAGATAGGTTCTACAAAATGAAGCGCATCAGACTTCTTTGAATTCTGGCAGAGTAGTGTGAAGAACAGAAACAGGAACCTTTATCAGAGAAAACACTGTATAGAAAAATATTTTGGTTTGTGCCATGTGCAGTACTACATGCCTTTACCAGTCAAAAGCTCTTACAAAAAAAAAAAAAGTAGACAAAGAAAAGAAACTCACTCACATCTCATTTCTCAAGGTGACATGTAATAATTTGCGCTTTCTGTTTTCTTTTCTGTACTGATTTGAAACCAGGCATTCTCCAGAGAGGGTGGGTGATTTGTGAGTAAGGCTCTGGCCTGTGGTTCAGTAGAACTGATCTCAATTCCTGGCTCTGCCACAGGCCTCCTCTGTGAAACACATAATTTGTTCAGTGCCTCAGATTGCCCATCTGTAAAATGGGGATAGTAATCCTCCTTCCCTTTGTCTGTCTTGTCTGGTTGGATTGTAAACTCTTTCCAACCAGGACTCTCTCTTACTGTATGATATACAGTACCTAGCACAAGCAGGGCACAATCTTCTAAACAGGGCACAGGTTGAACCTCGCTAGTCCGCCATCATCGGGACCTGATCTGTGCTGAATCACAGAATTTGCTGAACCACAGGAGGTCAATATTGTTTAGCACGTGGTTTCCCAAAATGGGGGTGTGTGAAGAAATTCCAGGGGAGGGGGTGTAAGATGATCCAGCACCCCCGTCATTCTCCGTACTCCAAGAAAGAGACAGCCCTTTGCTTCCATCTCTCAGCCCTTGCCATTTTACATGGGGGACCCGGACCAGCTGCTATAAAAAGCAGGCAGCCAGCAAAAACCCACATGGAGCTGGCTGCCTCCCTTAAAGGAGTGTGGGCTGGGGGCATGGGAGGAGGAAGAGGATGGGGTTAGATGGGGGACTAAGGGAGGAGAGAGGCTCGGACAGGTGGCCCGCACGGCTTAGGCCGCAGGCCCCGGCTTGGGTGGTTTGGGCTGGTGGGCAAGTGGTTGGCCCCAGCAGCGCAGGGCTTAGGCGGCTGGCCCCAACTCAAGTGGCTTGGGCTGGTGGGTGGCTGGCTGGCCCTGGCAGCATGGGGCTCGGGCAGCTGACCTGTAGCTTGGGTGGGCGGCTCAGGGGCAGATGGCTGGCCCCAGCAGCTGGTGAGTGAGCAAGCAACTGGCCCTGGCTGCTGGTGGGTGGGTTGGCAGCTCTGGCAGCGCGGGGCTCAGGCAGGTTGGCATCTGGTGCAGGCAGCTCTGTTGGCTGGCAGGGGGCTCAGGCAGCTGGCCAGCTGGGGCTGCACCAGGCATCCGCAAAGTGGGGATTGTGCTGTTAGCCTGGCCGGTCTGTAGTTAGCCTCCAGGATGGGACAGGGCCAGCACAGAGTCCAGCATCCGGGCCAGGGCTGCAGCTGGTGTCTGCAGGGCCCATGCCACGCCTGCAGCTCTAGGGCCATGCCAGCAGCCCATCTGGGGGGCAGCTGCACCCATGGACCCAGTGCCATGTCCAGCATGGGGCTGAAACCAGCCTTTGCAGCCTGTAGCTGGACCGGTGTCAGCCCAGCATGGGTCAAGATCTGGCAGGAGGTAAGAGGACCTCCAGGGCTGGGGGGAGCACTAAGGCTCCAGGGTTGGCGCATGGCTCGGGGTGGGGCGGCATGGCTCCATTAAGTCCGCTATCCGCTATTTTCCAGACAACTTTTCTGGGAACCCCATTCATAAATTAGTACGCAATCCATCCAGCGTTGGTGTCGACACATTGCCAGAAGTATTGCAAGAACAAGCAGTCAGAATAAAATATGATTCAAGTGCAAAAGATAATTTCAAAAACTCAAGCTTGGAGGAATTTTGGAGCAAATATTTCCCAACATACTGGAAAGTTGGAGAAGAAGCGCTACCTATTATTCTTCCATTCTGGTCAACGTACTCCTGTGAAAAAAGCTTTTCAAGTTTAGTCACGTTAAAAATGAAACAAAGAAATCAACCGGATGTCAAAAATGATTTGAGTTGCGCACTTTCGTCTTTCAAACCTAGGATGTCCCAACTTGTGAAGAAAATGCAGCATCATCCTTCCCATTAAATTAAGTTTGTTTCTGATGTTAAATTACATTTTTGTTAAAGGTTTGGGCCAAAAAACCTATTAGAGCTTATTTTTAATTTTAAGTAACAGTTTTATATCAAATAGTTGTTTATTTTACATTATGAATTGAATTTTTTGTTAAAGGGGGGCTTGAATGATGGTAAAGAAGAGGTGGGGGGGCGTGAGGGTCTCTCAAAAATCAAAAGGGGGGCGTGATGCTAAAAGTTTGGGAACCACTGATCTAGCAACATCATCAACGCTTCTGCAACTGATTGGGTCCTTAGAAGACATTTAAGGGTAAGTTAGAGCTAAACAACAGCACAGAACACTGAGAGGCAGGACTGGGGGCTGCAAACAAACTTTATGGGACCATGGGAGACTTGGCCACGCCTATGGTAGGGGGACAGCTGACTAACTGAAATCATGCTGGACCACAGGTGTTGCTGGGCCAAAGAGTGACAGCTTAGAGAGATTCAAGCTGTAGTAATCCAAAGTTTAATAATGATGACAATAGCAAGCATCCTCTCCAGTATGGGCTGGTTCGGCTGTGCTTAAATAAACTTTCTCCTTCTTTGTGAACATGTGTGTTTCCTTCTTTTTTTTTTTTATTTTTTTGACAATAGGCTGCCTCTGCTAATCCCCTACTGCAAGTGTTTGGGAGATGAGAGAGTCTTGATTTTATCTGATGTACTGTAAGGCAGTAAGCGGGCCTGTGATGCACTCAGAAGAATTATTCAAAGTTTTCGCTTCCCAGGACTGCAGGCCAGAGAGAGAACCCGGCCAAAGAGTGCAGCTGGCTTCTCCAGCTCTTGATGTCTTCAAAAATAACACTGTGTATTTTTCTGGAAGATGTCCTAGTCACAGATTACCGGGCTCAATACAGGAGTTATTGGATGAGTTCTATGGTCTGTTATATATTGGATGTCAGTCTAGGGGAGGATGTAATGGGCCCTTTGACGCCTCGTTGTTCTTGTTTTTTGTGTTTTTGTTTCAAAAGAAAACATGCCAATGCCCTGCTGAAGTTTTCAATCAAAATTTTGAAAATGATTTGTTTAAATTGCAATTTTTAATTTGTTTTTCTAATGGTGCCACTTTGAACACGGGGAAATAAGAACATCTTGGCTATGTCTACACTAGCACACTACGTCGAAGCAGCCTATTTCGAAGTAAGGACATTGAGATAGGCTACTTCAACGTGTGTCATCTACACGTCCTCCAGGGCTGGTGCCATCGACATTCCATGTCGAAGTAGCGACGGGGAACATCGAAAGGAGCCGCCCCAGAAGGAAATGTGGAGCATTCACACACACAAGTGCTCCCCGTCGAAATAAGGGGCCAGCAAAGCCCCAAGCTGCTCCCTTAAAGGGCCCCTCCCAGACACACTTGCCCTGCACAGCATGAGATCCACAGAGCTGACAACCAGTTGCAGACCCTGTGCACACAGCATGGACCTCCAGCTGCAGCAGCCAGAAGCCCTGGGCTAAGGGCTGCTGCACGCAGTGATCATAGAGCCCCGCAGGGGCTGGACAGAGCAGCTCTCAACCCCTCAGCTGATGGCCGCCATGGAGGACCCCGCTATTTCGAAGTAGTGGGATGCAGATCGTCTACACACGCCCTACTTCGATGTTGAATGTTGAAGTAGGGTGCTATTCCCATCTTCGGATGGGAATCGCAATTTCGACATCTTGCCGCCTAACATCGATTTCAACATTGAAATAGCACATGGCACGTTTAGATGCGATGTGTGATATTTCGACTTTGTGTCGGCTCCTTTGAAGCAGCTGGCTAGTGTAGACGCACCCCTTTTGTTATTTTACATTTATCATCAGATTAGGCTTTAATTTTTCTGAGTTCCGGTATTCAGGATTCGAATATTATTTGTTTGTCTTATTGTACCACATACGAGTCCCTGTCATGGACCACAGACTCCTCTGTGTGAGGAACTGTACAAACAAAGAACAAAAGACCCGTATTGCTTCTTGATGAACCTGCATGACAACTACCTGTGGGCACTCAGGAGATAATAGTAACCTCTTTCCGGCCTGATCTTGCACTGAGCTCTGCAGGGGCAGAATTCTGTGCCCCATATGAAGTTCCACTGAAGTAAATGGGATCCTGTCCAGACAGTCAATATCAGTTGCTACAACAGTCCCAGTTATGATCTATTCTGTAATGTGAATGTGGATTAAGGACCTGCTACTGATACACAATAGACCAAACCAGCTTCAAAGGATTTTCTCTGCATTTCATCTACACCTCATTGACATGCGATTGTTTCAGCCCAGCCCCACAGCAAAGTTCTCCAATATGGCGTACAGCTCAGTAATAATTTTGAAATTCAAATGGTGCTAGGAAACACAGTCGTTATTTAAAAAATAAATGGTTGTCTTTGCTCTGCAAAAGGTCTTCCTATGGTCTAGCTGCCCTATTGTCTTCTCTCCTGCCCACCCCTCCCATTAAGCCTCCTTCTTGAGTCTGCATTGTCTATAAGGTAAAGAAGAGGTCACGGCACATTTGCTGTCACTGTGAACTCAACCCCCACTAAGTGGCATAGGAGACAAAAAAATTCCCTGGGCAGAAAACTCTGAATGATCCTTATCTCACCACTCATACTGTGCAATCTCTCTCCTTTCTAAGGAGGCTGCTATTTTTGGAGCATTCCCTTGGCTTTGCACATCACTCCCACCGGCTGGACAACTGGACAGTATCCAGAACTTTCCCCAGATCTCACGGAAGAGTACAAAAAAGCCCATGGGAGGCACCTGAAGCGGGGACTCCCCATTGGAGGTGATGCCTGTTTGCTCCTCTGCTCTCTAAATAGGAATTGATCACCTGTGTCAGATACTGGGAAGCTCAGACAGATAGACCTGCTCTGGGCATTGAGCCCAAACTTCAGGCATAGGGCCATACCAAATTCATGGCCCATTTTGGGTCAATTTCATGGCCATGGGATTGTAAAAGTACTAATTGCGTTATTTGAGATATTTAAATATGAAATTTCATGATGTTGTAACTGTAGGGGGTCCTGACCCAGAAAGGGATTGGAGGACAGTGTTCCCTGTAAGCTGAGCATGTGGGCGGCCACCCAGGAGAGTCTCAAATGCCTCCCAGCTGATTTGCAGAGCACCCACGGCATCCAGTCTGTATTGCCACTGGCAGTGCACATCTCCACATGCCTCAGTGCACATAACAAAATTTATCCTGCCCACGGATGGAAAAACTTAGAGGGAACATTGCTGGCGTGCACGAGGTAATTGTACGAGGTTTATGGTATTGCCACCTTCACTTCTGTGCCGCTGCCTTCTCAGCTGGGCTCTCAGCCACGCCATGCTGAAGGAAGCGCAGAGTAAGACCGGCAATACATACTATGACCCTCCACAGTAATCCTTATGATCCGCTCTCACCCCTACCAGCCAAACAGGGGCCCTGGATTGAGAATTGCTGGTGTCTCTTGTGAAATCTGCACAGCACAGGGTAAGTGTACACGAAAGTCCAGATTTCATGGGGCAGGGAAGACCTATTTTCATGGTCCATTATGTGTTTTTCATGGCTGTGAATTTGGTGGGGCCCTAAGCAGGGAGGTGCTGTGAGTCTGAGGGGATTTAAAGGAAAAGGACAGTCCAATGGTTAGTGTTTTAGCTTGGGAGTCTGGAGACCTGAATTTAATTCCCTGATCTGTCAAGGGGTTTCCATGTGACCTCTGTGCTTTGGAAATCCTCTGCAAAATGGGGCTAGAATAACACTCTACTACCTCCAGCAGGCATTGTGAAGACAAATTCGTTAAAGATTGGCTGGTGCTCAGTTGCTGCGGTAATGAGAGCCGTAGAGGGAGACAAACTCCAGCCCAGATCTGTAAGCAGGTGTCAGACTTTGTTTGCCAAGAGAGGCTCGAGCTTACAAAGAGATTGTAGGAGTCAGCTTTACCCAGCTAACATCCACAGGTTCCAGGATATGACATGCACCGCTACATACAGAACTCTTGGGTTCAAACCTTGTAGGTAGTTGGACACAAAGCATTATTACCCCTGTATGCTTTTGGGATGCAGGGCTGGCTTATCTCCCAAATGACTGCAGCAAATTGGGCTGGCATTCAGGTCCCTCAATGCCCACCGAGTATGGTCCCATTTAGGTCTAAATGAAGAATGCACAAGGGTCAGTGCTTTGGCCCTGATTTCTTAAATGTATGGAAAGGAACCTTTGTGCCATTCCCGCTTCAACTGTGTGCCACAGTCACTCTGGATTTTGCACCTGTCAGCCATAAAACCAAATGCAAAATGTTGCTTGGAAAAAAGCATTTAATCTGTGAAATAATGGTCCCCCTCAGCCATGGGTTTTTTTGTTTGTTACTCTAAAAGGCTTTTTCATCCATCTCCTCAACTGATAAACTAAGAATGACAGTCAAAATACACATCCCTACAGATCGGGAGGAGGAAACACGAGATGTCTCAAGAGATTAGGGGTCGCATTGTGAAGTTTTTCTCCACAACTAGGGCTAGATTTTTTTTTAAATGAAAAACTGTGATTCTCACATACCCCCATGACTACAAGAACTGGACCATTAAAAAGAAAGCCCCATCATGTACTGATTTGCAACAAAATCAGAGAGTTGGCCACACATCTCCCCACGTGCTAACTGCTTAACAGGACAAGGGTGTCCCCAAACGCTAACATTCCCTCCTGGGCACAAACTGGTCCAGACTGCATACTGCAGAAGCTGCTGCATACTTTTGCTGGGGTTGAAATGAGCATCAAACTTGCACTGATGTAAACCTGAGAGTGAGCAGCATTGCCCGGTGAATCATGAGCAGGGATCTGTGCAGTTGTCATGAGTGTAAAAGCATACAGTCAGCACATAACTGAGGAAAAAGTCATTTAACTGGTAAAGGAAACAGAAAACAATAGGCGCAGAGATAAGAAACCCACCCAGTGAGACCTCTACAGGGCTTAGCTCCACCCTGCCTCTCTGGCCCTCTATCCAAGCAGCCCTCCACCCCATCGTCTTTGAATCTTTGTCCTCTCAAGGTCACACCATTGTGTTTATGTCAGGAGAGGTTTTTAGTACAGAACACAATTAACAGTGTTACATTCATGCAAACCCAGTAACTTGGATGCCTGAGCCCCAGCTGGGGTTCGTCAGTGTGACTCCATTGCATCACTGAAGTCAACAGAATTGGAGAGTCATAGAAATGTAGGTTTGGAAGGGCCCTCAGTCATCAAGTTCAACCCCCCTGTGCTGTGGTAGCACCAAGAAAACCTAGATCATCCTTGATAGGGATTCGACAACCTTCCTTGGAAGCCTGTTCCAGAGCTTAACTCCCCTTTGAGTTCGAAAGATTTTTCTTAATATCTAACCTATATCCCGCTTCCTGCAGAAGAAGCTCATCATTATGAGTCAATAGTGTGATGCTGTTGCAAAAAAAGCAAACATGATTCTGGGATGCATTAACAGGTGTGTTGTGAACAAGATGTGAGAAGTCATTCTTCCGCTCTACTCTGCACTGGTTAGGCCTCAGCTGGAGTATTGTGTCCAGCTCTGGGCTCCGCAGTTCAAGAAAGATGTGGAGAAATTACAGAGGGTCCAGAAAAGAGAGACAAGAATGATTAAAGGTCTAGAGGATGTGACCTATGAAGAAAGGCTGAAAGAATTGGGCTTGTTTAGTTTGGAAAAGAGAAGATTGAGGGGCAACATGATAGCGGTTTTCAGGTATCTAAAAGGGTGTCATAAGGAAGAGGGAAAAAACTTATTCTTCTTGGCCTCTGAGGATAGAACAAGAAGCAATGGACTTAAACTGCAGCAAGGGAGGTTTAGGCTGGACGTTAGGAAAAAGTTCCTAACTGTCAGGGTGGTCAAACAGTGGAATAAATTGCCTAGGGAGGTTGTGGAATCTCCATCGCTGGAGGTATTTAAGAACAGGTTAGATAGATGTCTATCAGGGATGGTTTAGACAGTACTTGGTCCTGCCACTGGGGCAGGGGGCTGGACTCGATGACCTCTCGAGCTCCCTTCCAGTCCTAGTATTCTATGATTCTATGATTTCTTGTCCTACCTTCCTTCAATGCATGTGGAGAACAAGCGACCACTGTCTGTTTTATAACAGGCCTGAACCTCTCTGAAGACTTTTCATCTCCTTCCTCAAAGAGGACCCAAGTGACCAGTTAGCCTAACTTCAATAACTGAAAAGATAATGAAACAAATGATTAAATAATTAATTAGTATTTAGGAATTAGTATTATTAATGCCTCTTTAAAGATGGGTACTGTATTTGCCTTTCCATTGTCATTTGGAACCTGAACCAGATTTGTAATGGTTTCAAGATTGCTTTGGCTAATTCCTTAAGTACCCCATGATGAATGATTTCATCAGGCCCTGCTGATTTGAATATATATAAACTACCTGAATATCCTTGATCGTGATAATCCCTATTTGGGCAAGCATTCCTTCCCTGGCCACAAGAATTTCATGCCAATCTACAGCAGCTCTTACGTCTTTTCAGGATTCAATGGAAAGAGGTTTTTTACTTGACAGTTCTTTAGGCATGCTGGAAATCGAAATAACCTCCTTATTTAGGAGATAGGAACCAGAAAGTGACCCAGACTAACCTACTTTCACTGTCCAAGCTGAATATCAGTGCCAAAAGGTCAAAAAAAAAAAAAAAGAGTTACTCTCTTCTAATGCTGAACAGGCAACCTTGTTGAAAAAAAGGCACCAATATAATTGCTAAAGTGTCTCTCTCTCTCTCTCTCTCTCTCTCTCTCTTTGCTTCACTTCGGAGCTTTGGTCTGAATCTTTCCCAGACGCCCTCCAATTTCCTGTTACAGATTTAAGGAAACAGTGCACATATCCTCACATGGAGTGAAATGAAAAAAAGGAAAGATATAGCACAAATTATGAAGATCTTAACATGTAATTGATGAGGTTCTTAACGAATCCTATTTGCAAACTATGCACAAGCTTGCCTCCGCTACACCAGGGAGAGGCACTGCAGCAATCTGTTCACCAGCCATCAATTCACTGTGTCTGCTTAGACATGATAAATCAATCTCAGAGTGCTCATCCTTCCACCAGGACAAGAAGAATAGCTGACTTCAACAGGAAAGCAGCTCCCACCAACCTTACTGCATACAAAATGCCACAGTAAATACATTGGCTTCAGCTACACTGTTTATGTTGCTGAATTAGACAGATGGCAGGAGTTAGCATAGACAAGACCCATGGGTTTATGTGGCTGGGATGAAGCAGGGCAGGCAAGCAATTCAGGGCCTGAGTGAAGACCATCGTAACTGGCCGAAACTGCAGGAAAAAATTAGGTGGAGACAATATGACAGACATCTGGGAAGTTTGACAAGATACCAGAGTTAAAACCCCTGATCTTGCAAAAAGGTCCAAACAGGCTTTTGTGATTGGAAGTGGCCGGGATTTGGGTTTTCCATCTGATGTGAAAGACATCACCTTGTAACACCCTCTTGCCACCCTTCAATTTCACAATAGCTGTGTCTACACGTGCACGCTACTTCGAAGTAGCGGCACTAACTTCGAAATAACGCCCGTCGCAGCTACACGCGTCGGGCGCTATTTCGAAGTTAACTTCGACGTTAGGCGGCGAGACGTCGAAGTCGCTAACCTCATGAGGGGATCGGAATAGCGCCCTACTTCGACGTTCAACGTCGAAGTAGGGACCATGTAGACGATCCGCGTCCCGCAACGTCGAAATTGCCGGGTCCTCCATGGCGGCCATCAGCTGGGGGGTTGAGAGATGCTCTCTCTCCAGCCCCTGCGGGGCTCTATGGTCACCATGGGCAGCAGCCCTTAGCCCAGGGCTTCTGGCTGCTGCTGCGGCAGCTGGGGATCCATGCTGCAGGCACAGGGTCTGCAACCAGTTGTCGGCTCTGTGTATCTTGTGTTGTTTAGTGCAACTGTGTCTGGGAGGGGCCCTTTAAGGGAGCGGCTTGCTGTTGAGTCCGCCCTGTGACCTTGTCTGCAGCTGTGCCTGGCACCCTTATTTCGATGTGTGCTACTTTGGCGTGTAGACGTACCCTCGCAGCGCCTATTTCAATGTGGTGCCGCGCAACGTCGAAGTTGAACATTGACGTTGCCAGCCCCGGAGGACGTGTAGACGTTATTCATCGAAATACCCTATTTCGATGTTGCTACATCGAAATAAGCTATTTCGATGTTGGCTTCACGTGTAGACGTAGCCAATGAGTCACAGAGCTGGACACAATTTTCTGAATGGGGTGTCGGTACGTTTGGTTTGTGTGAGTGTGTGTGTTCAAAAATTGCCCAGTGTTGAGCTTGTGAAATGTCTTTTAAGTGGAAGCAAGTTGAGGGAATGTCTTGCAATTTTCAAAAGAAATTTCAACTGAAAAAGGTAGGCTGCTATTGAAAAGGACTGGGGAAGTTTTGTGACTGATCTTCTAATTTCAGGCCAAGTTGGCTGTGTAATGAACCTAGCTACTCAGGGCCAAGCTGCACCAAGTCTTATAAGGTTCTCCTTAGTGCATCATGGCTCAAAGTTAAGTGTCTTCTGGTGCCATGTCATATAGGCTATTGCCCCATATGTCCGGCATGCATTCATATGGATAAACTGATGTTATACTACAGCCATCATGAAAGGGAAAGGTTGCAAATAAATACAGCGACAAATGCAGGTAAAACATAATAATTCCTAGGTTGGCCCCTATGGGCAGCCCAATAGAGCAGGGTTGGCCAACCCGCAGCTCTTGAGCCACGTGCGGTTAAATGCCGCTTCTCCCCAGAGCTGCACGCGGGGAGTGCACCCTGCCACTCCACACACACGCCCCAGTGCTTGGTGTGAGAAGTGAGTGGCAGCAGTGGCAGTTGTGGCGGGTTGCTGGCATTGAGTTAGAGCAGGGGAGGTAGGGAGCTGGGGGTGCCTGGCTCTGGGGGAGGGGGGGGCATTGAATCACATATTATATATTTATTTTTATATAGCTATAAAGATATATTGTAGATATAGATACAGACCTATAAGATACATCTCTATAACTATAGAGGAATAGATGTATAGATATATAAAAATAAATACATAATACATGACTCTTTGACTCTAACTGGCCATTCCTGCAATAGAGGGTTCAGAGCCTCTCACGCTTAATGTCTATAGTGCCCTCTTCAGTACATTCCTCTGTTAGAGACCCGTGCCCACTGGCAGGGGCGGGGGATAAAGGAGGCAGGTGCTCTGGGACCTGGAAAGTCAAAGAGGCCCAGGACTTCGGGCCACCACTGCTACTGTGGCAATAATGGCACACAGAACCCTGGTCCCTTTAAACTGCTGTCAGAAAACCGCTCGAGGCACTCCATGAGCCATGAAAGGCAGTACTGCTTCTGCCACCCCCAGCCCTGCCCCTTTGGGGAGCATGGAGACACCCTCCCCACACTAACCTTACCCGGGGGCCTTGGAGGCTGTCAGCTCCCCTGTAGAAACCAGTGGGTAACTGTAACAGAATACACACCTGTACTTATACCTTATGTTCTAATGTTATGATCCTTGTACACAGTGGCTACGTCTACACGTGCAGCCAACATCGAAATAGTCTATTTCGATGAATAACGTCTACACGTCCTCCAGGGCCGGCAACGTCGATGTTCAACTTCGACGTTGCTCAGCCCAACATCGAAATAGGCGCAGCGAGGGAACGTCTACACGTCAAAGTAGCACACATCGAAATAGGGATGCCAGGCACAGCTGCAGACAGGGTCACAGGGCGGACTCAACAGCAAGCCGCTCCCTTAAAGGGCCCCTCCCAGACACACTTGCACTAAACAACACAAGATACACAGAGCTGACAACTGGTTGCAGACCCTGTGCCTGCAGCATAGATCCCCAGCTGCCGCAGAAGCAGCCAGAAGCCCTGGGCTAAGGGCTGCTGCCCACGGTGACCATAGAGCCCCGCAGGGGCTGGAGAGAGAGCATCTCTCAACCCCCCAGCTGATGGCCGCCACGGAGGACCCAGCAATTTCGACGTTGCAGGACGCGGATCGTCTACACGGTCCCTACTTCGACGTTGAACGTCGAAGTAGGGCGCTATTCCTATCTCCTCATGAGGTTAGCGACTTCGACGTCTCGCCGCCTAATGTCGAAGTTAACTTCGAAATAGCGCCTGACGCGTGTAGACGCGACGGGCGCTATTTTGAAGTTGGTGCCGCTACTTCGAAGTAGCGTGCACATGTAGACGCAGCTAGTATGTCCTATAAACATGCCATTTGAAAACTCATAATTTGCTGGTCTGCATTGCCCTGGTAAACTATGTGCGGCAACATTGTTTGTGAAGTTACAAAATTCCCTGGCATGACCTTATTAACATATGTTCAAGAGCCAGAAGTTGGCAATCAAGTCTGTCCTCAACAAGGGAATGTGTACTCTTTAATTTGCGTGCAAACAGTAAGCAAATTCATCAAGCAGGAAAGGAAGACAAAGGATGTCCAAATAGGTGAAACAAAACCATATGGAATGTCCTTTCACACAGACTCTTTGATTTTCAAGAGTTTTCAAGAGTGGGACTGAAAGTATAAAAAGGGGAGACAAACACCTCAAGAGACTTCTCCTTTTCTCTCCCTTCTCATCGCATTCATTGCACTTAAGGGTACAAACGAAGCAGGAGCTGACCTGAGGATTTGACCAGCAATCTGTGGTGGTGGGGAACTTTGCCTGACTCTAACATGATTTGTGAAGTCTGGCATTAGTGAACATCTTATCTTTATTTTCCTCGTAACCATTTCTGACTTTTATGCCTCAATAATTGTGCTCATTTAGAACATCTCTGTAGTTAATAAACTCATTTAACTGTTTTATCTAATCCAGTTTGTTTAAACTGAAGTGTCTGGATAACTATTTGAGATAAGGTGCTGGCGTATTATTCCCTTAAAGGAATAACTGACTTAAAATATTTGTACTACCCAGAAGAGGGCTGGGCAATACAGGTCAGACTTTTCTATTGGGAAATCTGGGGCTGGGAGTGTGTCCGGGGTTCTCCAGCAGTGTAACTGAGGCTGGTGAGAGCCAGAGTAATCCCCACGTGGTTGGCAGGACGCAGTTTCACGCAGGCCCGCAGGGGGCAGTTTGCAGGCTGGACAGTGCAGGGGGAAGCTACTTCAGCAGGGCATTGTAAAGCACCCAGCGTTGCAGGCTGGGGGTGACACGGCCCCACACTGGTGCTGATTGTAGCCAGATAAACCACAGTGACCTGCAGGCTTCTGGGAGAAGATCAGTCCCGGGTGTGCCCCACTGGGTGTGTTGCCACCCACCCACCCATCTACCCCTCTGTGGCCGTATTTCCAACCAGGCATCTGCTCACAGGCTGCCCCCACTGCAGGGGCTGTTGGGCTCAAGGGTCCCCTAGAATCCTCTGATTGTCCTTTTACAAGGAGAGGGCCCAGGAGAGTCTCTGACTGGGTGCTAGGTCCAAAAGCTCACTGACCACTTTTCTGGCCTAAGTCTCAGTGCCCAGGCTTTCACCAGCCCCCATCCCTAGACCTCATAAGAGCCTAACCAAGCTACTGGCTCTGTGTCCTGGAGAGAGTCCCACCAGGTCCCTCTCTGCTCAGCCCCGCTCATGGTCTGTGGCTCCCAACAGGTTCTGCACCCATCTATATCCTTCTGCCAAGCCTGTTGCTCACAGTCTGCTACACGTGTGACTGCTTCGTTTCCTGCTCTGCACCCAGCCACCCAGGCAGACCCTCCCTCCAGCCGTCTCCCACTTGTCTTGTGCCTTTGCAGTCCTGCTGCTCCACCCTGGCCTTCCCCAAGAAAGAAGGGTCACGTCTGGGATCAGGTGTGTTTGTCCCCAACTCCTGCTGGCTTGGACAGAGGCATGGGTCTGCTTCCCCACACTGGAGGGCCTGAGGGGATGAGATAATAGTGATTCGTTTTCAGCTTAGTAGATTCTGGATGGCTGGTTGTTTGCCAGCCCAACCCCCCGGCACTGCAGCCCCGATTCAGCAAAGCACTTAAGCACATGCCTAATCAGAGGTGGGAAAAGTACCCCAAAAGTTACACGTGGAAAAGTACAGTTGCTGGGGAAGGGGGGTGTACTTAACTCACTGGTGTCCCTCTGGAAAACTACTTGAGTAAAAGTACACACAAACACACAACACACATCTTTTTTGTACTCAGGTACCCAGAAGTAAAAGCAGCTGCACTTTTACTCAAGTAACTTTCTGGGTACTTTTCCACCTCTGTTTACAATGTTAGGGGCAGGAGTCATCGCAATGAAGTAAATAGAAGTAAATAGAACAAGTCACGTTTAAATGTTGGCACATACTGAAGCACTTTGCAGGCTCAGGTCCCCAGGCCCCCATGGAGTCTAGGATTCCCAAGGGGGACCCGAGCAGCACAAGATTCCCCCAAGTGGGAAAGGCAAATCACCAGCATCAGATTTCACGGTGAAATCAGCATGAAGAAGAATGGGAGACTGAGGATGGGAGGCAAACAGAGCCCAGTTCAGTCAATGGCAGCCTGCAGGACAGGGCCTTTTGTAAACAAGAGCTGATTTTAATTTTTTCTTTTTTTTTTGTGGGTGGGAGGGGAATGCTATTCTCTCACCGCCAGCTGACTCCTGCAGCTGTCCTGGCACCCATGCTTAGGGGCTGAAACACCACAGGACACTTTTTGCTCCCTTAAGGGTGACTTCCAGTTGAACCCCATGCCTTATAAAATAAAGCTGTCATAAGAAGGGGCCATCTAATATGGACCGGACTTACCTTTGGCTTCGCCTTGACTTTGTGTTTATGTATGGTTGTATTACCAAGCTTAAGTTGAATAATGTTTGCTCAAGATAACTCCCTTGTTTATGTTGGAGTCAGCCCGCTTTGATGACACAGGAAATAACGCTTCAGCAATGCTTACCAGCTGGACTGCAACAGGTCTCTCATTTCTGTAGGGGCGATCCCAGTATACCTCAGACTACGTCCAGCCTAGAAAACACAGAACAGGGTGTGACGAGTTCAGAGGAAAGCCAGGGAGCTTGGACGGAAGGCTGCCACTCCACATCTAGGTCAGGCTCTGCTTGAACACAGTCTGAGCTTTGGAAACCCTTGTGAGTCTGCAAAGAAGCAAAAATGTTGCCTCCCCATTTTGGTCAATGAAATACCAAACCTGTGATTGCCAGTGGAGGTGATGACACAGGAGCTGTGTCTTTGGGCAGACACCTGTGCAAGAGGTGGTATATAAGATCTACCTTCCTAGGTGCAGCCCTTGGAGGCAGACACCCCTTTGAGTCAACTTTCCTCCCTGTGCCCTCCTGGCACCTGATTACATACGCCAAAGGCAACTGATCACCCTCCCTGGTGCTCAGCTGATGTACTGACCAGGTGCTGGAAAATGGAGCCAAGCTGCTGTCCACGTCCCACCCACCTATGTTACGTTCCTACTTACTTGTATAAGCCCAGGACGAATGGACAGGTAGCTCACACAGTGGGAGGAGGTTGCTTGGACCTGTAGCCCAAGTCAAAATCCACCTCCCCGAATTCAGTTTGAACTGAAAAGAGGTGCAGTGGATCCTGATGGGTAGGCAGCGGTGATCTATCAACACAAGCTGAAGGCAAAGATGACACGGGACCAATCTCTGACATGGAAGCGATGTGCACCTTGGGCACAGTGAATCACAGCAATGCCTGCAAAAGACCAGCTGTAAACGTGGATGCTTACAGAGAATACATGGGAGCTTCTTGTGAACTCAGCTCAAGGCAGATGCAATTTTGGGTGGCATTAAGACAGCAGAGCGTGCAGGTCACAGCGGGTGATAGTACCACTCTGCTCAGTGCTGGTCTGGAGTAGTGTGTCCAGTTTGGATCCCCAGTATTGTTAGCCTATGATCAGGTGATATACCAACTCTGCCCTTGTTTTCATCCGAGATTTCAACTGCTAGCGCAGAGCCCCACCGGTGACCAGGCTTAGAGCAGCTGAAAAACAGCTGGGTTCTTTGTTTTGTGTTCGGTTTGCACAGTAATAGGAGGAGTCAGGTTACCACTTAATCAATTACTTTGTTTATTTAACTAACAAGTTAAGCTCTTGTGGCTACAATGTTACAAGGGTTATACTTTGATTACAAATAGCTAGCGCACACTTTAATTCATAGATCTACACTTGTTAAACGCGCGCAAAAGCAAAAGATAAAATACCTAGCGGGTCTTATTCTCACCCCTGCGTTACCAACGTGGCTTGGCCAGTCTTCTCTCAATCCCTTGGGAAGAAGTCTTTTTCCTTTTTTCCTCGAGGAAATGGGCATCCCCTGGGACCTCGGGAGACCATAACCCTCCTGTCCAGCAGGAAAGATAATTGGAGATCAAATAGGGGGTCTGCCGGACCCCTTTTTTATACCCATTGGGTCATATACGCGTCTTCCTTGTTTTAAAAAGTGCCAATTGAATTAAACTGTCTGATGCTGGTTCTCACAGGGAGTTCAAGGGCTTAGTTCACACCTGCAAGGTAGAGACAATTGAGGGCATTTGTTTCTTAATGGGACGGAGATTTTCCTCCATGTGGGACCGAGTGTGCAGGCAAATCAACTGACGGTAATTAGCCAAGGGCAGTCTGAGGCCCAGCTGTTCATTAGCCCATTGTTCTTATCAGCTTTGCTCCAGAGCATCAAAGACTGAGGCTAAGATAAGCACATGTGTGCTCTCAGACATTCCAGGGCTGGGCTGTTCCTTTTAACCCTTTCGTGCTCTGAGGAACCTAGGGAAGGCAAGATGGAGTAGAGCAAAAGGAGGGGTTCTGTCTGTGTACAAGTATACAGAAAGGATGGGGGAGGGATAGCTTAGTGGTTAGAGCCTTGACCTTGTAAGCCTGGGATCCTTCCTTGAGGGGTCCTTCCAAGGGTCTGGAGCAGGATAGATTTAAAAAAAAAATCTGTTGCGGATGGTGGTAGGCCCCTCTGTGAGTACAGGGGACTGGACTCCATGGCCTCTTGAGGTTCCTTCCAGGTCTAAGACGTGATCTGTATATGTTCAAACACAGCAAATCCTGTATCTTGGCAGGGGGGTTAGACTAGGTGACCCTTGCATCTTGCCTGATGACCGTGGACTGGTCCAGGATGGACAACAGCAGTGCAAGCTTCCCCCATTTGCCTGCAAATGTGCCTATGCCCTAGCCTACAGCAGGTCTAAGGAGACACTTAGCTCATGGCTAGCTGGGATACAGCTCTACTGGCATGAGCCTGCCACGCACCCAGTGTCCATGAGGACCCTTCTGCAACACACTACAAGTTCCTTTGTGTGCTTTGATTGACTCAGCTTTGTAAGAGGAGATCAAAGTGTAAGAGGGAATTTTTACAAGTTGGCAGCAGGGCTCACATGGACAGAGTGCCTGGCAGAAGTATGTATATCCCCACTTGCCACAAACTATGAGGCTGGTCTAGACCAGGGGTGCCCCAAGTGGGCCTGTATTTCCTCTTATGCCTTAAAAAGCAGTCTGCTTGGCATGAATTGCCACGCAAGCCCCAGCTAAGCTCTTTTACTGTCCTCACTATGGTGTTTTTCAGGAGAAGGAAGCTTTACAGGACATTGAAATTTTTCTTCTAAAATACATTATTCATTTAAAAGTTGTGAAGCCAAATCCTTAGCAATCATAAACTGGTATCACTCTCCTGGAAGACTTAAGTAAATTAATAGTCATTAAAATAGCTCAGAAGCAGTTACTTTGTTTGTTCCATTTTTATTTATTTTGCCAGTTTGAAAAGGCAGCTGGAAGCTATATCTCAGGTGTTTATATGGGTCCCATTATCAGAGTCTCTGAGCCTCTCACAATCTTCAATGCATTTACAGTCACCACAGGCCTATGAAACAGGTAAGGGGTGTAGTTCTCATTCACAGCTGGGGCTCAGAAAGTCTTAGGGCTTTTCCACATGGTGAAATCTGAAGAGGTGATTTCTAAATCACTCAGACCTGTTGAGTTCATGGTGACATAGTCCCATTTCAAACAAGACTACATGTGCACGGTGAACCTTTCAAAGCCATGTAGCTGTGTCTGCACCAGGCAGTTAACTGACTCAAGAAATCACGCACCTCTAGTTCACACCTGTTGTCAAGTCCTAAGTGACTGAAGGAAGTCGATGAAGGAGCAGAGACTTGGAGCCAGGAAGTCAATGAAGAAGCAGAGACTTGGAGCCAGGCTTCCCCAGTCCTGGATTAGTATCCTAACCACTGGCTCATGCACCTGCTCAAATGAGTAGAAACCTGTAATAGCACCCTATTCTTTTCGATATATTTAGGAGAAGGTGTTACTGTAATGAAAAAAACAATCACATGGTTGGTATTGCCTGGGATAAAATGTATAGTAGACCCCTGAGTTACGTGAAGGTTGTGTTCCTGCACAACCTCATGTAACTCAAATTTTGTGCAAGTCCTGAGGAGCCAGGAACCAACTGGTGCGCTGGTCAATTTCCTGGCTCCCAGAGTGGCGGAGCCTGGCTCCCGGCTCAGCGGGAGCCGGGAAATTGATCAGCACATTGCTGGTCAGTTTCCCCGCTCCTGTCAGGGGCAGCAGCCAGAAGTCAGGCTGCTACTGCTGAGAGGAATGGGGAAACTGCTCATGTCAGGGGTGGCAGCCACTCCTGCCAGTCAGGCTCTGGGCTGCCACCCCTGTCAGGAGCCAGGAAACTGACCAGCAGCTGGTCAGTTTCGCCGTTCCTCTGAGTGGAGAGGAGCTGGTGCCTTGCAGGCCAGAGCCAGATGCCAGCTCCCCAGCACTCAAAGTCGAGTTAATCCGAGATACACACAAGTTGAGTGCGTGTATCTCAAGGTTCTACTGTATAGCATGTCAGACTGTTAAAACGAATGATGAATAAAGAAGCTAGTTAATAGCACTGGTCAAAATATTTTGACAATTCAAAATGCTGACAAGGATTTTTCATGAAGAAATCTTGAAAATTCTTCCAAATTCCACGCCCCTGCCAGCAGCATACTGAGCTAATCTGAAGCTTTCTGAAAATTTTAATTACCTTTCTTCACCCACAAAATTTGAAAAACTTTCACAACCTTGACTTTTTGTGACCCTGAATGTTCTACATTTTTAACCACCTCTGCTATTTAACTGTCCATGACTATTGTCTTGGTGTGAAGTTATTCTAGCGTCAAATGTCTTCTATTAACATTTTCAGATGATAACTTATAATTGTGGGCAACACCCAAACAGTAGCCTTACGAAAAAAGCAGTCTGGCTTGCTGGGTGTATCACAATCTCTCTTTCCTCTCTTCTCTTCTTTTGGCAGTCACTTGATAACAAGTAGGACGTCTTCATGTCACCCTCCTATTTGTGAGTCTGTTGATAGATGATCAGCCGGATTCTAGAGCCACAGATCTCATCACAGAAGGGGCAGGTGTTGGTAGCTGTGGGAGGGGTGTGGGGCAGTTTTTGTTGCTCTTTTCTTCATCTCTGCCTCTCCTTGTCCACACTGCAGTCGGACCTCGCCAACTGTGCCACCCACCCATGGATTACCATTCTCCACTGGGGACAGTCTTGGGCAAGGTTCTCACAAGTGTCAACACCGATGCTGCACCTTTTCATATGTGCCTTCAGCCCATCCTTGTGTCGCTTCTGCTGGCCCCCAACGTTCCTCTGTCCTTCCTCCAACTCAGAAAACAGAATCTGTTCTGGGAGGTGCTGATCAGCCATCCGAACCACGTGACCAGTCCAACGAAGTTGCTGGTGAATGATAATGGCTTCAAAGCTGGTTATGTTCAACTCTTCCAGGATGCTGGTGTTTGTGCACCTGTCCTCCCAAGAGATATTTAGGGTTATCCTGAGGCCGCATCAAACACCCCAGACAGAAGGGCATGAGTCAGGCATGTCCAGCAGGAGAGGTGATGGCTGGGAGCCAGAAAACTTTAAGTGGGTAATACCAAGGGACCACACAGGGGAAATACAAGCATCACTTCCCAGGAACTGTGAGACAAAGCCCAGTATCATCTTCCAAAAAATGAAGGCCTTAGTGTTCTATTAACTGTCTATGTCTCCCCTTGAAGCCTTTTGACTGACAACCTTGGCGCACTGTAGTGCCGATGTGTAAATATTTGCATGACTTCAGATATGTTTAGACACCGCCACTTGAAGTTAAATAGAAAACAATTTTGTGCTTATGCTACCAGGCACTCAGAACACACCACCCCATGACAAAGTTTACTTCTTAAGAGTGTTAGAGCTAGAGCCATCCAAACACAATTGTTTCCTAATTAACCAAGATTTCATGCAAACAAACTCATAAGGGTGCTCAGCAGGGCTGGCCAACCCTCCAGGATTGTCCTGGAATCTTGACAAATTAAAGATTAATCTTTAATTAGGGGTGGTCAGGGAGTGAAGCAGCTAGGACTACATCCAATCAAAATTGGCAATCTTGTTTTAATTTGGTCAGATTGGAAGGGTTTGTGTGTCCTTTTACATCTATGGCCTCACTTCAATACTCACTGAAGTCACTGGGAGTCCTTCCATCAATTTGGATGGACTTTGCCTGAGGTCTTGCATGAATGTGTACTAGGGGCACAAGGCTACTGGAACATGGAGTTGAATAAGATTACACAATGCAGGGTCATCTTAATTCACACAAGTACTTCCCAAACCAGATTCCTTTTTTCTTGTTAATAATTAAGGCCCTACCAAATTTACGGCCATGAAAAACACATCACACACCGTGAAATCTGGCATTTTGTGGGCTTTTATTCTATGCTACACAGATTTCGTGGGAGACACCAGCGTTTCTCAACTGGGGTCCTGACCCAGAAAGGAGTTGCAGGGAAGTCACAAAGTTATTTCAGGGGGGGGTGCAATTTGGCCATTCTTACATCTGAGCTAACTGAGCTGCCTGAGGGCCCAGCTCTGCGGATGGCAGCACAAAAGTAAGGACAGCATTGTATGGTGTTGCCCCCATTATTTCTGTACTGCTGCTGGCAGTGACTCTGCAGTCAAATCGGGGTCCCAGCCAGCAGCTGCCACTCTCTAGCTGCCCAGCTGTGAAGGCAGCGGAGGAATAAAGGTAGCAGTACCACAAGCCCTCCACAACTCCAGATTGGGTCAGGACACTGACAATTACAATACTGAGGCTATGTCTAAACTGCAGAGAACAGTCAGCAAAGACACACAAATTGTGCTCCGCAATTTGCGTGTTTTTTGCCAACAGTTCTGTTGGGAGAGGCTTTGCCTGACACTTGGCCCATCCACATGGGCCCCAGCGTCAGGAAAAGCCCCTCTGCCAGGACATCCCGGCTACGTCTACACGTGCAGCCAACATCGAAATAGTCTATTTCGATGAATAACGTCTACACGTCCTCCAGGGCTGGCAACGTCGATGTTCAACTTCGACGTTGCTCAGCCCAACATCGAAATAGGCACAGCAAGGGAACGTCTACACGGCAAAGTAGCACACATCGAAATAAGGGAGCCAGGCACAGCTGCAGACAGGGTCACGGGGTGGACTCAACAGCAAGTCGCTCCCTTAAAGGGCCCCTCCCAGACACACTTTCATTAAACAGTGCAAGATACACAGAGCCAACAACTAGTTGCAGACCCTGTATATGCAGCATGGACCCCCAGCTGCAGCAGCAGCAGCCAGAAGCCCTGGGCTAAGGGCTGCTGCCCACGGTGACCACAGAGCCCCGCAAGGGCTGGAGAGAGAGTATCTCTCAACCCCCCAGCTGATGGCCGCCATGGAGGACCCCGCTATTTCGATGTTGCGGGACGCGGATCGTCTACACGTCCCTACTTCGATGTTGAACGTCGAAGTAGGGCGCTATTCCCATCCCCTCATGGGGTTAGCGACTTCGACGTCTCGCCGCCTAACGTCGATTTCAACTTCGAAATAGCGCCCAACACGTGTAGACGTGACGGGCGCTATTTCGAAGTTACTGCCGCTACTTCGAAGTAGCGTGCACGTGTAGACGCAGCCCCCTTCTGCCTCGTGGCATGAGGCATACAAAGGATGTCAGCAGAACGTGTCCACTTTGCCAAGAGTGGTCTTGGAAAAGCGGACACGTTGTATGGACACGGCAGAAGCCTGCAGTCCAGACATAGCCTGAAATGTCAGATTTAAACAGCTAAAATAAAGAAATCTACTATTTTTATATTTCTCTGACCATGAAATTCACCAAAATGGACCGTGAAGTTTGTAGGGCCTATAATAATAGTACTAAGAGTCAAAACAAAAAAGTAGTAAAGTAGCACTTTAACAAAATAATTTATTAGGTGAGCTTTTGTGGGACAGACTCACTTCTTCAGACCATAGCCATACCAGAACAGACTCAATATTTAAGGCACAAAAAACCAAAAACAGTAAGCAAGGAGGACGGATCAGAAAAAAATGATCAAGGGGAGCAAATCAGAGAGTAGAGGGGTAGAAGGCCTTGATCATTTTCTTCTGATTTGTCCACTTTGATTACTGTGTTTGGGTCTCTGTGCCTTAAATATTGAGTCTGTTCTGGTTTGGCTACGGTCTGAAGAAGTGAGTCTGTCCCACGAAAGCTCATCACCTAATACATTATTTTGTTAGTCTTTAAAGTGCTACTTGACTGCTTTTTTGTTTTGATAGTATATAGACTAGCATAGCTTTCTCTCTATTAATATTAAGAGTGTGACACTCGGAATAGCCTACTCCAAAGAGAAATTGCTGAGCTACAATTCATCTGCAAATTTGACACCCTCAGCTCAGGCTTAAACAAAGACTGTGAATGGCTGGCTAAATACAAAAGCAGCTTCCCCTCCCTTGGTGTTCACACCTCCAGATCAACTGCTGGTAGTAAGCCTCACCCTTCCTGACTGAGCTAACCTTGTTAACTCCAGCCTTGTTCTGGCTTATTTATACCTGGCCCTGCAGATTTCCATGACCAGCATCTGATGAAGTGAGTCTGCGCTCACAAAAGCTCATGCTCAAAACTTTTGTGTTAGTCTATAAGGTGCCACAGGACCCTTCGTTGATGTTACAGATCCAGACTAACACAGCTACCCCTCCGATACTCGGAATAGCCTGAGATTCAGTGTTAAGGCTGACACTGCTTAGGTGCTGATGACTTCAGACTGGTACTTTTTGCATGCCTTTCGGGCTCTCTGCTATATCCCCCCACTTTCCAGAGGTGCACATGAGCTGAGATGTCAGAGTAAACCAAACAGCTGAAGCTTCACAAATCTATGGCTGGGGTGGCATGTGCAAGGATACTGAAGGGATTTTGTAGGTGTAACAGGAATGAATCTGCTTCCGGGGAGTCCTACTGCAGTGAATCTCTCCAGTCATCCAAGGTGCTAGTGAAAGCAGGGGCATGGGGAGGAGCCACTGAGGGCCCCTGCAGCAGCACAGCCTTTGGGATTGTTTCCTTGACTTCTTAGGTTACGCCTAAAATGGACTTGTCATTTTTGTTCTGGAAGCTGGAGTTCATGAACTCCTGATGATCTGAGGCTTATGCAGTGGCCTTGAATAGGTCTCTACAATATTAGCTGCTCTCTTGACCTTAGTAGCAACAAAATGCTCCATGGCATGGCAAAGCAATGGCCACCTCAGTTTCCCCCACTGGCAGACAGAGGGCTAGGGGTTTAGTTCTACCACCAAACCTCTTAAGGAGTCTTCTCCTTTCTGGGGGTGGGGGTGTCAACAAAACAATACTGTTCTTTACCCCAAAAGTACAGGTTTTACGCTTCCCAGGCTAAACCAGCTTTCTGCAGCCCCTCCCTGGGCGATAGTCTTTGTGCTGTGATAGTCAGGCTACAAATCAATATAATTTTTGCTGCTGCAGGCTTGTGATTGTTAGCATCTTTCTCAAAGCCCCAGCTCCTGGAGTCGTGTCAATAGATGAGACTCTCTGCTTTTGTTCACAGGCAAGTGTAAGGTTTTAGCTTCTACCAACATGAAGGAAAGGCTTAAAAACGTGACCTGAGCGAACACTAGAATGTCAAAAACAAGATGGCAAATAAAGGTGTGCCACATTCATTACTTTAAAACATCACAATTGTTAAACTAGTCCAGTGGCATTAGGAGAATCTGACCCTGGATTTTTCGAATGTCTGGGGTTGGTAATGCAGTGGTTAGCATGGCAGAAGTGAGCAGAAACTTTCAAAGAAAGAGTTCTATAGATGATTCTTGCCTTGCTGTAACTCAACACCGATGACTCATTCTTCAAAGGGTAACCAAAAAGCCCTCTGTTCACACCCAAATTAAATAAAGCTTGTTAACAATTTTCACAGAGGGAATTTTTGATTTTTCAGCAGCGGCTGTGTCAGTTTCTGTCACTGGATGACAGAGGGCTGGGGATTTAGCTCTGCAACCAAACCCCTTCAACAGTTTTCTCCTTTCTGGGGAAATCAACAAAACAATACTACTTTTAAACTCTGATATTTAGGACTTATGCTTCTCAGGCTTGAGTTTTATAGATCCATTAATTCATACTGAGTTTCCTTTTTGTTCTACTGCTGCTGGCTAAATCTGAAGTTAAGCCCAGGGAGATTATCAAATGGCATCCATTGCTCTCTTCCTTTAAGGAATCAAAGTGATTCCATATTATTTAGGACTTGCATATTGCAGGTGCTACTGTAATCCTGTCTTGCATCCAGGCACATAGAATAGATCATTCTGGGCTATGAAGAGCTCCCGGTCAGGGTTCCCTCTAATGTTTTATATCCATAGGTAGAATAAACTTTGCCATGTGCACCCTGATATGTTCAGATGTACACCACCAACAGAAGCACATAATGCCGGCTGAAGGCAGCTGTGAGCACTTGATAACTAGTTGGGTGGTGCCTGAATCTCTGCTCAGTGGCCGCCCAAGTGCTGGTCATACAGGGAACTCTGCTCCCAACCTAAGGGTCTGAGCCAAAGCTCGTTGAAATCAAAGCAGGTTTTCCAGCTAACATCAGTGGGCTTTGAATCAGGCTCCTAAGATGTGTATTGTCGGGAAGCATTTGCAGAAATCAGTATTTCTCTCCCAGTCCCAGTGCACTCGTCCTTTTCTATTAATAGCGCAACTGGGCTGTTGAGAAACCAGAGAAGCAAACAGTCCCCGGGGTACCCGATTAGAAAGTACACCAGCAGCCTGCAAGCTGACATTCTTGTGCAGTGGGAAAGGTGACGCCACACTGTTCTTCTCCTTGTAGGATTTCCACCTTTCATTTCCTTCCATTTACTGTTACGTGCTGAGCCAGGCTGAGAGGGTGACTCCCATCCCCTGCCCAGCGCTCACGTCTCAAGCTCTTGTTCACTTTCCTTCCCCTCCCTCAGTTTATTCCCAAAAGCCTGGCTGGCTATCTGCAGCTCATCCCACACCCACCCTCCCTCAGTTCCTGGAACCCCCAAGGTAACAATGGACAGAGTTCAATCATTGCACCGAACTGGGGCTTTAGGGATAGCGCTGAACAAAGGGAAGGTCCACTGCCCCATGGAGACACCCAGATCAGCACACACCCCTCTGAGTCACAGTCCCGTCCCACCCTGCTCCCATGTTGTGGTAATTTATTGCTGGCCTATATACAAAAAGCTACACTTGGCCCCTCCTCACCCAAAATCTGTTACAGATAGAAACTCTCTAATCCAGAACTCTCTCCTCTGGCAACATCTGTAATAATTTTTGTTTGCTGGTTGACCATTTATTTTGGGTGTGGCCAGGTTTCCCATGGTACTATGGTCCCCACCAGTCCTGGTTCTCAGGGTTCTGCACTGTTATTTAACTCTAATTTATTTCTAAATATCTTCTAAGAGCCCAGTAGCCAGTGGAAGTGTTGGTAATGTGCTAGACAATATTGACCTCCCGTGGTCCAGCAAATTCTCTCGTTCAGCACCGGACAAGTCCTGAGAGTGCTGGATTTGAGAGGTTCAACCTGTATTAATGTTGCAAAGACAAGCACATGATGGCTAAGAAATACTAGCTTTACAGTAGCGTGCAACCCTAATTCAACCCCCTGGAGTGTATATGTTATTAGACAGGTCTTGGCATTCTCAGAAAGAAAACATGAGATACTAGGCAATTTAGTGTTGAGGTAACAGGAAACTTACAGTAACACAAATTTTAAAACAAGAACCCTAAATGTGGGACAGGACACTATAAGTTTAGGATACCATTCCATAAAAGATTCATGTTTAAGGTCACCTAAAAAGCCTTAACTGTGCCTCAGAAAAAGCTGGCATTTGAAGACAAACTTTTTGCATGTGCCTGCACACAAGTGTTTGGGTCTAGTCTGCATTTCAACATCCGTCCTTAATGCAGCTTCATCTGGTTGGTGAGCACAGCAGAATTATTTTGTTCTTGTGACACTCCAGGTCTACATTAGACCTCAAAGTCGATTGTAGATACGCATTTGTAGCTATGGCAATTGTGTACCTAGAATCAACTTTATCTACAATTGACTTACCTGGCCATCCTCACAGAGAGAGGTCAACAGGAGAAATTTTTCTGTTGATGTCCCTTACTCCTTGCGATATTGAGGTGTTCAGGGGTTGACTGCTGACCCCGCATAGTTTGATTTTGTGCGTCACCCAGGGCGGTGGGTATCTGCAATTGACTTTAAGGTCAAGTGTAGACCTGGCTTGGAGTGTCACAAGAACAAAGTAACTCTACTGTGCTCACCAACCAGGTGAGGCTGCACTGGGGCATTGCCAGCTCACCTGGACCTGACGTTATTTGCTGCAATGACATCCAATTCATCTGGTCCTGGAGAGTTGGCAACCCTGGAGCAAGGCAGGAAGGAAGGCTCACCTGCAGTGTCAGGTGAGCGGGTGGGAGGCATGGGTGGTGCTGAGGGGGGCGAGCACAAGCTGGAGGACTTGGGAGGAGCAGGGGGTAGCCACACAGCCAAAGAGAGAGAAGCGATGCTTTGAAGGTGACAATGCCACTTCTCTCCAGCCACCAGCTGCGCAGCTGTCCCCTGGTCCTCTAGTGTCCTCCAGGTGTGCTCCTGTCACCTGGGAAGTGGGAAAGGAGGGTGGCCAGAGGACGAGGCTCGGGGGCAATGCAGCCCAAACATAGCAACCAGCTGCCCAGAGCACAATGAATCTGGGGCAATTTGGTGCCCCAAATTTCACAGTGCCTCACACAGCTGCTGTTTTGCGTATGGGCAGGGCCTGATAGGCCCCTACCCACAACAGGCCTCCCACCTTTTCTGTCTCTCAAGGCTGAAGGGGTTGGGATCCTGTGCTGTCACCATCATCCTTGTAGAAGTAACACGAGAAGGGGAATGGTGCCGACTTCCGTTGTGTCAAGCACATTGGCCTCAAAACAAAAAGCAGTCAAGTAACACTTTAAAGACTAGCAAAATAGTTTATTAGGTGAGCTTTCGTGGGACAGACCCACTTCTTCAGACCATATTGTCTTAAATATTGAGTCTGTTCTGGTCTGGCTGTGGTCTGAAGAAGTGGGTCTGTCCCACGAAAGCTCACCTAATAAACTATTTTGCTAGTCTTTAAAGTGCTACTTGACTGCTTTTTGTTTTGATCGTTTATAGACTAGCATGGCTTCCTCTCTGTTACTATTCAACATTGGCCTCAAGCGTTAGGATTTCATTCACTGCTTTGCCACACACATACTATGTGACCATAGACAAACCAATTAGAGAACAGCGACTGCGGCTAATCTGTAAAACGGAAAGAGCAGCACTCTCTTACCACCTCAGATGGGTATTGGGAGGACAAATGCTTGAAAGACTGTGAAGTCCTTTGCGATGTGCCAATAAAAAGTTCTACATAAAATATAAATAGGTTCATTATAATTGCTATTTATAGACACCAACGTGCTCTTTTGGCCTTACTGAGTTTGGACAGGGCACTGATGTTAAGCCAGCTTGCACAACACTTTGCTCTATTGCCACCATGTAAGTCACTTTCTCAAGTGACCTCAGAAGTAACACAACAGCAAGGAAGAGGAATTGCAGGCTGTTACAGCAATCGTCCTCTGGCTTCCTGATGACCCTTTGGGGATTACCACTTCTCAACGGGCAATCTCCACCTCTGAGTTTTGCTTCTGATTGGATTTGGCAACACAGAGACAGTATTCAAACATAATGGACCTATTCCAAAAAGAAACAAGAATGTTTTGAAACAAAGAAGTTTGGGGTTTTTCTTTTAATTGTTTCTTTACCATCTAGTTTTTAATCCTTTTTGGACACATTTTCAAGCCTTTTCCCCCTACAATCATGAGGGCAAGAAACTCCCACTCCCAGATATTCCATGAGTTTTTAAAACTTTCCTTCTCGGAAGACTTGTTTTAAAAATAAGCAAATATGTTACCACTACTACTTAACCCCTGTACTCAAAGTGGAGCATAGGACACCTACAAGCCCCCTCCACTTCACTCTGTCTCAGGACAAAACTTCTAGCCTTCCACAGGAGTACCCCAATTGTTGTGTTTCAGTCTCAGTAGATCTTCCCCACATTGTCCAAGGTCTTCCTCGTTTGTGTTTTCCTTGTGGGTTCCATTTGAGAGCTTTATGGACTGTGCTGGATGATGGCTTTCTGAAGGTGTGGCCTAGCCATCCCCACTTTCTTCTGTTGATTTGAACGTCAAGTGGTTCTCATCCTGCTCTGTTCCAAAGCGTCTCATTTGTGACAAAGTCCTGCCAGTTGATGTGAAGGACGTACCTCAGGCATCTGTATATGAATGTCTGTGGCTGGTGATTTGAAGACCTTTTCGTACGCCAGGTCTTCCATCCATACAAGAGTGCACTCTTCCCATTTGTGTTGAAGATTCGCAGTTTCGTCTTCACAGATACTGGTTGTGAGCTCCATATGGCGAGAGGTGATTCAGATTTGTCTGGTCTCTACCCTTTGGCCTGTCCAGTTTGGGTGACCCTTCCAGGAGCTGCCAGCGGGAGCTACAGCCCCTGGAAGGGTCACCCACACGGGACAGGTCAAAGGTAGAGACCAGATAAATTTGGATCACCTCTCCCAGAAGTAAAAGGGATTGGCTTAGGGTTAACAACTGTATCTGTAACAGAACAAAAAGTTACAGAAACATCTACAAAGAACCCTACAACTACAAATATGGTAGGGAAGGTTACAAATGTTGATAGCTACAATGATTTTTTTTCCATTTGAAGGAGTTTCTTTTTATAAAGGGGGACAGGCAAAATAGAAAAAAATTAAGTGAGCTCATTTGGAACATCAGTGCTGATATTTTGAAACTTTTAGCTGAATTACTTTTTCACATTTGGGCCATTATGTGACTACGAGTAATGACACTAAAAATAAATCTTATTACAGCAAATTTCTTGGGTTTCTAACTTTTGTTTTTCAAAGCTAATGTTCTGGAAAGACATTTAATACCTTATTTTAGTGGCATGTACCTTCTATCTTCACTCTGGTACAGAGAGAAAGCCGTGCTAGTCTATATACTATCAAAACACAAAAGCAGTAAAGTATCACTTTAAAGGCTAACAAAATAATTTATTAGGTGAGCTTTCATGGGACAGACCCACTTCGTCAGACCATAGTCATACCAGAACAGACTCGAATATTCAAATTCGACACATTAACTTGTGGTTTGAACAGGGATGAGAATTTTCTGGGTCATTATAGGGGCTCTTTTGCATACTTGGCTTAATCTAATTCGTGGCTCCTCCTACCCCCTTGCCCCTCTACTCTCTGATTTGCTCACCTTGATTTTTTTTTTCTGATTTGTCAACCTTGATTACTGTTTTTGGTTCCCTGTGCCTTAAATATTGAGTCTGTTCTGGTATGGCTATGGTCTGAAGAAGTGGGTCTGTCCCACGAAAGCTCATCATCTAATAAATTATTTTGTTAGTCTTTAAAGTGCTACTGGACTGCTTTTTTGTTTTGATAGTTAACACTGTGGATATTTAAAGCTCTCTTCTACCATCAGCTCACCTAATAAATTATTTTGTTAGTTTTTATTTTCACTCTAGTTTAAGAAGATTTTTCTGTGCTTGGTTTCCTTTCCTCTAGGCTTTGTGATCTCAATTGTGTCATGCAGCACATGGTGCCCAGGTCTGCAGTGATCCATGTATATCCTGGTCTTTCTCCCTCTCAAGGCAAGGCAGGAGTGGAGGACATTACCCACAGAAATAATGCAGTAATGCACAGAGAAATCTCCTAACCTTTTCACAAGTTTGGATACATCACTTTTCATACAAGCCCTGACTGAGTTTATCAGGCTGTAGTGGAGAGGATCCAGGTTTTTCTAAAAGGAAAGAAAAAACGCTATTTAGCAGTGCTGTTATGTGAGAGGCTGGGTTCCATCTTAAATAAAACCTTCAACACGCTGCACTTTTGATTGCTTTTTCTGAATGATACATCAGAGAGTGACAAGTTGTGGGCACCCCGAACACACATCTGTGTTGCATTCTGAGCCGGGTCAATTCCACTTCTGTTGATGCCCCTGGCAAAACCCTCACTGACTGCAACAGGGTAAGTTTAACTCTTTATCAGTGACCCATTGCATGGAGCCGACAGGGGCTTTCTGGCTGTTGTACTGAATAACTGAGCAGAATTTATGTTTTTAGGAAGATGTTTGCAAAGGCACCAAGGGCAGCTAACTCTGATTTGCATGAGAAAGTTTTACTGGTATGGCTGTGTCAGTTAAGGGGGTGGGGAGAAAAGTCACATTTCTAACCTGATAGTTATGCAGCCAGCAAGAGTGCCCTTTTGACACTATACAGCAGAACCTCAGGGATACAAACATCTCAGACACAGATGTTCGTAACTCTGAACAAAACACGATGGTGGTTCTTTCAAAAGTTTGCATCTGAACCTTGAGTTAATACAACTTTGAAATTTTACTGTGAAGAAGAATGCTGTTTTTAGCGCCCTTAATTTCAATTAAACAAGCACAGAAACTGTTTCTTTATCTTATAAAATCTTTTTTAAGCATTCCCTTTATATTTTAGTCCTTTATGTTTAACTCGGCAGTCTGTATTTGCTTGTTTTGGTCTCTTCTGCTCTCTGATTGCGTAATGCTGGTTCCAAATGAGGTAAGTGGTTGACCCTTCAGTTTGCAATGCTTATATTCATAACTCTGAGGTTCTACTTTAGCTTGTTCCTTTTGGGAAACACTTTGGCTATACCTACATGGAGGTCTGCCCAGCGCTGCTGCTGGCAGAGCTATGCAAAGTGAGCTTCTCAGGATTGCAAATGCCTGTTCATTTGTATACTCCCGAAGCTTATTACCATAGCCACATGAGAGTTCAGTGCCGGCAGAAGGGGGGTGCCTCAAACATTTCAGGCATAAGGGATTGGCAGCGGGGGGCGTTTAGCTGGCAGAGGCACATCCACATGGCCTCTGCAGTGCCAGCACCTCCTTCTGCTGGCACTGGGCTCTTGGGAGTATGCAATGGGCAGCCATTTGCAATCCCGAGAAGCTCACTTTGTATAGCTCTGCCAGCAGCAGCGCTGGGCAGAGCTCTGTGTAGACCCAGCCTTTGTGGCTATAAGATGCATTTCCACTAAAGGGAATTACCAACATACTGCACTAGCAAACCTTTCTCCTATAAGGATCTCTCGTGGGCTTGATGGTAGGTCAAAAATTGGCTTCAACTGAGGCAAGAAAAGTTAGGTGGGACATTAGGAAAAACTTCCTAACTTTCAGAGTAGTTAAGCATTGTAATAAACTGCCAAGGGAGGTTGTGGAACCTTCATCACTGGAGATGTTTAGAAGCAGGTTAGACAAACATCTACCAGCGATGATCTAGATGGTACTTGGTCCTACCATGAGTGCAGGGAATAGACCTGATGATCTATCATCTCATATTCTCTGATTCTATGATTGATTCTATGGTATCCAACTGCCTTTTGGGCCCCTTAAAATTCTTCCCCTCAGTCATTAAAGGGACAGAAGTATTTCCTTCCTTAACAGCTGAACTATATAGATTCTTAAATGAACAAATGTGAAATATCACCACTTGTGGCCTTTTTTATTACTATGTGCACTTCAAGCAGCTGTTGAATGCAGGTTTCCCAGGCAGCCGGGGATGTTTAAGCTGATAACCAGCTGTTTGCACAGAATTTAAAAAATAGCCTGAAAGCCTTTTTATGTATGTCAGGGCTTGTAAAAACTCTTAAAATAGAAGGTACATGTTGGGGTGAAGCCCTTTCAAATGATAGTTTAGCTGGGAGCATAGCAGTGTATTCAGAATTAGGTGAAAGATGGTTAATACAGCTTTTAAGTGGGAATCTGACTTTTGCCTCCCACTGCCACCTACTGGCTGGAAAAAAACAGAGGCCAACGGCTCAGATTTTTATCATTTGTTTTTTAAATGAAGACCAACTATAAAAACAATTGCATCTGTTGCAAATCACCCTCAAGGGCCCTAATCAGGAATGGTGAATATTGCACAAGATATCACACAGACCTATGAAAAAGACACATTCTCTGCCACTCTGAACTATGGTGCTGGGATCCCCCAGATGAACACAGTGTCAGCAAATCTGAAGGGAAGCTTAGTTATGCTCCAGGCCAGACATGGTACCAAGGGTCAGAGTCTAGGCCAGGTTTTAGGGCCCAAGACAGAGTCCAAAGTCCAAGCCAAGCCAAGATCAGAGCAAGGAATGATCATGGCAGCTATAGGAGATTCACACTGTTGCCTGGACATAGTCTGGAATGCCCTGTAGTTCTAAACAGGGCAGAGAGCCAGTCAGGAGCCACAGGGCCACTAACTGGCAGACCCTTGAAATGGGACTTTCCATGGTTTGTATCCGCAGCTGGTCCTGGGCAGTGGCGTACAGGCAGGTTACAGCTAGGTGGCAGCACAGTGCTGCTAACTACTTGGCACCTCCACAAACCTGGAGGGTTCCAGATCCTTGGGGCCTTATGTGAGCATGGCAATTTTCAAGGCTCTTCAGGGACTTAAGCACCAATGGGACTTAATTGCTGCTACTCGTATGTGTAGATTTAAGCACGTCTCCCTGAACCAGCACACGCCGTGGCTTTTTTACTCAGGCAGGTTTGAAAATTAGATACGCTCTTTTGTGGACTAGAATCCATTCAAATCTTTTCCTCCCGGTCTCTCGAATTCTGCCTTCCACCTCTGCAGGCCATCAACAACATCGCTGTCAGCGTTCCCGCTAACCATCTCCAGCCACGTGTGGATTATTTCCCAGGTGCAGAATAATTTTTATGTGTACTGAGGCATGCGCGAATGTGCACCACCAGAAGTACCAAACACCTGGCTGTGGGGGCTCTGCTACTCACCTGTGCAGAGAGCATTTGAATCTCTCCTCTGTGGCCACACGAGCACCGAACTTACAGGGAACACCGGTTACTGCCTAATTCCTCCTCCTCCTCTCAGGCTGCTTTGACCACATCCGCTGCCCTTGGAGCCGCTTTGCTGCTTCTGCAGCTCCTTCAGAAGTCTTCAGTTTCATCTCAAAACTTGGTGCCGCCTGCATGTCCACTGTCTCACACGCTGACGCCCGGCATTTTGTTAATCCTGCCTCCATCTCACTTTTTTCTGATTCGTCTCGCACGTGCGCGCACATACACACACACACAAATGCCTTCTCCCACGTCTCTTCACATCAGGAAAATCCTTTGCCATTCTATGCCATGCACATCCTTCCCTTTTCCTTCAAAGGACATTGTGAGCTCTACCTTTGTCCATCCCCCAGCCCTGTCCCCCAACTTCCTCAGCAACAACTCAAGACAACACAGGCCAGCTCAACACAAGATAAACAGAAGCAAATAAGGAACAATCACGCTGGGCATTGCACCCATACAACCAAGGCAATCTGGTAAATGTCCCTCTTGCTCAATGTCATGCCATTGTCATATCTAACTCTGACCCACTCTGCTCCCAATGCTGTCAGGAAGACCAGAGTTGGGATAACTGGTTGTAAACATCTTAGGGCAAACTCCGTGAGCTGGGTTCTCTGGCCTGCCAAGAGTTTAAGCTGGCTCAGGTCCCATGGGAGAGAATTCCCTCTGATGCAGAGTTGGTGGAGATGGCCTTGGAAAACTCAGTAATGCTGGAAAAGCTGATGCTCCCATCCCCTCTGGGGCCCATCAGCCAGGGTTCAGAGAGCCACAGGTCAGCTGTAGGCCAGGATCAGGGCCAGACTGTTCTCATCTTGCACACCTGTGGTGCTATATACCAATGCATAGCTGAGCCCCCTTTATTACTTCATGCCTATTGCACAACAGACAGCCTTGCGAAGTTCAGATTTCAACACTCAGGCTTGGTCTACACTACAGAGCTACATCAATGGCAGATACACAGTCCTAGCTACAGCAATTGCACAGCTAGAACCAACTTATCTGCAGTTGACTTACTTGGCCATCTACACAGAGGGAAGTCGACAGAAGAAACTCTCCTGTTGACCTCCCTTACTCTTCGCGATATTGAGGAGTACAGGGGTTGACTGTCGACCCCCGATAGTTCAATTTCACGCATCTCTACCAAGCATGCAAAATCAAATTTCAGAAGATAGACCCTGACCAGGTTGAGCTTCCCAGTAGTGTGGACATATGCTCAGTTACCCAGCCATAGGACTCCCTTGTAACCTTCAGCACAGTGGTTAGGGAAATAACCCAGGCAGTGGGGCAGGACTGTGTGGAGCTAAGGATTCACTGCTGTCCATTCAAGAAATGGCAGACATACTTGACACCCGAGGATGGTTCCCAGCTGCAGATCCCTTAAGGGGTGGGTTAGGATCCACCCCTCTGCCGTACTTCTGCCGTGGGCTTATCTTAGGCTTCTTCCTGCTGAGAAGTGTCGACTTCTTAAGGATCTTGTTCTGAGATGCCTTTCTCTCCCCTCTCCTTGTGAAGGGGCCTAGGGGCCTCATTCAGGGTTTGTGGATTCCCCTGGGTGGCTAAGTATTTATGAGCTAGTTGTTGCAATGCTCAGAGTTGCAACACCTACATCCCTTCGTCAGGCTTGACTACTTTGGCAGCGATAACGGCTGGAGCTTCGGGCCTTGTAAATTACCCTCAGTGCTCCAGAGCTAGGCTCTGCACAGCTGTGAGGGGAGGGGCCCAGCACCACGGTCCAAGAAGTGCTGAGGGCGGGCTGGCTCTGGCCCTACCCACACCTTGCCAGGGGGCCCAGAGAAGCCGTTGGCTCTCCTGCCCTTTGTGGACTTGGCCCAGAGAATCTAACTGACTTCCAAAGGGTACACAATGTCTGTGGCAGAACAGAAATTTGTAAGGGGACTGGGCAGTAGGTGCTCAGAGCACCAGTTGTACCTAGTGGTTGGCGCAGGAGGTAAGAGCTGAAGTCAGACTAGCTGAGGGTCAGGCCTGGAGTCAGGAAAGCAGGAGCAGGGCTGGGAGCAGAGCAGAGCAAAGCAACCTTGAGACGAGAGCAACGTGGAGAAGGGCTTCCAGGGAGCCAAGCACAGGGAGACTGAAACTCCACAGATACATGCACTGAGAAGCCACTGGTCCTCCAGAGCTGCTAAACTTAAGAGCAAGCCACCTGACTGTCTTAGCCAATCAGGTGGTTCTCTCATGGCCCAGCTGCATTTGTTGGCTCCTTGACAAATGGGTTCCTGCTGAGGCTCTGGGGATAAGCAAGTTTAGGACAAGGCCTTCATGCTGGATGGGAATTAACTTCAGTCTTCCACGTACTAGGTTAGCACCCCAACCCTTGTCCTGGCCAACTTCTCTTCTAGTCCCATATTTAAGACCAGGCAATACTTACTAAATGCTCAAAGGAATAAAGGCTTTAGAAGCGAAGTGAGTTTGTGGGGAGTTTGTAAATTGAAGATTGCAGTGAGAAATGTTGTGGTGGGGAGGAAATTCAACCACATTTTAGCAAAATCTTCCCTGCCTGCATTTTCCTTCTAGCTTTTAAACCCCACAAAGGGACTGTCGTGCAGATCCAGGCCACTGGCTAACCGAAGTGTTCATTAGACTCAGTCATTTTCAGATGCAAACTTATCAACTGATGTTCCATTGCCTGTAAATATTTGCTGTGTTGTAAGGTGTGCAATGAATAAAGCAGAACTAGCAACTTATTGCGGTAACATATACAGCAAAATGGGATTGTACGGGCTTATTCTGGCAATCAGTGAAGGATTCTGCAAGGGCAGTGTTAGGATTCTGGGATGGAGTTAAAAAGATTAGATCAGAGGCACTTGAATTCTGCTGTGTAAAGTGATGGAAGTACATGGCGGTGGCTTTGTGAGTCATAAGATGGGAACAGGCTGACTACCTGGAATGAATCAGGAATAGATGCTATCTAAGGTGCTATATACAGCAACTAGCTGGCTCCAACCACTTGGCAGAAAAGCGTGTGGGAAATTTGGGCTCCAGAGCTTCTCAGGGTGGTACTACACATTTATTACTTATAATAGAGGTGATTTGCAATAATCTGTCCTTTCTTCTGCTATTTTATTTGAGGTATATCATTTTGTTTGGCCTTAGGGAGAAATTCAGGATCCAACCCTGCAGCAGGAAAATCAACATGGAGATGAGGCTTTGCAAACCATCTGATAGGATCTAAGATCACATCAGGTCTCGATACTTATCCGCACTAGAGTGAAATTTGCCCTGCTGCATTGGCAACATGAGGCTCAGGCACCACTTAGGCCTTTGGGAAAAGGATTTAAAAGTGATTTTACGTGGAGCACAAACCTGCAGCTGAATCCACCTTCTATGAATCAAAATGTGTAAATGCTCTATTGGCAGGGCAATGCTTAACAGAGCCCTCTCCAAGCTACATAATCTGTGGGATATTGTTGTTCCTTTTTCCATGGAAAATGAGGTCTAACAGAGATCACTGGTTTATTTGTAGATCTTCTTTATGTTTAGAAAAATAGGAGTAGGCTCCTGTCTGAATCTATGCTGTCTTCCCCACTTGATATACGGCCCAAGCATTTCCTGTACCAAACTGGGTGGTTGTCCTGGGTGAGAAAAGAGTCATCTGTGGGGCAGATTCTTTTTGGTTTTCCCTGACATTCTCATAGTCAATCTGGGAGGATAAATGCAAAAGTGGAAGACCTTGGACAACATGGAGAAGGTCTACTGAGATTGAAGGACAAAAAACTGATGTACTCCTGGAGCCTGCTAGAAGTTTTGTCCCAAGATACAACGAAGCGGAAGAGACTTGTAGATGACCTATGCTCCATGCAGAGTACAAGGGTTAAGTAGTAGTATTAGTAGTCCTGTCTGAGCACTCTAGTCAGCTCTGCCAAATCTTAAAAACACAATGGATCAAAGCAGGCGCACCATAGAATAAAAATAGGGACACATATGAAGCAAATTCCCCGTTTGTCTCTAAACAACTGCTCCAACAATTGTCCTTATTTAGCAAAGCACTCAAGCTCATGCTTAATTCTGAATATACAAGTGGTCCCTTTGACTCCGGTGTTGCTTAAAGTTAAGCGTATGCTTAAGTGCATTGCTGAATACAGAGCAATGTTTGCTTCTTTAGCAGGGCAGGGAGGGAGTGCATGGGACTGTGGATAAGAAGGCAGGTCCTCAGTGAGATATCATCGCTGTTAACATGTGTTGTCCATGCCACGAACATGCTTGTGGGCCACTGTTCATTTTTAAGTGAAAAACTATTACAGGAAACTCTTTCATATCTGGCAATCTCAAGACTGGCAGTTTGCCGGATATTCAAATATGCCACTTATAAAGTGGCGGCTGTAGGATCCCCAGCAGGGCTACCGGGGACCTCGACAGCCCTGCAGCTGGGAGCTGGCTGGGGCATGGAGCCCTGCTGGCAGCTCAAGCCCTAGGAGCCGGCTGGGGCGCCGGGTTCGGGAGAACTCTGGCAGCACAGGGGCTGGGAGAACTCCACCAGAGTGCGGAGCTCTGCCAGCAGCCCCAGGTTTGGGGGAACTCTTCTGGGGAGTGGAGCTCTACCAACAGCTCTGGAGCTGGGGGAGCTCTGCCAGGGCACAGAGCTCTGCAGGCAGCTCTGGGGCTGGGAGCCGACCAGGATACGGGGAAACCCCGGCAGCCCCAGGGTGCAGGGGAACATTGGCAGTCCCAGGGTGCGGGGGAAGTCTGCTGGGGAGTGGAGCTCTGCCAGCAGCCCTGGGGCCAGGGAGCAGAGCTCTGCTGGGGCCAGGGGAATCCTGGCAGCCCCAGAGCTGAGAGCTGGAAGCTCCAGCTCCAGGACCTTGACAGGTTAAGCCCAGCAGCCCTGGGGCGAGAAGAACCCCAGGAGCCAGCAGAGGGTGGAGCCCCACCAGCAGCTCCAACCTTGGGGACCTGGCCGGGCCATGGAACCCCAGCAGCCCAGGGGGCGACTGTGCAGGCTAGGACTATAACAGAATTTAAGAAAGAGCTAGATAAATTAATGGAGGTTAGGTCCCTAAAAGTCTATTAGCCAAGGGTAGGAATGGTGTCCCTGGCCTCTGATTGTTAGAGACTGGAGATGGATGGCAGGAGCCAAATCGCTTGATCATTGTCTTTGGTCCACCCCCCTCTGGGGCACCTGGCCCTGGCCACTGTCAGCAGACAGCCTACTGGGCTGGATGGACCTTTGGTCTGACCCAGTATGGCCATTCTTATGTTCTTATGTAACCCCAAGGCAGAGCCAGCAGGAGATGGTGCCGATTATTTAAGAGTTCCTGTTGAAGGAATACCAGATAAGAGGGAGTTTACTGTACTTTAGAGGTAACAGAGCAAACTCAAAGCACAACCCTTCAGAGATGTTTAATCGACAGCTGAGAAGTGCCCTGGGCTTTGCAATATAATAAAATACTCCCATTACGCACACACTCGCCAGCAGGAGCTGCCTTCCTCATGTCCTGTTTTTTGCTGCAGCAAGGTCCACCCTGAAGAACCAAGCATTGCTCAAGGTCTTGGCAAGGCTCAGTTATCTTCCCACATGTTGTCATTCAAAGAACTAGGCCCTTAGGCCCTGTTCCCTTTTACTCTAAGGAATGAGTAGGCCAGGACTACTGTAATTCTCCCTAACTGTTGTACCTGGTGTATCTTCTCTCATACCAGCTAGCTGGAGAGAAGCCAGTGATAAGCTAATCACTCACTGGGATTTCATGATTAATTCGCACAGTACACTTGCAGGCATTATCACCTCAGCTGAAAAGAGAGGCTTGTCTTGACTGGAGTTTATTAGCTTGGCTGTCTTGGCTGCTATGAAGCCTGTGAAAAGGTAGTAAGCCAAGTCTTCAAACTTTATTTTCATTTGTGCCAGGCAGCTTTGCATGCAACAGTCACCGGAGGGAGTGGTGTTTGCCGGTGGCATGAATGGTACCATCTGGGATTTAAAAGTTTGTGCTGGTCCTAGGCTCAGGGTAAATTTCAGCCACACTGACAGCGGGCAAGTGTACGAGAGACTGGGTGGGCAGGGCACTCACTGGGACTTGGGACAGTTGGGTTCATTTCCTCAGTCGACCACAGGCTTCCTCGGCAAGTCACTGGGGGTTTGACTGCACCACAATGAAAGACCTGTGGTCAGCCAGGCTCACCTGAGTTGGGCACAAGGAACTCTGGCTACAGGGCTATAAAACTGCAGTGTAGCTGTTTGGAATGGAGCTGGAGCCCAGGCTCTGAGACCCTTGCCCCTCAGGGAACTCTGATCCACTCTGAGCCTGAATATCTTCTATTGCCATTTTATAGCCCCACAGTCCAAGTCCCACAAGCCTAAGCCAATTGAGCTGAGCTCTGACAGTCAGAACCGTGGGTTTTTCTTATTGCAGTGAAGATGCGCCCTTCAGTTCTACTAACCCTGGTCTGACATCGCAGCATAGACACATACTTAGCTTCTTTGTGTCCCAGTTCCCTGCCTGTAAAATGGGGACCAGGGCCCTGCCCTTCTTTACAGGGGCTGTTGCGTGAATAAACTCAGTAAAGCTTGCGAGGTGCTCAGACACGACAGTAGTGGGGCCTGTATATACTAAGAAGACAGCTAGAAGGGACAGAATAAATGACTGCACAGAGATGCTGAATAATGACAGCTGGTTCCAATTTGTAACTTCAGAGGAACTGTAGAATTCACAAGCTCTCCCACCTAACCGCCAAAGACACAAAAGCAGATCAGCTAGAAAGAGCTCTCACTCTGTGGACAGTGCAGCGGACAGCAAGTCACCATTTATTTGGCCTTCTGAAAATGCAAAATTGCAATTGCAATTCAATAGCTCTGTTTTGTTCCTAAAAATCCCATCACTGCTTCCTTCCCCCTCCCCCACCAGCGCAGGGGGTATCAAACCGGTTTACTAGTGACCTCTTTCACTCAGCAAGCGTCTGAGTTCAGCCCCTCCCCACTTATAAATTAAAAACACTTGTTTACAGTAAGTGCTATTGTAAATGCTGGCGGTGCAGAGGGCTTTGACGTGGAAGCTGACAGCTTATGACCTCCCACGTAACAATCGAGTGATCCCCTGAGAGGGGCTGTTGTCCAGTCGGGTTCAGAAAGGGGTTCTTCCCCCCCCCAGGTCTGTAAGGAGCCACTCCATCTACTGTCCTCAATGAGTGAGTGGGTGGGGCCACTGTGCAACCATGGCAACTCTCCCTACCTGTCACGTCACCACGGCAACCACCAGTACCCCACCCAGCCACGTCACCAGGGCAGCCACCACCACCCAGCCATATCACCATGGCCACCACCCATTCCAATATGACCACTCTTACCCCAGTGTGTCACCATAGCAATGACTCACACTGCCATTGCAACTGCCCTCCCAGGTACATTGTCATAGCAACTGCCCTTGGGAACCCTGTAAGGTTCACCCACCCCCCACAGCCATGGTGGCCTGGTGCCCCCTGCACACCCCAGAGCGCACAAGCCTGGAAGGGTTGCCACCACGCCGGGGGGAGACGAAGAACCACCTCACTGCAGTTGTCTATGGGGAATCAGTTTCAACAACTGTACTTGTCCCAGGGCTTGGGCCTGCGATCAGGGCAGGCGGCAGCCGAACAGGCCCAGGCCCTCACTCAGGGTGGGCAACCACAGTCCAGGGTGTCAGGCTTGGTCAGCCGAGAACAGTCAGAGGAGCCCAGGGGAGGTGGGGGGGATTGAACCACGGTGAGCCGGGGCCGGGGTGGGTTGAGCTGTTAGGGGGGGTTAAAGCCCCTGTGTATGCTGGCGGTGGCTGACAGCCGGAGCCCCACGTGTGTGTGGAGGGGGGGGGTGAGCTGGAGTCGTGGCAGGAAGGGGTTGAGCTGGGTATGTGAGGGGTTGAGCAGTGGTGCACCAGGGTGGGGTCCTTGAGTGTGTGTGGGGGGCATTTGGAGCCCCGCGCGCGCTGAGCTGGGGCCGCACAGAGGTTGGGGGGGTTGGGTCCAGGTCCGCGGGGTTTGAGGCTGGGACATGCGGACGTTGGGGCCCTGGCGTGCTGGGAGGTTGGGGCACAAGGTTTGGAGCTGGGTACACGGGGCATTGTAGGAGAGCCCCAGGCATGCGGCTGGAGGCCCCTGCTGGGGGAGGTAAGCTGCGGCACAGGGGGGTGAGCTGGGGCCATGGGAGTGGGGGAATTGGGGGTTGAGCTGGCGGGGTGTTTAACAGGGGTGAACCAGCATGGCTGTTAAGCAGTGCCACTCTGGGCAGCAGGGGGAAGTGGGTTTTAGGCCACCTGGCTGCCTGCAGCTGCAGGAAGCTAGGCAGGCTGAGAGCCCCACAGCTTCACATTGTGTGAAACTTGCATTAGAATGAGTTTTGCGCACCATGAAGCCGCATAAAGTGAGGGATTCCTGTAAAATTAACATTCTGGACATTTACATGTCCAGTATTCTTTGTGTTTTTCTAACCAGACAGAGACCAAACACCAGACTGTCCGGTGCAATACTGGACACCTGGCAACCTTAAGTTCATGACCTGCAGTCTGCAGTAGGGCCAGTTAATCAGGAGTCCTGGCTAAACTCCAAGGTGGGTGTCTGAGTCCCACATTCCTCTTCAGGACCAACTAGAGAGTTATTGCTTTATTTTTATTTCCCCTTCTAAGCTGTGCTGTGCAGCAATGATTTCACCTAAAATTCGCTTGGTCTGTAAGAAATCTGCATTGTGATCCTGTTATCAAATCATGTTCCTCAACCTGTTCAATATAACTTAGTCAGCAAACTTTCTCCGTCAGTTTTACACTGAGACACTCAACTTTCCAATATAAGAAACAGACCAGGGAAAGCAATAGCTATTGTAATGAATATCTGGAAGAAAAGTGAATATTAGCCAGATTAGACATTTATATGAACTGGCATTGACCTTTCTCTGTGTGCTTTGGATTCCCTCCCCATTCAGATGAACTGTTCCTTTCAACCACAGAGTTTGCTTTTAATTCCCAATCAGATGGTTGTAAATAGATATTACCAAAGATTCAGCAAAATATGCAGGCCAGGTGGGATTTTCAAGATTCTCTATGTAATTAGG
This sequence comes from Carettochelys insculpta, assembly GCF_033958435.1. Taxonomy (NCBI): domain Eukaryota; kingdom Metazoa; phylum Chordata; order Testudines; family Carettochelyidae; genus Carettochelys; species Carettochelys insculpta. The sequence goes on along the minus strand of NC_134139.1, from coordinate 8,450,503 downwards.
GGGTACACTGAGTCATTGGCACACCTCTTAAATGAGTTAGGTTCTTTGAAAATTCCACCTGATTAGTTTCTGACATGTAGTTAATCAGAACAGGCCTTAGTATGTGCAAACGTAGTCAATGAGGCAAACCCCTTGCAGTACAGCACAGAGTCTGAAATCTTTTCCTAAAGTATCTGTATCCACCCATCCATCCCCTTTGCAGACTGGCTGCTCTGTGGCTAGGGTGACCATATCTCCCTTTCCCAAATACAGGACAAGGGGATATGGAGGCGGGAGCAGCTGGCCGACCAGTCTGAACCACTGATGGGGGGCAGGCAGGGATCTGCTGGGAGGGTGGCCGCAATACAGCAGGGAGGGGGCTGCGATCAGCTGCTCCCTGGGGGCCAGGAGAAGCCGAGGGATTCCAGCTAGGCGAGGGGTCCCACTCAATACCAACCCCCACAACCACAGCCTCCCCATCCCCCAGCTCAGTGCCAGCCCCCCAACTGAGCCTTCCTGCCCCCCCCAGGTCACTGCCAGCCCCCCAACCGCAGCCTCCCTGCCCCCGCAGGTCACTGCCAGCCACCCAACCGCAGCCTCCCTGCCCCCAGCTCACTGCCAGTTCTCGTGCACCAAACCCACCCCAGGCCAGGAAAACCCCGGCCCAGCCAGGCACCGCTGCTCCCTCAGCACAGGGTCCATGGGGCGGGCGGGGTGTCAGCGCCAAGCCCGGCCGCGCTCACCTTGGCCCCAGTCCACCATGGCTGTGTCCTGCCCCTGCTGGGAGCTGCCGTTACTCTGCCTACGGGGCGGCGGGCTGCCAGGGGGTGGGGGAGGAGCAAGAATGCCAGTCGGGACTCGGCAGCACCCCCCTCACTCTGCTGGCTGGCTGGGAGCATTGTGGTCCGAGCAGCCCTGCCCCCCCGAGAGCCCCAGGCCTGAGCCCACTGGGTTGGCTGGGTTAGACCCCAGGGGGTGAGGACTCATCCTTGCAGCCCCTTCCTCTGGGACCCGGTTCTTAAACTAGTGCAGTGGGCTGGCAGGGCAGGTCCACAGCACGAGGTGGGGTGGCAGCCCAGAGGCACCCCCAGCCAGTCCAGAGCAGGAATCCCTGCTGGCTCCCTCTGGTGTGGCCAGAGAGCACATGATTACTCTCCCTGTGCTGTCCGGCCAGCAGCTGCGCCTGCAGGCCAGCAGGGGGCTGAATATGGGGCAAGTAGCCCCTTTGTTGAAATAAATCGGGACACCTTTCTGCCGCCTGAAATACAGGGCTGTCCTGCCAAAAACAGGACGGATGGTCACCTTTTCTGTAGCATTTGCCCAGACTATTTTTATTTGCATTCTGGTAGCACGCAGGTGCTCCAGTCGCAACTGCGACTGCACTGGTCTAGAACTGTACACACACCGAGCAAGATACAGGCCTTGCCCCCAAATAAACAAATGTAAATAGACAATACAGGCAAAGGATTAGAGAAATGAAATATTATTGGCATGATCCATTTTACTGCCAAGGAACCTGAGGCACAAAGAGTTGAAGTGCCTTGTGGGTTTTACCCATGAAAGCTCGTGACCTAATTTGTTTGTTTCTAAAGTGCCAGAAGACTGCTTGTTGCTTAAGATCTGATAGGAAGCCTGCAGAGGAACTAACAAGCCCGTTTCCTGACTCCCAGTCCAGTGCATTAACTAAAAGGCCATTTGTCCTCTTGGCGAAAGGAAGCTTCGGAGTTCTGTGGCGTTTTTAACAGTTTACAGTTTATGTACTTTGCTCATTCCATTTGCAATTTATCTGTGAGGAGATTTGGGGTGAATATTTGGCCCCGTTTAATTTAATGGCAAAACACTGCTACTGATGTCAATGGGCCAGGACTTCACCCTTAATCTTTTAGAGTATCATTCCTAACTCAAAATTATTCAGTGAATGGCGCACGCTCCTATATTTCACCCCATGTATTGCTCAACTGGTTTGTAGTAGCTAGTGCCGCTGGGATTTTTCTACATAATTAGCAACATGTGGGGTGTGTGTAAGTGGCACATGGTGAGGTTTCTGCTCCAACTGGATAACTTCCATTCCCTCCCTGCCTCCAGGGCTTTCCAGATGACTGTGTGATCACTTCTACAGGGAATGTTGCTGCCAATACCCAGTTCCAAGGAAGCTTCATAATATTTTCCCTTTCTGCTAACACCTTTGCAAACAGAAAGGTGCCTTCCCCGCCCCGCCCCAGCATTGCTAATGCTGGCAATTATATCATGAGCCTTATAATATTTCGTGCTTTTCTTAAAGCTCTAGCTCCTGTAGTCGGGTCATTTTGTGACAATAATCAGCTTTCAAGGAAGGTTCGTGGTGGTGGAGGAGAACTTGCACATATGACCAAAGTGGTTCCTATAGCCTCAAAAAATAAACCAAGTAATGCTCCCCACACCACTACCAAACACAAAGCAAATAAAAAGAACATGTTTTCACAAATCTCATGATTTTTCAGCCAATCTCATGATTTCGCCAGGGGCATGACCAGTGTTCCCCTTCATCTTTTTCATTCATGTGCAGAATAAATTTTGTTATGTGCACCAAGACATGCAGATGTCTACCACCAATAGAAACACTTGCTGCCAGCTGTGGGTGGTATGGGGATTCTACTAATCACTGGGTTGCCCCTGAACTGGGTGGGATAACCAGTATTCCCAATAAAGTGAGTGCTTAGAGGCCAGCTACTTCAAGACAGCCCCAAGCAGATCAACAACAGAAAACCACTTGTCATCGCCTGTAGCCCCCAACTCAAACCCCTACAATGCATCATTAAAAATCTACAGTCTATTCTGGATCAGGATGCTATATTCCAGAAGGCTCTAGGTGACAGGCCTGTCCTTTCCTATAGACAACCTGAGAAAGATTCTCACCAGCAGTCACAGGCTAGGCCACAGTAATGCTAGTCCTGAAGCTTTTCCTTGCAACAAACCTCACTGCCAACTGTCCACATGTTTATTCTGGGGATGCCATCACTGGCCCAAGACATGTTGGTTGCAAGTTCAAAGGCACTTTCTCGTGCACTTCCAGCAACATTATATATGCTATTATGTGCTGGCAATGCCCTGACACTATGTACATTGGACAGCCTGGGGCAAAATGTTTGCCAAAGAATATATGGACACAGAGCAGACATCAAGAAACTCAATACACATGAGCGGGTCAGTGAACACTTCATTGGAGTGGGCCATTCTGTTAAAGACCTGAGCATATGTGTCCTGGAACACAAAGAATTTAACAATAGATCAGAGCGAGAGATTTCTGAGTTAGAGTACATATTCAAACTCGACACATTAACACATGGTAGGAACAGAGACATCAACTACCTCACACATTACAAGGACTGCTTCCCTTCCTTTGATGCTTGTAATTATCTCACACAGGACAATTAACGTTCCCCCACCTCCCACCCCCTTCCTTCAATCCTGTTTGATGTGACAGTTTTTATTGCAATTTGTTTTGGTCCTCTGTGCTTATAAATGTTAATTTGTATTGGAAATGAAATTGATCTGATGAAGTGGATGTGTCCCAAGAAAGCTCATCACCGAATAAATCATTTTGTTAATCTTTAATGTGCTACATTTCTGCTGCTTTGTTTTGCTGGTGTGGCTGTTCAGGAGAGAGTCATATGTTGCCAAGATGATTAGGGTAGCGCTCACAGCTAGGATTTTTGTTTTTACTTGTGGTGCACATGGCCTTGCCTCTGTGCACAAGACAAAATTATTCCACACAGAGATGGAAAAAGGCTGAACATGGATGGAAAAGATTAAAGGAAGTCTTGGCATGACTTAATTTTTGAAGGCTTGGGGTTGGCAATGCTATGTACAATCAGCTGCAGAGAACAAACAAAAGGGACGAACCAAATTTTGCACAAATTGGAGCTTAACATCAAGCTACTGCACTCCTCTGTGGGCACCCAAATAAGGGGTTCTCTGAAGTGATGAGCCCAGCACTTCCACTGATTTCAGTGCTGCTGCTTGCCTGGCAACATCTAGAATTCAGGGTGTTCTCAATGGGATGCGTCCTGCTTCCCCTGCTATTCCCACAATGTCTGGATTTTTGGACCATAAGAGCGAACAGCAAGAGCTGTCTGTTTACTCAGGCTTTTCCTGAGTGACTAGCATGGGTTTCTTGGGGAGGCTGGGAACTCCTGTTCCAAGCTGTTTTCTGTCAGTTATTTTTGCTGCTGTCACATGGGAGTGGTTTATTGCAAATTCAGCTAGAAATGGGCACATACTTTTTGCAGGGCGTAACAATGATTAAATAAAAAGCCTTGAATGGGCCATAACCAAGAGATACAAACAGAGGTGGGGCCAGATCCTTTAGCTGGTGTAGGTCACTGTAACACTATTGACTTTAATGGAGTGTTGCTGAGTTCCACCAACTAAGGATCTGTGTTTGGCATTTATTTAAATATTTCCAACCATAACAAGTGGCTGTCAGGATCAGGATGGATGCAAGGAAGCCCATAAGAGGTTGTTGTGAAATCTTGTGTCTTGTGGGAAGGAATGGGCCAAATAGCTGGATGCATACTGAGGCCCCTTTCCAAAATGGGCGTGCATCTAAAAGCTGGAGTGATGCTTCATTTGCTGGGAGCCACACCATGTATGTTTGGAATTTGCCATGGTGCCGATGAGTGCATGCAGAAAAACATGTATGCAGAAGATTCACTATGGCCAAGCAGGCACATGTCTCCATGAAAATGTAACCTTGATTCTTAGCCAGGATCAAATTAGAAGCTGCCATGACAGGGAATCACTGCAAAGAGGAGGCATTTATTAACAAAAGTAGCTATTCATCCTAGACAAACAAACAGATAAATACAGCATGAGTTCCTGATTGGTCTTTCTTGCTTACCATGTTGTGTTGGACCTCTTTCTTGCTTACTATGTTACGAGGGTCTCAGGCATTATAGTCCTGGGGGCTGCATATGTGCATTCGCACAGCCTCTCTCTGCAGTAAGATAAATAATAATAAAAGTAAACGCACAGGAGACAAACATTCATCTTGTGGGGGAAGGCCTGATTCTGATCTCATTACGCCATCTTGACCCCAGTGTGCCTGCATGGCCTTCAGCTGGGTGACCCGTGAGTTTCATCTCTCTGAAATCAGATTCACTGCCTCCAGAGGTGGGAAAAGTACCCAAAAAGTTACTTGTGTAAAAGTGCAGCTGCTTTCATTTCTTGATACTTGAGAACACTCAAGATGTGATGTGATATGTGTGTGTGTGTGTACTTTCACTCAAGTAGTTTTGGCACGGGTGATTTTACTTAAATACATCCCCTCCCCCAGCAGCCATACTTTTACACAGATAACTTTCTGGATACTTTTTCTACATCTGACTGCCTCTGTGGATAGTATAAATCATGGCAAATATAGTCTGATCCCAGAGCATTTGAGTCAGAAAGCGTCAGCTGATGTATTCTGCTCATTCCATCCATAAGCTCAGGCAGCAAAATACAAATGGCAAAACTACAAACAACCGAAAAGGACAGGAGTAATTTTGTCTTACTCACTGCAGATCTAAACGTTTTGATCACTCAGTGCTGCTGGTGAGTTCCGACAACACATAGTGGTGACGTGTGTGTGTGTGAGGGAATCCTTTGGCTCTTACCAGTATTTTGTATAGTGGCTTGATTTTATTTTGTTTATGTAATGGGCAAAAATCACTATAAGAATGATTGTGAAAGGTGCTCAAATTGATATTCTGCCACCTACACTGACATTGAATAGGACGCTAATTGGCCAATAGCCCCATTGCAGTCAATGAAGCTACTTGCAGAGGAACGTACTACTCAACGTGAATAAAAACAACGAGAAGTCCTGTGGTATCTTATAGACTAACAGATATTTTGGAGCATAAGCTTTCGTGGGCAAAGACCCACTTTGCCCACAAAGCTTATGCTCCAAAATATCTGTTAGTCTATAAGGTGCCACAGGACTTGTTGTTTTTGAAGATACAGACTAACACGACCTCTCTGATACTTGTCAGTGTGAGTAAGGATCTCATGGTCTGTACATAAACAGAAAATTATTCAGCCCTTTTTCCAAAACAATAGCCCATGTATGTCATTCAAATATTGGAACTGAGGTGTTATAGTACATATAGCACATGAGTACAAGGTGAGTTGGTAGATACTGATATAGATACAGTGCCTCGCAGGGGTGTCCTCTTTTTTTGAAAGTTCACATACAGCAACCCTGCATAACTTCCTGACTGAATCAGACCCAAAGTCCCTGTAATCTGCTGTCTCTAGCACAGGCCAGCACTGGATGCTTCAGAGAAAGGTGTAAAAATCTCACAGTGAATGGATGTTGAGTACTCTTTTCCACTTCAGGCCTCTTCCTTACCACTAGCAGATAAAGATTGACTTAAGCCCTGAAGCATGAGGTTTAAAATCCCTTCCACAATTGTTATCGTTAACAGTACTGACATGGAAACAGAGAGGTAGCTGTATTAGTCTGTATTCTAACAAAACAAAATAGCAGAAATGTAGCACTTTAAAGACTAACAAAACGATTTATTTGGTCATGAGCTCTCTTGGGACAGACCTACTTCATCAGAGCAATAACATTTCCAGTACAGACTGACATCTATAAGTACAGAGATCAAAAAAAAAAAGTGAAATAAAAACTGACAAATCAAGTGCATAAGACTGAAGGAGGGGGGTGAGGGGTGGGAGATATTAAGTGTCTTGCCTGAAATAATTACAAGCATCAAAGGAAGGGAAGCAGTCTTTGTAATGCGTGAGGTGGTCGATGTCTCTGTGCATAACAAGTGTTAATGTGTTGAATTTGAATATGCACTGACATGGGATATTCTGGTTCTCCCTAGAAGCGTCCAATCCCCCTTCCTTTTGTCTTTTGAATGTTAGAATATTAAAGCGACAGTGCTATGTTGCATTGATTCTTAAATTAGTAAACTATCCAGATGGGAAATGATTTCTCCTTCGGTTACTCATCTATCATCTATTACTTTTCAGCCAGCTAGATTTTGGCTTACTCTAGCAGATGAAATGCCATCATCATCCAATTACATTGGCAGCGCTAACCTACCTTTAGCACATATTTAGTTAAGTGGGGACGGTGTGGAACTGCCAAGTGCATGCACTATTATTTTAAATGACTTCTAAAGGGGCACTGCAGGCTGAAATATAGGCAGTGTAAAACAAAATGATTTGAAATAACAGCTAGTATTGCCCTGGGCTTTAAATTGTTCTGTTTCTGTGTTTTTACAGATCACATTCTCCTATTTTAAAAAGTATTTCTCCCTCTTGCAGACCTATAGGACAGATGCACACAAACCACAGGGAAACCAGACAAGTCTTTTGGGGAAACAGAATGCTGTAATATATAAAAAAGTGTAAAAACTAAAAACAATAGAAGATTTTCCTTCTCAGCCCTCTCTCAGTTGTAGTTGCTCACAGCGTTGCTTGTAACAGTAGGAGGTAGAAAAAGTTCAGGCATCAATGTGATTTTTAAGTTGATGGTCACTTAGGGGAGATATTTTGGGTAGCAAGCAAATGCAAACAGTTCTCAGACTTTTCATATATTGGGCCTAATACAGAGTTAGCAGAATCTGCAGGTACAAAATGCTATTGAAGTCAAAAGCAGCACACTTGGTTGGGAGGCAGTGTGGGGTAGTGGCTAAGGCAGGGGTTGCCAACCTTTTTTTCATTGGGAGCCACATGGCAATTTTTTATATGTTCCAGGAGCCGAACACAAAATAGCTCCAAACTCACCCGCTCCATCCCCAGGCTTAACCCCTTGCTGCCCCCCAGGTTTCAACCTTAACACCCCCCCACACAGCCCCAAGATACCCCCCAACTTAACCCCTCTCCCTAGCCCCAAGCCACCCCCAAGCTTAAACCAAGCTGTCCCTGCCGTGCTTTATGTGTGGGGAGACAGAGGGCTGGAGGAGCTGCGCACCCACCTTTTAAAGAGAGCACCGCCGGCAGCTCTGCAGGCAAAAAAATGGCTCTGCGGGCCAGATTCTGGCCCACGGGCCACACTTTGGACACCCCGGGGCTAAGCACACTAAGACTCCGTACAGCTGGGTCTGTTCCTGGCTTTCAGGTGACTGTGTGGCAACTTTAGACAATGCACATCTGTTCCTTGGTTTCCCCATTTGGAGTAATGGTACTGATCTCTTTGCAAAGCATTTCAAGATCTACTGATGATGTTGTTATTTTATATCGGATCTAAATTTGACCGGATCACTTTACGTAACTTCCTAGCTTGCAAAGGCCAAATAAAGCTGAGGAATGTACACACACATTCCTGCTGATTTATGCTTGATGAGCTCAGCTCTCTGGAGACCCACTGCCCGGGTAGAAGGAGTGTCATACTCTGGCTTAGATACCTTTGGAAATTCCCTACATAAGTATCTTCCTAGAAGTTAATGTCAGGCTATTTCTGATGTTTGACGCTCAAGTTCCCTTAACGCCAGCTCCATTTACTGTATCACACTTCTCTTTCTGGCTACAGTTACACTCCAGCACTCTGTCAACAGAAGTCACTGTTGGAAGAGATTTCCCAACCAAACTTCTGTCGACAGAGTGCAGCCGCACACAAAAGCCGATCAGAAGAGCACTCTGCTCTGTTGACACAGCACCCAGACTGCCTGGCTGCTCTCTCGACAAAACAGGCAACCCAAAGCTTTGAGGCAGAACACGGTTGGTGAAAGTACTGTGTTTTGTCAAGATACTGTTGACGAAGCCCATTTTGTATGTGCACATGCCCTGAGTTTTGTCAACAAAACCAGGGCTTTGCTGGCAAAACTCACTAGTGTAACTGTAGCTTCTGCATGTAAATTCACAGCCTGATCCTGCAGTCATCCTGCAGGCAAAGCTTCCACTGCCTTGATCAGTGCCAGTAAGAGTTATTACACAGATTCACGCCAGCTGAAGATCTGGACCCTGATGTTTAAGTAGTCTAATCTGTACGTGCAACCATGGCAACTGAGTGTTCAAGGCAGACAAACAACTGAAGGCATAAAGTGCTGCTTGTTTAGGGCCCAATCCCGTAAGCCCTCCTTTCCCAATCTAGTCTCGTTGAGGACAATAGGCCAGTTCATGGAGTGAGCGTTCGCAGAGTTTTGCATGAGCAATGAACGCAGAGTTTTGCATGAATGCATGTAATGGATGCAGACTTAGTATTTAAGGGACCGATCCTGAAAACCTCCAGTGTCTTGCATCATGTATTAGTCATTTACAACTGTGCAACAAAAGGGCTAAATAATACCTGCCAGAATAGTAATGTTTTAGACCTGTTTTGCAAAGGAGTAAATGGCTATGCATGGTGCCAGGCAATGGTGGACCATGCTTTATGTAAAGGAAAAATTCCTCCCACTAGCCACTTCATTGAATAGTATTACATTGCGGGATGATTTTATCAGAGGGTTAAATCCATCCCAGGGAATGGAAGGCCAATGTTCATGGGGCTATATTAACACACGGATGCGGCTGCTCTGCTTGCTAGGGGGACGGTCCCAAGAAATGCACTGCAGCTCAGTGTTCTGGCCTCTGCTGAGAGCGGTGGAATCCATCTTTAGCAGAGGTGTTGTTTTTTAGACTCTCCAGAGTGATTTCAAAGAAGTCATAAGGATTGGGAAATCTTACCTGGTCCAGCTCCCTCTTCTAGGGATAGTCAGTAGCTTGCAAACAAGAAAATTAACTCAGGAGTTGTCATTTCTTTGGGATGTGGTGCTGAGTTATTTGCAGCTCCAATGCCAGGGCTAGTGCAGGAAATTGTGTGTTTCTGCTCTTCCTGAGTTTTTGGTAATTGCAAAAGACAGTTCTTTGACCTTTTACCACCTCGCAGAGGTGCCCGTGAAGCTTGGTTAATCTAACACAGATATTTGGACAATGTTTCAGCAACACAGCCACATTTTCTGAGGCTTGAACCAGCACTTTTACTTATGCCTGTTACACAGTAATCAATGGGAGCCTGTGTATTCAGAAGGAAATGCATAACTGATCAACAAAATAGAATATTGTCCAGCTACTGGAAATGCCTGACTTAGTGCATGCAAAATTCAGTATATCTGACTCGGTTTTTGCTATTGCCTGGCCATCCTTACAAGCTTCATTTCAGATGAGAATTATTCCAAGGTGTCTTTTCTATTTTTCCAAAGACAGTAATCAAAATTAATTGTTACTGTTTTATCCAGCAAGAAATCACAAAAGTTTCCTCAAGCATCCAGAGATATAGCAGTGAGATTCTACTGCCACAGTGAAGTTCTTGGTTAATCTCTTGTCTGTACTAACCCTCACCGTTGATTGAACCCGTATGACTTCAGCTATGCAAATAGCAGAGAGACAGCATTTGGAAATCGGTTTATTGCATTTAAGCAGACACAATGCATTGATAACTGGTGGATCCAACATCGAAGAGCTGATCCCTGGCATAGTAGATATAAGCCCTTATTCTTGCTGAAAATTGTTATTTTCAGAGAAGAAAAGCTGTTTGTTCTTGGCAGTTACAAAGGGGAAATGTGCGTAGATGTTGTGGACCACATTTTACAAGAATTTTGGGCTAGAGCAGTGTATATTAATTGCCTGTTCCCTGGCCACACTGAATTTTTAAATTTATTTAGTTTTGGGTAGATCCAACATGAATGTTCTTTGTACAATAAAAGAATTTTGATCAATTTGACCTGAAACAAAATTTTGTTTGAGACTCATTTGTTTTCCTCTTGAAAAAGTTTTAAAGTGAAGTAAAAATTGCAAAATAAAAGTTCTTTCAAATTAGACAAAGTTTCATTTTGAAAATGTTGCAACGTTTTGATTTTCTTGATTTTTTTTTTTAAATTTTTCAACCAAATCTCTTCAACAGATTTAACAGAAATATGCAGAAAATTTTCAGTTGACCCAAATCTTCATTCTTCCAGTGGGAAAAAATAGTTTCAGCCAACAAATTTCACCCAGCTCAATTTTGGACTACATCTTGTATGCTACCAAAACAACATGAACAAATTCCTTTGAAGTTGCATTATGAATGCATTGATTCGTAATTGCATATCCTTTCTCCATAAGAGAAAGAAGTTTTCCTACTCACTCACATGGATACCAAGCACACTGCGTTTTTCGTGACTGGGTATTCCTCTGTTTGCAAGCTCAGCATGTTTTTCATTAGGAGAATTGCAAATGAGAACTAAATGTCCTTGGTCAGCAAAGAGTAATTCCTTTGGTGGAGACAGGAAGCCCACAATGAAGAGAATTTTGCATCATCACACTTATGCATGGCACTGGCAAAAAGTTATGAAAAACACTCTTTGAAAAGTGAATTGAGGGCTAGATCATACCACCCTTACTCTGCTGGGTGAGCACTTCATTTGAAAGGGATGACTTGTGAGGAAGTGCTCACCAACAGGAACAAGGCTTGCCCACTCTAGCTTTTAGTGTTTGTGACAAATGCTAGGCTAACAGCCGTGGGGGTCGCAAGCCGTCCTTATTGACGGAACAGGGGGATGGCACAAACAGGGCCAGAGCAATAGCTTCCATCTTGCATGCAACCTCAGTGACTGAAGCAGGAACCTCCAGACCAGTGGTTCCCAACCTTTTCCAGACGGGGACCCACTCTGACAATTCCGGAAGACTTGGTGACCCAAGGCAATTCAAACACGCAGGCGTGGTGGGGGAGGCCAAGCCATAACTAACTAATTTTGCACCTGAGGCAAGAATATAAAATTACACCCCTCGTGTATATATGTTCATGGTAGTTATTTCACAGAAAAAAGGGAAAAGACATTAATAATAATAAAATAATAATACTGTATTTATTATAGTGAATTGCTATTTTTTTATTATAGTTTATCTGGATTGTGGTGGGGAAAAGACTCTCATTCCCAAACTGCTCTCCCCTCCCACTGCCCCAGCTTAAACTGCACACTCAGAGGCCAGAGGGGCTGGGGCAAGTCACACTCGAGCTGGAGGGGAGTCACACTCCAGGTCTGGGAGGGTTGGGGGTCACACTCAGGGGCTGGGGAGAGTCACACGGGCTGGGGGGCTGGGAGGATCACTCTCAGAGGCTGGGGGGCTGAGTGAGTCACACTTAGGGGCTGTGGGAGATACAAACAAAAATGAAAACTGACAAATCAGCTACACAGAGCAGAAGGGGGGCAAAAGGGGAGAAGGGTGAGGGGTGTGAAAATTACTTACTGCAAGAGTCTGTTAAGTGATTTGCCTGGGATGCCTACGAATATCAAAGGTGGAGAACCTGTCTTTGTAATACGTAATTGCTTCTCTATTGATAGTGTTGAAGCACAAGGCTTCTCTGAGTTTAGGCAGCTAACATTCAGCTTTATTGAATTCAATAAGGCAACAGATGAGCCAAACTGGACACTAGTAAAACCGAGTCCAGCAAGGCTGCTTGATGAAGCTAACTCTGGTATTTTATACCCTTCCACAAACAAGCCCAGTGTCAGAGACAATTAGTAAGAGAATCGTAAATCACTTTCCAAAGAGAAACCGTTATCAGCAAGGAAAAACAGTTACAAAGGAGCTGGATCCCCAACTCCAAACAGTTTGTTAACGCATTCCATAGAGCTCATCCTCCCGGCCATTCCCAAACAGGTCAAGGAAAGGACAGGCTCCTGTGTGCATGCAGCAGAAAGGGGTGTGAAATGGCTTCTATACAAGATGGCTTCCACAATAGAGATAGCCGCTGCATGTGGCAGCATTAAGGAGCTGCAAATGGCTTCTTTAAGAGTCACATTCAGCTCCAACCTGCTGGCAAATCTAACAAATCTAATCGTGACCCAAGTTTGCATCCCAACCCGTAGGTTGGGAATCCCTGCTCCAGACCTAAAAGCAGGAGATGCTACAGCTTGAGAGCCCAGCCTCTCTGATGAGGGGCTGTGACAACTCATGTCTTTTCTAGCTCAGCACAGAGCAGGACCAGTTCCACACACTCCCACTCGGAGAGGTGGCATAAGAACACAGCTATCAAAAAGATTTTGAGACACTCAGATACTACAATAAAGAGGGCCAAGTTAATGCCAGAGTTAGCACAAAATGTGTACAGCGTGCAGTAGTTTAATTTTTATAACTCTTCCGGGAGTTTTATTAGGCTGTCCTTTTTGTTGTAACTGGAAATTCAAGACTATGGCTGTGTCTACACTTGGACAAAACTTTGAAATGACCATGCTAATGGTCAAGTCAGAGAATACTGATGAGGTGCTGAAATGAATATTCAGCAGTTCATTAGCATGCCGCCGGCCATGGCACTTTGAAAGTGCCACGTTTTGCTCTTGCGTGGCTCATCTACATGTGGGTCCTATTGAAATCCCCTCATTCCTGCCATCAGCTGATAGGAATAAAGGGATTTTGACATTTGCAGGATCCTTTTGAAAAGGATCCCCATGTAGACGAGCCACGTGTGAGTGAAACGCGGCACTTTCGAAGTGCTGCAGCCAGCAGCATGCTAATGAGGTGATGAATATTCATTCCAGCACCTCATTAGTATGCTTCAATTTGGCCATTAGCATAGCCATTTTGAAGTTTTGCCCAAGTGTAGACGTAGCCTATAAGCATATTGCTGGCTTCAGGGTTTTGCAAACCTGACTGTCAAAAACTCAACATTCTTTTGGAGCTTATATCAGTCCATATCTGAATCTGGATAATATTTGCATTGAGACAAGTTTAAGGAACTGAAAACATAGGAGGAAGCAGTTTTACATTTGCAATGTCAGCTGACTGCATAGCCTGTCTTAAGTGATCTTTGCTACTACTTGGAAACCACACTCACGTTTCCATTCTTGGGACTGTCAGGCACCATTAAAGAGCTGGGAGGTTTCACTGGGTGTCAAAGACATCTGCAAGCTTCATAAAGAGCAGAGTTTTCCAGAAGAGACCTCCATGATAGCCACGTTTTCTAGCTGTAATTCATGGCTTTCAGTCATATTGTGTTTATGTCATGCCTGGCTTATTCCCACAGGACTATGTGGAATGGGCCATTCTGTTAAAGACCTGAGAATGTGTGTCCTGGAACACAGAGAATTTAACAACCGATTAGAGCAAGAGATTTGTGAGTTAAAGTACATATTCAAATTTGGCACATTAACATGTGGTCTGAGTAGGCAGTCCATCATGTCCGAAGATGTCTTGAGCTTGTGCAGCCTCATCAGCTGTGGACTCGCATGAACAGAGACATCAACTACCTCACGCATTCCAAGGACTGCTTCCCTTCTTTGATGCTCGTAATTATCTCAGACAGGACAATTAACATCCCCCCGCGTCCCACCCCCTTTCTTCTATCCTTCTATCTATCAGTGGGTTTGTCTGTTTTTATTGCAATTTTTTGTTCTTTTTGGTCCTCTGTACTTATAAATATCAGTCTGTATTGGAAATGAAATTGATCTGAAGAAGTGGGTCTGTCCCACGAAAGCTCATCACCAAATAAATCATTTTGTTAGTCTTTAAAGTGCTACATTTCTGCTGCTTTGTTTTATTCCCACGGGAGTGTTGTAAGTATTGATGAATCTGTGCACAACACTTTGAAGCTGAAAAGAACAGTGCCAGCAGTAAGAATTATTATTATTCACCCAGAAGCATTATAAAGGACTTTACATAATGTCCACCCCAGTCTAGATAATACTTATTCCTGCATCAGTGCAGGAGGGACTGGCCTAGATGACCTACTGAGGTTCCTTCCAGTCCTACTTTTTTATGACTCAGTGATTCTGTATTAGCAAGACAGGGGGAAGTTAAGAAAGAAACTGCATTTTTCATAATGAGTTGATTTATTTAACTTCCTGCAATTATAGGGGGAATTTTAGCTGGTCAAAATGATCCCTCAAGTTGGAAGTAGACACGGATAACAAAGCAGATGGCTTCTCTGTCAAAAATGCTAAATGAATAAACTCATCTGTATCCCTCCCTTGCACAAAACCATCCCTTACCTATAGGTCACAAAAAGCTAGACTCAGTGGGCCAGCTTTGGCCCCCATTGGGTATGTTTACAAGGCAAAGAAAAACGCTTTGTGCCTGCTGACTCCACCTTGTTGGCCTCAGCAGGCTGTGGGGCTGTTTCATTGCTATGTAGCTGTATAGGCTGGAGCCGCAGACTGAGTTCTAGGACTCTCCCACCTTGCAGGGTCCTACAGCCAGGGGTCCAGCCTGAGCCCAGATGGCTACCCAGCAGTGAAACTGCTCTGCAAGCCTGAGCTGGCTGGCACGGCCCTGCCACGTGTGTCTCTTTGCTGGCAGACCTACCCTCTAAATTCTGATTATGCCACTCCAGTAGATCAATGGTGTCTTTCAGTGGCTTTGAGGCAGCAAAACTCCTTTCGACTGACCTCACACCCACACCTTCTACCCCTTAAACATAGGAGGCCAAGCTGCATGGGTTAGGCTGGAAGTAAGGAAGGATGGGGCTGAAGCATGGTACAGTCTGATGATCCTGGCCTGCTAAATGGCTGCTTGAAAGCCACGATCTTCCACTGCCATTAAGAGCAGCCTTGGGGCTGCTCTAGGCTATGTTAAGGGACAGGTTGGCCCTCAGCTGTCTCCAGGATCAGATGTGTGAAAAGCTGGGATTAAACTGCCTCTGACCCACCCACACCCTTGCTATGGTGCCACTGGGGATCTAAGCCCAAATGCACAGATTCTGAGCAAGTTAGTATGAAACCCATTCACCTCCAAGCCCACTTCCCACACAGTTTGCTGGTATCTGGCTACTGCAGCAGTTGCTTGTTCATTTGGCTCACGATCCTGTCTAAGGCAGCCAGTCAGCCATTTTACTGCTGTAGCTCACTGGTCTGATCCGAGTTATTTGGAGTGAATCCAGAAGACAAGCCGCCACATGCGTCTTTCAGTTCTACCCCTCATGCATACAGAAGACAGCTGCCCTGGAAAGCTCACTGCAGTGTAGGAGACTGATCCTCGTGTACACCCAGCGAGCAGATAGCCAAAGATGTCCTACAGACATATAACACATGAAAGGCAAAGAACCAAGTTGCTGGACCCTGACCAATAGGTCATTTGTCCTTTGTTCCTTAATTCTGCCAATACTGTTGGTTGCTTGGAGCCTGTGACACATGGCCCAGAGATAAATGTATCCCCAGAAGAGCTCACTCGCTAGAGACTTGTAATGCACTATGCCCTCTTGATGAAGGCTGCAGAGAGGAGCAGCTGGACAGGTACCAACACAGAGTAACTCCCTCCCTAAAAACCAATCAGGCCCCACAAACGTGCTATCCCTGCCCTTGGTTCCTGTTGCAGTGTTGGCACTGATCCTCTGGCAGCCTCCCTGAGCTGCTTGAGGCTCGAAAAAGCTGTAGTGCGTGAGTCCATGAAAGCGCTCCACGCAGAAGGCACATGAACTCAGGAGTGAGGGGGCAGCAGAGAGACGGATGGCAGGGGTCAGCCACTTAGCCCTGCTGGCAGGTAGAAAGTGGGCATCTGGCACTCAAGCAAAAAGAGCCACCCAGTGGCGGAGGTGGTGGTTCAGAAGTTTCTTTAATAGTAAAAGGGGGCTCTGAGGTCGGGCCCAGGGTCAGATCCCTCAGGCTGTGGGAGTGGCTGGGTGGTCATGCCAGAGAAAGTCCCAGATAAAAGCACACTGTAAGGGACACCCGTGGAAACAGCAAGAAGTCCTATGGCACCTTATAGACTAACAGGTATGCTGGAGCGTAAGTTTTCATGGGCAAAGACCCACTTCGTCAGATGCATGAGGTGGGTCTTTGTCCACGAAAGCTTATGCTCCAAAATTCCTGCTAGTCTATAAGGTGCCACAGGAATTCTTGCTGTTTTTGAAGATACAGACTAACTTGGCTACCGGTCTGATACTTGTCACCATGGAAACAGGTGTATGGAGCTGCTGCCATTATTGTGTGAGGACCCGAGGGGCCATTGCACAGACAAAAGGTCAGCCTCCATTTTGGGAGGCAGGACTCTGGGTGGCAGCGGGCAGATCTGTGACAAGTAATGTATGGACAACAATCAGGTCATTGTTCAGAACCAGCTCCCCATGCTGTAACAAGAGCCCAAGGCAAGGGGGAGGTCTCTCCCATCTAGTCCAGGAGGCGCAGAGCTGTAGGGGAAATTTCTTTCCTCAGGCAGGGATAAGAGAGCTCCACTCTTTCTCGAGCGAGGGCGGAGTTTTGTTTCTCTCCTCCCCTCCTTTTCCTACTCTCCTTTAATTTAATCCCTCAATATTCAGATAGTACAAAGCGATTTAAGATGAGCACCCAAATCTGAACCAAGATCGAAAACAACCTTTGATGTCTGTCCCCAGTTAGCAATTAAACAAACAAAAACTGCTTGTTTGTGCGTTTCAGTATTATAGTGATTGCAAATGAATGGAAATGATCTTCCAGGGGACCAGATCACTGGCTGGTGGGAGTCCACATGGCTCCCTTGAACTCAAGAGTGTTACGTCAGTTGAGGACCTGTGCATTGACTGCAATCTGCTAGTGATGATTTATTTAGGTCAGCATCTTCTCAGGGTGTGGTGAGACAGACACCACCCCATGGCCTTCATCAGGGGTCAGCAACCTATGGCTCCAGAGCCACATGTGGCTCTTTAAAGAGCCACTTGCAGCTCCGAGTGCTGCCACCGCTGACTCCTCTTGTGGCTCCGGAGGTTACTGCCTCTTAAACGAGAAAACTAAATTCAATTGCCCGCTGTTAAACCTACCGAATTTAGGGTTTTTTTTTTTTTTCGTTTTTTGTTTTGTTAAAGTGGTGGCAGCCTCCAGAGCCACTGAGCAGTCAGCTGCGGCGGGGAGCCTCAGAACAGGAAGCTGCAGCGGGACAGGGAGCTGCTCCACATGGGGGAAGTCTAAGCCTGCAGGAGATCTGTGGGGAGGGGCAGCTGAGCTTGCCCCTGCTGGAGCTGCACAGCCGGACTGAGAAGAAGTGGGTGGGGGTAGCAGCAGGCGGTCGGCAGCAGGCATGGAGGAGCTATTTGCACTAAGGTGAGTTAATCCCGGGGGTGAAGGGGACAGGTCTGGGGCTGAGAAGGGTTAATCCTGGGGATGGGGGGTAGGTTTGCGGGATGGAGAGTAAAGCTTGGGGTCAGGGAGAGGATTTGGGGGCTGAGGTGGGTAAAGCCTGGAGATGGGCGTAACTGAACTTTCTAACTGTACAAATCATTGTGTGTGCGCTGTTCTTAAAAGAGAGGTGAGAAAAAGTATGGTTTGATGTTATTTATTAAGGACGGTTTCGTATTCACGTGCACTGCAGCTCTTGAAGTATTGATTTTGTAACTGAATTGATAAAAATGGCTCTTCTCGCTATTTTGATTGCAGACCTCTGGCCTAGATTGTAATTCTGTGCTGCTTAGATTGTGTTGGACAGGCTCAGGAACCAAATGAGGAAGTGTAGTGGCTGCTACCTTCACCCAGCCATTGGGGAGTGAACCAGGAACTTCCAGATTTAAAAAGCATGTGCTATTTCAGCTTCAGCTAACTTGCCAAGGCACCAGGGATGTGACCTGTGTAACTCAGAGCTTCCGTGGATCTGCCCAGCAGCAAGAGCAATTACCTGAAAAGCTACATATCACTCAACCAAATGTCAAATGAACTGGGAAGTGAATATATGGCCAATTCAGTGTATGAAAAAAAAAACCCCAAAACCGTTAAACAAAACTAAACGTATTGGAATGTCAGCACCACAGCTCCCCTTTCCTGCAATGTGATTTGCAGGAAATTTATCTATTTAATCAAAGCCATGCTATAAAAAAAACTCAAAATAACTGGTAGCATTGTTGCAAATGGCAGTGTGTGTGTGTGTGTGTGTGTGTGTGTGTGATTTGCGTGTCAGATATTTGCAATTAATTCTGTGCTCCCTAGGGCCCCTGGGTGTCTGTTTCACCTGCAGAGTAGGTTAGTAGCTCTGCAACGTTGCTGTTTTCATTAGCCTGTTAACTGCAAGGTCATCCTGAGCTCACATTGGTGCAATCTGATATAGAGAACTAGATAAACTTAGGTGATGGGGTCGGAGCGTGACAAGATTTTATCAGGTGAATCTTTTGAGAGCATAAGCGAAAGGAGAGAGAACGGGAAATGTTCTTTTACTGTATAATAGCAGTCATGCTTAGAACTTGCAAAGCCCTGAGCGTGGATTATGCAGGGCAAAGCAATAGGGAGGCGTTTATGAGGAGAGTAGGGTTATGTCGACATGGAGGGTGTACAAAGGGGTCCCAAAATAGCTGCCTTTGGCTAAGCAACATATCCATTGTCTCGAAAGAGTTTTCAAGATAACAGGCACGCTGTTCTGGCATCCCTGGAAACTTCATCGCAGGAGGGGTGCAGGAATGCCTCGAAATAGGGCTTTATTTTGGCATGTTCCAGGGCCGTTTAGACAGCACCACATGCCAAAATAGCCTATTTTGAAAACAACTCAAAATAAGCTACACAATTTGCACTATGCAAATTTCATGGCTGATTTCAAGCTTACGGCGCCGTGTAGACGTAGCCTAGCTGACAGGAAGAGAGAGTATGAGATTCAGTTCAGGTCACTGAGCTGAAGCTGAGTATTGCTATTTGCAACATACACCCACGGCTGATGTAAATCAGCATTGTTCCACTCAAGTCAGCAGCACCACACTGATTTACACCTGCTAAGGGTCTTGATTTTTATGGCGTTAGTTTTCCTTTTTCCAATCGCAAATGGAAATGTCTTGGCATCTCAGCTGGTCAGGGTTAATTCTTCTGCTCTAGCTCCCTTCCCAAATATGATAAAAAAGAGTCCATCAGTGAGATGGAAGAGAGACAGCCAACTTTGCCTGTGCTGTTATGCTGCTTACTCTGGGGCTCCTGGGCGTCTTTTGGAAGCATCATTGCTAGAACCTAGATTCCCCTGGTATATAAAAAGCAAAGGTTAGCACTATATGGCTACGTCTACACGTGCATGCTACATCGAACTAGCTTATTTCGATGTAGCGACATCGAAATAGTCTATTTGGATGAATAACATCTACATGTCCTCCAGGGCTGGCAACGTCGACGTTCAACTTCGACGTTGGGCAGCACCACATCGAAATAGGCGCTGCGAGGGAACGCCTACATGCCAAAGTAGCACACATCGAGATAAGGGTGCCAGGAACAGCTGCAGACAGGGTCACAGGGCGGACTCAACAGCAAGCCGCTCCCTTAAAGGGCCCCCTCCCAGACACACTTGCACTAAACAACGCAAGATCCACAGAGCCGACAACTGGTTGCAGATCCTGTGCCTGCAGCATGGATCCCCAGCTGCGGCAGCAGCAGCCAGAAGCCCTGGGCTACGGGCTGCTGCACACGATGACCATAGAGCCCCGCAGGGGCTGGAGAGAGAGCGTCTCTCAACCCCTCAGCTGATGGCCGCCATGGCGGACCCCGCTATTTCGATGTTGCAAGACGCGGATCGTCTACACGTGCCCTACTTCGACATTCAACTTCGAAGTAGGGCGCTATTCCCATCCCCTCATGGGGTTAGCGACTTCGACGTCTGGCCACCTAACGTCAATTTGAACTTCGAAATAGCGCCCAACACGTGTAGCCGTGATGGGCGCTATTTCAAAGTTGGCGCCGCTACTTCGAAGTAGCGTGCACGTGTAGACACGGCCTATGAGATAAACAAGACTCCCTGTTGCCAGTGCAGGGCCAATGACTCAGTATTAAATAGTTCTGACACTCTCCAGCAGAGGGCAGTGATACATACACACTGCGCTACAAGCCCAGACATTGTAAAGACCATGTAACTGGGGAATTTGATCCCTAGGGGATATGATATAGCATGATTGTTTCCATATGAAAATCTTATCCAGCTGAAACAAAGCGTTAGAGGTAAATTATGCCCAACCCACTACATCATGGTGGACGGCTTTACTAAATTCCAGGCATTTATTGTTAACCCACTGCCTCTCAGTTAGCTGTTTTACTAATTACCCTTAAAACGACTCCGTCTTTGGAAAAGGATTCCAACCCAGTGCGGCCACCGCGGCTTACCACAGTACATTGCATATGGCATTCCAAGCTGCTTGCAATTTCTGTTGCGATGGGACTGTTTACTGTTACCCTGCTCTTACAATATTGCTCTGTCACTAGGCCAGATTTTCTCTCTTTGTGGCACTCATTTTGGGTAGTAAAATGTTTTGTTGTTCCCTGTTTTAATTCCAAACACATGGAGCCAGAATATACAGCCACTAAATAAGCATTGCGAATAGACACAGAGCGCTACCCTTTCTCACTACCCCGTGACTGGGCCTACTTTATGAGTCATATCAAAACACCCCATTGATGAATAGTAACAGAGATGGTTTGCTTCTTTCCTGGACGATTGAATAATAAACCTCCTGATGTTCTGTGAATGTCAAAACAAAGGCACTGCCACTGAAATGAAGGATTGTATGAACTAGGAAGCAATCAGTTGCCCCTTCCTCCCCATTAAAATGAAAAAGGCTGAGTTCGGCAGTTTTCCTGCATGCTAACCACTGCCCCTCCAGCAAAAAAACCACCCTGCTAGGTGCTAGCACAGATCCCGGTGCTGGGAAGTCATAAAGCAGTTAGCAAAAACATCCGTCTGCTTGTGCCAGCTTAGTGGCGAAAGTCTTTTAAGTTGGGTGCTGCCATTTTTGGTCTGCAGAACTAATCCCCCTTTCCTGCCTCTGGGACACTGAGCGGCATCTTGTTGTCTAAACAGCTTTGGGTTATTGTTTTGAAACATAGAACAACTGTGGAACTAGGACAGAGCTGTCAGGATGCATAAGCCATTACATGCAAGGAGACTGCTGTAGCATGCATCCACATGCATAAATGTTGCTGTCTTCATCTTGTCTGCGCTAAGCTGAGTGATATCTTTTTACTGCCTCATGTGCGGGGCTGTGCGTATGTCACAGATGACATGGCAACTGTGACTTCCAGAGACCTCTGACCTTGTCCCCAGGGACTGAGGCTGTCACCAGGCAGCCCTGTGGCTCTCAGCTGGCCGTGGGCCAAGCAGCAGGGGGGTCCCAGTCACATGGCACTGGGAGTCCCCGAGAGCTCCCAGCCTCTGCTGACAGTGGGGAGACCCCAGAACAAACAGCCTTGAGGGCAGCAGGACACCCTCAGCGGTTGCCCAGCCCTGGCGGGTAGCAGCACAGCCAACAGCCACTGTGGGCACTGAAGCGAGGTGTGGTGGGGGTTGGTTCTGTGCCCTGGAAGGGGCGGGGCCTCAGATGGAAGGGGCAGGGCCTTAGGTGGAAGGGGCGAGGCTGAAGGCAGTCAGCTCTTAGCACTGAAGCTGAGCAGTGGATGTCCCCAGGCAGCACCATCCACGCTCACTAGCCTGTCGGGCAGGCCACCCTGCTTCATTGGACCAGACCTCCTCGCGACTGTGATTAATCTTAGGAATGGTCTCCTCTCCGTAGGGTTTTCTACAGGATGCATGTGAATTTTGCCTGGCTGTGCAGAGTAGCAACAGGGGAGGGAAGCAAACAAGATGTGTTCTCTGTGTAGTACCCAGAGGCACCGAGACATCATACTAGGGGGTGTGAAGTCTCTGTTCTACAGCCTTAGCCATCTGGCCTTTAGCTCATGTGGTAGAGCGCAGGGCTTTCCCCTCTATGATTGCAGGTTTAATCCCTGGTGCCAGCAACCTGGGTCTGTTGCTGTTATGTAGGTGTTTTATGTTGTTGGGAGACCATCTCCTGTCCACAACTACACTTCGATCAATGAACCTTACAGAGGTCAGGGGGTGTGTTTTCACACCCCGACCAACAAAGGCGCTAGCCAGAGGGGTCATCATTATCATTATCATTGTCCTTTACAACCTACCACCGTGCAGGGTTTATTGTTCGAGAACCTAACAAAACACATTACTTCATTTGAATATTTACCTTTGCTTTTTCTTCTTTCCAGTTGCAAAGCCATCGCAAAGGCCTTGTGTCAACAGTGCCGGCCAAATTCTCCTCATGCAACTCAGCTGAGGGATGATATTTCCCTCCTCAGTTTTGAAGGATGGAGTTGCAGTGAAGGCTCTGGATGGGGACTCAGGAGATCTGCATTCAACTCCCAGCTATGCCGCCAACCTCTTCTGTGAGTTTGGACAGTTCACTCAACACATGATCCATCTAGACCAGTACCCTGTCTTACCAGAGTAGCCAATGCCAGCTGCTTCAGAGGGAATTAACTTAATTTCTCTGGGCCTTGCTCCTCGCATATCAATGAGACAATAATCCTTCCTTACCTATTTAGAGTGACTTTCAGGCAGGGTAGGGTGTATGTACAGCCCCTAGCAAGATGGAGCCTAAAGCCCAAATTTTGTGGTGCAACTATACTATTAATAACCAAAATAGCTGGTGTAAGTATACAATCACACACATCCAATAAATTCAAAATGTCAGTGGCTAAAGTACCACGAGTCGCCAAGCGTGATATAACGGCTCTTCTGTGACAGCAGATAATGGGATGCTACTAATTACTGGAATAATGTTGCTCACTGATGCTTGACTCCAGTAAGGATGAGGACCAGATGTTTTCTTGGCACATCTCCACAGCTCCAGATCCTTCCTTTGGGAATTTAGACTCTTATTCAAACCGCCTCCCTTCATCCGTCACGCCCATGGTTTGAGTAACAGACAGGACCATTAGAGAGTAACCACTCCCTGGAAACATGCAAGGAAAAGCAATTGAAAATAAAACTATCCCCATGCCAACTGCTATGTGCAGCTTGGAGAGGAGCAAGGTTTGAAGCAGATTAAAGAAAAACAAATTCAGACACACAGTGACATTTGCCTCCTTTAGATCAAAGGGCTGAAGAGAACCTGGAATGATTTTAAATTCGATCCGCCCCCGAGCTGCTGTCATACAGTGCAGGGAAGAATCACCTTCGTGCGCCGTGGCTGAGCTGTTCTCTGTGTGCTGGGGATCTGGCGTTATATATGGATTTCCAGTCACCCTTCCAAGAGACAAGAGGACCAACGTGCGTCTAGGGTCTGATCTAAACCCCACTGACGTCAATGGGAAAGTTTCCATCTTTGGATCAGGCCTGATGGCCTTATCCTTCCTCAACTGAACTCCATGGCAGCTTTACCCTGGGCCACTCCTCAAATTGCAGGCGCAGGAAAGCAGAGACAGGGTGGTTAGGAGGCAGACTCTTCTGAGCATTGGTTTTGAGCTGAAGGGAGATTTATCTCCAGAACAGACATCTGGAAAAGAACTTACCCAGTAGCCAGGAAAGTTGCACACCCCTTTCATGCTGAAAGCCAAGTTATTAATAGCCACTGAAATGAAGGGTTGCAGTAAAAAAGGTCAAATGGGTAGGGTTTAAGCAGGCCCACCAATGTCAGGGGACAAAGTCAGCAACTCCCCCATGTCTGGCAATTCAAAAGGGCCCAGGGTTCCCAGCAGTGGCCAAGGCCCCCACCCTGCCTTGCCCAGGGACCCAGCAAGCCTGCCAGCCCCACGGGGTTTAAGGGACTGGATCTTGCTGCTTTTTTTCGATCTCTTGCCTCATCCAGAGAGTCTTGATGTTCTCATCCTCCATATTTTGTTTTCTCATCCTCAGGGACACAAACCAATCAGATCTTCTCACTGATACCGCCAATGGAAGGAGGATCAATAGGGTCACAGAAGGCAGGACCAAGTAGACCTACCCATCCCTGAGGAGTGTTTGCCTAACCTGGTCTTACAAACTCTCTCAGGGTGGGGCTTACCCCAGTATTTAACCCTCTTTATAGTTAGAAAGCATTTCCTGACACAATGAACTCTTTCATATCCGGCAGCCCCGGGACTGGGAGGTTGCCAGATATTCAAATATTCTGGGTAATAGAGGTATACCTAGCAATGCATAACACTAAAGAAAAACAAGATTAGATATTAAGAAACAAACAAAAATGTATGCAGTGTACTTTATTTGCCAACAACAGTAGTATTGTACACTGTAAACTTATGCTGTATTTGCTGTTTTTATGTGTATTTACTTTCACTGAACTGTACTTATGGAAAACAGAACTAAAACTTATGGTTACAATGCCAGTGATTTGAGAGTTCTGGATGATAGAATGCTGGATAGGAAAGAGTTTACTGTATCTAACCTAAATTTCCCTTGCTGCACATTTAGCCAACTATTTCTCACCCTGCCGTCAGTGGATGCAGAAAACAGCCGATCACATTCCTCTTTAAAACAGTGCTTAACATATCTGAAGATTGTTATCATGTTCCCCCTCAGTGGTCTTTTCCTCAACACTGGGCAGGTCCACGGTTTTTAGCCTTTCCTCAGAAGCCAGGTTTGTTCAGACTTCTGGCATTTACTGTTGCTGTCCCATGGGCTGTCTCTAATTTGTGCACATCTTGCTGAAAGCTTGGCACCCAGAACAGAACACAGAATCCAGCTGAGGCCTCCCCAGTGTTGAGTAGAGTGGGACAGTTACCTCTGTTTCCTTACATATAGCTCTTCTTTAATACACCCCAATGTGATATTTGCCTTTTTTGCAACTGCACCTCAGTGTTGACTCCTATTCAGTCTGTGACCCATTATAATCCCCAGATTCTTGCCTGCAGTACTGACCTCCGGCCAGCTATTTTCATGTATTCCCCGCCCCCCATGAGTGTAGTACTTTGCACTTGCCTTTGTTGACATTCATCTTGTTGATTTCAGACCAATCCTTCAGTTTCTCCCAGTTGAAAGAATCCTGTTTTCCCAAGTGCTTGCAAACTCTCCCAGCGTAGCATTACCTGCAAATTTTATCAGCACACTCTCCATTTCATTATCCAAGACATGCATGAAAATATTGACTAGCATAGAACAGATCCCTGCCGGATCCTGCTTGATATGCCTTCCCCTCCTCAAACCTTCCAGTTTGACAATGAACCATTTCAACCCAATTATATGCCAACCTTACTGTAATTTCATCTAGACTGTGTTTTCCTAATTTGTTTAGGATACTGCCATGCAAGACTGGGGCAAAAGCCGGATTCAAATGAAGACACATGCATGAAGCTTTCCGGGGTAAATTTCAAACTGACGCACCCTAAGCAGTCTCTTTGCCCATCACAGCACTGCATGGGTTGAAGTCAGCACAGAATGCAGCCCTAGGAGAACAAAGGGACATGTCAAATAGGTCACAAATTGACGCTTGTGACCTCTGACCCCTGGTGGATTCCCACTGCGCTGGTAGAATTCCCAGGGAACTGCTGAAGCCAGCATAATGTTTGAGTGGCCTAAAAGGGTCAGAGAAGATGGACCCATGTAAAAAGGAAGACCACAGTGTCAGCAAACCAGCGGGCCCTGCACTGCTAGGTGGCTGTTGCATGGCTCAGAGGCTCACGGTGCCCTCCACACTGCCTCTTACCTTTCCCTAGAGACCAGAGACCAGACTGAGTTATCCTCAGCACTGGTGCAGTCAAAGGACTGGGGTGAAACTCCACCATAATCCCGGCTCCCCTTTCCAGGAGCAGACTTTTTGTGGCATGGGGAGGGTTGGGGGAAACCCAGGCCCTGCCATTACTCTGGGTTTCCAGCCCAGGGACCTCAGGTAATGGCAATTGATGTGGTTTCCCCCGAATCCAAATACAGCTGCTTTTCCCTGAGCCACTTCCACAAATCCTCCCCTAGGACCGTTTCCCTGGTACCTGAGCAAATCTTCCCTCCTTCAGCACCAGCACCCTTTCCTCAGCTCTCCAGCAATGCACTTCCTCCTCTCGGTCCTTCACTCAGCTCCTTCCCCTCCCTTACCTGAGGGGAAACCTTCTAAAGTAGGTCAGAAGCTTTAATTGGCTGCACGTGCCTGATTAGCCTGTTCCTTCAAGCTTGCTCTTAAGCAGCCTCAATTGCCTGCCTACCTAGAGTACATGGCCGCAGTCTCTGGCACTTTATTCTCCCAGCTCCCGGTATGTCTGCCCTCCGTCAAACTATTGTAACCAACTGCTCTGGCTCTGGCACACTTGTCAGTAGTGTTCTGAAATGTCAGGCGCAAGAACCTCCACTTATGGGGGTTGGCAATATTGGGAAGGATGGGAGACAATTCCTTGCAACAGCCTGTTGAGCTCAGTAGGTGGGCGGGTACCGAAAAGCTACTGAAAAGGGACCCTGAAGTCCAAGATTTTCCAAAGTAGGAGCCTCTAGACAGGCTGATGAATCCTGCTTTATGTATCTAACTGGGTGACCTGGTTGTCAAAAGTGCAAGGCATGTTTTCCCCACTCGGCACTTAGCAGCGATAATCACTGGCCATGAGGCTCTGAGCTCCAGGCTCTCCAGACACAGTATGGTCCCCGTTGACAAAGAGGGAAGTCATGTGCTGTGTCATTTGCACTGGGCAGGGCTTTCTTGTGTACTGATTGGAGGACTGAATGCTACGGAGGGGGCTGAAGAGTTCCTTCTCCAAAGAGAAGCAAAGATTTCCGTTGGCTGGCGTCCCAGGACCAAGCAGCAGCTAGAAAGGGGACAGTTCAGACTCACAGGTGGCTATTTAGATTTCTTGCCAAGTGGTTGGGGATTACATGCAAATTTTGGGCTCGATTCAAGGTCCACTGAAGTCAGTGGGCGTCTTTCCATTGACTCCAGGGCCTGGTCCACAGTCTTCTATGGTGTTAACAAGCCAGTGTGTGTCAGGTAATTCCACAGAGGCCCCCTCAGCAGTTCCTCCCAGTGAGTGCTCCTGCATTCCGCAATACAACACAGACATTCTAATGGAAATCCTGTTACTCTACGCAGTAGAGTGCATTGTTTTAAAACCATAGGAATAAAAGCCCAGCTCAGCAGCTGTTTAGAAACAAAAGGGAGGGAAGCTTAATAATACTGTTCACAGTTCATATAGAGGGAGCCTTCTCTAAAAGCAAGAAGTCCTGAGGCACCTTATAGACTAACAGATATTCTGGAAAATAAATTTTCGTGGGCAAAGCTCACCTAATAAATTATTTTGTTAGTCTTTAAAGTGCTACTTGACTGCTTTTTTGTTTTGATAATATACAGACTAGCATGGCTCCCTCTCTGTTACTATTCTTATACTGAGTGTTAGCATGAATTGTGATTTTACAACAATGTGTTTACAATACACAAAATCTCATTGCTTCCTTGCTACCCATCAGGCTTTGTTTGCAAGGTATCACATACACACACCTTTGCATTCTCATGCAAATGATCTCTGGGAGACACATTCCTCCCAGCCTTCAGCAGCATTGAGTTTCTGCTGGCACATTCCTTACAAGTACAAAGGGAAGATGGTTGAAATTGAAAGAGGCATGGATTTAGCATGAACACAAGTACATCTTTTTTTCCACATCACCTTGTCAACCTGCAATGTTCATTGCTCCTGGAAATCATTGAGACATAGCATGGCTTCATTTTTGTACAATGGAGGGGGTCTAGATGACTTTTGGGTAATCAATAACTCCTGTCACCATGCAAGATCAGGGAACTAATGACGTACATGTGCACTCAAACCTCATGTTTTAGGGGGTCAGAAAGGAACAACTTCCCCATCATTGATGGGAAAAGGATGACCTCCACAGCCAATGCATTAAGTGATGCCATTGCTGATCATCTCATCAGACAGGTCGATAGCTGAATGGAATGGCCAAGTGGCTGAATTAGCCTCACTCCAAGTGTAAATCACACCTAAGGCAATTGTACACACCTGCAGTCCCTCATCTTGTGTTATGCCCATGCTTTGGGTAAACTAAGGATTTCATTCCCTGGCATGGTCCATCCAGCACCTTTAAACAGCATGGAACTCATTCAAGAAATGATCCTGCAAGGTGCTGAGTATCTCTGGAGGCACCAAGTAGTCCCAACTCCAGTTAAATCAATGAGACCTGAACAGGCTCAGGAAGAACAGGATTTTTTCAGGATCAGACCCTCAAACTTTTCAGGATCAGACCCCTGACATAAATGCTCCTTCCCACAATAAGCAGCGGTGCAGCAGAAAAGGATCTGGGGATTACAGTGGATGAGAGGCTGGATATGAGTCAACAGTGTGCCCTTGCAGGCAAAAAGGCTAATGGAATATCGGGTTGCATTAGGAGGAGCATTTCCAGCACACCTAGAGAAGTGATTATTCCCCTTTATTTGGCACTGGATAGGCCACATCTGGTGTAGTGCATCCAGTTTTCGCTCCCCACCCCACTCCAGAATAGCAAGGGTATGGATGTACTGGAGAGGGTAGACAAGAGGGCAAACAAAATGATTAGGAGGCTGGTACACATGACCTATGAGGAGAGGCGGAGAGATTTGGGCTTATTTAGTTTGCAGAAGAGAAGATTGAGGGGCAATTTAATAGCAGCCTTCAACTTCCTGCAGGGGAGCTCTAAAGAGGATGGAGAGAGGCTGATTTCAGTAATGATGAATGGCAAAACAAGGAACAATGGTCGGAAGTTACAGTGGGGGGAGGTCTAGGTTCGATATTGGGGGAAAAAAAAACTATTTTGCTAGGAAGGTGGTGAAGCACTGGAATGAATTACTGAGAGAGGTGGTGGAATCTCCATCCTTAGAGGTTTTTAAGTCCCAGCTTGACAAAGCCCTGGCTGGGATGATTTAGTTAAGGTTGGTCCTGCTTTGGGCAGGGGGCTGGATTCAATGACCTCCTGAGGTCTCGTCCAGACCTAGGATTCTATGATGCTCTGACACATGCTGCTGATAGATACATTTGCATTTATGTGCTCTGCTCCTTCAACAAAGCTGACATTTCTAACACAGACATCTGGGTGGGGAACAAGGAATTGCAGTTACGCTCCCTTACTCCCTTGTTTAGCCCCACAAGCTGGGCCTCAGCTATACATTTTTAATAGCACAAACTGATGCTTGTCTGAAAAACCTCCTGTGAGACAAATACCAGAAGTCACAGACAACATCTTTAGCCAAGCGGCTGGAGGCCCCGGGAATTATTCAGAATGCCTGGAAGGAAGTAAAATAGCAAACAGCATTGAAGACAAAAAAAAACCAACCTCTACTCTAGAACAACACAGATTTCTGACTGTGTCAGGAAACCAAGAGCCGACTCACACACACACCTGCTACGGCTTGCTGCAGGAAGCAGATCCACATGCCTGGGGCAATAATGAGTGAGATGGTACCCCTGAAGGGGATCCATTTGTCAGGTTTTTTTTCTTTTTTCTTTTCCCTGGCCCCTACATTCATCATCTCCTACAGGCAGATGACGTAAGAGGGTAATCCACTGCATTAAGCCTCACGCCTATCCCCAGGAGAAGATTTTGGGTCAACAAAACACTGTTTTATAGAGCTTGTGCGATTTGCATTTCCGGAAGTTTCAACGTAGCTCTGGGAAATTTCGATTGGTGCCACATTTTATTTGCAAACATAACGTCCTTTGCTTTGCAGAAAATTGACATCCTACTGAGTTAATATCTGCTTTTAAATTTGACATGCGTTTTACTCAGGACTAAAGCCTCCCACTCTCATTTATGTTGAGAAGTGCTGTGTTCTACCAGCAGTCCTGCTGACTTCAGGGGGACTTCATGCAGTATAAGGTAGTACTTCCTATGAGTAAAGGTAACAGAATCTGGCCCATAAGAAATGGCACAGAACTATTTCATGCTCTTTCATTTAAAAAATGTAAAGTTCTTAAAGTTTATAAAGTAAATATAAGAAGCAAAAGAACACTGAGGTATGTCTACACTAGGCAAAGTAGGTCAACCAAAGATACACAATTCTAGCTACAACAATTGCATTGTTAGAATCAACATATCTGCACTTGGCTAACTTGGCTGTCTCTACCGGGGAAGGTTGATGAGAGAGTTTCTCCTGTCAACCCCCCTTATTCCTCATGTCTTGCAGGGAACATAGGGGTCAACAGCAACCCCTGAGAGGTCGATATCACATGTCCATACTGGATGCATGAAATCAAACCCCGGAAGATAGACCTTGAGCGGGTTGATCTTCCGGGGTAGCATAGATGTAGGCTATTTGGCCTTAGGTTATTTGGCCTTGTAGTAGAGGGTCAGGTATACAGTCATACCCCGAGATACACCCATTCGAGTTATGAGAATTCGACTTTATGAGGAGTTTCATTTAATACCCCTACTTCAGCTTACGAGGCATTTCTTCTCATTTACAAGGACTGATCTGGAGGCTGGCGGCTCTGGTAGGCAAGCACCGAGGGGATGGAGTCAGCCGCGTTGGTCTTGATGAAGAGGCTGTGCAGGGGGTCGGCGGCGCCCTGCAAGAGGGCGGCAGTCTGGTGCAGGGAGGTAGACTTGTCCAAGTCCTGGCAGTAGATCACGCCTCTCTGCAAGATGTGGATGCTGGGCACACAGCCCATCCCACTGCTGCTGCTCACCCCCGGAGTGGCTAGGGGGCCGCCGGCCCCTGCCCTGCGCAGCTGTGCCTCGGGCGCCACTCGCTGTCTGTGCCGCTCCCTCCCATTTAACGCCTGGCTCACCCGCTGCTGTCGCCTTGCCAGCTGGGGGCCCCGTGTGCCTGCCTAGCTCCCTGCCCGGCCAGCCCCTGGCAGCGCCCACTCTCTGCTTAACCTAAGCTGTGCTCAGGCCGGGCTGCCTCCACGTGCACTGCTCTGCCCTGCCCGCCCCCTTGCACCAGATTTAATGGGATTTGGAGTTGTTTTAGCATAAATGGGTGTAAATTTTGGGGCTCAGGAACGCATAAAATTTTTTCCCATTGAAATTAATGGCGGGGAAAGACTATTTCTACTTTGTTTTCCTGTATAGGAAAACAAGGAATGCTCCTGATGAGGTGGCCCAGGTTATGTTCACCATTGGGATGTCCGGTGTACTACTGCTAGCAAACACGCATGTTGCTATCAAACAGGACAGCAAGAATGAGGAAGGGTGGTGTGCCAACAAAACCACAAGAAGACCAACTTCCTACAAACACCGTATTGGACCATATTGTGTGTGACTTTGGAGAGAACTAGTTCAGCAGAAATATGCCAAAAGTTTGTATACTTGGCATAATCTAATTCTTGACCTTCCCCCAGCTTCTACCCCTCTACTCTCTGAATTGCTCACCTTGATCATTTTTTTCTGATTTTTCCTCCTTGATTACTGTTTTTGGTTCTCTGTGCCTTAAATATTGAGTCTGTTCTGGTCTGGCCATGGTCTGAAGAAGTGGGTCTTTCCCACGAAAGCTCACCTAACAAATTATTTTGTTAGTTTTTAAAATGCTACTTGACTGCTTTTTTGTTTTGTCAGTACAAAAATTGTGAAATCTCACCAATGCTCCAAGTCATTGTGGGGGACAGGGCAGTCATCATAACTGCATAAGACATGGATTGCACAGGGCTCCCCTGGTTTAAAGCATTGCAAGGGAGAATGGGAGGGATGTGGGTTGAACCATCTGGCTGAGTGCCTTGCTACTGTCTAAGCCTTGGCTGTATAGCTATAAGCATGGTTTGACTAGCCCTCCCCACCTGTTAAAAGGTCAAGCTGGATACTGGTGTTTGTACCTTTATGTGGCTCTACTTTGGTAGCTACTGAGAACTGAAATCATAGGGTGGCAGCTCAGGCCACTAAGAGGTGAAATCACAGGGTTTTGCCTCCGGCCAAACCCACAGCAGACAGTGTGACCAGTGGCTGGCCGTTAGGAGGAGCAATGGATGGACAGCGTGTCCGGCAGACAGCCAGTAGGAGGAGCGGTGTAACCGGCAAATGGCCAGTAGGAGTTGTGGTGGACAGATGGCATGACCGGTGGACGGCTGGTAGGAGCAGCAGCAGATGGATGGCGCAACTGGTGGATGGCGTGACCAGTGGCCAGCTGGTAGGAGGAGCAGCAGCGAGACGGTGCAGACAGCCAGTCAGGCAGCTGGCAGGGAGCAAGCAGAAAGCTGGACCAGCACAAAGGTGGCAGCACCTCAGGTCCAGTGAGGGAATGCCTCAGCGTGAGGTGTCAGGGCCTGCACAGACTGGACTGAGTTGTAAGTGGGGCATTTGAAGTGGGGGTACGGAGAAGGCTGGGTGTGTGGATTGGCTGTTTACAGTATTGGACTGGTGAACCTGACAGGCCAAGGACACTGCTCAATGCATTTGAGCTGGGACAGTTACCTGAGGATTGGTTATGAACTCTGGGTATGGTATTTTCCTGAGCTTATACCAATTGACTTTTGTGCCTCTTTCCTTAAGAGTCTCTTTTCTACACTCAGACTCTGTACCTGCGAGTGGGGAAGCATTGCCTCTCCGAGGCACCCAAGGGTGTGTGAATTTCCCAGGCTACTGAGTGGGGGCTCGAGCCAGATCTGTGTGTGGGCTCGAGCCAGATGGATGAAAAGGAACCCCTAGATCTTGAACCTGGCCCTGGTTGTTGCCGACTCGTTCTGGCAGAAGGGTTACATACTGATAGAGCGCTCTCCTGCCAGCTGCTGAACACTCTGTAGAAGTGCGAGGACTTATTGCTGAGGTCAAGCTACTGAGCTATCTGACAGACCTCTTTCCATAGCTAAGACCTTCTACAACCTTCTACAACAACTGAGCTCTTTGGGAACAACGTAACAGAAGATTCCCTGAAAAGCCTATGAGAATTGGAGAGGGATTTCACAGAAGGTGGCCACAGACAGGTGACCATCTTCAGGACAAGGTGCAAGACCTAAATCCTCCTTTCAGAAGCATCTCTTTTTGACAAGATTGTAAAATCATCAGTGGGTAAGGCCAGGCACCCCAGTGATCCTTAGGAGGGGCAGGAAAGAATTACTTCATTTATTTTCTTTGCAGATGCTAAGATTCCATGGCATCGAGTGTGGTCTGAATCTCTAACTCGACAGACAAAGGGAGAGATGGAGAGACATAATCAGAGAGTGTTCCCTTTGGATCCCATCTGTTGTATGAAAACTTTGAAGATATTTTACATGCATGTGCCAGTTACCAAAATAAAGTTTAATCTGCTATTACTGTAACAATGGCGTATTGTGCCATGTACAAACAGCATAAAGAAATGCAATATCTGTGGGAAAACATATTTACTGAACAATTTTATTTGATTTGATCATAGAACCCTGCCTATTCTCATTTAGCTGATTGGCGCTGCTCTCCAGAAACCAATGGTTTAAACTTGACCCCGCACAAGGTGCAGTGGAAGACTGTTATAGTGAGATCTGATGATACTATGACATTAATACTTTTAAAAAGATAAATTACAGTCGATTAATTAGTATGTAGTCAGGTGGTATTGCAAATCGTTGCTCAACAACACTTTTCAAAATAAATGAAAAAGTGTAGTTGGTCAGGCAGAATCCTTGGCTATTTTTTTTAAATTCAGGTTTCTTCACTTATTCAGTACTTCACAAAATTCAGTAATCTACTATGGATCAGTCTGAGTCAATGTTAATTAGTGTAAATTATCAAGGCTCTATCGGAATCTGATTTACAGATGAGCGCATCGATGTAAAATTTTAAAAGGCCAACAAATTTAAATTGCTGTTTGCTTTGGGCCATATTCTGATCCCAACAAAGTCAATAACATAACTTGGATTGATTTCAGTGGCAGGTGGTCAAATACCACAGTGATGGGCCTGGCAGCCAATCACTTAAAAACTGTAAGATCATTAGCACAGAGGTCATATTTTCTTGACTTTTGTACTTAGGGTCTGCGGACACACTACTGGAACCCCTACATGAGCTACTGTGCCTGTGCTGGAAAGAGGGTGAGGTTCCACAGGATATGCGCAACGCTAACATTGTAATGTTGTATAAAAACAAAGGAGACAGAAGCGACTGCAACAACTACTGTGGAATCTCCCTCCTAAGCATCACTGGTAAACTGTTCGCTCGCGTCATCCTTGGCAGACTCCAGAAGATTGCTGAGAGGGCGTACCCCGAATCACAGTGCGGATTCCGCGCAGAGAGGTTGACCGTTGTCATGGTCTTCTCTCTAAGGCAGCTGCAGGAGAAGTGCAGGGAGCAGAGAAAGCCACTCTACATAGCCTTCATCGACCTGACCAAGGCCTTTGACTTGGTGAGCAGGGATGGTCTGTTCAAACTGCTCCACAAGATAGGCTGTCCTCCACGGTTACTCAAGATGATCCAGTCGTTCCACGAAGACGAGAGGAAACATCCAATATGACAGCGCATTATCAGATGCTTTCAGAATCAGGAGCGGCATCAAACAAGGATGTGTGCTTGCTCTGACATTGTTCGGGATCTTCTTCGCACTCCTCCTGAAGCATGCCTTTGGATCTTCAACAGAGGGCATCTTGCTGCACACAAGATCTGATAGGAAACTGTTTAATCTTGCAAAGCTGAAAGCTAAGTCTAAGGTGCGGGAAGTCCTCATCAGAGACATGCTGCTCGCAGACGATGCTGCTGTAGTGTCTCACACAGAAGACCAGCTTCAAAAACTGCTGGATCAGTTCTCCAAAGTGTGCAAGGACTTTGGGCTTACCATCAGCCTAAAGAAGACAAACGTACTCGGTCAGGATGTTGCTGAATCCCCATCAATCAGCATTGACAACTATACGTTAGAGGTCGTCCACGAGTTCGTTTACCTCGGGTCCACCATCACTGACACCCTGTCGTTGGACACTGAGCTAAATAGGAGGATTGGAAAAGCGGCCACAACTCTGTCCAGACTCAGCAAGAGAGTGTGGAATAACAACAAGCTGTACACTCACACCAAAATGCAAGTCTACAGAGCCTGCATCCTCAGCACCCTCCTTTATGGCAGCGAGACTTGGACCCTGTATGCCCGCCAGGAAAAGAGGCTGAACTTCTTCCACTTGCGCTGCTTCAGGCGCATCCTTGGAATATCATGGAAGGACAGAGTGACCAACACTGCTGTCCTTGAGCAAGCTGCAATCCCAACCATGCACACCCTCCTCAGGCAGCGTCGGCTCCGCTGGCTTGGCCACGTCCACAGGATGAATGATGGAAGGATTCCAAAAGACATCCTGTATGGTGAGCTAACCTCGGCAAAAGATCTCCTGAACGCCCCCAGTTGCTATACAAAGATGTCTGCAAGAGAGACCTCAGAGAGGCAGACATCGAGCTGGACAACTGGGAAGAACTAGCAGATGACCGCAGCAGATGGAGGCAGGGGTTACACAAGGGCCTTCAGAAGGGCGAGATGAGGATCAGACAGCTAGCAGAGGAGAAGCGAACGCACAGAAAGCACACTAAGGACTTGCCAGACACCCACCACATCTGCAAGAGATGCAGCAAGGACTGTCACTCTCGTGTGGGTCTTCATAGTGACAGTAGACGCTGTAAATGAAGTCCTCAATTGAAACTATAAAGGACGTGATCCATAGTCTATGCAGACTGAAGGATGCCTATTACTTAGGGTCTAGTGCAATGGGACTCTGATCCGTGTTTGGGCCACTTGGTGCTACTGCAATAAAAGTATTAAGCAGTAATATGATAAAGAAAGAGAATGACATGGTATGGTATGGCATTGGAGAAGCAGCAAGAACTTGATTGATGGCACTATCATAATGGAGCACAAATTCATACACAGCCTGGAACTGGGTAGTCAGAGCATGCAAAATATGAAACATATGGGAAACTTCTCAGAACTCATATGAAGTGTACGCAGTAAGAGATAGGAACATAGGAATGGCCGTCGGTCCATCGGTATCATGTGTCAGACAGTGCCAGCACAAGGTAAGCAAGCAACTGGGGCGAAAAAGTAATTGATACATATAACTGCATACTGTGCGCGTACTGTGCATGAATGCTACCACAAACAGACGGCTGAAGTAGAGATAACAGACTCCCCGTTGATATTGTCAATTGACAAACATTGTCTAATCTCTCACCTCCCTTGACTATCCACCACACATAAACCACTGCAAATAATACCATTTTAGCACTTTTACAATGTGAGGCCTGCAGTTTGCTGTGAGCATCTCAACACGGCAGAGGCAGATCTTCAATTGGCCTAAATCCCTTTAGCTCCAGTGAACAAAGCGTTGCCCATTTACTCTCACTGTCTGACCCACTTTACTATATATGAAGATTGTGTAGTTTCAAACTTGTCCAGAGAAAGCACGAGTTCCTTCTGTTCTTCTAAGGCATGATCTTTCTACTGCTATTTATGCAGGTGTTACTTTATGACTTTTACATGCCATTGTCCATTGTTCTAACTCTGATTCTTTCTTTGGGAACGGTTGTTGACTGGAAACTGATCTTCTAAATGACCTTATTCTGGCTTTTGTAACATTTTATAATTAATACTTTTGATAATCTAATAAAATTTCATATATATATCATCCCTTAATTTGCCTTATTTGGCAGGAGATCCGGTCTTCCTAAGGCAATTTGCAGTTGATTGTGATCTGAAACATCTGTTCACAAATACAAGTGTTAAATAGATTATTATTTTATTACTATTAATAGGCAGGATAATTATTTGGATTTTTTTATTTTCAATGACATCATGTCCATAGAGAGGGAACATTAAATTAAACGGTTATGTGATACAGGCAATAGAAGTGGGCTTGAACTTTTAAGGATTACTATAAATTACTCTCTTACCAGCCACTTGGGTAAAGATATATAACCTCGATACTCAGAGTTCGTGTTAAAGACTACAATCAACTGTTACTTATTTACTTTTGGAGGTCCATGACTAGCTGTGGTAATGCTCAGTTCTCACAATTTATGTAAAATTAAAATGTGTTGAAAGTTAGAAAATGCTAGTGGGCTTACTTGCTAAACTTTGAAAGCATATAGCAAATCAACAAGGTCAGAGACTGCAATGATTAAACAGAACTGCTATTCAGCTGGGATTTTGTCTGGAAAAAAATCTGGATTAATATACTTAATATACACCAGAAAGCAAATACTGATATTAACTCAACACCAAGTGTGACCATCTTAAAGTGCTTTTTAAAAATTTTCTGAGTTGCAACTTTAAGAATATGTTGTATATTTGCTCATTGCCATATAAAATGACCAAGGAGTTAATAAAAATAATAATGCATTTTGGGAATGATCACAAGACTTTTATTTTGTTAGGTGCCACACAGGTTTACAGGTTCAATATTAGAGGTAAAGTTAGTGGGGACAGAGCATTGGCGTAGGGCGACTTCTATATTTGGAGGGCAACTCCAATCAGCCCAGCAGAGGTACACAAGATGGGGGCGTAAATTCAGTGCCTGCTCAAGACTTAAAGTTTGGCAGGGCAATACCACTGCACCTCACCCTACGGGAGAGTGACAAATCTACCATCATATCTACACCAACAGCAGCGGCCAAACTTGAAAAACAGCAAGCGGTCCTGTGGCACTTTGGAGACTAACCAATGTATTAGATCATGAGCTTTTGTGAGTAAGACCAAGTAAACCCCATTAACGCACATACCGAGTAATAAATGTGTCAGTCTCTAAGGTGGCAAGGGACTGCTTGTTGTTTTTGAAGTTACAGATTGACCCAGCTATTGACAGAGATGGTTGACAACTGCATTGCACAGAGTTGGTTTGGAGAGATTGTATTTCTTCACACGACACCAGGGAGCTTCTAATAAACTCTCTCCTCTCTTGATCCACTTCTCTCATCTGCCATTTTGCTCTGTCTTCCAGCTCTTGCTGCCTCCTTCATTGTCACCGTCAGCGACTTTTGATATGCAGACGCCTGTACCTGAGGTATTCGAGGAAACAAAAATCCAACTCAATCTGTTACATAAAATGGTAGGTAAAAGCCAGCAAAAGCAGAAGCCTGACAGACTGGGACAAACCGGATTGTTAAGGTGCAATGAACTGTGAGGAGAGCTCTCCAGTGCTCCCAGTAGAGCCGTCAGTTGGCAGGACAACAAGTTGAAGGGTTCTAAAGATGACTGGCAATGCATTTTAAGTGGCTATTGTTAATGTTGTGAGGTTGCCACCCCTTCTTGGACATTGTTTGCTTGGAGACACTACATGGGAGCAGCAGGTGGGTAGACTGGAAGGAGGAAGCTTCACTATCATGGCTCCCAGCTCCATTGTCTCATAGAAGCGTAGCAACCAACCTGACATTTTTGGTTAGGGTGACCATACCTCCGTATCCCGAATATGGGACAGGGTGATATGGGGAGGGGGAGTGGTTCCTCCCAGGTTTCCCCTACCCTCAGGGAGCCAGGAAGTGGGTGGCAGCTACCCCATAGGCCTCAACCAACCCTTAATTTTTCAGAGCCCCCCTGCTGGCTCCCCGGTTCCTTGCTGGCTCCCTCTGGTGTGGCCAGAGAGCACGTGCATATGGATGCTCCAGCCAACAGCTGCGCCTGTGTGGCAGCCCGGGGCCATTAGCCCCCTTTTTAAAAATAAATCGGGATGCCTTCCTGGCGCCCGAAATACGGGGCTGTGCCACCCCAAACAGGAGGGGTGGTCACCCTACTTTTTGGTCGTCATTGGCCTGACCCTAAAAGACCTCCTGACCAGCCCAGGTCATGACATCACCATCCTCAACTAACACCCACCCGCCTGCAGTGTGAGAGCTGAGCGCCTGCCCTCTCTCCTCACCTGTCCTTTCCTTTCCGTCCGTCTGTGTTGTCTCCTCTTTCCTGCCTCCCTGTTAGCCTGGGTCAGTCTCCAGCTTAGCCTACAAGACAGCTGTGCCTCTTTCCATCTACACTTCCTCATGGGGGGGGCAAAGGGAAAAGGTGCCCCGCACCCCCTTGAAGTTCCCTGGCAGCATTGCTCCACCACTCCGTGGGGCTGTGAGGGGGCAGAGGGGGCACAAGTGGCACAGTCCAGGCAGTACTAAGGGCTGACTGCCCTCGGTGCCTCCCCTGCTGCAGCATGGAGCCAGGCCCTGCTCTGACCTGGTCCTGGGGCCTGTGGTGGCTGGCAGCCCTACTGCCTCTTACAGCACTGCCCTGATTGCCTGTGACAAAGAAACTCAGGTTTCTAAGGCTGGTAAGAAGTTGCCCAGGTTGGAGCAGATAAGACCCTGTGCTCAGCAGTGCCTACAGCGGCAGCAGGCTCCTGGGCCAGGTGGGAGAGCGGCCAGGTCAGTGTTCAGGAAGAGGAGGGGCCAATAGTAGAAGGGGCGGGGCCAATAGTAGAAGGGGCGGGGCCAATAGTAGAAGGGGCAGGGCCAAGCGCAATCAGCTCTGAGCGCTGCCCAAACTGCAGCAGTGCCCCCGCCGCCCCCCGGCCAGCCATGCACAGCCAGAGCAGTGCGGCTGTGGCACTTCAAAGGGGCTCGGCATTCCAGCTGCCACTGCTGCCAAAGGAGCAGCGGCGGCTCAAGGCCCCTTTGAAATCCTGGGCCCAGAGGCAGCTGTCCCTTTGCCACCCCCCACCTCCCCGCTTCGCCGGCCTGCCCATGCTAGGCCTCTCTTTCCTCATCGGCAAGGCTGTGCATGAGAGCCCGCACCAGAGCCACAAGCAGCATTTTCGGGCTTTTCGGCTCTTTTCTCTCCCCTTCTGTGCACGTTTGTTTTGTTTGATCTTAAAGAAAACAGGACCAGGTGCCAGTAACGGGATTCGGACCAACTGAACTAACCTTTTCTCCTCTCCCAGAAGTCAGTGGCTACCACCGTTAACACCTCTGAAAGACAGTCCCGGAGAGGGTTCTCTCTGCAAAAGACTCTCGGGCGGTAACGGGAAAGGGAATACAGGATATCGCTCAAAGGAAAGCCCGACTTAATACTTTACACGTTGAAGGCTGCACCTGTTTTTATTGTATCTTTAATTAAAAGCTGAAAACACTCGATGCTAGTTTTGCTAATGGGAGTCACCAGCAATAATGTGACATGAAACCTCAGACTGTACTGCACTAGCTAATGTAACAGTGATCATGAGTTTCAGTGAAATCATAACCAATACAACTGTCCTTTTTTCTCTGGGTCTTCTCCCAGCTCCCCACAAGACTCCAAGGTTCCCAAGCCAAATTCAAACATTGTATAAGCAGGTACAATTCCACTGACTTCTTAAAGAAGTAACTCCCCACTCCTTCACTCCAGTCCCTTCCCTACATCAACACACGGGCCTAATTACTCTTTGAATACTGGTTTGGCCATAGCAAAGAAATCAGTCTTCTGCAGAGAGGTAGTAAACCTTTTCCTACTGATGATGGCTTCCTCTGCCTTTCCGTTCTTCGTGACCATCCACATGTCTGACATGGTAGTCACATAGTTCTATCCTCTAGGACGAAGATTATCTCTGGCTCACTGTAATTGGTTCCATTGTTGCCTATTAAACTACTCTTTCTGTATCTCTGGCTGTGGTTCACCCTAATGCCAAAATGTCCCAACCAGGCCTATTCTCTATCATCTCCCTTGGTTACTGTATTTCATCCTTTAAACAGGGTATTCTGATGATTATACAAATGAACTGTAGGTACATTACGTTGTCCTGTGGCAACTGAAATGACTGTGCAAGGCAAGTTAACTCTTTTTAGCCAACTGTCTCAAGGGCAAGAAGTGTTTGGAAAAACAGCAGCCTGCTATTTATACCTTCCTTGAGCGCATTTCATTTGTCTTCAGGGCCCATAGACCTGGCACTATCCTGGACTCTGTGTAGGCTCCACAAACCTGGCCCTGCAATGCAACTTGCACCTTAAGAGCAGGACGTTTACCCCAAAGAGAATTCCAGGACCCATGTATGTGTAAGTATGACAAACCCAAGTTGTCTGCAGGAAGGATTGAACCTGTGACCCTAGAAGCTAAAAAGCCATATGCTGCTATCACAGGGATGCAAACATGGGTCACGATTAGATTTATTAGGGGCTGCCAACAGCTCAGAACTACATGTGACTCTTAAAGAAGCCATTTGCAGCTCCTTAACACTGCCACATCCAGCAGCTATCTCTATCAATGGAGAAGCAATTACGTATTACAGCTTCTCCGCCTTTGCTATTTGTAGTCATCCCAGGCAAGCCACTTAATAGACTCTTGCAGTTAAGTAATTTTTGCCCCTGCTCCTTTTCCCCCCTTCTGTTCTATGTGGTTGATTTGTCAGTTTTCATTTTTTGTTTGTATCTCCCCCAGCCCTGGAGTGTAACACACTCAGACCCTCCAGCCTCTGAGTGTGACCCCCATAGCCCCCAGCCTCTGAGTGTGTCTCCCCCAGCATCCCCACCACCTGATCCCCTGAGTGTGACCCTCCCAGACCCTTTTCTATGAAATAACTACTATGAATAAATAAACACTAGGGCTACGTCTACACGTGCACCCAACTTCGAAATAGCTTATTTCGATGTTGCGACATCGAAATAGGCTATTTCGATGAATAACGTCTACACGTCCACCAGGGCTGGCAACGTCGATGTTCAACTTCGACGTTGCTCAGCCCAACATCGAAATAGGCACAGCGAGGGAACGTCTACACGGCAAAGTAGCACACATCGAAATAAGGGAGCCAGGCACAGCTGCAGACAGGGTCACGGGGCGGACTCA
This sequence comes from Carettochelys insculpta, assembly GCF_033958435.1. Lineage (NCBI taxonomy): Eukaryota > Metazoa > Chordata > Testudines > Carettochelyidae > Carettochelys > Carettochelys insculpta. The sequence continues at coordinate 8,408,319 of NC_134139.1, read as the reverse complement.
ACAGCAAGTCGCTCCCTTAAAGGGCCCCTCCCAGACACACTTTCATTAAACAGTGCAAGATACACAGAGCCAACAACTAGTTGCAGACCCTGTATATGTAGCACGGACCCCCAGCTGCAACAGCAGCAGCCAGAAGCCCTGGGCTAAGGGCTGCTGCCCACGGTGACCACAGAGCCCCGCAAGGGCTGGAGAGAGAGTATCTCTCAACCCCCCAGCTGATGGCCGCCATGGAGGACCCCGCTATTTCGATGTTGCGGGACGCGGATCGTCTACACGTCCCTACTTCGATGTTGAACGTCGAAGTAGGGCGCTATTCCCATCCCCTCATGGGGTTAGCGACTTCGACGTCTCGCCGCCTAACGTCGATTTCAACTTCGAAATAGCGCCCAACACGTGTAGACGTGACGGGCGCTATTTCGAAGTTACTGCCGCTACTTCGAAGTAGCGTGCACGTGTAGACGCAGCTCATGGGGTACAATTTTATATTCGTGCCTCAGGCATAAAATTAACTAGGTACAGCACTGCTACCCCCCACCCCCATCCCGTTATTAATTGCTTTGGGTCACCAAGTCTTCCTGAATTGTCAAAATGGGTCCCTGTGTGAAAAAGGTTGGCAACCACTGCTCTATTGCATGATCTAAAACCCAGCTGGCTCTCAGCTAAGGCTGTAGAGCAGACTTCACTCTTCCTTGTCAGTGGTTTCAATGCCTCTGGGGTCACATTGGTTTGAATGTGCTGTGCTAACTTGATATTCACATGAGATATTTGGTCACATAAATACATATTAAGATGACTTCATTTCAGTTTATGTGCACAATTGCAGTAATTGTGCACTCAAAAGCAAGCAAGTGAATGCACAGGTAGAAAACATGCATGGATCTAGGACCTCATTGTATAATGAAAATTTGACTTTTGACCTCTGCATCTCTTGCCAATCACCATCTGCAAAATAATAGTTGTCAATAATAACACCTCAATAAATGTGAGTTTTAATTAATGTAAGTAAAACACTTTCTGATTCAGGTTAGCCAGTCTGTGTCCAAAGAGGAGAAGGAAGACCCTATTTGGACACAGATTGGCTAACCTAGTGAGGAGGGCTTTAAACTAGGTTCGATGGGGACAGGGAAGCAAAGCCCATGGGTAAGTAGGGAAGATGGAGACCTGGGAGATGGGCTGGAAATGGGAGGCAGCAAGGGCTATAATGGCAGAGAAAAATGAGGGCCTGGGCAAAACTGGGAGGCAAGATCAAATCAGTATCTTAGATGCCTATATACAAATGCAAGAAGTATGGGTAATAAAAGCAGGAAGCACGGGCAGTGATAATAAATAAATACAACTGTGACATTGTTGGCATCACAGAAACTTGGTGGGATAATACACATGATCGGAATGTTGGTATGGAAGGATACAGCTTGCTCAGAAAGGATAGACAGGGGAAAAAAGGGAGGAGGTCTTGCCTTATATATTAAAAATGAACACACTTGGACTGCAGTGGAGATGGACATAGGAAACAGATGTGTTGAGAGTCTCTGAGTTAAGCTAAAAGGGGTAAACAACAAGGGTGATGTTGTGGTAGGAGTCTACTACAGGCTACCTATCCAGGTGGAAGAGGTGGATGAGGCTTTTTTTAAACAACTAACAAAATCATCCAGGCCCCAGGATTTGGTGGTGATGGGGGGCTTCAACTATCCAGATATATGTTGGGAAACTTGACACACAGACTATCCAAGAAGTTCTTGGACTGCATTGGAGACAACTTTTTATTTCAGAAGGTTGAAAAACCTACAGGGGGGAAGCTGTCCTAGATTTGATTTTAACAAATAGGGAGGAACTGATTGAGAATCTGAAAGTGGAAGGCAGCTTGGGTGAAAGTGATCACGAAATCACAGAGTTCACAATTTTAAGGAAGGGTAGAAGGGAGAACAGCAAAATAGAGACAATGGATTTCAGGAAGGTGGATTTTGGTAAACTCAGAGAGCTGGTAGGTAGGGTCCCATGGGAAGCAAGATTGAGGGGAAAAACAACTGAGGAGAGTTGGCAGTTTTTCAAAGGGACATTATTATGGGCTCAAAAACTAGCTATTCTGCTGCGTAGGAAAGATAGAAAATATGGCAAAAGACCTCCTTGGCCTAACCAGGAGATCTTGCATGATCTCAAAATAAAAAAGGAATCATATAAAAAAATGGAAACTAGGACAAAGTACAAAGGATGAATATAGGTAAACAACACAGGAGTGCAGGGGCAAGATTAGAAGGGCAAAAAAAATGAGCTCAAATTAGCTACAGGCATAAAGGGAAACAAGAAGACTTTTTATAAATACATTACCAGCAAGACGAAGACCAAGGATAGGGTAGGCCCATTGCTCAATGAGGAGGGAGAAACAGTAACGGGAAAGATGGAAATGGCAGAGATGCTTAATGACTTTGTTTCGGTCTTCACTGAGAAGTCGGATGAAGGAACACCTAACGTAGTGAATGCTAGTGGGAAAGGGGTGGGTTTAGAAGATAAAATAAAAAAAGAACAAGTTAAAAATCACTTAGAAAAGTTAGATGTCTGCAAGTCACCAGGGCCTGATGAAATGTATCCTAGAATACTCAACGAGCTGATAGAGGAGGTTTTTGAGCCATTAGCTATCATCTTTGGAAAATCATGGGAGACAGGAGAGATTCCAAAAGACTGGAAAAAGGCAAATACAGTGACCATTTATAAAAAGGGGAATAAGAACAATACAGGAAACTACAGACCAGTCAGTTTATCTTCTGCACCAGGAAAGATAATGGAACAAGTAATTAAGGAAATCATCTGCAAACACTTGGAAGGTGGTAAGCTGATAGGAAACAGCCAGCATGGATTTGCAAAGAACAAATCATGTCAAACCAATCTGATAGCTTTCGTTGATAGGATAACAAGCCTTGTGGATAAGGGAGAAGTGGCAGATATGGTATACCTAGACTTTAGTAAGGCATTTGATATGGTCTTGCATGATATTCTTATAAAACAACTAGGCAAATACAACTTAGATGGGGCTACTATAAGGTGGATGCAAAACTGGCTGGATAACCGTACTCAGAGAGTAGTTATTAATGGTTCTCAATCCTGCAGGAAAGGTATAACAAGTGGGGTTCCACAGGTGTCTGTATGGGGACTGGTTCTGTTCAATATCTTCATCAACGATTTAGATATTGGCACAGAAAGTACATTTATTAAGTTTGCAGTTGATACCAAGCTAGGAGGGGTTGCAATTGCTTCGGAGGATAGGGTCAAAATTCAGAATGATCTAGACAAGTTGGAGAAATGGTCTGAGGTAAATCGGATGAAGTTTAATAAAGACAAATGCAAAGTGCTCCACTTGGGAAGGGACAATCAGTTTCACACATACAGAATGGGAAGCGACTGTCTAGGAAGGAGTATGGCAGAAAGGGATCTAGGGGTTATAGTGGACTACAAGCTAAATATGAGTCAACAGTGTGATGCTGTTGCAAAAAAAGCAAACATGATTCTGGGATGCATTAACAGGTGTGTTGTGAACAAGACACAAGAAGTCATTCTTCCACTCTACTCTGCGCTGGTTAGGCCTCAGTTGGAGTATTGTGTCCAGTTCTGGGCTCCGAATTTCAAGAAAAATGTGGAGAAATTGGAAAGGGTCCAGAAAAGGGCAATAAGAATGATCAAAGGTCTAAAGCACATGACCTATGAAGAAAGGCTGAAAGAACTGGGCTTGTTTAGTTTGGAAAAACAAGATTAAGGAGGGACGTGATAGCAGTTTTCAGGTATCTAAAAGGGTTTTACAAGGAGGAGGGAGAAAACCTTTTCTTCTTGGCCTCTGAGGACAGAACAAGAAGCAATTGGCTTAAACTGCAGCAAGAGAGGTTTAGGCTGGACGTTAGGAAAAAGTTCCTAACTGTCAGGGCAGTCAAACACTGGCATAAATTGCCTAGGGAAGTTGTGGAATCTCCAACTCTGGAGATATTTAAGGACATGTTAGATAAATGTCTATCAGGGATAGCCTAGACAGTACTTGGTCCTTCCATGAGGGCAGGGAGCTGGACCTCTCAAGGTCCCTTCCAGTCCTAGCATTCTATGAGTCTATGAGTTCTACTTTATTACAAAGAGGTCAATCAACTCAGTATTAAATACGCTTTTTGCAAAAGTTGCCAGCCCGAGAAAAGGCAACTTTTGGGGCCTGAAGGGATGTCAATTTTTAACATATTTGTTCATTTATTAAAATTTATCACACTAACTACTTTTCCCTTTCTTTATGACCAGTGTTCCCACTAATTTTTTCCCATCCACAAGCAGAATAAATTTTGTTACATACACCAACACATATGCACAGGTGCACCACCAACAGAAACACACACTGCCAGCTGTGGGTGCTTTGCTAATCAGCTGGGTGGCGCCTGCATCTCTCCTGGGTGGCCACTCAAGTGTTCAGTCTAACGGTAACGCTGTTTCCAAATCTAGTTAACTTTGCTGGGTTTGCCTCAAGCTGCAACTGAATTGATGATACAACTGATCCTTGATCATCTGTAAACCCTCCAAAACCATTAACTTGGCATGTCATCGCCTCCAACATCCCTGGGATAAGAAGCTGCTGTTCATGCTTGTGCTGTTTGAAGTGTGTGGTTTTGGGCAACAGATTACTGTACTGACTAAACGAGTTACATTTAGAAAATTCCCCACTGTAGACTGTGTAGGAATTGGTTAAGTGCCTGTAAACAACTTGGCTTACTGCATGGAGCTCAGATGTTCTCATGACCCAATTCCTATTTAAGGACTTTTCCATCTATTTAAAGTGAAAGTATGAAAAAAAGTGCTTGAAATTAATTGTGTGATGATACATGTGGCAAATATTCAGTTTCTTCGACGAGATGAAATGTTAACTATGTTTAGGGTCACAGCAATTCTGGGACTTAGATGCTGTAAAACTAGAACTCCCTATTATGGGTTACAAAATATTACTGATGAGTTCTATTGGTGAAATGTTGCTTTCTTGTTTTATTTTTAAAGGACTTAAACAAGATGCTCATACAGATGGAGCGACACAATGAGCCAAAATAGAGCAAGCCCTTTATGGCAAAACGTTTTTTTAAACGGAACTTTAACCCATTTTGTTTATAGGAAGTCGAGCTGAATATTCAACAGTGACCAACAAACCAAGAGGATGAAGCCACCGGTAACTAAAGTACAGGAAACTCTAGTCTCCAGTGACAATTAAGTAACGCAACAGCACAGGATGCATGCAGGGCAGCTCCTTCGGCCAAAGGGATCTGAAAGGCAAACAGCTTCTGCTCTTTTGTTCTAACTTCTGATGCGTGTTCCCTGCAGGTCTCATCTGTGCAGCTGGTGCCTGGGACAGTATCGGCGCAGGGCTGGCCACTTTCTGCCGGACCAGACCAAAACAAGCATGGAAACGGCCCTTCTCTTCTTCCTAGGCCAGGCGTTGTTCTGGGGGGTGCCCTCCTGGGCGAGCGAGGAGGCAGAAGTCCTGTGCGCCGGGACCGCCTGCTACACCATCCACTGGGGCAAGCACAATTGGGCAGATGCCCAGGTCAAGTGCCATGACAACGGGGGCAACCTGGTGACCATGAAGAGCCAGGAAGAGGCCTTGCTCATCCAGGATCTGCTGGCCAAGCTGCCCAGGAGGGAGGCCGAGCCGGAAGGACAGGCGAGGTTCTGGATCGGGCTGCACCGGGAGAAGGGCAAGTGCTACCAGCAGCACCAGCTCCTCAGGGGCTTCAGCTGGGCCTCGGGAGGGGAGGGGGGCGACTACTCCGCCTGGCTGCGGGAGCCGCGGGAGACCTGCACGGCCAGGCGCTGCGTGACCCTGCAGTGGAACCTCACCGCGGGCTGGGCCGAAGGGCCCTGCAGCGCCTCGGCCGCCCGGGCACACGGCTACCTCTGCAAGTTCAGCTTCCGGGGCATGTGCCCCCCGCTGGCGCTGGCGGGGCCCGGCCGCCTGACCTACACGGCCCCCTTCGGCGTGAAGAGCGCCTCCCTGGCGGCGGTGCCCTTCGGCTCGGTGGCCGCCGTGCGCTGCGGGCCGCAGGGCGAGGCCGGCGGGCCCTTCCTGGTGTGCAAGGCGCAGGCGGGCGGCGTGTTCGGCTGGAGCAGCCCGGGCCCGCTGTGCGCCTCGGCCAGCCACGGTTGCAACTACAGCAACGGGGGCTGCCAGCACGAGTGCCGGGAGCTGCCGGGCGGCTCGTTCCGCTGCGCCTGCCGCCCGGGCTACCGGCTGGGCGCGGACCTGCTCTCCTGCTCCCCGCTGGACTCCTGCAGCGCCCGGCCGTGCCAGGGCGAGTGCCTGGCGCGCCCGGGGGGCTTCGAATGCCGCTGCCCCCAGGGCTACGCGCTGGCCGGCGACGGGGTGAGCTGCGCCGACGTGGACGAGTGCAGCGGCCCGCGGGCGCCCTGCCAGGGGGGCTGCGTGAACACAGCGGGCGGCTTCGCCTGCACCTGCCCGCCGGGCTACGAGCCCGCGGGGCCCGGCGGCCGCCAGTGCCGGGACGTGGATGAGTGCGCCCGGGGCGCGCCGTGCGCCCAGCTCTGCACCAACACGCCGGGCTCGTTCCTCTGCGCCTGCCGGCCGGGCTACCAGCAGGGCAGCGACGGGGCCTCCTGCCTGGACGTGGACGAGTGCCTGAGGGAGCCCTGCCAGGAGCGCTGTGTCAACCAGCCGGGCAGCTACCAGTGCCTCTGCCGGCAGGGCTGGGTGCTGGCCCCCGACGGCGTCTCCTGCCTCCCGGGCCCCAGCCCCAGCGCCCCGCGGAGCTCCGACAGCGCGGCCCCGTCCCTGCGCCCCCCAGGAGAAGCGGGGGGTGGGCACTCCCCGGGCACCCTTCCTGCTAGCCAGAGCCCAGCGCCGCGCTCTGATCCCACCGTCCGAGCCGAGCTTGGGGGAGCGGAGCTGAGCACCCGCCAGCCAGCTGGCCTCAGCAGCCCTATCGGGGCTGGGGAGCACATGAAACTCGACTGGGACAGTGCCACCGATGGCCCCAGACTGCTCCTCTACTACATCCTGGGCAGCGTGGTGGTCATCCTGCTGCTGATGGCTTTCGCCCTGGGTTTGCTCATCTATAGGAAGAGGAAAGCCAGGAAGGAAAAGAAGAAAGCCAGGAGCGCCACAGACAGCTACAGCTGGGTGCCTGATCAGGCAGGGAACAAAGCAGTGGGCAATGACTACAGGTAAAGGCCGGTGCCCACAGAAAGGGGAGGTGCTTGCAGTGGCTAGTGTAGACTCAGGGATCCCTGGAGAGGGACCCAAACCTAAGGGTATCAAAACAAAAAGCAGTCAAGTAGCACTTTAAAGACTAGCAAAATGGTTTATTAGGTGAGCTTTCGTGGGACAGACCCACTTCCTCAGACCATAGCCAGACCAGAACAGACTCAATATTTAAGGCAGAGAGAACGAAAAACAGTAAGCAAGGAGGACAAATCAGAAAAAGATAATCAAGTGCTTCTTGACTGCTTTTTGTTTTGATAGTGTATAGACTAGCATGGCTTCCTCTCTGTTACTAACCTAAGAGTGATTGTGTGTGCAGCAGAGAACGTTTCCTGTGTTATATAAAATGGTGCTTTCCTTGTGGCCCTTGACTCTTGTTTTCACTTTGAAACCAGGGGGGTTGCTATTGCCTCTGTGTTAGTCAGTCTGACAGTTAGCTCAAAAGTCCCCTTTAAATCACCATCAAAGCACCCACCCCCTGCGATTGTAACAGGTTTAGGCCCAAAGCGATGTGCGGCTTTTGAAAAATAAAAGCTATCACACCAGAGAGCTAATTTGAACTTTATGAAAAAGAAAAAAAAAAAGGTGAAACATCTTTACAATAAGAATAATCACCACTGTGATCTTGCAAACACTTGTGTACAGGAGTAGCTTTATATGGCTAAGCAAGTCTAGAAATCAGTGAAGCTATTCACATGTGCGCGCCCCTGCCCCCTTCATATACGTTTCCAGGGCTAGAGTTTAGCATACTTTGCAAACTTAGTCTAGGATCCCTTAGCGTAGGTAGCAAACTTTCACAACTTAGACAAAAGGTGCTTCTCAAAATATCCGAGGTATAAGACAGGAAGGAAAGAGGAGGAGATAAAAGCCGGGGATGGGAAAAGCATCACACTCCATAGGCTGAAACAAAAAAGCAGTTCCAGTAGCAAAATTTTAAAGACTAACAAAATAATTTATTTGGTGATGACCTTTCGTGGGACAGACCCACTTCTTCAGATCGTAGCCATACCAGAACAGACTCAATATTTAAGGCACAGAGAACCAGAAATAGTAATCAAGGTTGACAAATCAGAAAAATTATTGTCAAGGTGAGCAGAGCAGAGGGGCAGAAGGAGGGGGGAAGTCAAGAATTAGCTAAAGTAAAGTATGTAAAAGAGCCCCTATAATGAGCTCCATAGGTTGGTCGCTCTGGGATCTGATTGAGTCTAGTCCTGTACATAGTTTGAGCCATATAAGATAAGATGCTTCTGGCCTAGCTGAGGAGCGTTGGGCCCATTAGCCCAGATCTGCAAGGGTTTTTCATGCTAACTCCCATTGCAGTTTCAATGAATACCTTTGGCATTCTGGGCCATTGTTGCTAAGAGGAGTGGTCAAGTGACCGCAGAGAGAAAGCATAAGAGGATGCAAGAAGTTAGGAAAAAGTATTTGAGGAGAAGTTGCCTGTCCAGTCTGCAGAAGTGGGTCTTACCCAGGAAAGCTCATTACCTAATAAATAAATATGTTAATCCTTGAGGTGCGACAGGACTGCTTGGTTTTTTGCTTGTCTATTGTCAGGAGAAAACATATTGTCCTTCAAAATACAGAACCCAAACCATGCCTGTTTTATTTAAATATCAAAACAAAAAAGCAGTCAAGTAGCACTTTAAAGACTAACCAATAGTTATTAGGTGAGCTTTTGTGGGACAGACCCACCTCTTCAGACCATAGCCAGACCAGAACAGACTCAATATTTAAGGCATAGAGAACCAAAAAGAGTAATCAAACAGAATGGCCCACTCCATTAAAATGTAGACTAACTGGTTTGTGGATCGGGAATGTTTTGATGTTTGTTTTGTGCCTATTAACTCTTCGTGTGAGTGGGCCATTCTGTTAATGACTTAAGAGTTTGCGTCTTATTGAAGAAGAATTTTCGGTCTACTTTAGAAAGAAGCTGCTGAACTCTCTTTCATATTCAAATTCAGCACATTAAATCGTGGTTTGAACCAGGATGCAAATTTTCTGAGCTCTTTGACAAACTTGGCTTTATCTAATTCTTGTTCCCCCCCCACCCCATCCCTCTGCTCTCTGATTTGCTCACCTTGATAATTTTTTTCTGATTTGTCAACTTTGATTCCTGTTTTTGGTTCTCTATGCCTTAAATATTGAGTCTGTTCTGGTCTGGCTGTGGTCTGAAGAAGTGGGTCTGTCCCACGAAAGCTCACCTAATAAAGTATTTTGTTAGTCTTTAAAGTGCTACTTGACTCTTTTTTGTTTTGATAGTATATAGAATAGCACGGCTCCCTCTCCGCTATTATTTAAATATGCGTGTACTACTGCTTTATAGACGCTGTAAGTTGTCCAGTATATTTGTTTTTCACCATTGATTGGAAAGTGCCCTGGATGTCATATGTTTACTGACTAGAGTTGCCCTATATTCAGGATATAGGAAATTCAGTCATTTTTCCCCAGGTGAAGTCATCCCTGGCCCTGGTATGGGCATGCAGTGCTGGAGTGAAGGTGGGGTTTTGTTAGCCCCTCGCATGCTAGTCACAGTTTCAGTCCCTGGACTCATTGCTCCCACAGGGGCAAGGGGAGAGATGACACCATGCCTCCCACGCCATGCGGCACTAGCTCATTGACTTATTTTCCTTACGTACACGTTGTGGATTTCATTGTGCTTTTCACCATTGCTTCCTTGGGTGGGTATATACAGTGCATGTATGATAAAGCACATTTTTTTTCAGAAGTGATTAATAATTTTAGGTGCTTCCGTTTCCAGGTTTTCCACTTAGAGACCTAACAGGGGCTTGATTTTCAGAGGGCTAGTTGTTCAGTTTGATTGGAAATTGAGTCCTCTCTGAGGTATGTCACACTGGGCACACCCACTCCAGAGATACCCCTCCCACCAGTCACTAGTCACTTTTGAATATCTCAGCTTGGGGTTCAAATCTTACTCTGGATCAACTCAAAACTAGTTTTACCATTGACTTCAATAGACCGGCACCTGGCCTCTACCGATACAAAAGGTGCTAAACAGGAGTACGGATCTGGTTGTAAGGGTGCATATCCCTGGAATTATTCACCACCTTTGCACTCTTGCAGCTCTTGTTATATACTTGAGGCCACATATGACAGAAATGTGAACTTCACACAAAAGAGTTAGCTCTGAGCCTCACCGCTACATCCTGTTCTTTCTAGTGTGTGGAGGAAACCCCTTTCCTGCTGTTTTTCTTCTCCTGTTATCCATTGTACAAATCAAGAAAACAGGAAAGTGTAGCTTTAGCAGCTGTAAATGTTCTGAATAGTTTATATGTGCTTCCATTTATCCAGACAATAGTCAAAAGAAGCAGCGTACTCATCCCTGGATTTTTGGGAGTTGTTGTGACACCAATCTAGACTGGCAGTTAAACGCAGGAGTAGCTTTAAGCACGTTTGTAATTGCCACAATAGGATTAAAATTAAAAGTTAAGCATGTGCGTAAATGCTGGGCTGGGTTAAGGCCCGTATGAACAGGCACACCAACAAACATCACGGCTGTGGGATTATTAGATTTGCTTTGAGGAAGTTTGTGTTCTGTAAAAAATTTTTCTGATCTTCAATTTTTCCCTATTCATTCTAAGGGGGAAGGTATCTAGGTGTTTTCATGTTAATCCTTTTCACCCAAACTGAAGGGGAAACTAGAAAGTATAGGTGTGGAATCAAAATCCATTGTGAAATCTTAAATATTTATTCAGAAAAGTTAATAGTTAACCAGTATCCTGATTTTTGGTACTATATACATTTTGTATATTCTGTGCATAGCACTGAATTCCCAATTAAATATGCTAATTAGCAAAGACCACGAAAACACATTGATTTGCTTTGCATGTGGGTTTAGCTTTAACTTCCCTTCACCTCACCAGATTAACCTATATGACACTTTTAAATTAGGCCTTAACAGAGATCTCAATTATTTTATGCATTACAAGGGCAATTTCCTCACAATCCTACTTAACTTTTCATTTGCTTCTACATCTGCTGATCCTCCTAGTGACAGGTAGCTCCTTTCTCCCCTTCCTTCTTTCTCTCCTCCTCCACCTTCCCCATGCTCTATAAACCTTAGATTCTAATTGTCTTCTCCAACAATCTGTTGACATGGGTCTTACCCACAAAAGCTCGTGACCTAATACATTTGTTAGTCTTTAAGGTTCCACAGGACTGCTTGTTATTTGTGAAGCTACAGATTAACATGGCCTCCCCGCTGAGACTCTTCAAGCCACTTTCATCTCAGTGGAGCTACACCCGCAAAGATTTCAGCCCTCGCTTTCTTTTTGCCATGAAACAATTTTCTTGACTCAGTCTCTCATTTAGGGCTCAATGTGAAGTCAGTGGAAAGACTTCCATTGACCTCACTGGGCACTGGAGCAAGCCCTTAAAGTGAGGAGGAATGGTAAACAAACAGATTAGGACATCTGCATGAAGATTTAGGAGACCCTGGCCGTGTCTACACGAGCCCCAAACTTCGAAATGGCCACGCAAATGGCCATTTCGAAGTTTACTAATGAAGCGCTGAAATGCGTATTCAGCGCTTCATTAGCATGCAGGCGGCCGCAGCACTTCGAAATTGATGCGCCTCCCCGCTGCGTGTCTCATCCCGACGGGGCTCCTTTTCGAAAGGACCCCGCCTACTTCGAAGTCCCCTTATTCCCATCAGCTCATGTGTGCACAGCCCTCCACAGTGCTAATGAGAATTACCAGTGTTTAAAGTGCACTGGGTCAAAACAAGTAGCAGGCCTGGGAAATGAAATTGCTAAGAGTCCAGCCAGCTTGCTGAGCTGCTCAGTTTTTTAGAATCGCCTGAGGAACATCCCTCTGGTTGGCTGCTTTCACTGCTTTCAGTGAAGGGCAGCTAATCTGAGCAGCTAGAGGAAGTGGAGAGTTTTCTCTTCGCAATCCGGTACCAATTTCAGAAGGGGTATGGAAAGGCTCCACCAGCTCAAAGCAGCCCTGATCCTTCCTGCCTTCCCACACTCTCTTGTGAACAAATGGGACAACTCCCCTGCTCCTACCTAACTGAGCAGTACCCGGCCTGGGAAGGAGTACGAGAGGCTCTTGCTACAGCATCCCTCCCCCTTTCCTCCAGAAACTTGGATGAAGAATTCCAGCAGATGCAGGACAAATAGAGGTGAGGCTGGGTGGGCAGAACTAGGGGCAGGCAGATGTGGGGTGATAAGACCCCCAAACGTTTTCATATCCTTTTAATCACTGGTAATTCCATGTGACTGCTCACATGTTTAATATACACCAGAAGTGTTCTGTTCATCGTAGGTAGATTCATCACAGGTGCATCAGTGTTACATTTGTGCATGATGATATTACAGGTGTTTTCAAACAGTGTTTTCCATTTTTAACGTCAAAACTGTAAATAGCATTACCTCTGTGAATATATTGCCCTTCTGAAGGAAGCTTGTACAAATAAAAGCCAAATGAAATGTCTCAGTGATGCTTTCAAGTAAACATGACGTTAATCCTTATTGAGGAAATATGTGATCATTTTATCTGTGCTGTTTCAAATAATTCACTTAAAACCACGCTAAACCAAGGACCTTTTGAGAATAAAACTGACACTTAACTGTTTCTTGGTTTTCCGAATTTTTGGTTTTTAGGAAAGCAGATGTTCTGTGTGAGGAATGTCATTTAGTTAAAAATAGTCATGGAAAGCTGGGTTTTGAGGGGAAAAAATTGACCAACCCAGTGATAAATTATTCTTTTTGGTCAAGATTAAGCAGGGCAGTGCTAGGAAACTATCTTATGTTGCCACTGCTCATCCTGTACCTACTCTGAACAAAAGCAACAAGAAGTCCTGTGGCACCTTGTAGACTAAGGTATTTTGGAGCATAAGCTTTTGTGGGCAAAGACCCGCTTAATCATCTGATGAAGTGGGTCTTTGCCCAGGAAAATTTATGATCTAGAATATCTGTTAGTCTATAAGGTGCCACAGGACTTTTTGTTGGTTTTAAAGACACAGACTAACTCAGCTACCTCTCTGATACAACTCTGAACAGAGGACTTTGGTTTCTGGAGCTGTCACTTGGACGCCCTTCATCTAATAATAATTGAATGTGTTAATTTATGAAGTGCATAGTGGTATCAGGTAGAATCAAGGCCCATTTGTCCTAGGTAGGCTGTGGCCACGCTACAGCCAAATTTTGAAACGTGAACTTTGGAAAGTTACTGTTTGAAAGCTCGCATTTCGAAATAGAGAGGCCACGTGCAGAAAGCGGATCAAGCCGTCGATCTGCTCTTTCGAAGACTCCTCCATCCTTTTGAAAGAGAGCAACTACACCGCCTGGGCTCTCTTTCTCCAGAACGGAGCAGGAAATGGCACGGATGGGGTCACAGGGCTGACAAGCTCTTCCGGGCCCCCTGGCCAGCTGCTCCCTTAAAGGGCCCCTCCTAAACACCCTCCCTGTGCACACGCAGAGAGCTGCCAGGCTGTCTGCAGCACATGCACAGAGCAGAGTGGAGCATAGATCAGCCAATACCCGAATGCCCCCATGGCTCTCCAGCAGCTCCCCATTGGGGAATTGCTCCAGGCTGTGGCCAGCCTGCTGGCTGTTCTCCTCCTGGATGTCCAGCAGCAGCTCCGGATGGCTAGCTGCCTCTCTGCTTTCCTGAGGTGTTTCCCCACGCTGCAAGGTGCGCGCCCTTGGTCCGATGGCACCTGTGGCAGTATCCCATCAGCAGTGAGGGGCGAGACCAGCTCACGCTGGCGGAGTGGGACGATGAACGGTGGCTCCGGAATTTTAGAATGACCAAGGCCATGTTCGTAGAGCTCTACCACTGGTTTGAACCCGCCCCGCAGCACCAGGACTCAAGGATGTGGCCTGCGATTGCCCTCCAGAAGAGGGTGGCCATCCCCCTATGGAAGTTGGCCATCCCCGACAGCAACCACTTGGTTGGGCACCAAGTTGGAGTGAGCAAGGCCACCGACGGGGTCATCCTCCTTGAAGTCAGCCAGCCTGGGTCACACACCCACCGCAGGGAGGAAGCAGGGAGGGGGCCCTGGGAGGTGAAAAGGGGGCGGGCACTGGGAGGGAACAGGGTGTCCCGGAACACCCCATCACATGCTCATGGTCATATTTGCCCTCCAACCTGTGCAGGACGTCCAGGCCATAAACACCATCCTCCTGCGCTGGGTTACCTGTGTCGGGGACCTCAATGCTACCATCATAGGCTTTGCTGACCTGGGATTCCCAGGCTGCTTTGAGGTGCTTGATGGGACGCATATGGCCATCCAGGCCCTGCACACCAGCACTTGAGGATACGTAAACTGTAAGGGTACCACTCTTTGATGCTCCAGGCCCTCATCGACGCCAGTGGGCTATTTATGGACATTTGTGTGGGCTGGTCGGGCAGGGCCCATGATGCCCACATATTCCAGAGCTCCTGGCTCAGTTGCCACATGCAGGAGGGCACCTGTCTGCACCCATGGGAGCTCCCGGTCGGCAACATGACAATACCTCTCTGCCCTGTGGCCGAAGCAGCCTACCCACTGCAGGCCTGGTTTATGCATCCATACACAGGCCACACACACCCCAGCCAGGACCTGTCCAATGCCTGCCTCAACCAGGCCTGCAACATGGTTGAGTGGGTGTTTGGCCACTTGAAGGGGCATTTCAGCTGTCTGTTGATGTGGCTGGAGGTTGGCCTCCCCAGCGTGCCTGTGGTCATGGCGGTCTGCTGTGCTCTCCATACTATTGTGGAGAGCAAGCATGAAGTGTTCACGCAGAGATAGATGGCCAAGGCTGTACCATGCTTCAAGCAGCTGGCTGCCACCCTGTGCCACCAGCAGCACCAGGACGGGGTGCATGTGAGAGACGCCCTCTGCAGGCCTTTACCTGGGGGCCCCATTGACCATCCACCCCCCACCACCATCTCCCCCTCCCATACACCCGCCTCTCACCACTCCCCTGCCACAAATCCAAAGGAACACTGGGGTGCTGGGAAATAAAGACTTCAGTGAACTATTGAAAAAATGTGTGCACACCTGTTTCTTAACCACATACAATGGAGCGTGGGGCTATAGGGTTTGAACTATATCCAATGGGGGGGTAGGGATAGGGTTTGAACTGTACATGGGGGGGCTAGGTATGGGAGGGCCCATCACCCCTCTGACAGGGTGGAGGGGCTGTGACCTAAGGCAACTGTGGGTGCCTCTACTGCCCCAGGTCCCGGGGCCCCCTGCAGGGCTGGGATGGCCATGTGGTGACGGGTTGGGTGAGGACGTCAAGCATCCCTGCAATGTGCTGCCAGGCCGCCTCCTCCGTGGCCATCCACCGCGGCAGGACGCGGCTCTGCTCGTGTCACGCTGCTGCGTGTGCGGCAGGGCCCTCTTCCTCCCAGTGTCAGCGGTGTGCCCCCCTGGTTCGGCCCATGGACCTCAGCACCGGTGCCCTGTCCCCCTCACTGGCTGCTTCGGGGCTCTGGGATATCGATGGGGCTGGCCCAGCCCTGAGACACAGGAGCTGTGGAGACAGAAGGGAACAGAGAGCTGACCCCTGTGACCTGGCAGCACATCTGCACCCTCTGTCTGTCAACCTGGTGGCCCCGGGGTATCTCAGAGGGGTCCCAGCGTGGATTGGGTGAATGCCGGTGATGGTCCACCCCTGTTTTCTCCAAGCCCCTGTGTGGCTGTCCATGGGGGCAGGTGCTGATGGGCATGTGAGCTGCCCTAGGGCTGGGGTATGCAGCTGAGTCTCCTGCGTCTGGCCTAGGGCTGGGGTCTGTGTAGGCGGCCTGCAGCTGAAGCTGAGCTCTCTGCCCAGCCCCCAGGATGTTCTACCTGGGGAGCCCCAGCTGGAGGTTGCCTGGCTCAAGGACCCTGTGACAGGAGGGTGATGACCAATGTGCCATCACTGGAGCCCTCTGCATCACTGTCTTCCTCAGGACTCCATGGAGGTTCCCAGCTCATTGTCCCCTGCAGAGCCTCCTCCATCTCAGCTGTGTCAATGACCTTGCCTGGGGCCACTGGCTCCTTGGACCCCAGGAGCCAGTCCAGTCCAGATCTTCCCACTAGGGGCAGCTTGCAGGCATTGCCCCAACCCACGTACAGCCTCCCACCCCCTGCTACATTTCTTTCACTTTTGAGTGGACTTGGTCCACACTCCAGCAGAGGTGGCCTTGGGCACTCAGGCCTGCTGACCACTGCAACATTCTGCTGCCACCCCAGCCTCTGGGAGCAGGAGCTCACGTGCATGTGGAGATACACATCTCATAGAGTTGCAAGGGGCCTTGGGAGGTCACCAAGTCCAGTCCCCTGCCCTCTTAGCAGGACCAAGCACCATCTCTTTATGTTTTAAATCCTGTTTGCCTCAGATCCCTAAATCACCCCCTCAAGGATTGGGCTCACAACCCTGGGTCTAACAGGCTAGTGCTTAAACCACTGAGCTATCCCTCCCTGTCTGCCTAGAGGGGAAGGAGGTCCCTGAGCTCCAGCCCCATTTTTTTGGCCCCCTGGCTGTCATCCTGGGAGTCCTTGCCTGGTCCGCCATGGGGTCCCTGGTGGGTGCTGGGTTCCTGCCCATATCCCTTTTGGGAACAGTCGGCAGCATCGTGGGGGTGCTGGAGGGCAGGGCTGCAGGCTCGTGTGCCCATGGCTCTCTGTATGCTCTCAGCTTCCTGCACAGGGTTTCTGGGCCTGTGTAGCTTTAAAAGTGGCTGGAGCCAAAGACCGTAGACCCCTGGTGGGGCTGCCTGGAGCGTCTCCACGCTGCAGCAGGCTGGCGCCATAGTGGGCCCACTCTTTCGAAATAGGGGTCCACAGCATGGCTGCACACGTTTTCGTTCTAAATTAACTTTGAAACAGGGCACACTTCCCAACACGGGTGTGGAAGAGCGGTTTCGAGATGTGGGCCGCGTTCCTTCTGTCTGAATTCCAAAACAGTGCTCCTTGTGCGCAGTCGCTCCCAGGTGCACTTCGAAAGAGCCGCACGCTTTGAAATGATCTTCGATGACAGTGCTAGTGTGGCCACAGCCGTAATGCACAAAAATATATGTAAAGTAAGGGTTCCCGCTGCCCGAAGTTAAGGCCAATGGAATGTAGTCAGGCAGACCCATACGGCGTCTTTCTGACTTCAGTGGAGTTTGTGGGAAGGGAGCAGGGCTCTATCTCTGTGCTTCTAACTACAGGCTCAGGTCACAGTTACCACTAAAGTTCTTTAAGATGGGAAGATGCTAATCAGGTAGGGTTAGTCAGATAGATGTGTTCAGCTGAGGAGAGATTCACCTCGGCAAACTTGGAACATAAACACAAAATTCGAACTAGCCCAATGAGCAGACCCCTCTGAAGAGTTTCATTTCTGCTGCCCTTCCATGTCCTTCGGCCAGTCACAAAAGTGTTCGTTCAACCATCTCCGAAAGAAGGATGTTCTGTAAAAGCAGCGGGATACTAGATTAAATGAGTATTTCCAAAACAGGAAAAGATCTTCTGGATTCATTTTGGCTATTACCAGCCATCTACCCAAAGAAGAGATGACTAAGATGAGGTACCGATGTAATGCGCAATTAGTATCTATACAGGGCAGTGAGATAAATAGGTCATGTTTTGCCTTATTTAGATTGGTGATCTGTGAAAGAAAACAGAAATGTGGTTCTACTATAGACACGTGCAATATGGTGGAAGTGAACTGATAATTTTCCATTGCACTCATAACGTGGCCAGAAAAGCCCAGTCTACTACTACTATTACTGTTCGTATTTATTATGGTAGTGCCCTAGGTCCAATTGGGATTGTGCTGGGCAATATACAAACACAGTACGGTAGCACTCTCTGCCCAGAAGAGTTTATAATCTAAACCGGGCAGATAGGGGAAAGAGATGCAAAGTCCTAGTTGATCCACTTTGTCAGTCTACATTCAGTGGAATTTCTCAACCATAGAGCTGGGAGTTGGCTGGAAGGGTCAAGTAGTAGGAGGAGGCCAACCCTTGGTTCTCAGCCAAGAGCCTGATCCAGACTTCCACAGATTACAGTAGCATTTGGGTCAGGTCCACATAAGTTATTTTGGCCTTTACTTGTCACAGGTGCAGGGCATTAAGTAGCAAATGAACTGGCACAGTGTCAGGATCAGCCAGGGTATCACGCTCCTTGGGGACATCTGGCCCTGGGACCAGTGCTGAGATAGAGAATCTCCATTAGGGTAGTTACCGGCCTCTAAAGTTTCTACTAGGATCTGAAGACCCCTCCTTCTTTTGGGGGGGCAGAGGGAGAGAGTATGGAAAAATTTGGAGGAAAGGGCCTCAAATAATATTAAAATGTGATGTAGGATTAACTCCACCCCCATTAACCATGCTCCCTAAAAGAGTCACACACTGAAAAGACAAAAAGCAGTCCAGTAGGCCTTTAAAGACTAAGAAAATAATTTATTAGGTGGTGAGCTTTCGTGGGACAGACCCGCTTCTTCGGACCATAGCCGTACCAGAACAGAGCACCACCTAATAAATTATTTTGTTAATGTTTAAAGTGCTACTAGACTGCTTTTAGTTTTGACAGTATATAGACTAACACGGCCATTTAATATTTAAAATGTTCGCCGAGTTTAACAACTTTAATTGCACGGCTCTCTCTCTTACGCTGAAGAAACAAGTGATATAAAACTGGTGTTTCATTTCCTTTGTAGAAGAGTGACTCACCAGCCCGTATGCCCAGTCATGGCTTGGCATAGCATAGCAGGTTCTCCTCCTATGCCACCCTTGCCAACAACCACAATGACACTGCTGGGGTTGGCCTCTTCTTAATACTTATCTTCCAGCCAACTCACATTCAGTTCCACCCTTTCAGGGGCAATCGAGTCCCACAAACTGTGGTCTAATGGCTACACCAGGTCTGCAGCCCACTTCTGGGCTCAGTGGTCCTTATAGCTCTTATGTCGGGGGACTTTCATAAACTTAGGCCCTCCCTGTACTTTGGGTCCAGTCTACAGACCTTGTAACAAGCAGATAAGGTCTGCACAGCCTCAGCCTCCTTTTCTGCTTGCCTCGACAACTTTTTATCTCAGCCTGTTTCTAGGTGCTGTTCCCCAGTCCCTTTCTGGCTCATGCCTCCACAGGCTCTTTGCCCCTTCCCAGTTCCTCTAGGCATCTTTCCCGCTATTACACAGTGATGCCTCCCAGAGGGTTCCCCCTGAGTAGGTCCAACTCTCTTTGTCCCCAAACCCCCAGCCTTGAGCTGGCTCAGCGGTGTCGCTTATCAAAACTTGTCAAAAGAGTTTATTTCACTCTGGTGCCTGCAAAGCCATCACTAGGCCATGAGGGAGTTCCCTAAGGTGGCACCTGCCTACATGCTAAGTATTTTAGTAACATGGAGTAGAATGGCAGTCTGAGAAACAAAAGAGGCTTCACACGGTCCTGAAATGTGGGATGGGGATATCCTCATTGGTACAGCATCTTGAGAAGATGAGAGATGTGTTAACTTACATGGCCTTTTCCACTGGGGATGGTTTTCCTCCTGCTGGTATTTTTCTCTTCTTTTGCTGTCTCTCTTGTTTATCCTCTCATGCTATGGCACCGGCGACTCGTGTTTATAGTTGTATATGGTCACCAATTTCAGATAATTAACTCCAGTGCAAAGCATCTAACGATCCCTGCTGGGAGGCACACAAGTGCACTGGGGGTTCAAAAGTTACTTCTCTAAAACCTGGTCCGCTGAAGTCAAGTGGAGCTGGCTGGTTTTGGTTTGAGCACCTGATGAGCTATATAGTTGGTCTTTTCCCCACAAAAACAAAGGAAATGCCAGAGCTGCTTGCTAGCTGAGCAAGATGTGAGCCTTCATTTTGCTGGACAGCTCTGTATGTGTTCAAAAACATCTCATCAGCTGATCCATCTACTGTATATTAATTCTTCTGTTCCACAGGGTTACAATATATAATAAGTATAACTAAAAGTACAAAATCTGCTTGGGGAGGTATGAGTCAGAGCTTCTCTCATCCTGGTCAGGGATCCACCCCCGCTCACAAACATCTGCTTTCATATCAAGAGGATTAAAAATGTTTTCATTTGCTGTTGCCACCCAGTCCTTCTGAATTTAACCTTTGCTTCTAGCCAAGACAGCTAAGTGCCTTGTCATAGGCCTCTTGCTCAGGTCCACAGCTCTTATTTGATGCTAAACCTCATGTGTGACATATGAGAGCTCTGGAGTGAATACAGCGGGAGGAAACTGAGTGACACTAAAAATTTACCCGTGACAGTGTTTTTCACTTCAAGAATTAATTACAGCGTAGATTACTGGAGCTATTTCTTTCGTGCTAGCTCAAGGGAGAGCAGCTTCACTGCAAAAGGATGCTCAAGTTGCTCGTCCTCCATGAGGCTGTACCCTCTAGCGTATAGCGCTAGGTGAAATTTTTTGACTTGAAACTGTTTTTGGCAAAAAATACAGATGTAGCCACATGGACAGACTTCCTAATACATGCAGATTTTGTTGTTTCAGTCACAAAATCTAAAACAAAATTCAAGGCAACCTAAAAGTCTTGTTCTACCATTTTCCAAATGAAATATTTTGATTTTTCAATTTGAAATGACTCTGTCATGAAATTTACATTTAATTTTATTTTTAAAGGCTTAAAATTTTAAAAAAATCCTGTGAAATCAAAATACTTTGTTTGATGCCAGAATGATTTTTTTTTTTATTCACCAAAAATTTCAGGAAAAACTCCTTTCAGGTCAAACCAAGAACTTTTCTGAAACAGCCAGAGTTGTATGCCCGGCTCCCATGTAATTGAGAATCAGACCTGTAGCAAGTGAATCACACAGAGGTATTGCCGTTTTAGTCTGTAGCTTGCGCCTGCCCCCCCGCCAAAAAAAAAAAAAAAAGATACAGACTCCTTTGTAGCAATGGGCTAGACAGTCTGGGCACTTTGAGGGACTCTTGTGGATCGAGTCTGATCCTCCAAGGTGTTGAGCTCCTCCTGGGAGCAGAGATGGGTAGCTGCGTGTGCTGCGTCAGGTGGAGTTTTCAAAAAAGTCTAAGCAATTTAGGAGCTCACATCCTTAAGGACTAACATCTTATGGGCTAACAATTGTATTAATTAGGTAATCAGCTGTCGTGGGTAAGACTACAGGACTGCTTGTTCTCTTTTTGTGAAATTAAAATTGTAGTCAGCCAATTGGACTCTGACTTCAGAGACTAGTTCAAAGAGGTCTAGTGTGTTTTAATTTCCAAAACAGGCTGAGAATCCAAGTTTCATTTCCCAACAGGAAAATCATGGAATGAGGCAGCTTTATTGTTAACAGCACATGGGTTATAGAACTTTAGCAGCTGGACTTACTGCAGTAAGGGTGACCACTTGTGATAGAATACCCACAAAAGGCCTGAAGGGGGTAAGTTAGGCCAATCAACCTATAGGCCAGGATTTCTTAACCTCTTCCTTCTAGCACCCCTCCCCCTCAACATGTTTTAAAACTTCACCACCCACCAGAGCCACAACAGCCGTTTTTTTGTGTATCCAGCAGAGTAAAAGCTGTATTCACCTCAGAGTTATACAGTTAAGCACCAACACACACAGCGGTCATATAAAAAGGGACAAAGATAATGTAGGCGCAAAAATAAATGGAATAATTATTTTTTGTTTTACTTACTCAGCGTGGAACTTCTTGCTGGTGCTGACCCAGAGCTGGTGGCCCGCTGAGGTGACCTGGGGTGGAGGTGGTGCTCCCTCAGCCACGCCGCCTGGGGCAGAAGCCAGGTATATTTTAGCAGATGCCGTGAAACATGCTTGTGGCCCGCTCAGGGGCTGCAGACGCCAGCTGAGAACCATTACTATCAGCATTAGAGCAGTAGTCGAGTTAGTCTGTATCTTCAAAAACAACAAGAAGTCCTGCGGCACCTTGTAGATTAACAGATATTTTGGAGCATAAGCTTTCGTGGGAGAAGAACCGCTTCATCATCTGAAGAAGCGGGTCTTTGGCCACGAAAGCTTATGCTCCAAAATATCTGTTAGTCTATAAGGTGCCACAGGACTTCTTATTACTATCAGCGACATCTGGAGGAAAGCCAAGGAGGCATCAAGGCCTAACTGGCTCAGGGGCCCCGGCTGTGGGAGGGGCTGGGCTGCGTTTATAAAGCCAGGAAGCTGGCAACAATAGTCCCTCCTTGGGAAAAGGGAGATGGAGTGGTGCTACAGAGACAGGCAGCCTAATCAGGTAGAGGTATGGCGGCTAATCCCTGGGAGGATGGAGTTTGGGCTGGTCAACCCAGAGGAGCGGAGCAAGCCTGAAGGTACAGGTGAGGCTTAGAGAAAGGCCATAAAGTTCAGGAGACAATACATCTTGGCTGCTGAGTAGAGGGCCCTGAACTGGAACCTAACATACAAGAAGGTCCTAGGTTCCCTTAGCAGCCACGCGGGAAGCAACACTATGAGAACAGTGCTGGAGTAGAGTGTTTGAGACCATTCATACTGAAGGACTTTGGGACTCCTGTTACCTGCACAAATTTCTCATCCTTCCCACACTCAGGGACATAAACACCTTTACCCAACCCTTAGGGCTCAAGGCGTGATCCTGTTAATTTAAACTCCCAGGCTTACCCAATTCCTAGGGTTTAGGGCGTAATTCCCTACAGGTATGCAGGATCTGTGCCACTGAAAAAGCCTTACACAGTAATATTCTTACTCTCTATTTATTTACAATTACCAAGAAAGCAGAACACATGCTAAGCAGGTCATCAAGTCCAGTCACCAATCCTGATAAGGTAGGCAGGCAGACTTCCCCTGTTGGGACAGACAAAGTAACTTTCTCGATACTGTATCAGAGAGGTAGCCATGTTAGTCTGTATCTTCGAGAACAACAAGAAGTCCTGTGGCACTTTATAGACTAACATATTTTGGAGCATAAGCTTTGGTGGGCAAAGACCCGTTTCATCAGATGCATGAGTCATGACTCTCATGCATCTGATGAAGCAGGTCTTTGCCCACGAAAGCTTATGCTCCAAAATATCTGTTAGTCTATAAGGTGCCACAAGACTTCTTGTTTTTCTCTCTGGATACTGGTTGCTGCACCTCAGGGTCTGGGGGCAGGGGTTAGTCCTCCTTAAGGTGTTCCTTCTTTCATCTTCTTCTGCGTGTTGTTCTGTTCTTCCCTCCTGCTTGATGTTCTGTTCCTTCTTTCCCTTCTTGGACCCCAGTTTAAGAAGTGAAACTTCAGTCCTGCTTAGCTATACCTTGACCAATTATTTTAGTACAATTCTACTAACCAATCATAACCTACGGTAACAGAATCACCTAACCAATCATAGCCCACCACCTTAACTGATTTACACTTTACAAAATTAATAATATAGGAGCAATTACAAACCAGACAGAGATTATACAGAAAACAGTAGAAAAGTGAAGACAATCATCAGAGAATGGTGGGTCCACAACCTCAGCTATTGGTAAGTTGTTGCCTGCCAGACGAAATGCTGTTAACTAAGTTTTCTTTACTCATCTTGAGATCTGTTTAACAGAGGGTGGCATTAGGATGTGGTCTTCTTCTCACCAGCCTGATGTGACACTCCTGTGCTGGGATGTAGCTGGAATGTGAGTATGTGACTTGTAGCTTCACAGTTAAGGGCTGCTGCTCTTTAGTCTGGCTGCAGACAAGCTATAGGCCTCTCAATATGGCTAGAGAAACCATATTGGTTATACTGTTACACTCCCCCCACCAAATGGAAATCACACAGTGACCTGGCCAGAGGGCTGAGACACAATGGGGAGGCTGAGAGAGGAGCTGCAGAGAGTGGAAAAGACCAAGTGATGGAGTGTGGCTGCTGGAAGGGGCATTGGCCTGGTGGAGCTAATGCCCAGAACTGCCAGGAGGTGGCGCTATCCAGCAGTACGCACCACTGTTTATGTGGTAGGGCACCCGCCATAGCGTGGCACATGGAATCCTTACAAGACACGCTGGGCCTAATTGCCAGTTGTACTAAGTCCAATTTACGCTGCTCTGCCAACATAAAGGGGCTACAGAATGGGTATAAATCACACTGGTCTCTATGCAAATGAGACCCTCCCTCTGTTTTTGCCCCATTGGACATATATTTCCTCAGTTATCTGATATCTTGTCCTGACCCAGTGCTTCTTCCTCTGTCTTGCAAAACAAAGTCAGGAGACATCCGAGTTCAGGGAAGGGTGTCATTCTTCATCCTGCCTAGCTTGGCTTTTAATAACTTCTTTTTCTTGTAACTGCGGATGTATTTAAATTGCAGATATTCCCAACAGGTATCCTGGAAGCCCTTGACTCCCATATGGCAAAGGAACTGTGAGGAAACTGAAGATAGATTCCTTTGTAGCAATGGGCCAGACAGTCTTGACACTTTGAGGGCCTCTTGTGGATTGAGCCTTATCCTCCGGGATGCTGAGCTCCTCCTCGAGCAGAGAGGGGTAGCTGCGTGCGCTGCGTAAGGTGGAGTTTTCAAAAAAGTCTAACCAGCGCAGGAGCTCACATCCTTCTGGTTTTCAATGGTACTTGTACTCCTAAGTCACTTGGGCTCATTTGATAGTCTTGCCCTAAGTCTACGAGTTTAAAATAATTCCCATAATACTTTTATTTTAAATCAAGTCACTCTGGATATCCAGCTGCTGCTTTTCTAATCAAAATAAATAAATGTGCTGTTTGAAATATTTTCCCCAAACCCCAGAGTCCCCTTATCCACACAACAGGTCTGGATTTTCCCACTAGAGCAGGACTTCTCCTATTTCTTGCCTCCAGTGTGCCCATTTGAGATTTACCCTTTCCTCTAATTTTGCAGAATGGTAGCAGAATGGGCAGGGGTAGCTCAGTGGTTTGAGCATTGGCCTGCTAAACCTACAGTTGTGAGTTTGGTCCTTGACTGGACTTGATGACCTGCTGAGGTCCCTTCCAGCTCTATGAGGTGTGTGTGTGTATCTCCATAATGTGATCTCTCACACACACTGAGAGGATAAAAATGGTAGCCTGCAGGTGCAGTACTTGGGTGAAAGTCAGGAGCATCATCTTGTGGGCTGAACCTGGTCCTTTGGCCACCTGATCCATCTGGTGATAGTTCTGTGGAAGTAACTTTGTGCCAATTTGCATAATCCAGCTGGAATGTTTGGATGGAGAAAATCCGTAGCTGTAGGAATGGTCTTATCAGTAGACCATCCTCTCTGAGCTGACAGGAGCCTGTGCTACCTTCTCTGATATAGGAATCTGCTGTGGCTAGTAAGCTCCTTAAGCAAAGGCCAATGTTTTCTTCTATGCCACCCTGAGCATGCTGTGATACCCTCGTATTACCACACAGGGCCTTCCTAAAATCTGGCTTCATTTGCATCATTCTGAATTCTTCTTTCTGATTTGTGAAGACAGGCACAATAGGCTCACGTCTTTGCTTCAGCCAGTGAATCTGGTGATCGAGCTGCTGGTTTGCAAAAGCTGGGGTTAACCCATGGGGTGTTATTTGGAACTTTAGGGCTGTGGAAAAGGTTTTCTTTGTAAACCTATTGTAGTCAAATAAAGTAAAACAAAACAAAAATGTAGGTAGAGAAGGCAATCTGATCCTTTGTGAGCAACACATTCCTCCTTCCCCAAAACATCATCCCTGAAATATTTGCAAAAATTACAGATGCATGACCGGTCAGAAAACCTCAGAGGCATACAAATGCTGATCACTGGGAATAGTGCTGTTTCTGGTACTTAGTAGTATAACATTATTTAGCTGCATGAATATGTGTGTGTATTTTTACCAACCTTAAGCATTCAAAAGTCATGACAGGTTTAATAATAATGAGATTTTTAAAACAAACTAACTGTAGGTCCTTATTGTTTGTCTCCTGGCTTTTGAGCCTGTGGGGTTCATATTTTTTGCTTTTCTGTCCAATCACAAACTCCAGAAAGATTTGGAGAAATTGGAAAGGGTCCAGAAAAGAGCAACAAGAATGATCAAAGGTCTAGAGAACATGACCTATGAAGAAAGGCTGAAAGAACTGGGCTTATTTAGTTTGGAAAAAAGGAGATTGAGGGGGGACACGATAGCAGTTTTCAGGTATCTAAAAGGGTGTCATAAGGAGGAGGGAGAAAACTTGTTCTTCTTGGCCTCTGAGGATAGAACAAGAAGCAATGGGCTTAAACTGCAGCAAGAGAGGTTTAGATAGGACATTAGGAAAAAGTTCCTAACTGTCAGGGTGATCAAACACTGGAATAAATTGCCTAGGGAGGTTGTGGAATCTCCATCTCTGGAGATATTTAAGAACAGGTTAGATAAATGTCTATCAGGGATGGTCTAAAAAATACTTGGTCCTGCCATGGGGCTGGACTTGATGACCTCTCAAAGTCCCCTCCAGTCCTAGTATTCTATGATTCTATTATTATTATTATTATGATTATTATTGTTATTCAGTTGAGTTTTTCAGGTAATACTGCAGTTCCAGGAGCTGTGTCTTAAAAAAAAAACAACCAAACTAGAAATGTCACAAGATTCATGATACAATTCCAAAAATGGGCAACAGTTATGCAAGTCTGTGCTCATATTTAGGGGACAGATTCCAGCTGGTATAAATTGGGAAAGCTCCACTCAAGCCAAAGGAGACACTCTGATTTACACCAGCTGTGGATCTGGCCATAAGGACTGAATCAAGAAACCACCATGTATTCTTGTGCTGTTTCTGTCTTGTGACTTATTTCTTATTGTAGTTCTAAAACGTTGCAAGAAAGGTGAAATTTTGACGTGGATGGGCTTCCTGAGTGTTCCTAAGCTGGCCCACATAGCACTTGTTTGAAAAAAGGTAGGATTTTTTAATAGCTTTGTGGGTACGTCGCAGTAAGTGGGGATTTCTGCGGCTTTAAAAAAAAAATCCGTCATACTTGTCTTTGCATTCTAAAGTTAAGAACCTTATTGTAAAATCAAATATACATAACCCCGGAGGCCCTGAGCTCACTGACAAGGGAGAGTGAAGTCTCTGCACTACAGCCTTGGCTCAGGGCCAGCTGGCTTTTAACTCATGTGGGAGAGCACATGGCTTTAGCCCATCAAGTCGCAGGTTCGTTCCCTCCAGCTGATAACCCATGCCCCACCGGCCTTACACATAAAAACCTTGACATAGTCTCATCAAGCAGCCAGAAGGTCAGGGAGAACTTTGAAATATTCCTTATCTGCTGTCCTGTGGTATAAAAATAACAGTGACCTCCGAGATGACTCATGAAAAATGCTAAGGCATCTGTTTTGCTATCAGAGTGGCCACCAGGCAGTGACTTGCCATAACTTTGTAAACTTCACAGCAGTATGACTGAGAGACTTGCTTTTAATCAACTCTGGCAAAGGGAAAATAAGTACGTCCGGAGGAAATGTTTCTGTGCACGTCAGAGTTGAAGGCCAAAAGAGTCATGTAGTCTGACCTCCTTTGTATCACCAGCCTCCAATACCACCCTGCACTAAATCCCACCACTGAAATTAGGCCAAGTATTACACCCAGGCCTGCCGACAGGAGTGGGGAGCACTAGGTTCCAGGGTCTGACATTTCAAAGTGGTCCAGAGCTCCAGCCCCTGCCACCAAAGTAACAGCAGTGGTGGCTGGAGTTTCAGGCCTCTCTGAAATGCTGTGGAGCGCTGGGCCACTGCTCTGTTCATGGCTCCGAGGCAGCGGGGGGGTGGGGCTGCCTGCCCTTGGTCCCGCCTCTTATGTTCTTAGCCCCGCCCCTTATGCTCTTGGCCTCACCCCTCTGGAGGTGGGGAGCCAATTCCCCCTCCCAACTTGCCTCTGCACCCATGGCAGCTGTCTGCACAGCTGATTGCATCCCACAAGAGACTAAACTGTAGTATCACAGGCAAAGAATAGGAAGGACTGAAGCACATTGGTGGCAGAAGATCTGCAATGACAGGGACATCATAAAGGGAGAAACACCCAGATAATCATGGTATATCACTTGCACCTCCGTGTGGCAGAAGACAACCCCCCAGAACAGACTGTGAAATCCTCATGACCACAGCCAGTGATGGTTTGAATTAGTGGTAGCTGGAGATCATCAGAACAAAAAAACTACTATTAAAGGGAAGGCCAGCTCCCACAGAAACTTTCTGGTACTGTGCTGCTTTTCAGCTGAGGAGCAAAGAATAGGAATAGAATCTCGTGCTTTATTTGAGCTGGCTGGAAAATGACATCATTTTCCCTGGACATTTTTGAAATGATTCTCATAATTTTAGGCTTAAAAATTGAACATTTAACTGAAAATAGTTTTCTCAAAATTAAGTTTTTTTAATTTTTTAGTTTTTATCATCCTTGTTTTCTCTGCCCCCTCCAGATTTGGCCTTGAAAATGCGGAGGGAAAAATACAGAGACGAGGTTAAAAAAAAATACAGAAAAATGAGAACCTAGAATGAAAAAAAAGTTTGTTTAACCAATACGTTTTTTTGTTTGGAAATAAGGCACTTTGGTGGAGGGAAAGGTGACCTAAAAATGTTGACCTCTTCTATTTTATATCCACATTATGCCCGTGTTGCTGAAAAATATTCAGGTACAACAGTAGTGCAAATGATTTTGCATCCTTTCCTGTGGTGCCAAATGCTGATGGCATTTATCTCCCAATAAGGCATTTTTTTAATGTGGGCATCTTTTAAGCACATTATGGGAATGTTCCCTTTAAAAGCAAACATGTGTGAGCTGGAAAGATGACAAAGATTATGGGTAAACTGTGCCCCTTTGGAGTGAATTATTATTAGAGTTGGGGGTGGAGCAAAAAAAGTCAGTGTCCCAAAGTATTGGGAATTGGAGTCAAATTCAGTGAATAGTTTTGGTGGAAAGAAAGGGACATTTTTAAACTGCCAGACCCATTTCAAAATCATATTTTTTCAACTTTTTGGTTTTAAATACAATTAGTTGTGAGGGTTAGCTCTGTTTGTAAGTGGTGGACCCCCACACTCAAAGGCAACCTCCTCCCAAGAAATCTTCATCTTAGATCCAAAAACTGATTGAAACCGGAACTACAAGAAATCTTGTGGCACCTTATAGACTAACAGATATTTTGGAGCATAAGCTTTCGTGGGCAAAGACCCGCTTCATCAGATGCATCTGATGAAGCGGGTCTTTGCCCACGAAAGCTTATGCTCCAAAATATCTGTTAGTCTATAAAGGTGCCACAAGACTTCTTGTTGTTCTCGAAGCCACAGACAAACACGGCTCCCTCTCTGATACTTGAAACCAGAACTAAAGCTTGAATTTCTTTCATTTCTTTTTGTGTTGCGTTTTTGGTCCAGCATTAATTTTTATTTTTGTTTTGGTGACCCCCTTCTCCAAAATCAGTACAGGTTGGACCTCCCTGGTCTGGTGCCCTTGGAACAAGAATGGTTCCAAACAGGGGAATTTGCTGGACCTGCTGTTGGTCCCTCAACACTTCTGGTCAGGTGGCCACCTCCCACTGGCTCCTGCTGGGCTTCTTCGGCTCTGGCTCCCAGCCCTGCTGCTGCCGCAGCGGTCACTGTTCCCAGCCCTCCCATTGGCTGCCACGGTGACCCTGGCTCTCACCTCCCAACCCTCCTGCTGCTGAACCGCTGCTCCCAACTATCCAGCCACTTTTGGGCCCTGCTCTGGCTGCCAGGCTCTTTGGTCCAGCAACATCCATGGTCCAATGTTTCCTGACCACAGAGTACTGGATTGCAGAAGTACAACCTGTACCTGTTTGAAACTATCCAAAATTTCTGGGAGGACTTTTTTGGTTGAGCAAAAAAATCCATTCTTCACTCAGCTCTAATAATAAGAAGGAAGTGTTGGACAGCTGTTTTGTAATTCTTTTTTTTCCTCCACTAACATCATTTACTCCCACACAAAGTGAATCTAAAGTGTGGCAAATTTGTACATCCACTTTGCATATATGTAAATGGATGCATAAAGTCCAAGGCAATGGCGAATCATGCCTCACAGGATTTGTATACATTAAGAAAAAAAGGTCACGATTAAGTTTGTTTAACTAACTGAGACCTACCCTACAGCTTTTCCCCTAGTATAAAACTTGACCCATTCAACTGGGGCAAGGGGACTGAACCTACATCTACCCTGAGGTCAAAGTCCTTGTTATGAGGGATTTACAGAGCTAGCCCAAACCTAGTTTCAACCTCTTTCCTAATCCAACAAGAAGTCCCGTGGCACCTTATAGACTAAGAGATATTTTGGAGCATAAGCTTTTGTGGGCAAAGACGCACTTCATCACAGCATCTGATGAAGCGGGTCTTTGCCCATGAAGCTTGTGTTCCAAAATATCTCTGAGTCTACAAGGTGCCAAAGGACTTCTTGTTTTTGAAGACACAGATCAACGCGGCTCCCTCTCTGATACTTTTCCTAATCCAGGCAAACCCATGGTGTTAAAAAAAAATTGTGCAAGCATTTCTCATGTGTGCCTTAGGACTGGAATTTTCAAAAGTGCCCAAGAAACTAAAGTACCTGAATCCCATTGCAATTCCCTACCAGAGCTGCATTATTTCTCCTGCAGGAAAAAATTAGATGACAATGGGCTGAAATGAAAAAACTGAAAACCAAAGCTTCTCACTTTTTGTCTGAATTCTTGATTTGTTTTTTCAGTCAAAAACAAAGTTTTCGAGGACAGCATTTGTTTCCAAATGAAAATTACCTTGCCAGAGGAAAAGTTTCACTAGAAACTTTTTGACCAGCCCTAGTCAATCTGTTACTGGTCACCACCCCACCTACGCTGCAGTAGAACCCAACAGAGAGGGCCAATGGATTCTAACAGTCACTGGGAAATACTGGGAGGAAAATGTTCTTTCCTTGTTCTCTCAGGGAATCAACATACACCCTGAAGCATGAGGCTCAGCACAGTGTCATTTTTGGTGAATTGACAACTTTGCAAAGATGTGGCCCTTCCAGGTGTGCCCTAGGTAGCTGGTGAAATCACTGGTTTATTTTATAGGTCTGTGTTGCACACTTACCTGCACATTCATATTATTGAGAGAACTTCATGGATCTGCTTTTCTACTGCGTTGGTCTGGTTGTGTGACAGTAAGGAGCAGGAGTGGTCAAACAGGGGCTCTTTCCCAGTGACAGCTCACAGAGCTACCCTCTCCCCCATAGCTTGTTATTCTCTACCAAATTGTCTGGGGGAGTTCGGGGCTTCTACTCTGCAGCAAGGTGGAGGGGTCAGGGGCTTCTGCCCAGCAGGGAAGGGGCTCCTGGGATTTCACCAGAAGCACTTACCAGGGCTCGAGACTTCATTGGGAATGGGACTGAGCCCTGAGCCCTGTTTGGCCATCCCTGTTATAGTGACACTGCAATGAGTGGGGTTCACCCAGCATCCTAATGAGCGGTGAATTTTTCTCCCTGTTTCATCACTGTCAAGTCAACTGAACTGCAGCTCCAGGAACGAATGAGACACTGGCCAATGCATCACATCCCTGAGCCACAAAAGCAACAGTGTCATGAGTCTTCCTTCACTGGCTGCTGCTGCTGCTGTGGAAATGCTGGGAGATGAAGATTGTCCTCATTTTTTGCCCCATGGCATCAGAGATATGATAGGTCAACAGACCTCAGGAGGGTGACTCATTGGACTGATGTGGCCCTTGTCTCCTTCAGGAAGACCTTGGGCAGGGGAGGGTGAGGGAAAGGCCAGGGAGGTACCTTCTGTGAAACAGGAAACGGAGATTATATTTGGCAGCTCTAATTACTGCTCGGTTCTATATTAAAAGGCAACCTTGGATTACAAGTTGCAAAGCAAAAGCAACAATGCACTCTAAGGCCCCAGGGAGACACGGGGCAATAAGTGATGGAATCTGAGGTTCTGGTCCAGCAAAGCATTTAATTGCGGGCATAACTTGGAAGACGTGAATAGTTTCACTGCTTGATCCATGTGCATGCTTCAATTTTACTTAAGTGCTTTTCTGGATTGCAGTCTGAGTTGTCTCATTTCCTAGAGTGAGAGGCTGCCAAGGATGCGCTACTGCTTCTGCAAGGTCGTTTCATTTTTTTAGAAGAAAATTGGAACATCTGTCTCTTACCAGATCTCATGTAGGGCTCCAAACCTGTAGGTTATTCTACCTGCAGCTCTGAGTGGGAGAGGGAGAGATGATTTTTATCTCTGCTGTGGCTTTGCAGTTTGCACTGCTGACCTGCAGCTCTTCTGGAGTAAGATGACCTAGTCTTTGAATAAGCTGACGTGTAAGGAGCAAGAAGCTAGAGCCTTCCTGAACCCAGAAAGCCAGGCGTACCTTGATGGATCTGGCCCTATTTGTATGTAACTGCCTCAGGTTATTGCAGGAGTCACCAGGTGGCGCTGCTCCCCATAACCTTGCAAAAAACTCTTCTGAGAGTGTGAGCAGTATTCAGTCTTTGAAGAAATGCTTTATTGTTGTTAGTGATATAGTTACCGCCATGCAAATCCGCGGATATCCACTTTACATCCATGGGTATCCACATCCAGATGTGCAGATGTTGCTTTGTCGGTGTGGATGTCTGCATCTGAGAATGTGACTAGCCACAGATCATTTTTGCATATGCGGATACAAATTTTGCAGCCAGGCAAGGCTCCAGTTGTGCTGGATTTTCTTTTGGAGAAGCTGCAGCAAATGAGAATTTTTTTCTTTGCCTTAATCTCAGTGGATTTAATTTTGGGGGTGGAATGGCTTCCTGGGAACCAGGTGGTGGTGTTCAGGCAGGAATTGTTCAAAAAGAGGATTGCCTGGATGCTGTTTGTGACTGCTGCATGCAAGGACCGGAGTGTGTCATGTAAATAAACAAGATACCCTACAAAAACACTGGTTCCTTGTCATGGATTTCAACTCTTATGGGGAAGCAGATCAGGAGCTGGTAAAAGACATTAGATAAAGGAAATAAAGGGTCAGTTTTCAGAATGAAAAGCGGTAAATTTAGAGGTCCCCAGGGGATTTGTACTGGGACAGTTACATTCAACATATTTCTAAATGAACTGGGAAAAGGTAAACAGTAAGGTGGCAAAATCGGTAGAAGATACAGAATTACTCAGGATAGTTAAGTCCAAACAGGCTCTGAAGAGTTACTCACTTTAGTGAGAGTCCTTTGTAGTTGGGCAACCCAATAGCAGATGAAGTTCCATGTAATAGATGCAAAGGAATGTACATTGGAAAACATAATCCCAACTATGCACACAAAATGATGGGATCTAAAATTGCTGTTACCACTCAAGAAAAATCCTGGAGTCACAGTGGATAGCTCTCTGCAAACATCTACTCAATGTTCAGCAGCAATCGAAAACCTAACAATGTTAGGAACCAGAAAGAACAGAACAGAAGATAAGTTAATATGGCCTTTCTTATGAAAGACCCTAAAATTCTGCTACCGCTCCTCAGACACATAACAATAAGAAAACAAGGCAGCTCTTTCGTCACTGTCATGTTTAGTGAAAAATTAGCCAAAACTTTGTAACTGTAATAATCTTGTTTACAAAAGGCTCAGGGTCTTCTGATATTGGCACTGAATACAGCCAGTGGATTCGGCATGTCCCATTACTCCTTATCCCCAAAAGGCAACTGAGTTGGGGGAAGGAAAAGAAGAGGGAGTACTACAAATATTCCAGCAGAGGTAAGTCAATATAGTAACTTCTTGGGCTTGTCTACACTGGCAAGTTACTGCGCTCTAACTTTTTTCCACAGGGATGGGAAAAAACACCCTACCCCCCTCCTGGCACAGCAAGTTACAGTGCTGAAAAATTACTCCCCTGATGGAAGTGGTTTCCTAAGGACACTGGGAGAGCTCTCTCCCATGCTGGAGCCGGCATCATACTGCTGTGTTAAAAGACTGACACAGCAGCACTTAAAACTTGGAACCGTAAGCGAAGCCTGAGGGTATGTCTATACTTACAGGGAGGGGATTGATGTGCCATGATCGATCTTCCGGGGATCAATTTTGCTGCAGATCTGAAGATCTGGCAAAATCCATCTCGCTGGGCTCGCCGTCAACCCTGGTACTCCATGCTCCATGCGTTGAGCAAGGGACGTTGGCACAAGCTCGAAGACCCCGATCTACATCAGGGAGCGAAGTCGATCCTGATATGTCAATTCTAGCTACACCAATGATGTGGCTAGAACTGCATATCTGGGATTGACTTTGATCCCTAGTGTAGACCAGGCTTTAGATAACTTGTCTGAGCAGCCCATAAGCCAACAGGAAACCAGTGCTTCTCTGCTCTGGGGATCAAATATTCCACGGCACTCCCAGCCTAGAGGAACTCTTCTGAACACCTACAGGGGAACCAGTAAGTGTGGGGCAAAGTGGGCAAACATAAAGACTGAGGGAGCAGAAAATGCAAGGAAGTCGTTTGTGTGATCTTTCCCCTCTGCTTCAACCTGGCCAACTCTGCAACTCACCAGAAGGCAGAATTTGAAGAGTTGATTATTATTGTCCCCCTTTTCCTTTTTGCACAGCAGGAGCCAATATCCAACGCCTTCTGTAGTTTGTGTGACTTGGATGGGTCTGGAAAGGGACCAGACCTACTGCGTGATTTAACAAGAATAACAGCATTGGAATGAACTGAGCAAAGAGTGATATTGATTTGTTTCCCTGAAGGGAATTCCAGAAGCTAACTACCGTGATTCCATTTTGTGGTACACACTGCTTTCTAAATTAAAGTAAAAGATCAAATATACTGCTCAGAATGACTGAGATTTAGATGTTTGAATGTTTAAAATTTTCCTTCTGTCCTGGCTGCACTTCAGCAGTACAGGTGAACCCACCCACACACACACACAAATCATCAAACAATCCAAAAAATGTTGTGAAGAGGTAATACTTTCCCTAGGAAATCAAATTCCACTATAAAGCAAATGCAATAAAACCATCACTGAAAGCATGATCTAAAGTGTTGGGGGTTGGTCAAAATGATTATATGGATTAGAGGTTTTATTTTTGGTTTGTGAGGTGTTTAAGAATTAGGAAGAATTAAGAGGGGAAATGGTGACAGGGCAGAAAACAAATATAAATCTGCTATGCTAAAAGACAAGAGCCAAATTCTGGTTCAGATACTCAGAGCTGCAGATGAGGGTATTGATCTATTTAATGGAGTACATTTTTGTATTCAGGACTTGGAAATTTTGATCCTGGAGGAGGAGCTAACTTTCTGAGGTTCTCAGATGGCTCAGCAGTGATCCCCATCATGACACATCTGATTTTTACACTGGGATCACTACAGTATACTTTTTATGTCACTTCTCCACATTTCTTTCTTTTTTATCTTTTTTTCTGAATAGTCAGTGCCCTGGCATGTGAGACCCTGTAGTCTCCTGACTCCCACAGGAGACTCACAGGTGGAGGAATCAGGGTATCTCTGGCGCATCATCTATTCTGCTCTAGTGAGCTCTGCTTGGGAAGCATGTCTTCTAAAAGTGTTCCCAGACAGCACATACTTCTAAATTCACAGCCACGCCCTGGCCTCTGCTGCCTGTTGCTGCAGCCTAAAAAGGGACATTTAGGGCCTGATCCAAAGTCCAGTGCCATTCCAGAGCCTTTCCATGGCCAGCAACAAGCTTCGGAGCAGGCCTTTGTGCAGCAGTTGTCCTAAACAAAGAATGAGGCAGTTGTCTGGAACACCATGTGAGTGCATGGTATGGAGAGACCGGGGTGACACCACCCATCCCTAACTGGGCGTGGCAGTGCTGAAATGTCAGTTTCAAGTCCTGGTGCTCAGCTGAGTGACTGCAGGAGAGTGTCTGTCCTGGACCACCCTTGACAGAGGTCAAATTTACCACTTAGTAATGGTCAAACCATATCAACTACACCGCAGTGCAAAGCCCTGCTACTACCCCATCACTCACGTGCCCTACACAGTCCCAGAACCAGTGACACATGGCACAGCCTAGGGGTGGCTTACACAGCCCCAGAATGAGTTGCACACATGGTGCAGCCCAAGGGTGGCTTCCACAGCCCCCCAATGAGTGACACGCATGATACAGCCCACACACTGGTGGCTTACACAACCCCACAATGAGTGACACATGGTACAGCCCACAGGTGGCTTACACATCCCCACAATGGCTACGTCTACACGTGCCCCAAACTTCGAAATGGCCACGCAAATGGCCATTTCGAAGTTTACTAATGAAGCGCTGAAATGCATATTCAGCGCTTCATTAGCATGTGGGCGGCAGCGGCGCTTCGAAATTGACGCTCCTTGCCGCCACGCGTCGCATCCAGACGGGGCTCCTTTTCGAAAGGACCCCGCCTACTTCGAAGTCCCCTTATTCCCATGAGCTCATGTTCTTTCTCTCCAGGACCTCCCTGAGTAATAGCAGATGCTGATCTTTCCTTACCAGAACAATTTCTTCACCAGTCAGATTATCAGGCGTTTGCAACTCCCACAGATTGTATTCACCAGAATTAGATAAAATGTGTATAAGTCAATAATGCTCCCTATTGCTTTCAGTGCCTCATATCCTGATTTTGCATTTTGAAGGGTAGTCACCCTAGAGGGGTAGGGAGGGCAGCTTTGTATAATCCTGAAAAAATAGTCTCTTTGGAGCCCAAATAAATCAGATTACCAGCAATTGCACCTGTAAACTGGGCTCTGTTTATCATCCTGAGGGGGTCACAGCGTGCAAGTGGACAGCTTGTGAAATTCTTTGAGTAATCTAGAGGCCAAGTCTGGGTCAACACTGTTTATTTGTGTTTGGTAAACCAGAAGCTAGCATGAAAAAGAACAGAGAAAACCCTCAAAGAGTGTCTCCTTGGTTGACCCATCTTACCCCCAGTCTCCTGCCTTTGCTTTATTTTGTTGTTAACCAATGTATAATGCCAGGGGACTGTGCTGATTGTTCATCATTGTTAATATCCCCCTTTCATGCAAGAAGTAATGTTTTCCAAGTCCCTAGCTGCTAGGAGAAATTTCAGCAAATTCCCACAGAAGCTTTCAGTTTTCTTCTCTTGCCAAAATCACAGTATCTTCCCCAGTCCTACTTTTTAATTAGGAGACTGACGCTGCAAATCACACTCTTCCCCTTTACTGCATGTTTAACATATAAAAGTCAAGATCTGCAGCTGCTATATATCTCTAGCCTGCAAAATATAGAAGAGCCTTCACTGGAAAGTGAAAGCATGGGGTTTTCCTTTAAGTGAATTAGCAGAGTAGACACTACTTTATTAGAATGTGTTTAGCCACCACTGCTAACCTTAACCTCAGCTCACTCGGAATGCAAAACTAAATGCCATCTGCTGGCAGAGACAGGAGGTAAAGCATATCATTTGAAAAAGAAGGAGGGTGAGGTAGTACATTTAATTGGATCAATTTATGTTGCAGAGCAAGACAAGCTATAAGCTATTTCTTCTGTGTCGCTCAGTCTAAAAGCTTGCCTCACTTATCAACAGAACTTGGACCAGTAAAAGATATTACTTTACCCTTCCTTCTCCCTCGAAGATCCTGAGACCACTGTGGTTACAACATGGAAAACAACACCGTGTTAACTCTTACAGCAGAGACAAGAAGTGACGACTCTAAGGCACAAAATCACCCTGCTTGCTCTTCAAAAATGTCACCTTGTCCATGAATAAACAATCAGGTCTTCCTCACAATGGTTACAATGTTGTTAAAATCCAGGCATTTAATTCTGAGCCCACTGAAATCAAAAGCAAAACTCCCACTGGCTTCAAAGGGGACAGAATTTCACCCGACTTTTCTGCAGGGGATCCCTCAACAGCAAACCTGGGGACCACAGGATACCGTTATGGTATCCTGCAGGCTCTGCTTATGTGAAGAGGGAGAAACTTGGAACTGAATTCCCTGCCTGAATTCCCTGGGTGAGCTGGTACCTGGAGCATTCAGAGGATTATAAGAGGAAGTCAGGTTCAGAGCTTGGGATTCTGGGCAGTGGGGAATTTCTCAGTGTTGGGGAAAGAGCGTGTCCTGGCCTGAGGAGTTGGGGGTTTTACCTCCCCACGAGAGCAGCGGCTGAGCCTGATGGGATCAGGTGGTATCGCATGGGTGCCAGGGTTTGAGTTTGGACTAGGGACTTTCTGAACAAGAGGAGGCTCAGGTGGGAAGGAAGAACATGGGGAAGGTGGTGTGAGGAGGTAAATGGGGGGTGGTGACAGTTTTCCCCTCTAAGATGAGCCCTGTGGTGGCCACCTAGGAGTGACTCAGGTTCCACCCAGCTAATTATCAGTAGCCACAGCCAGCAGCCTGTGTTTTTACTGGTGGTGCACATCCCCACATGCCTCGGTGCACATAATATTCATTCTGCGCATGGATGGAAAACGGGGAGCATTGATGATGAGTATGGGTGAAGGGCTGTGGATGAAGATAACGAGCAGGAAAGAGTGGAGCGACTGAGACAAGAAGGCACTGAAAGAACTACAAAGGGGAACCCAGTTTGCTTTCACCATGGCCTTTATTGTGAAGTGTCTCAGTTTATCATCCTCCACCACAATCCTCCCTCAACACCCCACCTGTGTCCTGGTTTTTCAGTAGGAAAATCTGACCAAGTTATGCCTCTGCCCCTCCCCCACCCCTGAACCAAACACTTACAATGGGCACCAGCCGCTGACTGCCGCATATGGCAGTGCTTCCAAACTAAAAGGTAGTGCTTCTGCTATTTACATGCTTAATAAACTCCTCCACATACCAGGATGACCTTTTGTTCTTGCTGAGAGGAATTCTTAGCTAACAGGAGACATGATTTCTGTAAGACAGGCAGCTGTGACCATGTGTGCGTAGTCAGAAGACCTGAGGTCTATTCCTTATTCAGTGGTTCCCAACCAGGGGGTCTGCAGACCCCTAGGGGTCTGCCGGGGTATTGCAGGGGGTCTGTGAAAAAATAAAAGGTAAATAAAAATGATCATAGAAAATAAATGTTAAATAAATTGCCAAGTTACAGTCAATTATTATTTTTAAATTAAATATCTTCCAATAATGTTGTTAATGGCCATCTGAAAATCTATGTTGTGATTTCCTTTTTCATTTAATGAAGCGTACATAGTGGCTAGAATTGGTTTTGAAGAGGGCCCATGAACAGTTTGACAGGGTAATTGGGGGTCCACCCTAGTGAAAAGGTTGGGAACCACTGTCCTAATTCAAGCACTGATGTATTGCAAAAGCTTAGAGGAGACACATCATTTCTCTGAGGCCAGGTCTGCACTAGGAGGTGAAATTGATTTTTGACATGCAAATCCAGCCATGAGAATTAGGGAGCTGAAGTTGACTTATCTAAAATCGATTTTTGCTGCCCTCCACAGAGTGGGAGGTTGATGGGAGAAACTCGCCCATTGACTTCCCTTACTCCTCGCAACTGCCAGTAGTGGGGTCAACGGCAGCGTCATGACAGTTGGATTTAACACATCCTCGCTAGGTGAGCTAAACCAAATCCCATATGATCGACTGCCGGCACGTCGATCTTCCCCTAAGTGTAGATGTACCCTGAGCTTCGGTGACCCTGTCTGGTGTAATCGGGACAGCAGAGCTCACGCACCTCTGCAGAGCCCTTTGAGATGCAGTGGTCTGAAGCACAGATGTGGGACTTTAGTATTGTCACTGTAGTGCTGCTGTCTGAAATGCTGCACAGCCAAACAGTTCCAGGAAAGGCTGTGGAGTTTGAAAGTATTCTGTGCAGTAGAATGGGAACTAAGCTTGCTGCCTGCCCAGGGCCCCAATAAGCACAGCTGCAAGACACCTGCTGTGGTAGCCCTGTATGAGTGGTTGGCTGGGAAGCAGCAAAATGACAGCTGGGATCAGGTTATATTAAAAGAATCCATCCATTTTCGCACACCTCCCACCTATCAAGGGACTGAAATCTCCTACCAAAAGAGCAAATAAAAAGAGGCAGCATGAAACTGAGACTAACAGATGGCCTAAGCCCCAATATATACTAAATTAATAGTCCTTTTAAGACTAAGAAGGCACTATTAGACCATGTAATCTGACATTAGATCTTAAATCCCAGTTGCCCGTTAACTGGAATGATCATTCACATTAAGCAGTCATCATCGCTGGCTGTTCTCTGAGTTCAAATAACTTTCTCAGGTCTTTGGCTAGCACAGTACATGCAGAGGGAGAGCATACGTAGTCTGTAACACCACACTGAAATATGGTGCGAAGAAAGGATGATCAGATGGTTAAGGCACTGGACTGGGACTCAGGTGATGTGTGCTCAATCCTTGTCATTGCCACAAGCTCTCTGTCTGACTTGTGCAAGTCACTTAATCTCACTGTGCCTCAGTTCCCTCTCTGCAAAATGAGGGTAATAGCACTTCTGTTCGCCTACCCACTGATTTTGTCTATACTACAGAGTTTTAGCAACACAGCCATGTAACTAAAACCAAGCAGTGGAGCCCCTGATTGTCAGCACTTTCGCTACCAAGATACTTCCACCCCCAACAAGCAGCAGTCCTGCCCACAATGGGCTGTTTACCCTGAGACTTCCCAGGGCAAAACTTTTGTCTTTGGGGGCAGGTATTTAGCACCTCTGAACAACAAAAGTTTTGTCCCTCAACAGCCAGTGTAGACGTAGTCTTTGCTGGTTAGCCTCTGTAAGCTCTTTGGGACTCTTTCCTGCCTTATCCATGTACTGTGCCTTGCACAGTAACGAGAATACATAGCTGCATTGTGGCATTTTTAATCCATAGGTCTCAAAGCACTTTACAAAGGCCGTAAATAGCATTATTTATCTTTTACAATGGGGAAACTGAGTCACAGGATGGTAAAGTGACTTGCCTAAGGTCCCACAGGAAAAGCAGTGGCAGTGCTGGTGGTAGACTGCAGATCTTGCGAATGCTAGAGGCAAGTGTAATACAATAACAAAGGCAGAACCTTGTAAGCTTGATGAGGTACCCAGGTACTAGGATACATAAGGAGACAGAGATGGAGATATACTCGGGTAGGTTCAGAGGGCTCCAGAGTTTGTGATTCCTGAACAGAAGAAGCCAAAGCTGTTGGCTGAATTATTTTATTCTAATGATAATCCCTCCCCGGTAGGTAGCGCTTTTCCTCATCTCATCTCAAAGCACTTTGCCATTTTCCACGTGTGTCTCCTCCCAACCCGGTGTGGTTCTCGGGTTTGCTTTGGTCCAGCCAGTGGGGGGCAGAGCTCCCCATAAAACTCAGGGGAAGGCTCTGCTTCAAAAGGCATTAGATTGAGCTCGCCCCTTTGCTGCATCCCCGGCCTTGCAATGGGCCTGCCACATCTCCTTTACCTTTGACCTCACTTGCAACTTCCCCCGGCTCCACCCTGGCGTGGTAGGTGCCTCCCTGCGCTCTGGGGAGAGGGGAACCTGCCTTTCCCAGCCGGTGCCTCCGGCCCACTCCGGGCTGCCTTGCCGACAAGGAAGGGTATTCCCGACCTCTTGGGCACGCCCGCCTGGCTGGTGCAGCCCTGTCCCGAGTCGCCACTAGGCGGGGCGGCGCGCGTGGCTCCAGGCCGGCAGCTAGGATGTGACCTTTTCCTCTTGGCAAGGACAGGGCGATCCCGAGTCACGGTGGTCACTCAGCCTCGGAAAGCAGATCCCCGCACGGGCAGCGGGGACCCCGCTGACAGGCCCAG
Organism: Carettochelys insculpta; assembly: GCF_033958435.1. NCBI lineage: Eukaryota > Metazoa > Chordata > Testudines > Carettochelyidae > Carettochelys > Carettochelys insculpta. Next base: position 8,366,665 of record NC_134139.1, on the reverse strand, counting down.
CCCCGCGGCAGCGCCCGGGAACAGCGGCGGCTCCGCGTCCACGTGGTCGCCTTGCTAGCGACACAGCTGAACGGTTAACAGGCGCAGGGCGCAGACCTCCAGGGGCTCAACGCGCAGGGCGGGGCGCCCGGGAGCCCCCGCTAGTCGCGTGTCCAGCTTGGAGGCTGCAGCCACTCTTCAGTTCCTGCCCTGGGGGGACGGGGGTGGATTTTAGGCCCCGCCAAAGCACCGCAGAGGGACCCGACAAGCGGGACTCGCGCTGCGGGTGCTGAAGGCCAGTTGGATTTGGGCCGTGGGAAGGGGGCTGAGCACGCAGGAGGCGTTTACAAGCCACGGGCGAAGCCTCCCGCTGCCTTACCTCACTTCCCAGCGGGGGCGCTAACGCTGGCCAGACCCCCGAGCGGCAGAGGCGCACGGAGCCTGGAAGCAACCAGCTCGGCTCTGCAGCGCGTGCGGCGTCCCCAGCCTTGTCCGGGAAAAGCCGCCCCTCCTCTCCGTCCGCCCGGACTCCGCAGCGCCCCCCGCAGGAGCTGCAGGCGCCGGGCATGGAGGCTCTGCTCGGCGCAGAAGGAAACAGTCTGCAAATCGCACTTCCAGTCGTGCTCTGATTTTCTTTACACCCCCTTAATACCCACCCCCAGTGTAATCTGCGGGATTTTACCCTAGGAATATACGAGCAATAAAACCAACAGTGCTGCCCCCACGGCTCGGCCGGGAAGGCCACGCTGCCGCCTTGCAAAGCCGGCGCCCCGCAGACGAGCGGCGTCCAGCACCCACCGTCTGCTCTGGCCCCGCGCCGACTTCTTCCTTCGCGGAGCTCTGGGCAAAGGGGCGCGGGGAGCCGCGCGTGGGACGGGGCCAAGCGCCCGGGGCCGGCGGGGCTCGCGCAGGGAAACCGGCAGGCGGCCGGGGCAGTGGAGTCTGTGCCTGCACCCAAAGGCAGCGCCGGTACCCGGCGAGCCGCTCGACCTCCCCCCACCCCCCACGGGAGACCTGCGCTGCCCGGATCCAAGCGGGTCCCGGAGCGCCCAGCCGCTCCCCGTGCTGAGCGAATGCGCTTTTCGGGGGTTGGCTCCGAGCCAGGACAGCCACGCGGGGGCTGCCTGGGGCTTCCCCGCCTTAATCCGGCCGACTCCCAGGCTGCCCTGCCAAGGACGGGCGCGTTAACCTCTGGCCTCCGATTGTTCGCAGGGCGGAGGGGGGCCGATTGTTTACCCAGCGCCCCCACCCTCTCGCCCCTCCTGCCGCAGACAATGAGTCCCCCGCCGCGCCCACCCCACCCAGCCTCCCTCCGCCCCTCGGGTGACCGTGATTTGCTCCGGCGGCTGGGGCGCTCCCAGCCCCGGCCGCCGGCACTTCCTGCGCCGCAGCGCCCCTATAAAAACGCGGGCACCGACCGAGCGGAGGCATGACCGCGACTTCCCAGCGCCGGGAGCAGCCGACTTGCCCGAGCCCGGCTCGCGGGGCCCGCCGCGCCCCCGCCGGTCCCTGCCCCGCGCCGCCACCCCGCACCATGCTGCGGCTCTGCCTGGTGCTGGTGGCCATGACCCAGCTGGGGCATTCGGCCCCCGCCACGCCGCCGCCCCCGGGGGCGCAGTGCATCGAGCACGACTGCTTCGGCGTGTTCTGGGGCCGCCGGCGGTTCTCCGAGGCCAGCCAGCTCTGCCGCGGGCACGGGGGGGGGCACCTCATGACCGTGCGCTCCACGGTGGCGGCGGACGCCATCTCCCTGCTGGCGCAGCACCAGGGCGCCGCCAGCCTGTGGATCGGGCTGCAGCTGCCCCCGGACCTGCCGTGCCCGGATCCCGGCCGCAGGCTGCGGGGCTTCCGCTGGGTCACGGGCGACGAGAGCACGGACTACGCCAACTGGCGGGCGGGCGGCCACGAGTGCGGGCGGCTGTGCGCGGCCGTGGCCCCCGACCTCTTCTGGGAGGAGAAGCGGTGCGACGCCGAGGCGGACGGCTTCCTGTGTGAGTACAATTACCCCGGCACGTGCCCCAAGCTCTCCCCGGGGCCGGGCCTGGCCGTGACCTACACCACCCCCTTCGGGGTGCAGGACAGTGACCTCCTGGCTCTGCCTCCCCAAAGCACCGCCTGGGTCCCCGCCCTGGGCCTGGAGCTGGTGTGCCAGGAGCACAGCAGCGGGGGCTTGCGGTGGAGCTCAGCCAGCCCAGGGGCCTGGCCCTGCCAGCTGGAGAACGGGGGGTGCGAGGAGTCGTGCCAGGGGGACGAGGGGACCCCACACTGCACCTGCCCCCCTGGGAAGCAGCTGGACCAGGACAGGCGCAGCTGCTCTTCCCTGTGCGCCGACGCCCCCTGCGAGCACCACTGCATCCCGCACGCCGTGAACTTCTCTTGCATGTGCCATGAGGGCTATGAGCTGGCTGGCGACGGCGTGAGCTGCACAGACATTGACGACTGTAAAGCCAAACCGGGCCTCTGTGACCAGGTGTGCGTCAACACTGACGGGGGCTTCCTCTGCCAGTGCCACCCCGGCTACGAGCTGGTGGAGGGCAAATGTGAGGACGTCATAGATTGCGAGGAAGGCAAATGTGAGCACAAGTGTGAGGATGTGCCAGGGAGCTACAGCTGCAGCTGCTACAGTGGATACAAGCCAGACCCCCGGAACTTCCATAAATGCGTCCTCTTCTGCAACCAGACTGCATGCCCGGCAGTGTGTGACCCCCACACTCAGGAAACCTGCAACTGCCCCGAAGGCTTTGTTGTGACTGATACCGATGAGGGTGACAAGATGTGTGTTGATATTGACGAGTGTGAGAATAGGTATTGTGACCAACTCTGCACAAATGAGCCGGGCAGCTACAAGTGTGATTGCCAGGAGGGGTTCGTCCTCTCTGACCCCAACACATGTTCTCCTGAGGAGGAGTCTTCAGGTGAGACAGAGCCCTACCCTGAAACAGCAGCTCCCACCCACGTCCCACCGAAGGCGGACAGACTCCACCCTGGAGCGCTGATTGGAATCAGCATCGGCGTCCTGGCCACGATTTTGGCCCTGGTGGCCATTCTCTACCAGCTGGTGAAGAAGCACTGCGCAGCCCATGGAGCCCTGGATTATAAATGTAGCAAGAGCACAGAAAAGGAAGTGGTGCTGCAGCAAGTTACCCCAGGGTGCTCCTCTGCCAACTCCAAACTGTAACCAGTCCCACTGGCCTGAAAGGGAAGAGATAGAACTGGCTGGAATTCTTCAAAATTCCTGTGAAAAAATTTCCAGGACAGTTACTGAAACATCGCATGAAAAAATCCTTTTTTTTAAATTAGCTGCAGAAAAATATGCTGTGCAAGAGATGGGACAACTGAATAGCATGGCATACAACGCTGAGCTGATCCCATTTGTGCATATTTCAAGAAACCAGTAGGTGCCTTCTGGTTATTCCCTTTTTCAGATTTGGCAAACTTTGTGGGGTGGAAAGAGAGAATTTTATTATTTTTTGTGCATTGAGAAAACTGCCCTGACTGGGAACTGACTATTGCGATTTATGTTGAGGATAAAACAAGAGAATACTTGCAACTGACTATTCAAGAGTAATAGACTGAACGGGTCTGGCCCCATCAGCTTTCATCCACACAATGTCATGAATACTTTCCAGCCTCATTGAGCAATCAGGAAGAGCTGGAATGCTACTGCGACATGTATATTAGGTTTGGGTTATGTCTTTTAATTGTGCTTAATACTAGCAAGTAGATCTTTGCATCAGTGCTTCCACTACCTTCCATTGTCCTGTCCTCGTGCTTATCTGTAAGAAACTGCAGCTCCTCTCATCCATCTGTCTTAGGGGCACATACTGCTCCTCATCATCACATTGTCTTGAGCACCTTTCATGTAAAATCAAGAGCAAGGCAAAGCCCCGAATGGACTTCATGGTGTCTCTGCCCTTTCCCTGCTTAAGGGGTCAGTATGCTGCTTATTTTGTTTCTCTTTGTTTGTTACAGGGTTTTGGGGGAGGTTTGGGGGATTGAATATGTGGAGCTGTCAGTAGTCTGTCATTCTTGCTGTGGCAGAAAAGTCTTCCCATCTGATGGTTCTGTATTCCATTCACATTTTCTCCAGAGGTTTTATTACCCTTCTCTCGCTGTCATGTTAAATATCATTAACAAAACCACTTCATATTCTTCTGTTGATGGCAGGGCATTGTTGCCCAGTGCTGCTAAATACCTCAGTCCATGTCCAGATCATAGGTACCAACCCTACCCACACAGTAGCAAAACTTCCATTGACTTCAGTAGAAGCAGAAACAGCCCCCCCATGTCTGCTATCTGGTGTTATAAGAACATAAGAGTGGCTGCACTGGGTCAGACCAAAGGTCCATCTAACCCAGTATCTTGTCTTCTGACGGTGGTCCATGCCAGGTGCCCCAGAGGAAATGAACAGAACAGGTGACCATAAAGTGAACAACATTTGAAAAAGTTATTTTCACATTTTTTCTTTCCGGATCCTTTTATCACATGTTGAGACAAAGAGTTAGAAGACTGTAGAAGCCCAGGGTCAGACCAGTGTTTAAAGCAGACAGGTAGTGAGTGCATCCTTCATGAGACTGGGGGAGAAAATAAGCTCACGTGCTGTGAGGACTCATAGGGCCTTTTTTCTTCTTCTTAAAGCCAGGAAGCTTTGATTTTTTTTTTCTTTGTTTCCTCTTCAAGAGGAGCATAAATGAGTTCTGCCAGATATAAAATAGTTATAGGCAGCAGTGCTGTCTTCTAGCAGTGCATTTCACAATTCTGGGCAGCAAACCCAGAGAATTAAGTGACTTCTTGCAAATGAACTGACTGATAAAGGAACATGCAGGCTGCTGCCACCTGGTTGTGAAGACAGTTTACTGTTCAGAGATTGAGAAACTTTTTTTTTTTTTTTTAAATCTTGCCCTTTTTGGGGTGGAAATAACTGTAGGTACATACAAAATGAGACTGCTATCACATAGCTTTATTGTTTTTTCCTGATATGCCAGAATGATCAAACTACATTTCAGATTTTGGAGAAGATGAAATGTGTGATATGAAATCTAGTTTTCTTACTGTAAATGGTTCAGTCCATGGTTTTTGTAAACTTGGCACATTTGTAAATAGTTATTTATTTATTGGAAATATATCCTATGCAATGTACAATCACTCTGATTTCATGTGCAGCCAAATAAAGCTTGCCTAACTGGGTTTAGAGAAATATGGGTAATGAAATGTTCTTTCTCTCCAGGACCTCCCTGAGTAATAGCAGATGCTGATCTTTCCTTACCAGAACAATTTCTTCACCAGTCAGATTATCAGGCGTTTGCAACTCCCACAGATCCCACTGGAGTCCATGAGAGTTGCAAGTTCTGGCACCTTTGAACATCAGGCCAAATCTTCTTTTATGGCTATTTTGCAAGTGTGATTTATTGGAGAAAAGGGACTGTAAATCATTTACATTAACAGATCTGTGTTAACGAAATAGGAATAAAATGATGGGCCAAGTTCATCCTTGGTGACCCTATGCAGAGATATTGATCTACCCACATGTACACCACTCCTTTTAAGGTCGGTGTTTTTTTGTGGGTGTGAACAGAATGTGGCCCTGTGGGAGCTTCCTAGGGATGAGCTAATTTGGCCAAGTGTCTTTATCCAAATCCCATTGACTTAAATGGGAGTTGAATATGAGCAAGGATTGGGCCTAAATTTTCTGCAGATGAAACTTAGCTGTAGTGGCACCTGTTGAAATGCAGCTCTTGCTAGAATCCTCCTAGTGGGTTGAAGGTGCTCCTGTTCCCAGCTCAAGGATGACTTTGTTTAGCTACCCAGTGCCCCAGAAGCCCTGTCTGCTGACAGAGGGCCCCCTGGAACACCGAGACTGGTTTTCTATTGACAGATCTCTGTCGACAGAGTCATTATTCCTTGTAGGGAGTGGAATAAGGCTGTCGACAAAATTGCTGTGTCCTGTCAATTTACTGTTGACAGAACACCTCGGTAACCTAGATGCTCCCCAGGTTTTGTCGACAAAACGCCAGTCAACAAAACCCTCTGATGTAGTTGTAGCCATTCTGTTCGGAACACAGGGAGGACACCTGGGTACCACTCAAAAGCAGCTGAAAACAGTTCTGGTTGGCCATTTTGCCGGTAGAGCAGCCGGCACTCCGGCCGTTCTTTGTCGACAGACTGATCCACTTAGCAATTTGGCTGTGATCTGTCAACAGAAATTTTGTTGGAAAATATCTTTTGACAAAAACTTCAGTCCACAAATCCCTCTAGTTTAGACATAGCCAAAGTGTGGTGTTGGCAGATGAAACACAAGACTGGAGCGGAGCGACCTGGCTGGCTCCAACGGAGGTTTGGGGTGTGAATTTGCCATGCCAGTTTAAGCTCTCTGTTCCACTTTCTCCAGCTGTACAAAGAGGCCAAGATTACCTTTCTCTCAGGAGGATTGATTTAATACTCATAGGCTACGTCTACACGTGCATGCTACATTGAAATAGCTTATTTCGATGTAGCGACATCGAAATAGTCTATTTCGATGAATAACATCTACACGTCCTCCAGGGCTGGCAACGTCAACGTTCAACTTCGACGTTGGGCAGCACCACATCGAAATAGGCGCTGCGAGGGAACGTCTACACGCCAAAGTAGCACACATCGAAATAAGGGTGCCAGGCACAGCTGCAGACAGGGTCACAGGGCGGACTCAACAGCAAGCCGCTCCCTTAAAGGGCCCCTCCCAGACACAGTTGCACTAAACCACACAAGATCCACAGAGCCGACAACTGGTTGCAGATCCTGTGCATGCAGCATGGATCCCCAGCTGCAGCAGCAGCTGCCAGAAGCCCTGGGCTAAGGGCTGCTGCACACGGTGACCATAGAGCCCCGCAGGGGCTGGAGAGAGAGCGTCTCTCAACCCCTCAGCTGATGGCCGCCATGGCGGACCCCGCTATTTCGATGTTGCGGGACGCGGATCGTCTACACGTGCCCTACTTCGACATTCAACTTCAAAGTAGGGCGCTATTCCCATCCCCTCATGGGGTTAGCGACTTTGACGTCTCGCCGCCTAACGTCGATTTCAACTTCGAAATAGCGCCCAATACATGTAGCTGTGACGGGCGCTATTTCGAAGTTGGTGCTGCTACTTCGAAGTAGCGTGCACATGTAGACACAGCCATACAGCAAAAAGTGCTGCATGAGTAAAAATCTCAAAAGAAATGTCCTCCCCAATCTCCTAGTTTTAGTGACTTCTGCAGGGAAGAGGGGACTGGGTATATGTGTTAAGGAATGGGGAGGGATCAGGGGATGGGGAGGAAAGATTGCCAGAAGGATTTCACCCTGAAGAGAGAAGACTAACAGTAATAGATTAAGGAGTGGACCACCGTCCAGGGGTACTCAGCACGTTTTGATCAAAGATGGCTGGTTTTGCAAAGCCTTTGGCAACGGTGGCTGGATTCCTGTGATCTCATTTAGGAGGGTTAAGAACTGGTCACCTTCTCCAAGGGCAGCTGTGGGTTGTGGTGCTAGTCTGCATAGGTACAACTCAGGGGAACTTGGAAATGGCTAGCAATTTTTGTTGTGGTTCCTCTCCCCCTTCCCTGCTTTTTAAACCAAAAAGCACTAAAAACACCCCAAAATCAGAAAATTAGAGGGGGAAAGAAATCTACCTTACTGTAAATCAAGGGTGATGAATCAAACCCTCCAGCAAGTGCCCTTGTTTCTGTTCTCCAGCCCCATGCAGTGAGGGGCTTGTGTGTGGGTGCAGGTATTTAGTTTCATTTAATTTTCCCTGTGCTGTGTTCTCTTTCCCAGGCTTTGAGTCCAAACTCTGATGTCCACCCCCAACTGTACAGGTCCCACTCTTGGGAGGGTGTGGTGGGGCCTGCTGCCTCACGCCTCTTCCAAAGGGTCATGCCCTGTGGCAGCCCTCCCATGGCCCAGTCACTCAGGCTTCAGTGGCCTGAGTCAGGGCAGGAGCTCCTTCCTTCACCCTGGTTAGCCCCTGATGACCAGCTCCTGTGCCCTTTATACTTGGGTTGCAGCTGGAACATGCACAGCAGAACCATGGGGGTGGGGCCTTCTCTGCCCAATAAGCATGTGCCCCACCCCCTGGCCAATGCAGGGTAGGTGCACCCCATCAGAGAGGGTAATGATGTAACTGGAAGCAGAATTTGACACTATGGCTGTTCATTGCTTTTAAAGCTAATTGAGACCCATGAGAAACAGTGTGTAAATTAGAGTCACTCTGAGGCTTCTCCGAGTTATACTACAAGCACTTCAGCCCCTCTCTACAGCTCTGCCCCGTGCAGGAAAGAAGCATCTGGGGATCAAGCTTTCATTATTCTAAGAGGTTTCCATTATGTACATCCCCTTCAATCTTGATTCAAAGCAGCTACAAGTAAATGAAATACAGATGTTTCCCCTAGAACTGCTTAAACAGATGCCCAGAAATAATATAGTTTTAAAACAACCCCCAAAGTTTGTGTATGACAGTGCATCTGAGTGTTTCCCTGTGGAGGGCATATGAGAAACAAATGCCTACACCAAGCCGGAGCCCAGGAGACCCTCGGGGCAATTCCTATGAATAAGGGAAGTGGGGCTTAGCGTGATATGATGAATTCCAGCCCCGCAAATACCCACCTGCCACTGATGTCACCCCTCCAATATGGGTTCCCTATGATCCACCCCACCCTGAATTACGCCTGAGAGATCTTGGACGGCAAAGTCAGGTCAGGGTTTAAATTCCCCTCTGAGCCTTCCTTTGAATGAACTCTCAGAAGATGCAGTTGTGGAGGAACATTTCCCTAGATTTCAGTCCTTTTCTCCCTCTGTCTTCTCAGCTTTGCCTTGGGCTGCCATGTCAGTGGGTCACCTGTCTGCAGGCAGCAGGACAGCCACTTAAAAATTGTTTTAACTGTTCGGGTTGAAGCTAAATGGAACCGAAGGGCCAGATGATGCCAGACCTTTTCCATGGAGGAAGAACATACAAGGAGCTTTCTATTCCTTTTACATGCCCTGCCCACAGGCCTGTGACAATGGGGCAGTGGCTCCTCCCTCTATGCCTCCGCTGATGAGCTAAAGCGGGTGGCAGGGAGGCGCTCCATACCCCAGTCAACTATGCCCCCAGTCACTCATTGCCATGTATGGTGCCCCACTGAAGGATCTAGCAACAAGCATATTTTCCTGTGTATTAGGGAGCTCCAGTACAAATTCCTGGTAGTACAATCTGGGAGTGGTGGGGAGAAGTGTAAGGGCCTTAGATACAGGGGCCGGGCCACTGCAGTTTAACACAGTGACTGCTCCCTGTTGGACCTTGCTCCGGTGCCCCCATTTCCTTGGTGGGAGCGAAGACTGAGGACGGAATGCCCATCCACACATGAATGCAGGGGTGCTGGAACAACAGGTGCAGTGGGGCTGCTGAGAGCCATGGAACCAAACTGTAAAACCTGCGTGTGGTGGAAATCACTTCAAACCATGGCAGCACCCCCAGTTCCAGCACCTATGTCCTGAGCAGAGCTCACGAGTTACAGGGAGGAGATCGTGTTACCATCCCCTCCCACTATACACACTTACAAAATAAACACTGGGGACGAAATCCCCTCGGAAAAAGGGTCTTCCAAAGGGAATCCCAGTGGAATTCCTGTCCTGTGCATACTGCCAGCTGTAAGATCTTGTTACTCTGCTCCGTGTCCAGTCATTTACACTTGTGCAAGGGGCTTGTAACATAGGTACAAAACTGTTGCATAATGCTACCACTCTGATTTGGTAGTATTTAGCATTTGCTTTGTCTTGAGGTAAATGACCCAAGAGGTTGGACAACAGGTAAAATGTGGGGCCATTACTAATACCACTTGACGTAAGTTTTTAAATTTTGATTTGTAAGTGACAAAAATAACCAAGCTAGAGATATAAAACTACATTGAAAACTGTAAAAACCAAAAGGCACTCTGGAAGCACTTTAAAGACTAACAAAATCATGTATTAGGTAGTGAGCTTTTGTGGGACAGACCCACTTCTTCAGACCATGTATCCCACGAAACCTCACCACCTAATACATTATTTTGTTAGTCTTTAAAGTGCTACTGAACTGCGTTTTTGTTTTGATAGAATATAGACTAACACAGCTATCTCTCTGTTGCTATTCAACATTGAAAACTGATGATTCCTGGGGAAACTAATCCAGACTTTTACAAAGCAGAGCTACACATCCAATACAGGCTTCCAAATATTTCATTTGGTAGGGGCCATTCTTAATCTACTATAGATTTTCGAAATGTGCATCTTTCTATCTGACTGTTCATCCATTTGTTCAGGAGCTTCTCCTAAACAGTAAGAGTTAGGACCACCAAATTTGGGATGCAGCTTCCTCTTACAACTTAAAGCAAGGCCAGCATTTGGTTGCGCCAGAACAATGGGACGTGCCTGGAATGCGATTGTTTTATATCAGATGGAAAGGGAGGGTGACAGCAGGGGCAGTTATACTCGCACAGGACCACAGGGGGCAGCAAGCACCTCAGCAAGTAGCCCCTTCCACCCCAGCCTGCCTTGGGGAGCAGCTGCTGGCCACAGCTGGTACCTCCACACAGCAAAGTTATTTAGAAATAACAGCCGCTATTTCAAAATAACTTTGCAAGCATCTACACAATGCAACCACTAATTTGAAATAACTTTGAAAGGTAGCAGGCACGTTATTTTGAAGTTGGTAGACCTCATTGGCCGTGTCTACACGTGCCCCAAACTTTGAAATGGCCATGCAAATGGCCATTTTGAAGTTTACTAATGAAGCGCTGAAATGCATACTCAGCGCTTCATTAGCATGCGGGCTGCCGCGGCGCTTCGAAATTGATGCGCCTCGCCGCCGCGTGGCGCGTCCGGATGGGGCTCCTTTTCGAAAGGACGCTGCCTACTTTGAAGTCCCCTCATGGGAATAAGGGGACTTCAAAGTAGGTGGCGTCCTTTCGAAAAGGAGCCCCGTCTGGACGCGCCGCGAGGCAGCGAGGCGCATCAATTTTGAAGCGCCGCGGCAGCCCGCATGCTAATGAAGCGCTGAGTATGCATTTCAGCGCTTCATTAGTAAACTTCGAAATGGCCATTTGCATGGCCATTTCGAAGTTTGGGACACGTGTAGACGTAGCCATTGTGTGAGGAATAGTGCCTATTTTGAAACAGGTATTTTCCAAGAAGGGGCAGTGTAGACATGGAATAGGGCCATTTCGCAATAAGTTATGCTGGCATAATTTATTTCGAAATAAAGCTGCTGTGTAGACATAGTATTTCGGATTAGAGCCCCTGGAGTCAGTGCCTTTGTGTGTGGACATGCTGTTTTGGAATAAGGTTTGCTTATTTTGGGGCTTCCCTGTAGTGTAGATGCGTTATTCTGGAATAGTTTATTTTGGAGTAATAACTCTGAAATAAACTATTCTGGAATAACTCTGTAATGTAGACATACCCTGTGTGTCCACCTTGGTCTGGCCTTGGGAAGCTCTGGTGGGCAACCCTGGGGAGAAGCCAGCTCGTGGGTGGGGTGCACAGCTTCCCCACCCGCAGGGAGAAGCCCTGGGGTGCACAGCCCCCTCTGTCCTGGGCCAATTCCAGGGAGAAGCCATCATCCTCACCTTTCCCCTGAGTCCCCCTCCTCCCAACCCCCTGCCCTGACTCCTGCACCCTCACCCTCACCCTTGCCCTGAGCCCTTCCTCAGCCCCCAGCCCTGACTCCTGCTCCCCCTACACAACCCTAACCTCCTGCTTTGAGCCCCCTGAGCAGCCTCAAGGCCCTGCCCTGACTCTTGCACCCTGCCGCCACCCCCTGCCCTGAAGGACCCAAACATCACCAGGTAAGTCTTCTATTTGCTTAATAAAACCAAATGGAAGGGACCACATGGACAACTCTCTGCCCCATATGCTCAATGCTAAACCTTCCAGCTGAACATTGGCCCCTACTGTGGTGAATCCAGACCTTGTTACTATAGGTTGGACCTCCCTGCTATGGTCCCGAACCGGGAAATTTGCCAGAACAGAGGAGGTCAATGCTCACCTGCAGCTCCATTCTGCCCCACTCACCCAGCTGCCCCACTTCCCCCGTTGGCTCTGCTGCCCCCAGGTGGCTAGAGGCTCCACTGCCCACCAGCCCCTTAGCCCAATAATATTCCTGATCCAAGCCTGCCAGTTTGTCCCTGTGGGTGCTCCCCCTGGCTCGCCAACAACGCTGGACCGGGGTTGTCACTGGGAAATCCGGATTACAGAGGTTCAAACTGTAATTTAATGTCTTGAAAAGCAAGGGAAGACCAGCGAAACTTCTGACCCAGCAGTGATGTTCTTCCCCGTGGCCTGTGCTGCCCAGAGTCCAAAAGCATTGGGTTGGATGTTCAAAGCAATCAGTATTGGTCCAAGGCGGGATTTACGCTTCAAAGTTACATTGATGTTGTTATGGTGCTCAGCAGGGTGAAAACTCCCCACCGTTGAGTGCGTGGTCAGGCTGAGCTCACCCCTGGAGTCGGCACTGGTAGGTCAATGAAAGAATTTATCATGGGGGTAGATTATATGCAGAGGTGGAAAAAAACCCTTTTGTCACTGTAGGACACACCTACATGGTGATCACAGCAGTACTGTAGCTGAGCCCCTCTAGTGTAAATGTGGCCTCCTGCTGCTCCCATTGAAATCATTAATTTTTTTTTACCTTATCAGCTGGTCTTGCAGATGAGAGTTGGACTGGGGTACATATAATGGTTAGGGGTGTGATTGTGGGTTCTTTTACCTGATATGTTTATACTGGTACAAACTCTCAAGAGGATACAGTTATGCTGGAATAAAGATGCTTATTCTCCTTCCTGTCTGGGGAGAGCCATACCAATGCGTGGGCGGTTGACCGAATATAACAGTACCAGTATAATCCTAACCCTGCACCAGCATAATTAGAGAGGCATAAATTTCCAGTACAGACAAGGCCAAACGTCAGCGCTGAGTGCTTCTGAAAATCCCATCCAGTGCAGCTGAAATATGGAGGAAAGAGATCCCCTGACGTTAATGCCCATTGGACATCTATCATCTGGATTTTGCCTCGTCCGTCAATATCCAGTGTCCGGCTCCCACGGCTGCTTCCAGGCTGGAGCATGGATGAAGAAAAGCTGGGAGTCCCGTGCTCAGCAACTTCTCTGCCTTCCAAGCTTCTGGAGTGCCACAAATGGCTGACGGGCTGTGTTCAAGCTCAGGGAAGGATGGAGAGGAACAGAGATAGGGAGGTACCCAGGGGAAGAAGCTGGGCTGGAGGGGGGGAGGCGGGGGGTGCTGTGGAGGTCTCTGCAGAATCCCTACTCCATCAATACCAGCCCCCCTTCTGCCACAAGCTCAGACGCTGACCTCCCAAGTCCAGGAAATTTCCTGGTACAGGACCGGACAGGTCTGGAGGGTGTTAGGCCAGGGAGGTTCAACCCGCAGTAGTAAAAATCCCCCAGACAATGCCTTTTGTAGCATTTCCTCTGACTTGTTTACTGTCAGTAATTTTAATAGCAGAAAAACAATGGACCAAATCAGTAAAATATCCAAAGGTGTTTTAGGTGAAAAAAATCACAACATAAAGAAAAATCTACTCCTCAGCCCCCCCAAAAGAAGCCACCCCAGTGGGATTTTTCTTAATGGTACCGTCCTAACTCAGTCAGACTGGAAGTAGAAAGCAGGTTTTTACCAATGAGGGCAATTAACCATTGGGACAGGCTGCGAAGGGATGCGGTAAATTCACCACCACTTGGAGTTTTCACTTCGGGATAAAGTCTAGTTCATCCTGCAGGGCTGGGTTTGATGGCGGACTCGCTGGTGATGTTCTGAGGCTACCAGGGGTCAGATTAGTTGATCGTAGCAATACCTTCTGGCCTGAGATCTCGGAATTGAAGCCGCTTAACTAAAGCACCCTTGGGATCTGACAAAACCCCGAGTTACATGCCGGGTCAAGGCTTCGTGAGCGGCAAGGGAGAAGGGCATGGGTCAATGTTGGGAATATTTCTAGTCACGGAGCTGAGTATGACCGCACACACCCAAGGCACGGCAATAGCCCAGCAGGGGACACACCCAGAAATTAGTCGTGTACTTTTTATTGTTTGAGCATAGTTAAACTGCTATTAAAGAACCCCTCCCAGCCATGCCAAGATCCCTTTGCCTCCCTGGTGCGCAAGTGAAAGTTAAGCACATTGTCAGAGTTGTCAAAAGGACAGCACGAGGCTGTCCTTTGGGAACATTAACTTTTCCTGTACGCCAAGTGGCAGGGAGCTGCCTTACATCATGGGAACTGCTGTACACAAAACAAAGTGGGTGTGAAACTTATTGGATCAGAACATGAGTGACACCCACTGCCATTGCACTGGTGGAAAGCACTGGGCACAGCGAAAAGCCAGAAGAGCCAACCCCCTGGCGAGCCGCCAAGACACTGCGGTGGTTAGCCAAGGGACAGGAGTCGCTTAATACCCTTTTACAGGGTGTATACAGCTTATGGAATCCCTTATGTAAGTCTTTCCATGAATACTAAGGCTCCCAAAGCCCTGATCTTGAAAAGACTGACGCACACATTTAATTATACACACCGCAAGCTCTCTCATCTACTGACAATGGGGCTGCTCGCTGTATGCAGCATTAAGCCCAGGCACCACATTCTGCAAGAGGGGCCTAAATTTGAAGCATCTCCAACAAACCTGTTTACCAGCATTCTCTGTAAGATGAACCACTTGGTGGCCACTCAGGAGAGATTCAGGTGCCACCCCAGCTGATTAGCAGAGCGCCCGCAGCTGTGCACTGCATGTAGTTCTACTGGCAGTGCGGATACGCACGTGCCTCGGTGCACATAACAAAATTTATTCCACCCATAGAGGGAAAAAATTAGAGGGAACATTGGTGTCCACCCCAGATTATTGTATTCCTTGGTCACCTTAGTATGATGAGGATTAAAGTGGTCGCCACTTGCTCTTAGTCTTTGGAAACGTGACTACTTATGTTGTTCATTTTCTGAGGCCGCGACTGTCTTTTGGTCCTGGGGTTGTAGTGCAGTGGAGTCCTGGTCTGTGACTAAGCGCCCTGTTAATGCTAATAATGAGCACTAGTGAGTTGTTACAGAAAAGAAGACAAATGAGACCGTGTTGATGGATGTTGTCATACCAGCGGAGGGAAACATAAAAGGGAAACAAGAAGAGCAGACTGAATTGTGAACAATTACGGAAAACTAGAACACAGAATCATAGAACTGGAAGGGACCTCAGGAGGTCATCAAGTCCAGTCCCCTGCCCTCACAGCAAGACCGAGCACCATCTACACCATCCCTGTTGGATACTTATCCAACCTGTTCTGAAATATCTCCAATGATGGAGATTCTACAACCACCCGGGGCAATTTATTCCAGTGCTTAATCATCCTGACAGTTAGGATGTGTTTTTCCTCAAGTCCAACCTAAACCTCCCTTGTTGCAGTTTAAGCCCATTGCTTCCTTGTCCTATCATCGGAGACTAAGAAATATAAATTTTCTCCCTCCTCCTTGTAACACCCTTTTAGGTACCTGAAAGGTGTGATTACATCCCCTCTTAGCGTTCTCTTTTCCAAACTACATAAATCAAATTCTATTAATCTTCACTCATAGGTCATATTTCCTAGACGATTCCCCATTTCAGTTGCTCTTCTCTGGAACCTTTCCAATTTCTCCACATCTTTCCTAAAATGTGCCCAGCACTGGACACACTACTCCAGTTGATGCCTAATCACCACAGAGTGGAGTGGAAGAATGACTTCATGTATCTTGCTCGCTACGTTCCTGTCAGTGCATCCCAGAATCATGTTTGCTTTGTTTGCAACAGTGTCACACTGTTCACTCATACTCGCCATGCCCTCTAGAGCTCTTTCTGCAGTATTCCATCCTAGGGAGTCACTTCCCATTTTGTATGTGTGAAACTGATGGTTCCTCCTCCCTAATTGGAATACTTTGCATTTGTCCTTATTGAATATCATCCTATTTTCCTCCGACTATTTCTCCAGTTTGTCCAGATCATTTTGCATTCTGACCCTGCCCTTTAAAGCATTTGCAACCCCCTTCTCCCAGCTTAGCATCATCTGCAAACTTGACAAGCGCACTTTTTGTGCCATTATCTAAAACATTGGTTTATTTCACAAGAGCCCCCCGGGATCCCGGAACACTTGCAGCAATTTCTAAGGGTATGAGCAGTCTGATCAAGAGCATGGTAAAGTGCAGCATGTCACAAGCAGTGACTTCCAGGAAGAGGTGACAATAAGCAGGTGTGCCCTGATTTGCAGCTTGAGCAAGAGCTGGCTGGGCTTTGGCAAAAGCCAGCAGCGAGCTATTTGAAGAGCCAGCAGGGATCCAGGTTACAATAGGACAGTACCTGTAAGAAATTTTAAGTTACTTCCACCCCTGCCTCCAGGAAACGGCATTTTTAGGGACCGTGAGAATTTTAAGGAAAGTCAGATAAGAACAAGTGCACGTAAGCACCTAACATGCAGGAATTCTGCAGAGGGTTCAACAAAACTGATTTTCCAAACCTTTGGAGCAGATTCCTGGTTAGGATTTATTGCTGATTCCTAGGCATACATTTTAGATGCTCATTCTCCCCCATTTCTGTGCCTAAAGATCTTGTAGATTGTGAAGGCTGTTTATTTAAACAACAAAACACATCTCCATGATGTAACATTGAGGGGTAATAATACTAGAGTTACAGGCCAATATTATGGTCTTTTATTTTTCCAAACTGTATGAAACAGTCACAGATTGGCTCATTCATGGCACAATTGCAGCTCAGTCCTACCCACTGTGGCTCTTTCTGAGGTCCTAGGAAAACCTCAAGCATTTAAAAAGTCCAGATTCTGTTTGTGGTCACGTCAATAGCAAAATTCTCCTTCACTAAATAGGAGCAAGACCGAGCCTTCGGAGATACTGCCACTCATGTGCTTTCTGCAAACTAGGGGGCTCATTTCCCTTTAGAGAAACTTTATTAGGTGAATGGGCAGATTTTCAAAAGGGCCCCACAGCCCCTGTGGCTCTTAATGAGAGCTGAGCCGTTGTGAAAACCTGGTCATAAATTACTAAGGATGTCTCTTGCATTTGAATTACCGGCCTGGCATTGGAAGGGCTGCACCTATTCCCAGTAAGAAAAGCAGAAAAAACTCCCACAGGAGTTGTTGGGCTCAGAGTGTGGACCAGAGTTCCCTCTAATTGTTAACATCCATGGGCAGAATAAATTTTGTAATGTGCACTAAGGCATGTGTGGATGTGCACCATCAAGAGAAACACAGGCTGCCAGCTGGGGGTGGCTGTGGGCGCGCTGCTAATCAGCTGGACAGCACCTGAATCTCTCCTGGGTGGCTGCCCAAGCACTCAGCTTACAGGGAACTCTGATGTGGACCCATTGCTGATCATTAACCTGTATCATATCCTCAGCCTCTTGTGATGAACAGGTTCATAGGCCCAACAGAGAGCTCCTGCCCTGTGAGCAAACATCAAGGATGGGAATTACCAAGAGAATCCTCGTCCTAGGGCCAGATTCTGCCCTGCCTTCACCACTTCAAGTGGTACCTTCCCCCAAGCCTGGTCTCTGAATTCTCAGTGGCAAGGGACTGCTCAGGGTACAGAAGCAATTGATGAAGAAACAAGCCCAGATGCTCAAGGCGAAGAAAACAAGTGGAGGCCTCGGAGCCATCTTACCCAGCACCTGTACAAGCCCCACCTTGAAGGAAGGAGTCATCCTCGGAGCAAAGGGTTCTTATGCAGAGGATTTCCACAGGCTGGACGACCCCGTTTGCCTGTTTCTAAAGGGTGAAATGCAGCAGCAGGGCGATGGTGCTGGGTCCTGGACCCGGAGGATGTTCCCTCTCCAAAGGCAGCGCACCCAGGGAGGTGGACACCTGGGCAGAAGGTCCCACCTAGAAGGTGGTGGTCTTTGCAAGGAGGCTGCCAGGCTTACAGCAGGGGTCAGGGTGCACGGGGTCCCGCTGGCAATGCAGAGATGGGCACATGCAGCCCTTGCTTGACTCCTCCCCCTTAGGGATGGCACAGTAATCTAGCGCCTCCTCCTCCTCTTCCTCCGCGGGGTCCAGGTCCTGGTGGCAGCAGCGGAAGCTGGCGTCGCAGCACCGCCGGAGCACCCCATGGAAGGAGTGCCTGAAGTTCTCCGAGAGGAAGCCGTAGAGGATGGGGTTGGCACAGCTGTTGGAGTAGCTGAGGATGAGGGAGGCATTGTTCACCGTGGCATCCAGGTGGCCGGGCAGCAGCAGGTTCACCAGCTGAACCACGTAAAAGGGCATCCAGCAGAGCACGAACATGGCCACCACAATCAGCACCAGCCGAGTCAGCTTCCCCTCCGAGCGCCGCCGCTGCTGCCACCCCACCCGCTCAGCCACCGCCCGCATCTTGCCCACAATCAGCAGGTAGCAGAGGCTCATGGCCAGCACCGGCAGCAGGAAGCCGAGCACGGTTGTGTAGATCACAAAGGCAGCTGACCAGGCCGGACTAGGCCACAGCAGGTTGCAGGCCACCGCTCGGCCATCATGCGTGGTGGCTGTGCCAGCAAAGATGGGGATGGGTGAGGCCACCAAAAGCGAGACCAGCCAGACTCCTCCGTTGACCATCTTGGCCACTCGGGGCCGGCGGTAGGTGGCTGCCCGCAGTGGGTGCACCACGGCGATGTAGCGGTCCAGGCTGAGCACGGTCAGGCAGAAGACACTGGTGAACATGTTAAGCCCGTCCACGCCCAGCACGGTGCGGCACAAGGCTCGGCCAAAGGGCCAGTGGTGCAGTGCCGCTGACGTGGCTACGAAGGGGATGCTGAGCATGAAGAGCTCATCGGCAATGGCCAGGTTCAGCAGGTAAATGTTTGTGGCCGTTTTCATCTTGGCATAGCGCAGGATGACGAAGATCACCAATGAGTTGCCGAGTAGCCCCAGGAGGCACACCAGGGCATAGATACACTGGATCACTACCGTGCCTGCAATCTCTCCAGCACGGCCACTCCACTCCTCTGCCCTGGGCCGCGACTCCAGAGGTGCCAAGGAGGTGCTGGCGTTGGGCGGAACCTCGGAAGCCATCAAGCTGGGCGGAGTCCACATAGTCCCGCTCACGCCTGGGGATCCCATAGGCAGGTGTTTGGTCTCCGTGCTCATGTTGGCAGCTGTCCCATCGGAGGAGGGAGGGGAATGAAGGGCGGCAGGGCCTGGCTTCTGTTGGATGATGCTAGGACATGGGTAATGCTGTTCCAGCAGGTGGGTGCATGGCTGGTTCTTCCTGCCTAGGAACAGAGGCTGCTGTCGGGAGCTGGATGCTGCAGAGGGATGAATGTCTGCTGCCTGCTGACAGAGGAAGGGTACTGCTGGGGTAGGAGGGAGCTTCTCAGCAGGCTGATGGCGCGGAGAGAGTTTGTGGCGCTCGTAGCAGCAGCAGCAGCTGCAGATTTGTGCTCTCCAGCGCTGCTGCCTGGCCTGTCAAATCTCTGTCACACACCTCTGGTCGCTCCACTCACAGGCCGCCCCCTCACGGTGCCCTGGATTTGCTTCACAGCTCGACAACAGCACGCTGCAACACGCGGCGCTCGCACGGTTCGGCACGGACCGCGTCAGACCCCGGACGCAGTGCTTGGGTAGCCTGACGCCTCTGCAGCAGTGGCCGCTGACTTCCATGTGAAGGAATAGCAGAACTCTGACTTTTCATCTTCACTGAGGGGCTTCACGTGCCCTCGTCACATCATGAGCCCCTGCAAGGAAGGGAAACGTAATGAACAAGCGCAGCCGGGGATATTAGAGCTTCCAAGTGTTTCGGGCCGGATTCTGCCACTTGGCTGCTGCTCCTGCTGAGCAGAAAGCTTATTCCTCAGCCAGGCTTGCTAACGTCAGTAAGTTACGTGCACAATCAGCCCTAGCCAGGGTGAATAAAGCTAATGGGATCCGGCCCTGGTGAAGCAAAATACAGGCCAGTCTCCTTCCATATAATCGGAGTTATTCTCATGTGCTTGGCTCTTCTCTAGCGTGAAATAAACTCGTTCCACGAGACGGTACAGTTTTATGGTCAGGCGTTTCAGGTTTAATAGCAATGCCAACCCTGTTCCCCCTGCTGTTGGATTTTCCCCGCCAGTGCTCTGAAAAGAGCTTCGGAAAATGCTTCCTTCTCTGTCTCTCCCTTGTCAGACCTAGCAGCCTGTTAGAATGGGGGTGGGAGGTTTACAATGCACAGATCAGTTCCCGGTACCACTGCAGAGGGCTGGTTGCATTGCAGAGGCTCACAACCAGCATCGTGGCAGATTGGGGGAAGCGGGGGAAGGATGCACGGCAAAATTATCTCCCCGATCGGTAACAATATTTACGGTTATCATCCCAAAGGACTGCGCGAATGATATACGTACAGGAATCAAGCCGGTACCTCTGGAAGACCGTCCCGCAGGCAAGCAGCACCCAGCACAATGCAAGGTGTCACCACATGGGCTAGGCATTAGAGGAAGGAAGGTTTCCTTGGCAACTCGAGCCGGCCCACCCTGATTGGCTAGCGCTCAAGAGTTCGGTTTGGAATCACTTCCCACTGCAGAGGAGAGCAGAGGCGGGGGGGGGTTCCCTCCCCCACCCCCACCCCCACCCCCACCCCCAGCCTGAGTGGCTCTTCCTGAAGGGGGCACCGAAGCAGAGCTTGGGGGGAGGGGGAGAGGAAGGCAGGCAGGAAGGAAATCCAATAAAGCGGCTCATCACCGTCTGGGGACTCTGTCGAAAGAAGGGGGCTGCCAAAGACTTGGGCTGAGCAGACGCAGCCGGTAGCATTCCAAAGGGCTGCCTGCCTCCGGCCCTCCTTTCCCAAGGGACCTGGGAGTAAGTTAGGAAAAAGAGGCTCAAACCACCGAAACAGACCGGGCTGACTGAGCGCACGAGGCCTCGTGAGCTCCTGTCGCCGCAAGCAGTTCCTCCGGCTCGGACTACTGGGGGAGCAAGGTCCCCTTCAGGGAATGTCAGAGTAGCAGGGCCCAGCCCTACGGGAGCAAGGTCCCCTTCAGGGCATGTCAGAGTAGCAGGGCCCAGCCCTACGGGAGCAAGGTCCCCTTCAGGGCATGTCAGAGTAGCAGGGCCCAGCCCTACGGGAGCAAGGGAGGGTTCTCTGAAGGGGCCTGGGGGTGAAAGGGCAGAAGGGGCAAGGAGCTGCGTTTCAGGGGCCCAGGGAGGACACTGACGATGTCTGGTGAGGTACAGCCCAAGCAATGATCCCAAGGGAACCCCTGGCTGAGGCTGAGGAAAATCAAGCGGCAGCCATCAGCGCTGGAGCTCTGGTGTTAGCAAGGAATTTAGTGATCGGCCTGCCTTTTCTTCTAGAGAGACGGGGTGAGGTAATCTCCTTTATTTGACGAGCTCCCAGGGGTGAGAGAGAGAAGCTTTCGCACTGCACGGGGCCCTTCTCCAGCTTCTTCGTCTTCATTTCCCTTTTTTCCCATTCTTGTCTAGGCAGTCGTCGTGGATGTATTTCTTTGGCATCTCTGCCTAGGGGTTGCTATCAGAACAAACCAGTCTTATCTGGGGCGGGGCAGAACTGATGGGATTTGGGAGTGGCTCACACTTCCCTCTGAAAATGTAGCTTTGTGGAAACAAAGTTTTCACATGACTTTCGTTGGGAAGATTTCTTAGTCCTTGAAAGGAATTTCTGGAGGGAGAACAAGCGATGGGGGAAACCCAGGTTCAAGTCCTTGCACTGTTTGATTCAAACCAGAAACTTGAACTTGGATGTTCCACCTCTCCAGTGAGTCTCCCAATCAGTGGGTGACTGGCTGCTCTAAGGTTGTTGCCTCCCTCTTATTTTTGCGCCGTAAAATTAGAGAGGCCTTGGTTTTGTTCCAGTGTAGAAGGGAAATGAACACTGAAACTGAATTTTTTCACAAAAGAGAATTCTTGTTTCCCAGCCAGCCCTTCTCTGTAGCAGCTGTGGTGTCCATCAGGGCTCCTTTGAAGATATTTTGATCATGTCTGTGTGTTTGAGTTTTCATTCTTGGGCTGGGGAACTGTGTGGATGGGAGTTCCACCCTTCCCCAGGAAAGAGCAAGGAACTGGAGAGCTCGCCTCAGGGAAATAATTGCTCCAAGTTTTCTGCTGTGAAGTAAGTGTGAACCACTTACAGCATCATCCCTCTGGATACCTCCACAGCATATTTTATTTGGAAAATATGCGTGCATCTCTTGTAACACAGTGGCTTGCCTGTGGGCTAGAAAGCCTGGGGCTAAAGCAGCCTTGTTTGAAAGAGGAGATTTACCTGTGGCAGGCAAAGGGCTGGGGGGATCAGGTGATTTAATGCGCAAAGCAATAGGAAGCTCAGGGGTGTAGCTGGTTGAGAGGGAGGGAGGTGGGGGGAAGGATGGACTTATGGCCAGAGGTCTGAGCTCTGGCCAGAGAGGGCTGAGAACTGGTGGCTTCAGGTAGAGCTTATGGTTTTGGGCTTCATGCTGCATTATTTTGTGATCAAGGCTCCTATTGTATTTAATATTAAACCAGCCCCAGAAAGAGATACTGTAAGCATAGCAAAAACTCAGTGGATGGCTAAGTGGGCTACTAAAGATAGGGCACTGCAGGAACACCTCTGGCCACTAGGGGATGCTCAGGTGGGGACCAGCTCTCCATATCTCCTGAGAGGTTTGTGCATCTGTTCGGGCATGCAGCTTCTGGACTGTATCCCAAAATGGGATTGAGCTGAGCTATCTATTCGGGGCATGCAATGACACCCAGAAAACGACACCCTTCTTTTTATAAAAAAAGACACGGTGGACAGCTGGCAGAAGTTCTGGAGAAGGTTTGCTGCCCTGTCACCTTGTTAATTAAAATGCTATCAAAGCATTATTTCAATGTGATAGCACAAAAGGGTGCATCTCCAGTGGTTTGGGATGCTTGATTTTCAGCACTTCATCTCAGACCTGTTTCTTGCTCCTGAGAAAGGAGAGGGTGGTCCCTTGTGAAGAAGAGCACTACCCTGTCAAGGGACATCCAGGTGCTCACAGCCAAGATGGCTGGGCCTAGTTAAGGAGTCTACCTGCTCTGCTTTAAGACTGTCCTATTCCAACAAGAACAGTAAGCAGAGCAAAGAGGGGACAAGAAGTTACCCAGTTCGCCAGGGCTGCTGAGATCTCTTCCTTGCCTCTCCAGAATATAAGCCTGCTTCGGTAAAGATTGTAAGGACTTTGAGTTGAGGAGCTCTGAACCAGGGTTCTAAGTTCACCAATTACAATTGCTTCTTCCATGAGACTGTGTTAAAGGAGACATACTTGTTTTGGTTACATTTGGTTTTGCCTTCCTTTGACCCGTATCCTTTACAGGGAACAGTCTGGTGCCCCATTTGTGGAAGCTAAACTGGGGCTCACCAGCTGCACCACCCCTCATCACAAGGATTGGGCAGGGACGGCCCACACTTTCACACACCAGTGCCAGCAGCTCCCTTAACCCATGCTCAGCATCCTAGGAACATAGGTGCTGTCCGTGGCTGCTACCATTGGCATCACCTGCTGAGTCAAAACATCGGCTGAGCTGCAGAGGTGTAGCCAGTTAATTCTGGTGCAACCTGTAGCATCTTCCAAATGCATCACACACACAAAGGTGAAAAGAAGGAGGTCAAAAATCTTCAAAAAAAAAAAAACCCTTCTCCGAGACTTCTGCTTTTTGTGGCTCTCCCATGACTTTTTGGAGTCTGACTTGGCAATTTTTGAACGCTTAAAGTTAGCAATGCTCTTTCCATCACTTTCCATCCCTTGTTTTGATGGCTTCTTCTTTGGCTTCATTGGGCTGCTTACAGGTGCCCTTCAGCCATCCATTGTCTCTTCTAGAAGACATCTCCAGCCCACAACTGGCTTGCACTGGCGTTGTAGCCATGTTGGTCCTAGGATATAGCGTGAGAAGTTGGGGGAAGTGATTGCTTTTATTGGACCAGCTTCCTTTGGGGAAAGAGAAGGTTCCAGGTTACGCAGAGACAAATTCTAAGGCGCTCCAAAGCTTGTCTATGTTACCTACAGAAATTGCTCCAATAAAAGAGATCGCCTCCCCCACCTTGTCTCTCCCTTCAAAATTGTCTGCTATATGAAAAGCACTAAAATCTTGGGGCTAAATCCTCCACTGGTGTAACTGGGCACAGCTTCAGCTTTATGCTGATTTATGGAAGCTGAGACTTTAAGGTACAGCCTGTTATTTCATCATTGCAACTTCTCCATTGCTTTCCGTATCTTGCTGGAGGATCCTAAACATTTTCATGTGCTGAAAGTGAAGCCTCGGTCTGCCAAGCTGATATGAACATTCCTAAACGAAGCGATGGCCAAGTAATACATTCTGTTCTGGAGGTGGGGGTGCAGCGTTAAACCTGGTTCCTGTTACAGCTATGAACCGGAAGGTGTGCAATAAAACAATGTAATGGAACGCAGATTACATTCAATTGCTCCTAGTGCTAGAACTGAACAGGAAGTGATTAAATGCTCCTTACTGTAAGGGAGGAAAGTGGTTAGCTCCAGAACTTTTAGCAATAACCGAGGTTACTTATTCTTAGCATAGAATTTGCCGTGAACCCATCAGATTTAACCCTGTGTCCTGCAATCTAGTGTTTAATTAGTCTACTGAGTCATTAGAAACGTCACCAGCTGGCAAGCGAGATCAAGAGTTCTGTGTCCTGTGTTAAAAATACATCGTGGGCTTTCATACCTGTCTGAATGCATGGCATTCTGTGAAGGCGTACTGTGCCCACGCTTCTATTGCTCTGAATATTGCCAGCCAGATGTGACATAGGTGAAACAAGCTAGTAGCTTTCAGGTGAGGCTATGCCAGGGGCCAGCAACCCCTGGCCCGGGTGCCAAGAGTGGCACATGAGCCGAATTTCATTGTCATTCCAGGTGGGGGCTCAGCCCCACCCCTCCTCCTCTCTGCAGCCGAGAGCTTGCTCAAAGCCAGGCCACCTGTGGATTAACAGAAGACCAGCTACTGCTACCAGCCACCCCCTACATGGTGGAGCTCTGCACCTTCATTTATTTATTAACGAAGCTGTCATAAGTACAACTCTTAGTGACTTTAGAAAATGTCACCGGCACTCAGACCGTACATAGAGGTCAAAAGGTGACATTTCGGCCCTCCACCTTGGAAAGGTTGCTCATCCCTGGGCGTTACTCTTGTAGTTGAAGCATCTCCTGAGACTCAGGAAATCTAGATGCCTTTCTTGGCTGTATCACAGCTATCCAGGCCCTCCATGTTCCATCTGTAAAACGAGAATGATAATCCTTCTCTTCTCCCACCCCTTTTCTGCTATGTCCCTTTCCAGGGGCTGTCTCTTGCTATGTGTTCATGCAGTGCCTAGCACAGCAAGTCCTGATCTTAACCATGGCCTCTAGGTATTACTATAGCACAAACAAACAAAAGTTTTCCAACTATCAATTCATGCACCTTTCAGAAAAATCAACCTGCCACAAAAATATCTCTTTCTACCCCCTCAGTGTAAAATTCCCCCATTCCTAAATTTCCTTGCCCTGAGCTCTAAGATAAGCAATAGTGGCACTGGCGTATTGACAGGTTTAAGGAGTAATATTCCATAGCCTCTTTGGACTTCGGTCTTAAAATTTCATACCGTGGAATAGGAGCTTTCTGGTGAGCACCCGTTTCTTTAAGAAACTTTAAGATCATGATATTTTCTTGCCCAGAAAAGCTGTTTGAGACCCTTGTCAAGGACCTTTAAATCGGTTACTTTTTACTTTTTCCTCCACCTGAGCCCAGTTACTTTGAAAATTGGAATCTCCATCCTGAATTGGGATGGAAAGTCAAAAAAATGTGGAAAGAAGAGCTTAAAAATGTTTGTTTGGAAATGGTGAAATGTTTCTATTGAAACAAAACATTCTGGCATTCCTGGATTAAATAACTGTGCTTTTTAAAAAAAATTCATTGAATGGGATAGAAAACATTTTGTTTCAGTGTGGTGCATCTGTGTTCCTAAACAGTTGTGGCACCTCGTGGGAGATGCCGTTTGAGTAACTCATGCATTCGTCATCCTCCCTGGGCGCATTTCCAATGGTCAGGCTTATCTTACCTGGGAAGTGAAAGTTTTCAGAAAAATAAAATATTTGGGCAAAATCTGTGCTTTCCCCAAATGCTGATTTTGCAGAAACTGCATTTTCGGCAAACAAATAAAAAAACTTCACCTAACTAGATCAGTGGAAAATTCCCCATCACCCACTGGAAGCCTGGCTGACCCATTCCCATCTTCCTTCTCCTTCCCAGGGCCTCCTGCCACAGCAAAACAGCTGCTTTGTGCCATTCAGAGACTCTAGGAAGCAGGGAGAGGAGTCAGACGCTCAAGGGAAGGTGCCAAAAGAGGTGGGGCAAGGGCAGAGAGCTGGGGGAAGAGGTGGAGGCGGGGCAGGGCCTGAGAAAGGGAATGAGCACTCCCTAGCTTGAGCAGAAGTCAGTGTCTATGTTTCCAACCTACACTATTGATAACTAAGGGGTGGAAAATTAGCCCCGAAAAAATGTGAAAGCTATTTTAAAAACCTGCGAATCTGTAAGACAAGGTGGGTGAGGTGTTATCTATTAATTGGACCTGCTTCTGTTGGTGTGAGAGAGAAACTTTTGAGCATCTTCAGGTCCGAATGCGAGGCCTCTGCTTGCCAGGGGATGACATTTCTAATGACTCAGGGTATGTCTATACCTACTGAGAGATCAACCTGGTCAGGGTCAATCTTCCAGGGTTTGATTTCGCACACCTAGTGGGGACACGTGAAATAGAGTTATCAGGGCTTGACTGTTGACCCATGAATTCCTCATTCTTGCAAGGAGTAAGGGAGGTCAATGGGAGGGTTAGATATGTCGATTCCACTACGCAATTGTCATAGCTGGAATTGCATATCGAGGGTTGACTTTCAGGTCTAGCGTAGGCCTGGCTTCATATACCAACAACTACATGTGGTTGTTCCCCTCTGTTCGGCACTGGTGAGGCCACATCTAGAATATTGTGTCCAGTTTTGGGCCCCCCTGCATAAAAAGGATGTGGATGTGCTGGAGCAGGTTCAGCAGAGGGCAACAAAAATTATTAAGGGTCTGGAGCACAAAACCTATGAGGATGGGCTGAGGGATTTGGGCTTGTTTAGGTTACAGAAAAGAAGACTTAGGGGGGATTTAATAGCAGCCTTCAACTTCCTAAAGGGGAGCTCTAAAGAGGAGGGTGAAAAAGTGTTCTCAGTGGTGTCAGATAGCAGAACAAGGAGCAATGGTCTAAAGTTAAAGAGGGAGAGATGTAGGCTGGATATTAGGAAAAACTACTTCACCAGGAGGGTGGTGAAGCATAGGAATGCGTTGCCTAGAGAGGTGGTGGATTCTGCATCCCTCGAGGTTTTTAAGTCCCAGCTTGACAAGGTCCTGGCTGGGATGCCTTAGATGGGGTTGTTCCTGCTTAAAGCAGGGGGCTGGACTAGATGACCTCCTGAGGTCCCTTCCAGCCCCATGATTCTATGATTCAATATAGCACACAGGACCCATTCTTAGGCAAACCTCCATGGTAGGATAGTGGTAATGGCTAAAACCTTGGTAACTGATGGGAAGTTTTGGAGCACTGTCTTGGGGCCAATGTGGTTACAACAGCATGGACCCTTGATTTGTGTGGAAAATAGGTGCTGTAGGAAAGTATGCACTGGTCCAGTGTAAAGCTATATAGGTCTTCACTGGAACTCTCCTGTGGGTTTTAACTCTCATGACTATAAGTGGCGTGTGCATACCTGTGTATCATCTATTGCTATCGCTATATAAAATATCATTGAAAAGCCTCTTTGTTGTGAGTCAGAAACTGAATTTCCAATGAAAATGTTTAGTGAACCCTTAACATTTGGAAAATGTCCCCAGCTGGATACATGAGTGTCATGGCCATTTCCAACCCATGTTTATGAAACTTTTATAATACGACACTTTGCCTTGGAAGACTATTATTATTAATTAGTCTTGCCTTAGTGCCTAAGAGTCCCAATCTTTTGAAGAAAATATGCTGCCCTGTAACGCATCCTGCTCTGCATGTGTCTGGTCAATGGATGAAAAACTGCGTTGGCTCAATCCGGATTTGTGGAAACCGTTCCCTGCACTGTATTTGTTTATCCGCTGAGCAATCAGTGGATGAGGCTTTGCATATTTTGACAGCTGTCTAATGAAAATTTGTCCAGTCCTCCCTACCATATGACCACAGTGGAGTTTCATCTTCAGGCATAAACCTTTTCTTGTGGTGGCATCTTTTTGGTTGCAGCGACTATGAAGCAATGATCCCACACCTTCTTCACTTCATGAACTGTCTGAAATAAATTCAGATGAGATGCGGGGCTCATGTGGAAGATTTCCTGCTTAGCCACAGCTGGTATCAGTTACGGTAATGCAGCAGAGCGCTTGTAATCTAATACGTGTTGTGCGAAATTCTGGCCGCAATGAAGTCAAAGGGAGTTGGGCTGAATACTCATTACTTTGAAGGTATTATTGTGAAACACTTGCCGATTCTGTCGGGCTGTAGTGCAACATTTAAAAAAAAGTTCATTTCTACTGGTTGAATTACATGTATTATTTGTATGATGGTGGCCCCTAGAGGTCACATCTGAAATCAGTGTCTTCCAGACCAGTTCTACATGCACTTCATGTATGTCAGCAAAGATAGCCCCTCTCCTCGAGAACTCACATTCTAGACAGACAAAGGGAAGGAAACCACAAGGATTATGGGGAACTTGGACAGAAAGGAACAACATCTCAGAGGAGTAGCTGGGTTAGTCCGTAAGTTTAAAAACCACACACCATCCTGTGGCATTGTAGAGACTAACAAATGTATAAGCTCATGACCTAATACACGTTTTAGTCTCTATGGTGCCACATGACTGAGAAACAAAGCAACTTGCCTTAAGCCTCACTGGTAAAACTCCCATCTCTTGAGCTCTGGTTTAGAGCCTTCACTCCAAGACCCATCCTTTGTTCTCACATTCCTGCTGCAGCCCCATATCCTCCTTTCTGTCTTTCTACCTCAACTCTTCTGGTGGCTTCCTGATGATAAACCACACTGGTGTCTGCTGAAAGTTCTTGAGGCCTCTTGCTCTTCTGCCCTTCTAATGTGACCTTTACCTGTCATGCAAGACGCATCTATGCGGGGGAACCAAGAGTTAATAATGGGTTCTTCCATCTGGCTGAGAAAGTTATAACTTGATCTAACATCTGGATGTTGAAGCTAGACACATGCAGATTGGATGTAAGGCAGAGTAGCTACCCATTGGAGTACAGTAAGAGTAGATACTCACTGGAACATTTTACCAAGGGTCATGATGAATGTTCCCTCTAATCTTTTCCTTCTATGTGCAGAATAAATTTTATGAGTACCGAGGCATGTGCAAATGGGCACCAACAGTAGTAACAAAATCTAGCTGTGGGCTCTCTGCTAGTCAGCTGGGCAGCAATTAAATCTCTCCTGAATGAGCACTAGTCACCGCACAGAAATGGGGAGCCTGCTCACAGCTAGTCTGTCAATCCTGGACAGAACCTACCATGCCAGTTGCTTAACTCTTTAGCCATTCACCTCCCTCACTGTCGCTGAAATCTGCAGGAGTCCATGCCCGGGAGTGTTTTATGTTAACCCAGTGTAGCAACAGAATAATGGTCAGAGACAGAGACTGCACCGTGACCCGTGTTCCCCATAAACTATGCATTATTCTGCCCTTATTTTCAATACGCTGTAGCTGGGTTACGTTGCCATTCACTAGTGTTTTCACATATTCTGCTGTTACCCCACAACAAACACTATTGCCCTTCTATTTTGCTGGGAGGTTTAATCTATTTGTCATCTACCGCTTTTATACTCTTGGAGAGCTTTTGTGTTCAGCGTTGCACAGACCTGTGTGTGTATTGCTGTAATATTTGTAGCTCATGGCAAGAAAATAGAGGAAGAGACAGACTAGCTGTGAGCTGGCTGCATTTCCACCCCTTCATGTGGCTGGCTAAAGCAGCGCTGTATAGAACAGCCAATAATATATCTGTGACAAGGGTGCTGATTAACCATAATTTTTTAATTTCGTAGGCCCGGCTTAGAAAATTTGACTGTGCTGGATCATGAGCTGTCTTTGCAAATGACGTGCTAACTCACTTTGAAATCACAGACCCAAATTCTCAGCTGGTGTAAATCAGCGCAGCTCCTTTGATTTCAATGGGGGTGGGCCAGTTTACACCAGCTCTTGATCTGGCAGTATTGCCAGGCAATATCTGCATGGTGTTTCCTCTCAAAACTGACTGACAGAATGGCACTTCCGGTACTAGGACCACATCCTGCCAGTGTAGTCAAGATCAGAGTTGCTGACGTGAGCGACCAAAACGATTTTTGCTACTTGTACAAAGGGCAGGGTTGCAGAGGTGTAGCCCACACTTAATCATTGTAGTACTTCTTTATACGTTAGGGGCTTGGCCTCTCCATCTTCAGATATCAGCCTTTACTGCCTGATCATCCCAGGGTCACCACCAGTGTTCTGTGTAAGTTGAGTGCAAGGGCGGCTACCCAGGAGAGAGTCAGGTGCCGCCCCGGTGATTAGCAGAGCCCCAAGAGCCACCGACAGTGTGTGGTGCACAGCTGTACATGCCTGGGTGCACCTAACAAAATTTATTCTGCCCGTGGATGGAAAAACTGGAGGGAGCACTAGTCACCGCGCAGAGATGGGGAGCCTGGTCACAGCTCATCTGTCAATCATGGACAGAACCTACCCATGCCAGTTGGTTAACTCTTTAGCCATTCACCTCACTTGCTGTCAATGAAATCTGCAGGAGTCCATGCCCGGGGAGTGTTTTGTGTTAACTCAGTGTAGCAACAGACAAGAGCTTGATCCAAAATCCATCAAAGTAATTTCCTCCAGAGGGGTTTGGATCACATCTTATGGGCTTAAACCAGATCCTTTGGGAACCAGCTACCATTGGATGTGGCCCTTTAGAAGTTTTCCAGGGCACACTGTGAGCTGAGACAACTGGATATAGCTTCATTGACTATCAAGCATGACCATGTACACCTGTCACAGTCAGGGTAACTATACCTGTAACTATACCTGTATACCTGCATTTTTGTATACCTTATACCTGCACCAGCTTAAAGGTTTCTGGCTTCCAGCCATCACCTCTCCTGGGTGGAGATTGTGAATCACTCCCTTCTGTTCAGGATTTTAAGGCTGCACAGTTCCCAGCCCCACACTGTGATATGCCCAGCAAGCCAGACTTTCTTAGAAGGACAGTGCTTGCGCTTTGCTTTCTCTCCAAAGGCTATTAGCTTTGTATATAAGTTACTACACAGATCCTGCTAAGCAAGCACATTTATTCTTATGGTAAAACCTTTAGGCTATGTCTACACTAGAGCATAAAGTCAATATTAATGGACTTGGTTCGGTTTTACAATGTACCTGTCTTTACTGCAGATATCATGAGGTCAATTTTAGGGGGTGCTGTGGCCGACTTCTGTGCCAAGCAATGCCAAGTTCGAATTTACAAGGTCGACTTAAGGCTAGTATAGAAACAGCATTATTCTAAATAAATTTTATTGGCCTCCAGAAGTATCCCACAATGCCCCCAGTGTATCTGTTCTGGCCATTTCCACCTCTGCTGCTCTCCAGGTGTGCAGAAAGTAGCTAACAGGAAGCCTGGGAATTTTGAATTCATTTTCTTTCTGGCCAGTGTGCCTAGCACACCTCAGGAGCACACCTGGCCACGCGTTCTCAGGGTCGCAAAAGAGCCCCAGCGTGGAGCAATCAGGAGATCCAGGATGTCATTGCTGAGAGGGAGGATGAATCTGTCCTGCAGATTCCCAGGACATGCTGGAGAACGGTTACACCAGGGATGCTCGGCAGTGCTGGGTGGAAATCAAGGAGCTCAAGAAGGTGCATCAGACGGTAAAATAAACAGTTTGGGTCATCTCCCAAAACATGCTGCTTTGATGAGCCGCTTGATGTGATTCTGGGGGAGGTCCAGCTACAGTCGCACAGAACTGCCTGGACTTCTCAGGAGAGACTGCTCGGCTGCCCTGGGAGAGTGGAAACGGGGAAGAGACGTTGGTCAACAAATAAGAGGAAGAAGATGAGCAAGCCAGTGAGCAGGTGACTGACAAAGCTTTTCCTGCAAACAGCCAGGACCTCTCCATCACTGTGGAGGTGGTTCCCTCATAGCAGGATGGCCAAGCAACGCTGGAGAGGGCACTTCTGGTGAGTATATTTTTTATACTACTACAATCAGGTTGCGGCTGGGGTGGGATGGATGTATGTAGTCACAGCCTGGGACCCCTAAAACAGCTTGTTAATGTTTCTGGGGATGGAGCACTGAGCCTTTCTGGAAATCTCCATAAAGGTCTCAAACAGGTAGTCATTTACTTTTCTCATGAGGTTTTTGGGGAGGCCTGACTGATTCTGGCTTCCATGACAGTACACCTTGCCATGCCAAGCCACCAGTAAGTAATCTGGAATCCTGGCACCACAGAGCGTTCTTGAAAATGTCCACAGAGTATGAGTGTATTTTCTTTTACACTTTCTATTATTCTGAGGGAGACGATGTCTCTGTTTGCAACCTAGAAGAAGCATGGGAAGTTTCATGAAAGTTTGTCCCTTAACATTATCACACTGCTCCCCGTCTATTTAAATTTGGCAGGACTGCACCACTGCACCACATGGCTGGTAGGCTTTCTGGCTCCCCCCGCCCATGCAGCTGGTGGGCTCTCTGGGTTCCCACCCCTCTGTGCGGTTGGCAGACTCTCCAGGTTCCCCCCTGCATGTGGCCAGTGGGCTTGCCCCCTCCCCCCACCATGAGGCTGCTGGGCTGTGCAGACCCTGCTTCCAGACATCAGCATGTCCAGGACGGGGTTTCAATGCATTAATAGGTGCCATACTGTGCCTCCCCCCACTCCCTTACTCACCAGGATCTTTCCATGTCTGCACTGTGGAAATGCTCTGGAGAAGATGAAGCTTCTTTTCTGCAGAGATTGAATCATTCTTTCCTTTAAGAGGCCAAAAACAGCCTTGCAAAACAAAAGAGGCCGTGATTGCGAAATAGACTCTCAATCATTGTATGGCTCTGTGAATTGCTTCAGATTTAAAAATTGCATCTAAATTTTGCCCTTGAATGTCTTCAGCAGGCAGCACAAGTGGGAAGGTGACTGGTATCCCAGCCCTGCCTGCAGACAGACTTGCTCTGATGCAGTGCAAGAAAAGAAAAAATCAGGGCCTCATCCTGAAGTAGTTGCCAGAGGTCTAGAAAGAATGAGTGCAAGCCACCTCTGATAGAAAGTGGACACAAGTATTGTGGCAAAACATGCTCCAGCACAGGATCCAGGACTTGGCAGAGGCCGTGTTGTCCATCAGGGAACAGACCGGCATCCTTTGGTCCCTATTGGAATTACATAGGGCCTCCCTGCGCATAATGAACAACTTCCAACCTCATCACCATGTTCCCTGACCTTCCCTCCTTGGGGGCCCAGAAAGGGAAGGGAAAGGACAGCCTTGCAGTTGACCCCCAGGAAATCTCCACAAGCAGAATGCTCACCTTCCCCTTCATGCAATGGCAGGATTCACTTGCTTTTCCACCCCTTTGCCTTCAGCCCCTAAATAAAAACAACATAGGTCAGAAAACCAGAGTGTCATTTATTTTTTAACCTGGGTTGGGATGGTTTGCAGCTGGAGGTGCTTTCATAAAGTGCAAGCACACATCAATGTGTGTGGGGGGGGGGCGTCACACTACTTAAAAGCAGCAGATTCATGTGGCTGTCTGCTCATTCATAAAGCTGCTTTTCAAAGCATTCCTTATTTGCATTGCACACATCTGTTGTCTCCTGATTGCCCTCTTGTCCAGCTGTTCATAAGTACTGGTCAGGATATCTGCCTCTGCCCTCCAGCCTGGCGTGAAATTCCCCCGCTTTGCCTCACAAAGGTTCTGAAGCACACAGCAAGCTCCCACCACAATGGGGATGTTGGATTTGCTGAGGTCCAAATGGGTCAGAGGGGACCTGAATCTGGCTTTTAAATGGCCAAAGTCTCATTGTATCACCAGTTTGCACTTGCTCAGCCTGTCGTTGAAGTGCTCCTTGCTGTGGTCCAGGGTGCCTGTGTATGGCTTCAGGGGCAAGAGATCAGAGGATAAACAGGGTCACGCAGTGTCACTGTGGGCATCTCCACAATTCTGCTCTCGATTTTCTGGTCTGGGAAGAAAGTCCCACCCAGAAGCTTTCTGTAC
This sequence comes from Carettochelys insculpta, assembly GCF_033958435.1. Taxonomy (NCBI): domain Eukaryota; kingdom Metazoa; phylum Chordata; order Testudines; family Carettochelyidae; genus Carettochelys; species Carettochelys insculpta. The sequence goes on along the minus strand of NC_134139.1, from coordinate 8,332,504 downwards.
AGACTTGAATTTCTAAAGACGCATGTGTCATGCACCTTTCCTGACCATCCCACGTAGATGTCAGTGAAATGACCTTTGTGATCTACCTACACCTGCAACATCTTGGAGAAGTTCCCCTGGTGGTTTAGGTACCTGAGGCCAGGTGGTTCTGAGCCAGGAGGGGGAGTACATTCCATCTATCACCCCACCACAATTCGGAAATACCATGGCAGCATAGCTGTCCGCTATGTGCTGAACATTTCACAGACTCATGGTCTTTCACAGCAGGGTATTGTTTGCCTTTGCTACATGGATCACAACAGCCCCCACTGTTGATCTGCCCACCAATAACTACTCAGCTGAAAAAAGTTTTTTTGACGGACCCCAGAACAATTTCAAGGGAAACAGAATTTTGTTGGTGAGAGAAATTTCTACTTCCTTTAAAAGCCTTTCTCAGTTAAAACTTTCTGAACAGTTTCAGTTGACATTATGGCCAGTACACATGTGACTAAGATCTGCCCTAATATGATCTATTTTATTTTATTTTTTGAGACAAGTAGGTGCAAAAAGAATACAGCCTTAAAAATGATAATGGATGAGAATTTCCCTGCTTCAATATGCATGTCAAGGTTACACAGTAACACGGGTTACAGTGTCTGTGTAAGTATCACCGATTAAAATGAAAGGGAAGGGAATGGCAGGTGCCTAGCAATTTAGTTTCAGAAGCAGAATCTTTACTGGAGGAAACTGTCAAGTGTATTATGACAATATCTCCACCATGCGGGATGTGGGGGAGAGTGTGCAGGGGATAGTATCTCAACCACAGGCAAGGGACAGTTCCAGAAGGGGGAAGGGAGTGTAATGATTTTCTTAGAAAAAAGTTAGGGGAAATGCTGACTAGAGCTAGTCAAGAATAGGGGATGAGCTTTCAGAAAAATGCGTTTCCAGCGTTGTTGCTAATGTTCAGTTGTTCTTGTAGAAGGCGCTCGTTGGTGCTGTGGCACATAGTCTTACAAGTTCTTTTGCTTCGTGTGCGAGCAAGATTTTAGTCTGCGAAGAAATGAGGAATTGTTAGCTTTGTTCTTGCAGATTCATATGGTCATCTGTGTTCAGCAGCAGGAGGATGTGCTTTCTGCCTTGTTCCCTGTTATTAGAGTCAGTTCTTGCAGCTGGGACAGACCCAGCCCAGCTGTGCCACATGCTAACAGACCGCAGATATACTGGGCTCTGGGTAAACAGTTTCCTCTTCCCTGAGTACTATTGGGATGCTGGGAAGTGGGCCAGGGCTTAACCTAGCGCAGCTCAATTAAGCAGGCACCTGGCACTAATTAAGAGCTTGCCAGAAGCAGCAGGCTAAGTGATGTACCTGCAGCCCATTCAGGCCTGCTGGGGTTTGTGTAAAAGGTCTCCCTGCAGAGAGGGCAGGAGGCCCAGGTCTGAGAGGGAAGTGGTGCACTGGGTGAGGGCTGAGGACTGTGAGCAAGGGCAGAGTGCTGTGGAGAAGTAGGATGGACTTGCCAGGTACTGGAGGAAAGGTGCTGGGAGGGAGTGTTTGTGGAAGTGACCAGGGAAGACGCTGCCAGACTGGAGCAGAGGACACCCTCTCTGTTGCCACTACCTGAGGGACCCTGCGGTGGAACCCCAGGGTAGAGGGCAGGTTTGGGGCTCCCCCAACCCTCCCAATGCTACTGCAGAATCTCTCCCCACACACAGGGGAAACCAGGACCTCAGAGGGGGTTTTACCCCAAACGATGGACCACCCTATGGTGAGGATGGCTCAGCAGGCAGTGGCTCCTGCCTCTAGTACAGGGAAAGAGGCTGTGTGGAGGGACACAGGGAGCCTCTGAGGCAATACAATCCACCAGCAGCTCAGGACCCTTAGGGCACAGCCAGAGCTTTGCTATGGACCACAGAAGCATCCAGCATACGAGGGGTTGGGGTAGGGCTGAGATCCCTGGAAAAGGGATTGCTCTTGTGTTTCTCATCATGCTTTCTGCATACTGCATGCCTCGAACAGCTGAGAATGTCCTCTGTCTCCACCTCACTGACTTGGGAATCTGTGTCCTCCAGTGAGATGCTGGCCTGTGAGATCCTGGACATCAGCAGAGGAGCAACTTTACCTGGTTGCATGTTACCTTGCAGGAGGGCGTTCACATTGCGCTGTAGAAGGTCTGTGCTGCTGAGTGACTAACTCAGAGCACCGGCTATGTCTGGGGGCTCCAGGTATTGAATGGGAGGCACAGGCACCCTTTTGGCAAGGCCTGGGGCAGTAGCCATGTGTCCTGGGGTGCTGCTTGCTCTTTTTTTCCAGTCTCCTGACTGTCAGGGAGCGAGAGGAAAGTACACGGCTTCCTGCATGCCCCTTGCTCCTGGCTGGTGAAGGGAGAAGACTAGTTCCTGCAACCTGCACACTTTCCCCCCACTCCCCAATAGTCAGGAGACCAGGACGAAGAGCAAGTAGTACCCCAGCATGCACAGCTGCTGCCCCCCCCCCCTCAAAATGGCGCCTTTGGTGGGAGGAGGTGTTGCAAGCGGTGAGAGCTGTGAGCTCTTCCAAGTAATTTTAGTTTGGAAAATAAGGCTGATGACGCTGGCCCTCTGCTGAAAAGGGATTGCAACAATTGTGTTAGACAGACATGCAAACTAGCAACTTATCGTGGAGGCGCCATTACTGTGGCTGTAGTTTCAGGCTAAGGCAGGATTTTGCCTATGACAGAACCTCAAACCTCTCTGGATAGACGTGTGTGTGTGTGTGTGTGTGTGTGCGTGCGCTCACGCGTGCACGTGTGCACACGCACAACTTATGTATATTATGCAGGTGTCTCTTTCTTTCTGCATTGCATGCAACGAGCAAAGCCCTGATGATGCTTGTCAAACAGGCGGACACGTGACCTTTTGGAAAAGGGATAATTAAACGTAGGAGGAATTTTTCAGATCACTTGGAAGCTGGTGTCACCAGCGCTGCTCCCTTTGCGCTGCTGTGTTTGAGATGACACAGATTGAAATGTACAGAGTTTAGTAGTATCTCGAGAACCCAACTGAGATGAGGGCGGCCAATTTGTTTTTTTTCAACGTCATGTACTTTTCAGGTATTTTCTCTCCTTTTGTGGTGGGGGTTGTTTGTTAAAACAAATCTAGCCAAGTCTCAGGACTCAAGAGCGTTTTCCAAATATTGTGTTTAGAAAATGTCAAAATACATTTTGACTTTGGTTCGGCCAATAAAAGAAAAGCAAATCTCTTTTTCACATTTGGCCCCACTTTCGGACTAGTTTCGGATGACCCCAAATTAAGGTTCTGGCGACTGTGCCATTTGTCCAACAAAAACCCTTGCTCAGCTCTGCACTGGAGTTCATAAAGTCCCCGGATCTCTTCCGTATAAACAAGTGCAGACCTTAGACCTGGGTTTCTTGCTGGAGTCTCATTATAAATGACAAGAACGTGGCCATGTTTCAAATTTCTCCCATTTCTTAAACCACAGCATCTGGGGAAGACAGGCAGGGGCTAGAACAGTTGATGCCAAAATGTCAGTCACCGCTCAGAAGAGAAACAATAGGCATTGGAGGGGGAAAGAAATGCTGAACATTCAGAGCTCTGTGATATCCAGTGCACTGACCACTTCGGTAATAAGCCCAGTCCTCACTGCACCTGGTGGTATGAAACACGCCCAGGCCTTTTGTAAGGGCAGCTCTTTGTTTCGATACCTGAAAGAAAACAAAGCTAAATATCATCCGGAGAGAGGAAACTGAGCTGAAAGCTATACAAATCAAAGAATAAGACCCACTTTTTGTAATGACAAGGGTAAGTAATCACCAGAATAACTTGACCTGAGTTGCGGGGAGTACTCCATCACTGATTGGATGTTTTTTTAAAGGACAGGCTGCATTTCAAACTGGAGTCAATTCAAGGAAGTCTGTGGTCTGTGCTCAGCAGGAAGTCACACTAATTGACAGTGGTGGTTCCTTCTGGCTTTCTGAGCTTTGCACAAGAAAAAATTTCTGGTGTTCCTACATTTGAATCCCTCTTTTAATCAGTGAAAACCTTACATGCTGATCTAGCATCTCGTCAGTATGTGTAATTTTACTCACATGAGTAGTCTCAGCTAACTTAGAGGGACTGCTCCTATGAGTAAAGATACACGAGACTAAATGCTGGCTCACTCTTAGACGCGGCCTCTTTGAGATAAATAAAAACTCTGTTTGCTTTTTAAAAAAAGGTGTTTGGTAAAACGCCCTTCTTTCATAGTCGCAAAGACAGCTTTGCACCCCCAGCAGCCCCAAACTTCCCCCAGCCTTAGACCCACCTGCATCCCTAAATGGCCCCCCCTTAGACACTCCTCCTCCCAGCCTCTTCACCAAGATGGCTAGGCTGGGCAGCTCCCCCAGCCCTCCTGCTCCCAGCAGGTGACAGTCATTAAAAACCAATTAACTCAAGTGTTAAGGTTTCAGCACCTAGGCATAAGGTAATTGCTATCCCTAGTGGTAGAGATAGTTGCCATCTCCAGCAGCTATCTCTGTGGACAGGTATCTGCCTGAGGCAGCCGTGTTAAGAAACTGCAAATGGCTTCTTTAACAGCCACAGGCAGCTGGGAACTGCCAGCTGGCAACCTTTAACACACCTAATGCGTGGTATCCCAAACTGGGGGCTGTGCCCCCTGGGGGGCATGAAGAAATTCCAGGGGGGCATGAGGTGACCCAGCCCCCTCATCATTCCCCCCCACCTGAAGAAAGATCTGGCCTTTGCTTCCGGCTCTCAGCCCCTGCCATTTTACATGGGTGACCCGGCACAGCCACTATAAAAATCAGGCAGCCGGCAAAGACCCACTTGGAGCTACCTGCCTCCTGCAAATGAGAGTGAATGTGGGTTGGTGAGGAGGATGGGGTTAGATGGGGAGCTAGAGGGTGCTTGGCTTCGTAGGGGGGCAGGGGAGGGGCTTGGGTGAGCGGCTTGCAGGGCTTGTGGGGCTTGGGTGGCTGGCCAGCTTGTGGGACTCGTGGAGTTCAGGTGGCTGGCCCCAGCAGAGCAAGGCTTGGGTGGCTGGCTCCAGCAGCATGAGGCTTGGGCGGCTCAGGCTGATGGGTGGGTGGGTGGCTGGCCCTGGCAGCATGGTGCTTGGGCAACTCAGGATGGTGGGTGGGCGTCTGGCCCTGGCAGCGTGGGGTTTGGGCGGGTGGGTGGCTGGTGAGTGGGTGGCTGGTCCCGGCAGTGTGGGCTCAGGCAGCTGGCGGTCAGGTGGCTGGCTGGTGGGCGAGTGGGTGGCTGGCCCTGGCGGCGTGGGGCTCGGGTGGGCAGCTCTGGCAGCGCAAGTCTCAGGTGGGCAGGTGGGTGGCGTGGGCAGCTCTGAAGTCTGGCATGGGGCTCAGGCAGCTGGCCAGCTGGGGCTGCACCAGACAACTATAAGGGACCAAGGAAAACTATTTGTGCTTATTTTAAATTTTGAATAACATTTTTATATCAAGCTTTTGTGTTCATTTAAAATTACAAATTGAATTGTTTGTTAAACGGGGGGTTGGATGATGGTAAAGAAGAGATGGGGGGTGTGAGGGTTTCTCAAAAATCAAAAGGGGGGCATGATGCCGAAAAATGTGGGAACCACGGATCTAATGGGACCCATGTTTGGATTCTGACCCATAGGTTGGGAATCCCTGCTCTACATGCACACACTACATCCTATTTCTTGTGCCAAATTATTCAAATACATCAGAAAAATACCTAAACAAGCACTTGCAATGAATTGGAGACTTTTACATGTATTTTAATGGGAATTTAGTGTTGCTCTTATGAGTTTTCGCCTACGAGCAGAAATTTGGAAACCAATTGTGCTCGTATAGTGAGGGATGAACGTGCTTTTTTTTTTAAAAAAAATTACAGGTACCCCCAGACTTCTCTCATGTACCCCTGAGGGCATGTGTACCACCAGCTGAGAAACATGGTCCTAAGGTAATTTGAGGTCTTGAAACAAGTGCCAGTCAACCTTTCCAGATGACTGTGCCCTTTGCAGGAGTCAAATTTGTTTTGCGTGCCACCAAGTTACACCTCACTTAAAAAAACATGCAAGAGTATCACAGAAGACAGCTTCTGAAGACCATCTTATCAAATAAATGAACTGGAATAGGAATATTGTATTTACATCTCAGCACAAGGCATATGAAGCAGTAGAAACAAGTCATTGTCTGAGTGAACTTTTAGACTGTACTGACTTTACTAGTGTTTTTAGACAACCTGTTGTAAACCTAGGCAAATAGCTAGATGAGTTCATGTACCCCCTGGAAGACCTCGGTTGTACCCCAGGGGTACACGTACACCTGGTTGAGAAACACTGTGGTAGGGGACAAAGAGAGTTGTGTTTGCAACTCTGCCACTGCTCTGGACCCTGCCACGTATTTGGAGTAGTCTCATGCTATGGAGGACCTCTGTCGGTACTTGCATAGACAGTATGGAACCCAGGCCCCATGATGCCCCACAGCACTAGAGTGGAAGAACATAGTTGTGCCATGCACACCAAACATTAAGAGGGAGACAATGTGGTGATGCTGTTGTCCAGGGAAATTTCTTTCACAAAGGGGATCCTCAGAAAACTATTTGAGGTGACTTTCCATCTCATTTGTAGCTCTGGAGCAGCACAGGGCAGCTGCAATGGGAACCAAAACTTGGCCCTGCTAAGTTCAATGGAGGTACAAAGTGGAAACCCCTTTTATCCCTCGTTTTTGTTTCAACCCTGTGTATTATTGACTCAGTCATCTCACCCGTGAGGCAGCCCACACAGGGCAAGGGAAGGGCAAATTGGGGCAGAAAAACTAATCCTTAATATTGCAAAAGTGTAGACACATGAAATGTGCCCAGCAGATGGAACGGACAGCGTGAGTTAAAGCTCACAATAAACCTTATCAGCAGCTTTAATACTGCCAGATTTGGAGGCAGTGACAAAGCCAAGAAACCTTGCAATGTAGGTGAAAGACCTTTTCCCAGCTTCTCTGTAATGTTGATGATGGCGTGAGAAGCTCTTGCTGATGGGGTACAGTGTGAGTTATGACTCTGCCCACCTGGTATAAAGGATTTCATCCATGCTCTTTTCCTCCCCGCAGCGGGAACATGGTGTTTGGAGAAATAATGGGTCTTCCTAGCAGAACTCGGGAAGGCTCTCGCCTCTGGTGCCTGTGGCTGGATGGTCATCGTCAGTTCGCGCTGCTGTCAAGATTTGCTTTTCATTCTGATGAGGCCCCTGACTTTTGATGACAATTATACGCAAGTGTGAGCTCAGGCGACTACACACCTATATTATTTCTTGCAACATGTGGAAGTTTCTCTTTGACTTGCTTCCATTGATCCTGCAGGACTTCCGGAGCTTTCATGTCTATATGACGAGGCCTTGTGTTAGAAAACCCTGGTCACCTTCTTTGCGAAGACTCGGTGTGATCTACCACGGTGCAGCTTGCACTGACAAGTAGATGTGTCCTGCCCTGTAGCCAGGAATGCCTTTGTGCGATGCCTTGCTGCTCACAGTCCCCAGCATGTAAGTCACTCCCACCTACACGGGTGGGTCGGTGATGCTGCCAGACGTGTTGGCTCTTATAAGTCGAATATTATCCCAGAGTGACCCAAGCCCACTCCCAGATTTTCCCCCAGAAAAGTAAGTCCTGTAATGCCCAGCCCTCTCCTGGACATCGAGGGCATATTGAGTCTATTACTCCTTTAGGGGAATAATGTACACACCACTTGTTAACCCAAATGCAGCTACCCAGCCATTTTGCCTTAATTAGCTACAACGATAAAACAAGTTTATCAGCTACAAAGAGACCTAAGTATGGCAGCGCCTCTGCTGAAATTCTGCTCCCCTGATGTAACTGTTACTCCGTCTTAACTCCATCTCCACCAGAGGCATAGAAGTGAAGGTCAGTTAGGTCGATGTATTGTCAGCGTAGATGCTGCATTGCTTATATAGGCCATTATTGACTTTCAGGAGCCAGACAGTAGAATCTACGCGAGCGCTTCATGGGAGGATGCAGCCTGCCAGCACCAGGAGCAAAGCGTAGACATAGGCAAGTGAGGCAGTTACTCTGTCAGCTGTGTGCCAATGTGAATTGGGTCAGCTTGATTCTGTAGCATAGGCAAGGCCTGAGAGGGTGACCTCCTTGGGATTCCTGCTGGGGTGGGGCAGGCTATGCTCAAGGTGTGTCATTTGCTGTCTCCATTCTTATTTTAATCCAGAACGCTTTTGGCAAAGAGAATTACACACACACTTGAATATAAACCTCTGTCCCCAGCAGCGAGAGAAGCCTTAGCTGGAGCAAGTCAGAGCAGCCCCCAAGGCTCAGTGTGGTTTGAGTCTGCTGGTGTCATCCCTAGTCGTTTGCACTGGCCCTTCCACTCTGTAAATAACTTCATGTCCAGATGCTGCTGACAGGTCCTTGGGAAGGGCTAAGTAGCAGCCTACTGGTGGGTACTCATGCTGAAAGAGCCCCAGTGCAAGGTGATGGACACTTCTAGCCAAAGATCATCTTCCATCGTGACATAATCATAACCAACTGGGGAGCAGTGGTGACAGCTTGCCCAGAATTTGTACAAAATAATGCATCTCCTTATGAAAGTCAGGGAGCACAGGTACAGAGGGATGGCCTAGATTGCTTATGTCTTTAGTGAGCAAGAATGGTGGCACCATGATGACGTTCTCCAAAGCCTTCTGTGATGTGTCTGAACTCCTGCTTCCGTGGCTTTTCAGGTCCATCTGAGGGGAGCAGGATGGGGATGTGTTGTAGGAGTAACCCAATCACAGTGTTTTCAAAGAAAAGTTTGCCTCTGTTAGGATCTTAAATTTGAGGGATGTGTGGGCCCCAGAGTGGGATCAAGCTCATTTCATGTTACGTGCATTTAGCTGCCATGAATTAATAAAATAGAATACCACATCATGAAGGGTTAACTTGAGTAAAGTAGGGCTTCTAAAGCCAAGGTCAAAACTAGCTGCAAACTTGCAGGCTCTGCTAATCAGAATGGGATGAGGGGAGAAAAAAAAATCAGCCACTCGGCCACACCCTGATAAGTGGTCCTCTGGCTAACTAAAATCTTGCTGGATTACGGATGTTTTTGGCACCTCCACCCCCAGTAGCCAACCCCAAAAAATAAAGCCAGGTGGCACAGCAGAAGTTGGCACTGACAGGGCCCACCCTCACCTGCCCCTAGAACTAGCTCTGCCAGCCACTGCCATGGATAGCTGATCTTGAGAGGTTGTTAGCCTGTTAAAAAGGCATCAATTGGTAGTGCCCAGATTTACATAATGCCACAGTGAACCATCTTCCAACCAAGAGATGCCTGTGATCTAATAGTAACCGTAACACTGGGAGAGCCAAATGGCTCTGAGGCATTAGGAGCTCAGACACCGTTGACAGTCGCTTCCATCTTAAATTCCCAAAGGGTAGAACCTCACTGGGGTGTCCTCAGAGGGAAGGTCTATGCCACGGCTGGGACTGTGCTTCCCAGTGTGGGCAGACAGGCTTGTGCTAGCTGTGCACAGGCTAGCATGCTAAAAAATAGCCAGCACAGGGGTGGATTAGTTTAGCCACTCAAATATAACCCCACCCTACCGGTGTGTACCTGGGGGGCTAACCCGAGCTGCAGCCACACTGCAGGTTTTAGCATGTGAGCTTGGAAAAAACTAGCACGTCTGCTTAGCGGCTGTACAGACACAACCAGCTGTGCTGGCAGTGAGCTCACCCAGGCTTTCTAATCACAGTGTGCCACACGCTGGTGAAGTGGGGGGCACGAGCTCAAGTGTTCCCCATTTCCAAGTATACTGTAGGGCAGATACGCTGGCCACAGTCATTGGCTTTGCCACTCTGTGCTGGGTGCCACGTGAGCAGCTGCCCAGACCTGATGCTGGCTGACAGCCAGCTGAAATGTATGAAACCGCACCCAGCTCGCTATGGCCTCAAAGGGCCCCGCTCCAGCTGGGGATTGTGTGAGGACAGCCACAGCACTCCTGTTTCTGCCCCAGCAGGTCTGCGAGCTGGGAGCTGCACCGGGGGCGGGGCAGGGGGGCGGCGTGGAAGCCATCCCGGACTATCTGTGTCAGCTGGAAGGGTGCTGGGCTGCGACGGAGTTTGGTATTAGCCTGCCAGGAGAGAAGGTGCGCTGGGTCCGTCCGCAAGGAATGGAAGCACAACCAGACAGAGCATGACCCAGCATCCTGCACAAGTGGGCATCTACCCTGGAGAAAACCACTGGCTCAGAGTTGTGTATGTGTGACCCACTGGTCAGAGTGTGTTACTGTGCCCCATCTGCAGAGGACCTGGATCTGCTATATCCCACATCCCCCAGCTAGGGCACTCACAGTCAGGGATCCCGGCGTCTATTCTCCAGTTGGCAGCGGCCACTATAAATGGCTCTTCTCATATACTGTTGCTAAGGAGCTTCACCAAATTCCTATGCTAGCAGCGTCATAATGAATGGAGGGGAGACCATGTGAGGTAGACGAAGGTGCAGCCAGGGTCGGCAAGCCCTAGCTCTGCCCCTTCCGCCCTGAGGTCCCACCCCTTCCACAACCTTCCTTTCTTCTCCCCCAACCCCATGGGAGTACAGGCACGCCACACCCCAACCTTCCCCACTAGCCAAGGAGCTGGGCTGCCACACTGTGGCCCCAGCCCTCCCTGGTGGCAAGAGTGCAGGCAATTTGAGGAAGGCAATGCCTTCCTTTGCCTCCATTTCTCCCAAGGGCAGCAGGTTAGTACCTTCTATCCAGTATGGAAGTTCTCAAGGTCTTAAGAGGATGCAAGGTCAGGGCCAGCCCCATTGAGCTGAGCACTGTACAAACACGTGGCAAAAGACCGCTGCTGTTCCAAAGAGGTTGCAGTCTACAGAGCCCCTGGGATGTGTTGCACATGGCGATCTAAGACACAGAGAGGTCCAATGGCTTTCTCTGGTGACATAGGAAGCCTATGGGTAAAGATGGGGATAAGAGCCCAGGTGTTTTCCTCCTAGTTAGCTGGACCCAAGCTGCAGCCACAAAACTACTCTTCAGGCTGAGCTGTGGTCCTCCCCAGACCTCACTGATCTAGCAATACAGCAGCACTGCAATTCTAATCCGGTGAAATCACTGCGCTGTGGCAACTGGCTAATCTCTGTGTGAGTGTTTTTCTGCAGAGTTTGTGTAAATACTGACAGCGTTTGCATAATGAGGTAATGAACTCTTTAAGGGCTTTTCCCGGTGATTTCATTTTATACAGAGCTTCATTTAGATGTAGATTCAGGAGCTGTAGGAAACTCATTTTATGGGTTTTTTGCCATTAAAGCTCCTGGGATTGGATCTTGGCTTCGCTTTCATTTCTTCCCTCGGCCAATATGGCATTGATTGAGGTTGAGCAAATGTGTTTGGACACGATAAACCATCCCCTGCCATAGCTTTATAAACCCTTGGACTTATCCAGATGAGGATAAGCTTTGAGGAAAAGATTCCTGACATGAAGCCAATGGAATGATACCAATTTGTGGGAAGAGTTAGTGGAGAAACGATAGACTCATTCTCCCAAAAGGTGGGAAGTGGTCTTCACTGTGAGGGGATCAACATGGGCCCATTTTTCATTTGTTGTCAACATGAGTTCATGGTTTCCCCACACCCCACCCATGCAAAAATGGGTGAAAACGCAACCAAACATTCAAATGACTTTGACTGACATGAATCTGAAAAAAATTAGAAAAACAACAACTTTTAGTGACAATATTGGCAAATTTTTGTTAATTTTTGAAGAAAAGGGGATGGCTTTCAGTGGAACAAGACTTTCTTCGCAACATGCCAACCCACTCGGCCAACTGAAAACTTATACCTTAGCGCTCCCCATCCCCTTCTTCTGCCGACTTGTACATCTCTCAGCCTTCCGCTGCTTCTTCCCATTCTCAGTTAGCTGTGACTCCACTCTCCCTAGTCAGGGTGTCCACCAGCCTTCTCCTGGCATCACCAACCCATCCATGGCAGTTTCTGGAGAAGACACTAGTTCCCTCTGTCTGGATTCTAGCAACTTTGGCCTTCAGATGATTGGGAAATGTCAGCTCCAGGCCAACTGCCCAGACCTGTTGTCCACTGAGCAGCAGCAGAAGTTGGAAATCACCCCTAGTCTGTGCTTATTCACTGCCTTTGAACACAAAAATCTCTGCTCTCTAGACATGCCAAAGCCTGTTTGGGCAGAAATGGGGTTTGAACACACTCCTATGCCCCCTCCACCCCTCGCACACTCACACACCTCAAATGGAAGGAGAAATGAAGAGCCTTGCCCTCCATAGAGATCCCAGGTGTGTAACATGGAGCTCTCAACACAAGAAGATCCCATAAGGCAGTGGAGGCCCAGGCTTGTTATTGGGCGGGTGTTGAGGTGGGCCCAAGAGGAAGGTTAGTGGAGCTGGTTGCTGGGCATGAACTGAAAGTATGAGAACGTGTGGCTGGTTAGCTAGACGCTGAGGTTCTGCAAATTTGCCCATCACTAGTCAAATTCCCTGCCAGGCTCTGGAAGACAAGTGTTATCTCAGCGTGGCCAGAACGCACCAGAAAGTTATGAACTGCTGAGAGATTCAACAATTATTTTAGGGAAATTTTCACTTTCCTCCAATGTTAGCTCCCTGCTTTCACAAAACACCCTTACCAACAAGCCTGATGACCAGCACACTGCAAACCCGGAGGCAACACCAAATGGAGATGTTTTAAAAAGATCAATTGAGCATTCATGAAACACTTGTATTTTGATTCATAATGCAAAATGATCTGGATAAATTGGAGCAATGGTCTGAGGTAAACAGGATGAAGTTTCATAAGGACAAATGCAAAGTGCTCCACTTGGGAAGGAACAATCAGTTTCACACATACAGAATGGGGAGAGACTGTCTAGGAAGGACTATGGCAGAAAGGGATCTAGGGGTTATAGTGGACCACAAGCTAAATATGAGTCAACAGTGTGATGCTGTTGCAAAAAAAAGCAAACATGATTCTGGGATGCATTAACAGGTGTGTTGTGAACAAGACACGAGAGGTCATTCTTCCTCTCTACTCTGCGCTGGTTAGGCCTCAGCTGGAGTATTGTGTCCACTTCTGGGCACCACAGTTCAAGAAAGACGTGGAGAAATTAGAGAAGGTCCAGAAAAGAGAGACAAGAATGATTAAAGGTCTAGAGAATGTGACCTATGAAGAAAGGCTGAAAGAATTGGGCTTGTTTAGTTTGGAAAAAAGAAGGTTGAGGGGTGACATGATAGCAGTTTTCAGGTATCTAAAAGGGTGTCATAAGGAGGAGGGAGAAAACTTGTTCTTCTTGGCCTCTGAGGACAGAACAAGAGGCAATGGACTTAAACTGCAGCAAGGGAGGTTTAAGTTGGACATTAGGGAAAAGGTCCTAACTGTCAGGGTGGTCAAACAGTGGAATAAATTGCCAAGGGAGGTTGTGGAATCTCCATCTCTGGAGATATTTAAGAACAGGTTAGATAAATGTCTATCAGGGATGGTTTAGACAGTACGTGGTCCTGCCATGGGGGCAGGGGGCTGGACTCAATGGCCTCTCGAGGTCCCTTCCAGTCCTAGTATTCTACGATTCTATGATTCTGTGACACGGGGCCAGTGTGGTGCTGGGGACTGTGCCTTTATGGGCTGAGCTTCCCAGACAGACTGGACAGGATGCCCTGAAGCTCTTGTTGGGATGCAGAGCCCATTGGAGCAAACGCAGATTAAAGCTGAGCTCCGGCAGGCGCGTGAAGAGCCGAGGGGCCCAACTCTTGCAGTCGGAAACAACGTGCACCACCATGGCACAGGCCAAACTTTTAAATAGGCTCAGCCTTGCCTCTGAGGACCTGGTTGTGACTGGTCTCAGCATGCTGGGTGGGAGAAGCACATAAGGCACCTCCTCCCCATGACTCTTACAAACCCACTGCAAAGGCAGCGTGATGCATTACTCCCTGCCCGCAACATACGGGCAGGCTGGTTACAGACGTACCTGCAGAGACCGGCTCTTTAGCTCTCCGTGTGAGGTTTGCCATTGCAGCTCTCAGATCCCTGGGTCACTGTAACTAAAGAAACGAAACGTTCCAATGGGGCTGCGTAGTAGTTACAGGGTCTCCTGAGTCTGGCCTGTACAGTTTAGGTCACCAAAGGCAGTCCTGTGAAAGCTAGTCTCACCCAGCACGTCAGTATTCTTATGAAATGCATGTGCAGCGGTTGTATAAGGAGGAATGAGTATACCTTGAAAATGATGTTCTTAAAGGTCTCTGGGCATGGACAATAAGTACTGAGTGGTTCCCAGTGCGTCTTCTGTCCCCAAGCTGAATGAATGCTAATCAAGGGTTATGAAAAATAACAGGCTAAAGCAAGCAGTGGGGAGAATGAAAGGAAATCCTGGCTTGAGGCATGGAGGAAAGGTTTGCTTGAAGATACTTGGCGAAGAGAGAAGACCCGCTAGTGTTCCTCGCTGTCCCAGGAAGTAAACAGTGAGTTGCTTAATGAAAAATGGGTCTCAGGCAGGTTTGGTTGAAACACTGGTGGGCATGTTGGGTGTGGGCTAATTAGGCCTCTTAAGTTTCATCTCTAGAAAACATATTATGATTTAGGTTTTTTTCTATAGCCATTTGTTTACTGTGCTGTTATTCACAGGATATGACTAACTGGAGTGATCTGTTGACAGACGCTGCTGTCGGAAGAGATCAGAGTCTGTTCTGGTACGGCTATGGTCTGAAGAAGTGGGTCTGTCCTATGAAAGCTCACCACCTAATAAATTATTTTGTTAGTCTGTAAAGTGCTACTGGACTGCTTTTTTGTTTTGGTAGACTAGACTAATGTAGATCTCTCGCTGTTACTATTCAACATAACTTCTGTCAGCATACTGTGGCCATGCACAAAAGCAGGTTGCTCTGTCGACAGAAAGCAGCCAGACTGCCCAGCCGCTCTCTCAACAGAACAGCCAACCAGAAGCACAGCAGACAGGGTGGCCTGGGGACCCAGAAGCCCTGTCTGTTGATAGAGGGCCTGCCCCCCCGGAGTGGGCACATGCCTTTTTTGTCGACAGATTCAGTCAAGAAAAAAGCAGCCAAGCAGCACTTTAAAGACTAACAAAATAATTTATTAGATGATGAGCTTTCATGGGACACTTCTTTTCTGAAGAAGTGGGTCTGTCCCACGAAAGCTCATCACCTAATAAATTATTCTGTTAGCCTTTAAAGTGCTACGTGACTGCTTCTTTGTTTTGATAGAATACAGACTAACACGGCTATCACTCTGTCGAGAAAGTCATTCTGCCTCATGGTGGAGAGATAGAAGGCTGTCAGCAAACATGCCATGTTCTGTCAATTTACTGTTTTTCAGTATGAGCATTTTTAGTGTGAGCGTTCTGCAAGTTTAGTGTGAGCATTCCGCAAGTTTTGTCGACAAAACCGGTGTTTTGTCGACAGAATTTTCTAGTGTAGCCGTAGCTACAATCACTTAAATGTCTGTTCTTTGACAATATACTTACCTTCCTTTTCGGGGCTGTGTGTCAAGCATGCTGCTACAGGGGAAGTGTCAGATTTCCCAGCATGCAGTGCTACTTTTATTTGCTTCACTGTCCAAACACCAATCCCATTTAAGACAAAGAAGCACTTCTGGCTCTTATCTCCCCATCCCCTGTAATTTCTGTGCCCTTGAATTGGCTGCATGCTGGAGCTGATCTGGCATTTTGTTTGATATATCACTCGCCACGTGTTTTTCATTTCTTAAAAATTGCCATTTTAATATGGGAAGTGCTGGAAACATAATTGCTTTGCAATGTTGTTGGCTGAACTGCAAATGTATATTAAATAGTACAATATATCCAGAGGGAATTTCGCCCCCCACCCCACCCCCAGGGTAACCGAGGTATGCTTTCCTGAAGCATGGGACTTACGCTGACGTTGCGAAAACATGATTGGCTGGCTGCGATGTAATCCTAAATAGCCAAAATGAAAAATTGTTCAGGAGGAAACCAGGAAGATGGAGGCCAGTCAAACTAATCTGAGGAAGCATGGGTTCCTTATGGCTTTTTCCCTTCTGAGCATTTCTGGCGTCTGTTTTAGTTGGCTCTACAGAGTGTGTGTTGTCATATTCACTAGCGAGAATACCTAGCTGGAAAAGCATATGCAAACTGAATTAACGAGACCTGTGTGTGTTGTGCGGGAGGGCTGTGGGAGCACACTGAGACTCTTTTCAACTTTCTTACGCACATACAAACTGGACACAGAGCAAAGGGTGTAAAAGACACTTGGAGGTTGTATGTGCGGGAGGAGCCTCTAAGGCCCAGATCTTTCAATGAGCTTTATACAAGTAAGGCCTTGTGTCTTCATCATGGCCCACTTAAATCAGTGAGGTTCCTTGGGACCCCACAGCCGGTCCATGCAGAGCTCCTAGAAGGACTTGAGCCTTGTCCTGCAAAGGAACATTTTGTGTTCTTGTAACTCATTGGGGAATATATGTTGTGGGTCCCTCTCTGCGCCTCACTTCCCAGGGGCTCAGAGTCAGTTATTGCCCTGTCATGGGAGTTTTCATTCAAACTGCAGTAACTCGTGTTGAGCCGTGAAGGTTCCAGGTTCAGTTCTTGATGCATCCACCAAAATGGCAGCTGTCAGGATTGTTCTGATTTCTGTAGACGGAAGGGCACTTCTGTTGATACAATGGGTGTGGGCATCTCTGGGGAGGATGTGCAATATCGGAGGACAGTGGAAGGCTTGTCCTTAAACGTAAGATTGTTGCCCAGGCAGCTGATCAAAGTTTGGGGTCCTGGTAATGTTTCCGTTAGAAATTAAAAACTGGTAATGGGTATTTCTTTAATACCATCTTATTTGTTTACACGGAATGTGGAAAGTCCAGAGGGAATCATGAGCAGGCAACAGCTTTCTTAGCTCCCAGCATCAAGGACACTCGTTTCAGCCTGCATCTCTGCCCCAAAACCTCTGCCCAGGTTTTTTCCAGGGTTAGACACTGAGCTGTCAGCTGCTGCTTCTGGCTGCTGGGTTTCTCTTTGGTCCTCTGTGTTTTGCGCGTACACACACACACACACATACATGCACACACACACACACACACACACACACAGACTATCAAAAACAACACACATCCACAGCTGCTCTTGTTCTAGGTGGGGCTGTCCTAACAGTTACATAAATGGAAGGGTGCATCCATCCCTATCAATCTCAATGAGCCCCTAGTTTCATCCAGCACCTAACAATTTATATTACCCAACTGTCTGAGTTTTGAAACTGCAGGACTTTATTATGTGGCTCTGAAATGGGAATTCTAAGATGGGATGTTTAGCTCTGCTCAGTTTTGCTGCCATTGATGTGAGTGGGATTTTTCCCGTTGATTTCAGTGTGGAGAGCTGTGGAAAATTGCTCCCTTAGCTTTGATTGAATCCTTGGGCCATCTCCTCAGTGGGCAAACCCTGCTATAGGTCTATTGTCAAAAAGTCTTTCAAATGCAGAGGCATTGTCTATACTTACCAGGAGACGGATGCAACAGAAATCAATCTCCCAGAGATCAATTTAGGAGGTCTAGAAAAGACCTACTAAGCTGAGCACTGATCACACTCCCATTGGCTTGGTACTCCACTAGAGCGAGAAGAGCAAGGGGAGTCAACAGGAGAGTTTTTCCATTCAACCTTCTGCAGGTGGGATGTGGTAGCAACTCAACTTAAGGTTCGTTGACTCCAACTACACTGTTCATGTAACTGGAGTTGCTCACCTTAGGTTGACACTGCTTTTTAATGTAGACCAGGCCAAAGACTAAAATAAAGAGAATTGGATACATTAATTTTTACTTTGAAAATTTTATCTGTTGTGTTCTTCCAAAATACAAATTATTTAGAGCATTCTCAGCGTATGCCAAATTATCCTTATACTGCCACACCTCCACCAGTATTTTTGGCTTCCACTCTTCACATGTGTATGTCCTTAGCATAAGTAGAGTGAGGTACCATTGGTAAAGGATTTTGCAGAACTTGGATCAGAAAACAAAAACCTGACATTTTTGGAAATTTTGGAACACAAATTCCCAAATTGTAAGCATCCAAATTCCAAACTTTGGAAACATCAAAAACGTTGCATTTTATAATGTCAAAACACTGTAATATACCTAATAAATACACTTTATATTATAGCACTTCATATTGTAATGTGACTGCACACAATATAAAAGCCTTCAGAACTCAAATGAGAACGTTGAAACGAAATGAAACTGTCAAGATGACACGCGCGAGTTCTGTTTTCAAAGGCTGCCACTGAAAATATGTTCGAAATGGCCGTGTTCCTTATTTCCATGGTGCTTGTGGCCCTGTTCCTGTGCACTAAAAATTCTATAGTGCACGATGACCTCCTGCTTTTTGGAACAGGTGTGTGTCAACGTGCACTATGGAATGTTTAGTGCACGGTAGCAGCAGCCGCATGGCCACTTAGCACTTGACAGGTTTACACCCCAGCTTACAGAGCATTAGTCTGCGTGAAGACAGACCCTTTGATTTTGACAAACCAGTGGACAGAACACTATTCCGCTGCAAATGTCTCAGCTACGGGCAGATGGGTAATACACGGGCTATAGGTGTCCACTTTCCCTCCCCAGTCCAGTTTATGGGCAGTCTGTCATTTGTAGCTTGTGTCGTTGCCAGCCTTTTGGTTTAAAAGGCTGTGGTTCCTCTCAGATACAAGGCTCATTGGCCAGGCCTCCGTCCTGCAAGTACTGGCTGCGTTTGGCTTCGCTCCTGAGAGCGTTCTCATTGACAGGCCGAGTTTGGAAGGATACTGTAGGTCGCTGTCAGGGTTCTCTTTAATTTTTTTCCATCCAGGGGTGGAATAAAGTTTGTTCTGTGCACCATGGCATGTGTGGGTGTGCACCACCATTAGAAACACTTGCTGCCAGCTGTGGGTGCTCTGCTAATCAGCTGTGTGGCATGAGAATTTCTCTTGGGCAGCCAAGCAGGCACTCAGCTTATAGGGAACACTGGCCACTGTTCAGTCTTGCTTCCTGAAGTACCTTGAAGCATTCAAAACTGCTTTCTGTTTATTCGTGTCAGAGAAAACACCCTGCCCCACTCGGTGGCATGCTTGCTCCAGAAACAACAGATCTCGCCTGAGCCACGGAGGTGATGAAACCGTCCAGAATAGGAAAATGCAACTAACCCTTTCCCAGCCTTCAGAACATTTAAGTTGACCTTCTTTAATACTTCGCTTAGTGCCATGTGGTGTAATCCCAATAAACACATGAATGATTTGTGACTGTTCTGGCTGCAGCACTTGTCAGGCAGTAGCGTCCGGATGCTCCGATCTGGGCAGCGTTGTGTTAAGCACGGTACACCTCGGTAACCAAATGAGAGTCTTTGCCCCAAGGCACGTAGAATTTGGGACCTATCCTAGCCGTCTTGTGGGTGCAGCCCAAAGGAGCAGAGAAAATATGAGAGCTGCCCTGTCCTCCGCTGCACTGACGTGTCGTGCCACAGCTTCCTGTCTGGGCAGAGAGTAGGGAGGGAGAAAACAAACCCCAAAAGGCTACTACAGCCTCAGGAGTAGGCTGGGACGAGAGGTAATCTTGAGCCTCTCCTGTTTGCCAGGCAGCAGGGCTGTTCCAACCCGTTAGGGAGCAGATGTTGCAAACTCTCCTTCCCAGACTGCTCTGGGGCAGCGAAACCAGGCGCTAGCTCATCACAGATTGCGGTCTAGCCTCTGGGAGCAATAGCTGCTCGGGAGCTTCTCATTGGTCAGTCTCACAGCGCCCTGCGGAAGGGAGTAAGCAACCCCCGTTTCCGCCAGCAGAGCGTTTCTTGTGCCTGACGAGCTCACACCCACCAGGGAACGTTCTCATGGTCATTCATCAGTTGCTATTGTTTTCATGAGTTTCTTCAGTAAAAAAAGACTTGGGATGGGGCTGTGACTTTAAGCCCAGCCCTGAGCTACAGATGCTGAGTAAGATGCAAGGTCCCAGGAGTACCCACAGGGGTGTCCAGAAATATCCTTCCTCCAAATTCCAGTTCCTACCAGCTACCACTGGCTCTAGACACAGAACAGCAGCCTGGCAGACAGCACCAGGCCAACTGTACTGTCTGGCGTGCAGAAGAGGCAGAGCTAAGGTGCCTCTTATCCCTCTCATGTCTTGCCCATCTGGGTGCCTGGATTAGCCTATGGATGGAAGAGGAGCTCTCTTTCTTTTTCCGGGAAGGCTGCTGTCTTGGTCAACGCAGCAGGGACTGAACTAGGGACTGACTGAACTAAAAAGCCACGTCCCTGAACTGCACTGGTTAGGCCTCAGTTGGAGTATTGTGTCCAGTTCTGGGCAACGCATTTCAAGAAAGATGTGGAGAAATTGGAAAGGGTCCAGAAAAGAGCAACAAGAATGATCAAAGGTCTAGAGAACATGACCTGTGAAGAAAGGCTGAAAGAATTGGGCTTGTTTAGTTTGGAAGAAAGAAGATTGAGGGGGGACATGATAGCCGTTTTCAGGTATCTAAAAGTGTATCATAAGGAGGAGGGAGAAAACTTGTTCTTCTTGGCCTTTGAGGATAGAACAACAAGCAATGGGCTTAAACTGCAGCAAGGGAGGTTTAAGTTGGACATTAGGAAAAAGTTCCTAACTGTCAGGGTGGTCAAACACTGGAATAAATTGCCCAGGGAGGTTGTAGAATCTCCATCTCTGGAGATATTTAAGAACAGGTTAGGTAAATGTCTATCAGGGATGGTCTAGACAATACTTGGTCCTGCCATGAGGGCAGGGGGTTGGACTCAATGACCTCTCAAGGTCCCTTCCAGTCCGAGCATTCTATGATTCTATGACTTGATTTCTCCTCTCTTGATGTTCACAACTCCACATTAACTGCTGATAATGGGCCACATCCTCTGTGACTGAATAGACCATGTCAACTCCAGCCCTCCCTTTAATAAGACCCCCTCTTTAAATCCTCCTCTGAAATGCCCCCACTCATGCGTCTGACAAAGTGGGTCTTTACCCACAAAAGCTTGTGCTCCAAGATATCTGTTAGTCTGTAAGGTGCCACAGGACTTCTTGTTGTTTTTGAAGATACAAACTAACTCAGCTACCTCTCTGATACTTGACTCCAGAGGTGGGGCTTTGACAGAGTCCTATCCTCCGCAGACTGGGCACAAAGGGGTGCCTAGCTCAGACAGCTGGAGGGGGAAGAGAGGCAACAAGAAAAAACTGCATTTCAAAAAACAGAGGTGGAAAAACACAGCAGGCACCTTCTTTCACTACTAGACACCATGCCACTTGCCTTACTTTATGAGTAGCCTTTGTTTTGAGGGATAACCTTCAGGAAAATACTTCTCAAAGGGAGACCGGACTGTAAAAATGAAGGGAAAAACACCCTTAGTATAATGTCTCATGGATCCGACTCATTCCCCCTATCCTGAGAAACACCCACATGTTTTAGGAAGGATGGATCCATCGAGATGTTGTTGTTCTTTTAAATAGCAATAATCAAGAACTCACCTAATAAGCTGTACTGGAGGATTCCGGGCTCGATGATAAGTGAACAATTAAATACTAACAGAGTGAAAACCTGCTTTTTCCCCCCAACAGCAGATTAAGTCTGATACTGTGTATTTCACCCTGAGAATAGCCAATCTGCCCTAAAACACACCTCTGCTGTGATACCTACAAGGCCCAGTGATAAGTGTTAGGGAGGGCACCAGCCAGGAGAGCTACATTCAGTATCAGCTGTGATGATTTCAGTGGGAACTTGCTGGCATCTTCACATTCCCTCTGTTCACACGTTGTCTCCTGGCATGTATTTATATTGCGATCTCTCTGGGGCAAGGACCTGCTTTTTGTTAGAGCATCTACAACCACATGGTGTCCAACATGCTAGCAACTAGCCATGTGTGACTAGTTGGCTTGAACAATAAGTTCCCCTTTTATTCTAACAAGTTCAACACTCAGAAATCCAGCTTCTGCTTGGACATGCTTTGCATTGTGGGTTGGTTTTGCAGTGACATAAATGGGCTGCATCCACATTGCAGTAAAATCAGTGGCATTCTTGGCTCCCTCCATTCAGAGGAAGCCAATGTCACTTCTTTTTAATGGGGCCTTTGACCTGCTAATGGGAACAAAGTGAGTGACATGCCATCCATCTCCCCAACGATGTTATTTTAAATCCTAGAAGGGGCCACTGTCCTTTCTGAAAACAGAAAAATTGACTTCCCTGATATTGTTTTGCCCCTTCAAAGGAAATTCCAGCAGTGGGAACCTTAAATGAAAC
This sequence comes from Carettochelys insculpta, assembly GCF_033958435.1. Classification (NCBI taxonomy): domain Eukaryota; kingdom Metazoa; phylum Chordata; order Testudines; family Carettochelyidae; genus Carettochelys; species Carettochelys insculpta. The sequence continues at coordinate 8,310,308 of NC_134139.1, read as the reverse complement.
AATAAAATGAGCTCATTCTGGCTAAGGGCGCAGACAAGGTGACCCCGTGGATTTTTTTCTAAGATTAAATGGTATTTTCCTCCTCTGTCTGACAGCTGATTTGGAAGTAAGCGGCTAGATATGGCTTTCCCCGTTGTCCAAATGCAAGAGCAGCTACTGAGCTCAAAGGTTATTACAGTTCTCTAGCTGTCAGAGGAGTGAAATTCGGGAACAGCCTTCCAGAGGCAGCCGTGGGTGTAAACACGTCACTGGTGTCAAGACTCAGCTTGATAAGCTTACAGAGGGAATGAGATGATGAGACCGCTTACAAAGCCATGCAGAGATCTACAGCTGTTAGCAGCAAATATCTCCAGTGGCTCGTGACGGGAAGGGCTCTGAGTTATTACAGAGAATTCTGTCCCATGGTTATGGCTGGTGAGATTTGCCTGCATGCTCAGGGGCTCACTGATCACCATGTTTGGGGTCAGGAAGGAATCTCTGTCCCTTTCCTCCCAACCCCTCACATCTTGGCAGGGACCCTGGAGATTTTGCCTTTCAGTGCAGCAAAGGGCATGAGTCACTTGCAGGTTTACGTTTATACAAGTGGTGGATTCTCTGCAATTTGAAGCCTTTAAATCATGAGTCAAAGACTCCATGATGTCATCCTATTATGGCTCCATCACAGGAGTGGGTGGGTGAGATTCTGTAGCCTGCAATGTGCAGGTCAGTTTTGATGATCATGATGGTCCCTTCTGGTGTTAAAGTCTAAGCCCACAGCAAGGCTGTGATCTCACTAGCTTTCCCATGCTGCTAGACTTCTGCTCCCACGGGGGGAAGTCACTGAGGCTCTGGACAAGCACAGGCGTGTGCTCAGATGGAACCATTTGCAAGATCAGGGCATAAGCACATATCTGCGTATGAAGAACCGAAGCCTTATCTCTGCGCTCCCATTGATTTCCATGGAACTTGCAATGTCGAAACACATGCTGAAAGGTTTACAGGATCGGGACCTGAGACGGCAAACTCATGGCTGACTAACCATCTAGCGTCTTGGCATGAGAGACAGAGCAGTGCGCATTTAGCAGCTCTTGCAGACCTGAAGGATTTTCTCTGGGTGTGGTACCCGGCAAAGGAAGGCTTCAATGTCTCAGCGGGTGCTAGGCTCAACTGTTACACTCCGTTAAAGAGGCAAGTGTGTGTCACATTGCCTGCTCTCAACAGAATAGCAAAGCTGGAAAAGCTAAAATCTGAGCTTTGCCTCTGTAGAGCTATGTGCTTTACAATACGTGGGTTCTTTAGGGATAAACTCTGTGGTTTCCTGGTGCCCACATGGGGGATGTTATCAAACACTGGGTCTTGTTTTATTGCTTTTAGCAAATCTAGGAGCTGTCAGAACTACTCGAGTAAGCAATCACAGACTGTGATCCACCTATCCTCGTCCAGGCCCCTCCATATATTTGTTCTCTAGGCCCCTCTGACCAGCTCTTTCCTTGGTTGTTCCAATGTTTCTGAGCTCCAGCTGGTGGCTCTGAAGCTCTCCAATTTCCATCCACGCCACACAGTGAGTAGCGCAATTTTTCTTCATGTTCAGCTCTCGCACTACGGACCACGTTCTGGCCTACACATGAGAGGACCTGAAATTAAGGGGAAGTTACGTCCACCTTTGTGAGCTCCTAAGTCCCTTCATAAAATGGCATATAGGTTTCTCAGTCACTTAGGTGCTTTTGAAAAAAGTTCCCCTGAATTTGTGTGCATATTTCATATGACAGGAACCTTCTTTTGCTGATGTATCTGCACTTATTGTCACACATTATAGCATCAGGACATGCCAGATGGCTTAGCCTGGTCAGCAGTTTTCCAGCTGCACTGCTCCTTAAGGAGGTTCAAGCTTTGGATGGGCACAAACTTTGAGTTACAGCTGAGAGAGTTCACCGCTGCCCAGAAAACTTAAAATTCCCATTTGATGTTATGAATTTGCCATACGATTGTATCCTGAATGGTGCCTTACACAGCTTGTGCAGTGTGTTGTGGAAAGGCATGATGGGAGCTGGTGCTTATGTGTCTGTCTGCAATGGGAGGGCTATTGAGGACCATCCTCTAGCTATTAAGGAATATCCTGTAGTTGAAAGCAAGAAAAGTTTGCAAAAAATATCCTTATTCCTCCCACTCCAAATTTTTTCACTTACACAGCTGGTCAAAATGTTTTGAAATTCAAAAGGTGGAGGAAATAGCTGATGGGGTTTGCTCAGCACAGCAGCCCAGCAAAAGCTGAATTAAGCCAGGTGGACCTGGTCAGCCAATTAGGCTGCAAGCTGGGGAGCTTTTGGCTGGAGGCAGTTAATTAGGAACAGGCGGGTCTCTGTAAAGCCAAGTACCTGGCCATCGATAGGAAAAGCTGAAGGGTCTGCAGTCACTGCCTCAATGGGGATAACTGGCATTGGCAAACCCAGAGAGAAGCCAGATATGTAGGAAGAAGCCCAGGGAACAGGCAACAGAGGTAGGAATATACAGGGACAAAAGCTGCTTGTTCCAGGGTTCGTGGTCTGGAAGGCAGTGACACTGGAGATGCCAGACATACAGCAGGTCAGAAAAGACAGGTTCTCCTCTTCATGGGAACTCAGTGGCTGGGCTGGGCTGGGCTGGGCTGGAGGGCCAAGCCACAGAGAATTGGGAGTAAATCCAGAAGGAGTGGGGCAGCAGAGCAAGAAATGAAAGCAGTAGATACCCCCAGACAGAGAGCACAAGCTGGCTGAGCTGATGGCCCAAAACAGCCAGAAAGAGGTGCCGTGAGCGCCGAGTGAACCCTGCAACTGCCTCCCGCAACATCTCTATTTAGAACAGCAGGAAAATGTCATAGAATTTGTTCCTGTGCTCCACTAGCTCTGTCTGCAGTCCTCTTTCTCCTTGTGCGAGGAGAGTTCTTCTAATCAGAAAACTACCTCTCTAGGAGCCTTCCCTGCCTCCATCATCAAAGCAGAGGAGACAGGAAGAAACACCTGATCAAGCCCTGCTAGTGAACTGCCTTCCCCCTCCCTGGGTGTTTGTAGACATTACAAGGACACAGGGTGCACTTGACCTTTGCGGCTCTCTCATGAACTCCCCAAAGTCCTGTCCTAGCGCTGATTGGAAAACACTATTTTTCCCCCACTACCAGCTCGTGCAAAAATACAGTTCCCCTAAACCTTCAGTGATTTTCTTCCAGCTGCTGAAAACTGCTGGGGAAACAATAGGGCTTTTTCATTTTTTTGCTGAAAACTTTGTCTTTTGGTTTTTCTGAGGGGGGGAAACTGAAATTTTTTGAGTAAAGTAAACGCTTTGTTTAGTTGAAACTCCAATTTTCTGTCGGGGGTGGGGGAAACATTTGACCAGCAGTTAAGACTTTGCCTGTGCATCTTGTCATAGTCCAGCAGCAGAGGTGGAAACTAACTAAGTAGAAATTCCTAGTTATGCTACTCAAGTATGTTTTTCAGCATTTGTACTTTACTCAAGTAATTTATTTTTGTGATACTTCCACTTTTACTCAAATTGTTTTTCGAGGCAATATTTTATTATAGTGTCTGGTCTGTATTATTCTAGAGCAGGGAGGGGGAATCCCCAGCTTGGATCCAGCCCCGGAGGCTCAGGGCTCATCTCCAGGGTGTCTGGCCTGTGGAGGGTTTGGAGTCCTGAGTATCAGGCAAGCCATGGTCCAGATCCAGACCCTGGGCTCAGCTGGGAGTGGGGAGAGAATGAAGTGACTCCAGGCTCCACAGCTGCTCGCTGCTGTTCACCCGGGCGGGGAAGGGAGGCGGAGCAGCAGTGGCCTTGACAAACTGCCACGAGGAATTCCGGCCAATCAGAGCAGCAGAGGGTGGTGCCTGGCAGTGGAGGCAGGGGGAACACCCCCATTACCTAGACTCAGCCCCTTGACTATTCCTGCACCCCCTCTCATCCAGACCCCTCTGACCCTCTTCGTGTACCCTCCCTCCTACCCTGCACCTGCCCCTCCCTCCCAGACCCCTCACCCCCACCCTGCTTCTCACTTCTCTGGCCCGGATTAATGTCTCTAGTCGACCCAAAAAAGCTTCTCCACCCCCATTCTAAAGATCAAACTACATGACTGCAATAGCCCAATGGCTTAAAATCTAGAACCGAGTTCCCCCGCTTCCCAGCCCTTTGCTTCATTCATTACCTTATGATGCTCTGGGAAATTTCCTCCCCTTCTTGCAGAAGTACATGCATGAGCATGCTACCTTCTGAATGTGCAGGTATGACTGCCATTTAACCCTTCTACTCCTCATGGTGCATAGGCTGTCCACAGCACGCACACACGCAGCACTGCAAATAATTCTGTCTCCGGGAAATTTTGCAAAAGCTCAGAGCTTCACCATGGGGAATCGTGTGAAACAAAATGGCAGGAGAGTGAATCTGCTCTCCAGATTTTGCCTGGGTGTCGAGACGGTTGTAAAGACCATTCACTCTATTTCTATCTGGCTGTGTCTACACTAGCTCCCTACTTCGAAGGGAGCATGGGAAGTAGGGTGTTGGGAGATTACTAATGAAGTGCTGCTGTGCATAGGCAGCACTTCGTTAAGCTAATTCCCCCCACCACGGCAACTTCGAAGTGTTAAACTTCGACGTGCCGGCTCGCAGGTAGCCGCGGCTCACCCGTCGGTACTTCGAAGTGCCTGGACTACATGCGAGCTGGCACGTCCAAGTTTAACTCTTTGAAGTTGCCACAGGGGAGAATTAGCTTAACGAAGTGCTGCGTATGCACAGCAGCACTTCATTAGTAATCTCCCGACACCCTACTTACCATGCTCCCTTTGTAGTACACGCATGACTTGATTTGTCCTCTCTTGATGTTCACGACTCCCAGTTACATTACAATATGAAGTGTGCTATAGTTATAAATTATATTTATTAGGTATATTACAGTGTTTTGACATTATAAAATGCAACATTTTTAACAGGGGTTTTTGATGTTTCCAAATTTTGGAATTTGGATGCTTACAATTTTCGAATTTCTGTTCCAAAATTTCCGAACTTTGGAGTTGCCGCGGGGGAGAATTGTACTTCGAAGTGCCTGGGCTACACGCGAGCCGGCACGTCCAAGTTTAACACTTCGAAGTTGCCGCGGGGGAGAATTAGCTTTATGAAGTGCTTTGCGTTAGTAATCTCCTGACACCCTACTTACCATGCTCCCTTTGAGGTAGGGAGCTAGGGTAGACAGCCTCGGTGAGCCATTGCATATGCAGAGTGCCCCATTCAGGTCCAGGATGAGGGCCTGCACTGAGAGGTTGGGGATTATTGCTGTGCCTGTCTTGTGAGTAAATAAATAAAGAAAAACCTTTTAATGTTTCTAAAGGGCGATTAAGGGCCCAATCCTGTCAATTCCAAGGATCTGATCCTGCAGAGGTTTATGCATGTGCTGCACCTATTTCTGCGAGCAGTCTCTTTTCCTTGGGTGGCACTACTTACAGGGGTAAACTTAACCCCCTGAGAGAGCTGTTGCCAAATTAAGACCTGATGAGGCTAATTAGGATCTTTACTCACCTGTAAATGTTTGTAGGGTCAAGATGCAACAAAGTCAGTGTAAAATAAGAAGCTAGAAACGAAGGCAGGTGATTACAAAGGGGCCAAACAGGAAATAATAGGCTGTGCCAATAATGGGTTGACTTTCGTGTTCTTCACTCCTATCCTTTGCAGATAGCTGCTATGATGAACCTCCTGTAGCCAGAACTATGAATTTCGTTTTCATCGGTTCCTCCCATAAACACCATTGTTCTTATTCATGTCTCTTCCTTATCTGCTCTTCGCAAATGACCACTCCTTCCTCTGAAATTGGCACTCAGTGCCATGTTTTACTCAGAATGATGTTTTCCATTGGTGGGAGAAACGGATGATTGTGCTCTCTTCTGGGAGCTCAGGAAGGCAAATCAAACAATGTGAAGCTGTTCAAGTATTTGAAGTGGAAGTGGAAGGCCAGGCTGGCTTTTGCATCAGTGTCTATGTGTTACCTTTTCACTCTCACATAATAATAATCAAATGGAAAGCTAGGCTGAAACCATGCTACCTCGTCCAGATCCAGGAGAGGGTTTACATTTGAGTTCCATGTCAAGCATGTGTTTAAATTGAATTGACTTGAATGGAAGTTAAGCCTGGAAATCGAGGCCTAAAATAACGGAACTCTGTGACGCCAGATGACAGTTAAAGGAAATATCCCCAACTTTTCTATACAGGCCTTGGAATATACCATAGTAATGTAGATTGCAATCTGGACTACCGTACTGCTCGAGGTCATGATTATGGCCAGCATATAGATCCGAGAGACCTTCCACGTGGCTCTATCAACATGCAATGGGGTGTGGTCACAGAAGACCCCAGTGTGCTGACTAGTCCACTGACACTCACTCTCTTGCTTTCTGGGTATCCTCACCACCCAGTCCTGCTCAGCCGGATCCTCTGGTCTCCCACAGCCCAGGCACACAATTGGACGTTTTGCTCCCCTGCAGACCTGTGCAGACACTGATTAAGCACAGCTCAGGGCCCAGCACCTGGGAACTCCACCCCAGAAGGGAACAAAACCCCAAATAAATCCATCTCTGTGCAAAAAATTTGCACAGGGAAAGCTCATTAGGTAAAACCCCTTTATCAATGAAAGGGAGAGATGCACGTTGGTAGCCCTCCCCAGGTAATAACAATCTACACTGGGCTTGATTATAAACAGAACAGCTTTTATGCAGCAAAACAGTAGGATTGAAGTGGTTATAGATAAGAACAATTAGATCAAAGTGAGTCACCAGATCAAACAAAAGAGAAAAATGATGCTAGTTCTATTCCCTTAAGAATCTATTTACTTGTGAGTTCTCAGCTTGAACAGCTGCCTTTACATCAGGTGAAACCTTTAGGTCAGAAATGATCTCATCCTGGCCTGGGGCTGCAGTAAATATCTCTGTTTTTCCTTAGGGAGTGTCAGGCTATTTCCAAGGCAGGCTGAAGATGAAAGATGAAGGAGCCCCAGGGCCCTCTTTATACCTTTCCCCTGTGGCAACTCATGTTTACCACTGTGGTCTGGTCTGAATAAGTTGCTTGACTAAACCATAAGTTGTCTCCCTGCCAGCAGCAGGCTTTTTGGTCATCCTGTGATAAGTCGTTCTTCGTCCTCCGTGCTTTTTCTTCTCTCCACATGGAATCCCGTCTAAGATGTACCTTGTGCATCCACCATGGGGTAACCCGACGACATGGCCAATCCACCTTATCTGTTTCCATCCGCTGTTTGCTGACCCAGGCAGCGCAATGCTTCCACGCTGGTTATGGGCCTCTCCAGAGGCTCTTCTCAAACAGTGCTGCTGCAATGCATTCAGCTTCTGGCATCTGCCACGTTTCTGAGGCATCCGATAGCATTGTGAGGACAATAGCTGTTATAACATCTCCACACTGAGACTCCTCTGTCTGCTGTTCCAGATGCTGGACAAACATGATGCCACAGGGACAGATTCTTGGATAAGATGAGAAAATAATGATCCAGAAATGAATAGTCCTTTCATAGAATCCTTGGGCTGGTAGGGACCTCAGGAGTCCAACCCCCTTTCCTTTCATCCCTGCTGTATGAACATCTTTCGTTTGTTTATAACGATTTGCAGTGGATTCTGGTATTTTCTCACTCCTATATGTTTTTCTTCAGGGAAATACAATCCTAGCTTTTGAATTGTGGTCATCTCCACTTTCCACCTTTGCAGCCTTGAAAGACAGGAAAATTATTTTTCTATCTTCCCCTGAAATAACAAAAGAGAACATAGTCTTTAAATACTTCGGCTTTCCTGGGGTGCCTTGCAGTATCTGCATGTAACCTGTGACTCTGTACTAAAACCAAGTGGCAAAGGGAAGAAATTTGATCATGAAAATGGCAGATTCTCCTATAATTTCAGCTTTCCTTCAAGAGCAGATCCGGTGGTTTGCTTACATGGCACAGCAGGATCTCCTGAGTTAGACTTGGTAATAGTTGACTGACCGCTGTCTATCCCCATCACACGAGCAATTTCAGTAGTCCCTTCTGACAAGGCAGTGTTTGCAGAAATAGAAGCATTCAACAAACACTTTGCAATACTTCAGAGGAAAGGTTATGGCATGCTGGGCCGCAGAGACCCAAGTGAGATTAAATTCCTTATTTACCACAAAGTTTTCCTGTCCTGGGGAGACAGCCAGGTGCTAGAATGGGATTCCAATGGATGAACTTTCTCCTGTAGTATTTCACAACTCATTCGACCTCCTAAATTATTACAGCTGTGGCAATTAAAATGAGTTTAAACATCTTCTCGAATTCACAGGGAGTGTTCTTACTGCATGAGGCTTCTTGCTTTTGAAAAATTCAGGGGGTATATTTACAGTTCATGGCAAGTGGAGATTGAAGTCCTGGCGGTAGGAGTGGTGGTGGTGGCGGGGTTGTTCACCTTCCTCCAAAGCCTTTAACATTTGCACACAAGGCCAGGAAACATGTAGAGCTCCAGGAAGTGTAGTGAAGGCTCCATGAAATCTGTTTGGTACTGAAACATTCAGAGCAAGATGGAGAGGTACGGCTGACCCTGGCTAGTGTGTGTGAATCGGAGGGGGACCTGGTTCTCTTCTTGCTTCAGCCCAGGGAAGTAATCTGCTGTTGACTCATACAAGTAGCATAATATTCCCTGCTCCACGAGAGCTGGCACCGGATGGAACCTTGGCTCTGCTGACCCCCTCTTTTTTCCCCCTTCAAAAATCACAAAACGTATCTATATTTTTAAAAAGAAATAGTTCAGTTATTCACCAAAACAACTCAGCAAAATCAACATATTCACAGAACTTTGCGTTGCTGCTGAATATGCATATTTTTCTCCTGGAACAAAAAACTGACAATGTTTACTCAGCACTAGTCTTAACACTCATTAGCAGGGTGAAGTTAATCCTGTTCTTTCTCCCAAGATTGAGTCAACCATCTGTCTGTACTTTAATACGTGTTAACACCTGTTTAGAGCGATGCCTTTTTCCCTCCAAGTGGTGATGTGGATGTGGTCTATTTTACAAGTCATGACTCAATACAAGTCAATTACAAGTATTGAACCCCTGTTGCATCAAAAAAGACAACGTTAAATTCCTAGCTGACAAAAACCTGGTTCTAATGCAATGGGTCCCAAACTTTTCGGCATCACGCCCCCGCTTTTGGTTTCTGAGAAACCCTCACACCCCCCACTTTTCCTTTACCACCTTCCAACCCCGCTTTAACAAAATTCAATTCAATTTCTGACTTAAAATAAACACAAAAATGTGATATAAAAATGGTATTTAACATTAAAAATAAGCACAAATAATTCTTCTTGGCCCCTTGAGGGTGCCTGGTGCAGCCCCAGTTGGCCAGCTGCCTGAGCCCCGTGCCAGCTGCCAGAGCTGCCTGTGCCAGCCTCCTGAGACCTGCGCTGCCAGTGCCACCTGCCCACCTAAGCCCCACACTGCTCGGGCCAGCTGCCCACCCACCAGCCTGGGCCAGCCTGGACCAGCTGCCAGCCCAAGCCCCGCGCTGCTAGGGCCAGCTGCCCACATGAGCCCTGCAATGCCGGAGCCAGCCACCCAAGCCCCGTGAATCCTGCAAGCCGGCTGGTGGCCTGAGCCCCACAAGCCCTGCAAGCTGCCTGCCTGAGCCCCTCCCCTCCCACAAAGCCAGGCACCACCAGCTCCCCACTCTTACACCATCCCCATTCCCCTTATTTGAGCCAGACACCCCCAGCCCCCATCTAACCCCATCCTCCTCCACCCAGCCCACACTCACCTTTGCACATGGGTCTTCGCCGGCTGCCTACTTTTTATAGTGGCTGCGTTGGGTCACCCATGTAAAATAGCAGGGGCTGAGAGCCAGAAGCAAAGGGTGGGGGGAATAATGGAGGGCTGGGTTGCCTCATGCCCCCCAGGAATTTCAGCACAAGCCCCAGTTTGGGAAACCATGGCCTAGTGGATCACGCAGAGCACAGGTCTGCAACCGGAAGAGCGAGAAGAGCCATTTTTCAAACCTAATTACAAAAGCAGTCCTTCAGGAGCCGCAATGCACGTGCACACAGACAATAGGTATGGTCAGACCGTGCTTTTGTCACCCTCTTTGAAGAGCGGTGCACGCACGGTGCTTTGTACAGGTTAGAAAGTTTCAGCTACTTTCACCCCCGGACTGGAGTGGAGATGAGCACACGGAAAACGCTGCACCTGGGGACGGGCTCTTAAGCGGGAAGGAGCAGTGTTTGCATCAACCCTCCATGCTCCCCCCACGCCCCCATTCCCAGGCTCTACCCCCCTTGGCCCACAAACCACCTCCATCTCCAGGCTTTACTTGCCTCAGTCCCCAAATCCGCACCCCATCCCACAAGCCCATCCCCCATCCCTAGGCTTAACCCCTCTCAGCCCCAAACCTGCCCCCCATCTGCAGGCTTAACCCTTCTCAGCCGCAACCCTGCCCCCCCATCTCCAGGCTTAACCCTTCTCAGCCCCAAACCCACCACCCCAACTCCAGGCTTAACCCTTCTCAGCCCCAAACCTGCCCCCCATCTCCAGGATTAACCCTTCTCAGCCCCAAACCCACTGCTCCTCCCCTCTGCATCCTTCTCAGTGGGGCTGCGCAGCTTCAGCAGGGGCAGACTTGGCCACTCCAACCCTCAGCTCTTCTGCAGGCTTAGCAATTTCCCCCCCTGCAGCACAGGGCTCTCTGCCCACCCGCCGCCAAAATAATGAAACTAAATGTAGTTGCTTTAACGGCTGGATCCCTCCTGCTGCCCTGCCGGCCGTTAACTGAATAACATTTAGTTCTGTTATTTCAATGGCGGTGGGGCAGGGAGCCACAAGAGGAGCGACTGGTGCCCCCTCCCGGAGCTGCAAATGGCTCCTTAAAGAGCCACTGTGGCAGGTTGAGGCTGGGGGAGGAAAAACAAGAGTAAAACCAGGGCAGATTAAGAGCTGACGGTCAGTGGGAGCAGCTGAGGAGAAGGCTGTCCTAGATTGGTTAGGCCCAGCTGATCCCACTCAAGGCTACCTTTATAAGCCCTTCTCCACCCAGGGCAAGGAGGGAGCGTGAGAGGTGAGTAAGGAGACTTTAGGAGGTGAGTGAGGAGAGGGGAGGAGACTCGGAGGACCAATAGAGACTGTAGAGGAGGAGAAGAGCCTCAATAACCCGGGGCTGGGCTGCCCCCGGTCCAGGGCATGCCAAGGCTCAACCAGAGACTGTGGAGAGCTGGTCAGCTGGTGGAGCCAATCAAGGAAGGGGGCTTGCTGCCATGGCTGCCACTACCTGAAGGAGGTGCTGGTGAGGATTGTCTGGGGAAGCGGCCCAGGGAGAAGAGCTGTAGGGGGAAGGCCGAAGGGAGTCAGCCCTTGTCGGTAGCAGCCATCCAAGGTCCCTGGGCTGGAACCCGGAATGAGTGAGTGGGGACCGGGTTCTCCCCAGACCAACCCTCTGCCCAGGAAAGGTAACGGGGCTCCTATGGTGGGGCCAATGGACTGAACAGAGGGCATGGGGCCCAGCAACGAGACTGAGCCTGCCACACCACATGCAGCTCCGGAGCCTCAGGTTGCCAACCCCCGACTTAGAGTTTTAGCTGAGAGCCAGCGCCTTTACAGATCAGCAGCTGGAAATTGTTAGCTCTTTCAACAAAATAAATGAAAACTGTGTCATCGTAGCTGATCTGGAATCAATCTGTGCTAACTTCTGTAGCCAACTGAAAATCCATCGCGTTTGTTATCTCTTCAGGCTTTTTTGGTTAATTTCAGACGCGTTAGAGGAAGATTTTTGTGGCAAAGTGATTATGAAAACTCGTGTTAAATCAGACATGAGGATTCTGACCTTTTTGGATTCATCTGGCATTGTTTCCCTGATTAGCATCTGTGCTTGTCCCCATTATGCAGTAGTATATTTATTTTCTGCACTTTGAGAAAACACTTTGCTCTGACAATCACTGTAGCTTCCCATGTGAAAGAAGATCATCTCATTAGAGGAGGATCCATCATCTCTTAATTCAAGTTCAACTTTTCACTTGCTTGTAGTCTGGCCTCTTACTGTTTAGAGAAGTCCTTGATCAGACAAATTCTCTGAAATATGTAATAGATGTAGAAAACATCCAAAATGTTTAAACAAATGTTATTGTATTATTGTTTTAATTGTGTGATTAATTGCAATTAATTTTAATTTCTTGACAGCCCTTATATGTATATTGTGTATACGGTCCTGACATGACCTTGTGTAACTCTTGCATCTCTTTGTTCACTGTGACTGCACGCTAAACTTTACATATTTCTGGAACAACTCCCAAATACATTCTGTTCTCCTCTAGACTTAAGGCTGCCTCTTTTTGGTAATAATTTAAGAAAAACGTCTTTTGTACTCTCTGCGTTTAATTGAATTTCCCAGCTATTTTGACAGAATTAAATTCTTAACTCTCCCAGGCTTATCTCATCATATTGTGCTTTAAATACGCCTTCCCACACAATTTATCATCACTTCTTAACATAATAGGCATGTTCTTTCTTATCCAATTATCTAAATATCTTACTCGCATTATGATTTATTACAGAAGCACTTACAGAGGCTTCATCCGATGTTTGGGGCCCCACAGAGTTAGGCCCTATCCAAACATTGTAAGAGACGTTCCTGACACGCAAACCAGTGGTTTCTCCCTGCCCAGTGGCCGAAATATTGTGTGGGTGAGCCGGGCGCTGGGTCCCTTGGTTCTCGGAGCGGGCCAGACCCAACCGCCCCACCAAGCAGGAGAGAGCGCACCCGTCAACGGGAGCAGTGCAAACGCACCTAAAGGTCCACCTTACTTCCCCCCTGACAGGCAGTAGCTGGAACAGGAAGCGAGGCTCAGGCACAGATTAAAAGGTGCAACTATTAAATGACTTATTAACAAAAGCAGCAGCAAGCAAAGATACAACAACAACAACAATAGAACATACACATAAGCCTACTCATACTAACTATTAACTTAACTATGCTTAACTTACAATTATTGATACACGTTCCATGAGAATCACCTGTATAATTATGTTTATTTTACCGGAAAGCAAAAAAGCTAAGTTAGTAAATTAGGGAAAAGGGAAAAGGGTAAAAGGAATCTGGGCCAGGGCGCTAGTCCCGGCCCAAGTGGCTGGTGGTAGAGGCTGCCGGGGATATTACCCAAGTCAGCCTCCTTCAAAACCCCAGCCTTTTCCCAGGGACCTTATCACCCACACCGGGTTAAATACATAAGGAGGAAGTAAAAGGGTTAAGAGGAATAAGGTGGTTTTATTTCCACCGGTTGAGACCTAATAACTATACTTAACTAATAACACTACTATTAAGACTATTACATATAATAAACTAACAACTAAAATTTTAATCAAGTGTGCCCCTAACTGGCAAAATATGGGTTTTTAGGCCCGGCTCAAAGGAGTCGGGCCCCCAGGCTCTGCCCTCCCCCTGCCGGAAGATGGCACGGCGATGGGAGCGACCCTTCACCCCCCTGTTAGGGGTCCCAGTACCCAAAATGTTGTATTAAGTAAAGAGTCTTGTAATTAAGTAAGATGTTTGGTTTGGCAATGGCCCCGGGCTGTGCCGCGGGTCAATAGGTAATTTACGTGTCCGTTGACCGAAGGTCCTGTTCAGGTGAGTTTGTCACGTCCGGTATATGAAGGTCCAGGTGAACACAGCAGGCACAGATGCTGGGGAGTGCTGGTGGTATCGTTGGCGGGTCCCTGGTTATATCACCGGGTACGCAGTACCCCCACCGGAGTGGGGGCCAGTTCGCCACCCGGTGACTTGGCCAAGGGGCCCGCTTGCTGCTCGCTGACGCAATGCGCTGCTTGTTTTCGTTGGGGCGCACTGGGGCGCTGGCGCCACTTCCGTGCCAGTGGCACCTGAGGTGAGCCGGTGTTTCCCGCTCTTGGCCGGCGCCACCTGCAGGGCAGACGCTGCAGTGATTTCAGCCCTCAGGCCTGGCCTCAGAGTCCAGTGGACACAACAGAGCTGCCACACTCCTCCGTACAAGGTAACAGGTGCACAGCCTGTGTCCCTCAGGGCCACCGAATGGGCTGCAGCTCCTGGATTTATAGAGTGAACTCATGAATATTAATGACATGATTACCATACTGAGAATTCTGTGCAGGTGCTCTCAAACAGGTCCTCTTCTTGGCCGAAGGTGCTAGAAACTTTTCACCTGGGCCAATCAGAGGGCTCCATTTTAAACCTGCAGCCATGAATAATTCATGAGTTCAGGTCACCGGGGAAACCAACTGACACAGAGTGACCACTGCAGGGGGCTGCTAAATGGCAGCCTGTGAGACTTTAGATTTTCCATGTTCCTGTATTGACTTTTACACTGCCAGAGGCTTGTTTCCCCTGACACACGGGGACGATAATGCCCTAGGGATAAAAATCCCCGACAATTCCCTGCTCCAGACCTTCGTCTAATCACGCGCCTTGTTGTAGCTGTGACGGTCTCAGGAAATGAGAGACATGGCGAGTGAGGTAATGGCTTCTATTGGAGCAACTTCTGTTGAGTCAAACTTTCAAGCTTACATGGGGCTTTGCTTCAGCTGGGAAAGGTACTGAGACTAGAGCCACACTACCACGGAAGACCAACCCTCTCAGGGTCGATCTTCCAGGGTTTCATTTCACACATATGCAAAATGATGCTCCCAGGGGAACAACGCTGGCCTCAGTACTCCTCGTGAGAGGCAAGGAATAAAGGAAGGTTGAAGGAAGGTCAACCTTCTGCTGTGTGGACAGACATGGAAGTCAACCACAGATAAACCTACTTCAGTTGCACATTTGGCCTAGCTAAAATTGCATATCAGCCATTGACTTCTAGGTCTAGTGTACACATAGCCTCAGTGTCACAGCTAAATACAAGGTCATTTAGCCTAGGTCCTTAACACATTTTAAGGGACCCTTCAAGTTGAAATGGCCCATTAACACCCTCCAGTCATGTTGGGAAGGCAGGGGGAAGTCAACTGGAGGAAGTGGGATTTGTTAGTGGGTTAGATTGTTGTAGTAAACCATAAAACCTTAAAAGCTTGTCTTTCTCAGAGGACAGTCTAACTATATGACAGCTCCAAGGATTGGAGAAAAGTAGTATGAGTCCCATTTTCCAGATGAGAAACAGAGGCACAGAAAAACTAAGCCACCTGCCCCAAGTTCACACAAAGAATTAGAATTTAACATAGGCCTCCTGAGTCCTAGTCCAACGTCCTAACCACAAAACCCAAAATGACCAAAATTCTATGGTCCAGACCAGCTATGATCCACACGTGGGAGGAAGAGAGAACCAGCCTTGGAAAAGGTGTATCCATGGCTCCTGGCTTCCTGTCCCAGATGGTCACCTTTGACTTTAAAGAATCAGATTTCCTCCAGTCTATGATTTGCAGCCAGTGTTCCCGGTAAGGGGAGCATTTGGGTGGCTGCCCAGGAGAGAGTAAGGCACCACCCGGGTGGTTAGCAGAGCACCCACAGCCACCACAATTGAGCAGCTTGTGTTTCTACTGGTGATGCACATCCACATAAACCTCGATGCACATAACAAAAGGTATTTTCCCCCCGGATGGAAAAGATAAGAGAGAACATAGTTTGTAGCCTATACAATGGTCTTCAGTCATGCCACTGAAAACATCATTACGTCTTACTATCGCCTGCGTCCCTTTGTTCGACGCCGTCTGAAATAAGGCTTTAGAAAACTCAGTGGCTGAGTGAGATAATGACCTGCCTGTGCTGAAACAATTTAGGATTTCCTCAGTCAAGCTGTGCTTCCCTTAATGTCCCCCACTGCACCTCCTGAAATAGCTTAATACTTTCCTTACAAGCCCAGTCAGACCATCGGGGCTGCTTTGAAACTTCCTGTTACCACCCGGGGACCTTTCTTTAAATAAATGTGCTGTATGAAACCCTCCCAGTCTTTGCTTAGGGAGGCTGTCTCCTTTGATGCTACTCACATTCTTATCTGCACTTCCTTTACAGCCTTTGTAACATGTTTTGGCTTCTTGAGGCGCGGTAGCCCGGTAGCTCAGCAATCCTTTTGACACAAAGAGGAGTGCTTCTGGATGTGCCTGACTGTGTCACATTTTATTTCTGCTCATCCAATTTCTTCCAAATTTTTGAGCCAGAGATTGATATTCTACCCATGAAATGGGCAGTAAGTGGAAACAGAAAGTGGTTAAGCTGCCTCTTAAAATAAGTACCACTCTATAAGGAAGTGTAGGATTGAATTTGTGCTTTGAAGAACTCAGTCCAGTATTTTGGAAGGGAGTAGCTGATACTTGCATTACTCAGTGGCTGGTGAGCATCAATCCATGCAATGATAAGATCATAAAATACTATTACATGTTGACTTCAGTGGAACCGCCATTTGAGAACCTAGCTCCTTTCCCCCTGGATGTCACAGAGCTGCTACAAACTCTTGTGATTCAATAGTAATGATTAACAATACCGAGCGTGTGTTCCTTCTGATTAGCAGTGGTATCTCAGCACCAGTGCCTTTTTTGTGCTGGTACTTGCTGGTACTGAGTACTGGCACCTCTGAAGCTCTAGCCATGGGATTGACTGGGAGAAAGGGGCAGGGATTCGAATGAGCACCGGCACTTCATTTTTTTTTTACAAAAAAGGCTCTGCTCAGCACCTTAAGGTCATGACAGAGATTAGGTGGTAGGCACTGAACAGCCACTGTAGCCCACGTGGACAAGACAATGGGGAAGGAGGGCAAAGAGAACCACCAACAGATGTGGTGGGGATGTGGCTTGTCTATTATTTTGTTTCCAGAGCCAGAAAGTGAAGTGTTCCGTCAGTGCCTCCTACTCAAGTCCAAAATGTCCTCCTCTTTCGGGAGAGCTCCCACCCTAACTTTGTATTCAGCTGGGACCAATTTAAAAAAAAAAAAGCCAGGGTTCTGAATTAGTGCGTAAGCACTGATGGTAGAAGAGAGCTTTAAATATCCACAGTGTTAACTATCACAACAAAAAAGCAGTCCAGTAGCACTTTAAAGACTAACAACAATTTATTAGATGATGAGCTTTCGTGGGACAGACCCACTTCTTCAGACCATAGCCATACCAAAACAGACTCAGTATTTAAGGCACAGAGAACCAAAAGCAGTGGGTCTATCCCACGAAAGTTCACCACCTAATAAATTTAGTTAGTCTTTAAAGTGCTATGGACTGCTTTTTTGTTTTGGTAGAATATAGACTAACACGGCTATCTCTCTATTATGGTGTTAACAAGTTCGCTGCTGTTGATCACACTTGAAGGTCTCCACAATTTGCTCTGAGTGAGTTCTCATTTGGTGTTGGCCTCTCAGACTGCAGGGCAGGGTTGAAAGGTGGAGAGATCTTTCAAAGATTTGGGACCTATTTGCAGTTTTGCAGAGAATAGGATGAGCAGACAGCTGTTTTATGTTACTCTCCAAGTTCTCCTGGCAGGAAGCGTTGCCTACACTCACAACCTGTCTCATGACCTTTGATGATTTTTCTTAAAGCCCTGTCTGCTGGTTGCAAGAAATCAACAGTTTAGGAATCACTGCACCCTTGTGCGTCAAAGGAACGAAGAGAGGCAAACAGGGCCTGACCTGCACCTTTGGCTCTTCACATTACTCAGAGGAGGTCACCGGTTTGCTCTGGCACTGCAAAGCAGTTCTACACTCAGCCTCACCCACCCCAGGAGCCAGGCTTACTTCTGCCTCAGGAATCGAGGACAAAAGATCTGCAGCCTTCTGGTGAATCTCTGCCTATCGGCAGCTTGTGATGTACTCTACTACGGAAGAGCAACCTGTTCAGGGTCTATCTTCCAGGGTTCAATTTTAGTTGTCTACTTTGGACACGTGACATCGAGCTCTCAGAGGTCACAGTTGATCCCTGCACTACTCATGAGACACGAGGAGTAAGGGAGGTTGAAGGGAGAAAATCCCTCATCGACCTTCCCCTGTACAGACAGGCAAGTTAGCCGAGCCCAGACATGTCGATTTTAGCTATGCAATTGGCATAGTGAGAATTGCATATCTGCAGTCAACTTTCTATGTCTTGCACAGACATAGCTTTAGTTGCTAGAATTCTCAGCCTCATTCCAGAATCAATTGTCAATGTTATTATGCACCTGCAACACAGAATGAAGCCTTGCAGGGATATTTTAGAGGCCTGGGGCCAGGTCCTTAGCAGGTGGAGGCATCATCACTCCATTAATTTCAGTGGAGTGTTTACTCCAATGGAGGATCTTGACTGAAGGATAAAAAAGTCAAGAAATATGCAGATTTCCGTGTTCGATGTTTTAGAAAGCACTGTGCTCAGAGGCGAACCAATCTGTTAGACTAAAATCAATCAAATGTCAATAAACTGAGAAGATGTTCATATGGCTGCAATACCCACTGCAGTGGAAATTCTGTTGCAAACTAGTTTTAAGACAGCATACTCATAACTTGTGGAAAGTTGTCTTTTGAGCTCGTTTCAGGCTGCGTCTAAACTACGGTGATCTTTTGAAAGATGATCTTCTGGAAGCTTTGCCTTCAAAAGAGCGCCTCCACACACCAAAAAGAGGATCAAAAGAAAGATCTGCTCTTTTGAAAGAGAGCATCCACACAGCCCCTGTTCTTTAGAAAGAATGGGTCAGGGACCGAAAAATGTGGCACCATGAAGACTGCTCTTTCAAAAAAGGGGTCCTGGAGCATCTACACATGTTTTTTCCCAAAAGAATCTTCTGGCAAAAGGCACTCTTCCTCATTTTGAAGAGGAAGAGGCCCTCCAGAAAAAGTGCCGTGTTCTTTCAAAAGGGATTTAAAAGAGCACATTTTCTGTGTGGACGCTCTGCTTGTTCTTTCAGAGGAGGGTCTGATTTTCTGAAAGGACTTGCTACTTGCGTCCTTAGTGACTTGATGGTGATGGTCAGCAAAGGTGTGATCTAAATCCCAGTGAGGGCAATAGATGTCTTATTATTGACTTCTGGGAACACTGGATCAGCCTCCAAGCATCTAGGAATTCAAGATCTAACATAGATTTGCTGCTTAGCAACAGTTGTTAACGTCAATTGAACTGCAACTTCACTTAAAAATAGCACTAACCTAACGAATTACTTGCAAAGGCATACAATTGGTTACCCAGATCAATGTAATTTACACTGGTCTTCTCCCTCTGTCCAAGCCTGGATAGGAGAATTTCCAACGGCACAGATGTGACCAGATTTCAGGACAAAAAGGCAGCAGAGTGATATCCAGAATTGGTCCCTGCAGCTTTAACACTGTTTGGGGTTGAACAGAAATATTTTGACCCAAACTATTTTTTTTCAGTTCTTCAATTAGTTTTTTGTTAAAATTTTGGGTTATTTTTTCACTCTGCAAAATATCTTTTTTTAACAAATGTAGCAAAATTCCTAAAGATCCATTGTTTACAATGGAAAGGTGAAACATTTCATTTCCGAAAATGTCTAGTCAAACTGCTTCGACATTCTTTATAAATTCATCTGAAACTAGTCACTGAGTACAACCTGCATTAGTGAATAGTTCTTTTCAACCAAAATTGCCTTCCTCGGTGAATAAAGTTTTTGCCAAAAAAAAAAAAAAAGAGAGAGAGAGAGAAGAAGAAAATTCACCCAGATAAAGGTCTTATTTCTTTCCATCAGTGACAGGTTTGATCAGGTTAAAAAAAAGTAACAATTTTTATGATCTAACTCTATAAAGCTAACTCAAGCAGACATTTTGAATTCACCTGACAGTCCTTCCACTACAAAATAATTCACTTAAAATATTCACAGCAGAAGATTAAATTTAAAAAGAGACTGACTTGAGCTAATGTAATTGAAGTCAAGACTATATTGACAGATTGCTCTAGCTTTCTTCCAACTTAGAAGTAATTGGACTGCTTCTTAAAGGGCATCATGACATCAATCTTCCAAAGGAGATTGTTTAAAGGCCCAATTCTCAGTTCTTCATAAAGGAAGATTGCAGAACGGACGTAGTTCCCTGCTGCTATCTGCTCTTCTTGGAAAGGAATGTAGGGTTAGGCCCATGGAAAGGAACACACCATGACGTGCAAGTCATTGGCAAGCCAGACTTGAGGAGCCAGAACCTAACATAGCTCCTTTGCAGTCTTTGTGTGTTTAAGTCATCCTAGCGGTGGTGAGAGGTACCACAGAGAGAGAGCCGAGAACAAGGAAACTTGTATTGACCTGTCACAAATCATGGGTAGTTAGCATGAGCGAGCAGTGTGAATAGCTGGCAGTGTGAATTGACAGGAAGTGGCCTGAAAAAAGGCCATCCTGAGCCAGTGCCCCAGTGGATTATGGATTTGCTCATCACTTAGGGTCTAAGACAGTGCCCTGGTGAATTATGGATTTGCTTGTCACTTAGGGTCTAAGCCAATGCCCCAGTGGATTATGGATTTGCTTGTCACTTAGGGTCTAAGCCAGTGCCCCGGTGGATTATGGACTTGTTTACCACTTTGAGAACGAAATTGTGTGTGCCAAGAAAAGCAAAACTTGTGCAAAAGAAGGCTAGTTCTCAGATAAAAAACTTAACAAGGAAGAAACAAACACCAAGGAGACACGTTGCTCATTGCTTGTGGCTGAGGCAAGGAGAATTGGGGTGATGCAAGCAAGAGGTTCCACACTGGCCATGGGCAAGCACCCCACCTGGACTGAAGGGTCTGACCAATGAACTGAACAGCACTCCACCCACAAGACAAATATTACATCAATCTGCCACACAAGTGGGAGTCCATCAGTTCGGCAGAATGGGGTGACGTGCATGTCGGGGTCCCGCCTCCATCAACTAACCAACATTACCTGGGGTCTCGCCAGCTGCAGGGGGTGACTGAGTGTATGTGTGTGAATGGGTTATTACAATGTATGTACTTAATTGGGTTAAGAATTAGGCTGTTAAATTGGGGTAAAAATTAGACCATTAACCATTCAAGTTACTCATTCCTTTTGAATTGCTTTTGAAATGTTAACTTTTCACGTTAAACACCGTTTTTAAACTCCGATTTTAAATGCACGCAATAGAAGTAATTTTTGCTGCAGAAATTACTCATTCTCTGAGTTCTTATCTGGGACCTGCAGCCGGCCTGAACAACTGTGCGGCAGCACCCGTTTTGTGACGGAGCCACAGGGCCTGCTGAGCATGGACAGGAGCTGTGCAAGCCAGGGCTCTTGCCCATGAACCTGCTTTGGAGCAAGCAGCTGAAACTTGCGTGTTACAGCAGAGAGGAGAGGAAGGTCTCAGGGCAAATTCCAGCCTCTGGGATTTGTTTGCTCAGCCTTGGCCCAGGCCTATCGTAGTGAGTCTTCAGGGGTTAGGGTCTAGAGGCAAAGAGAGAATTTGGATCAGGAAATCTATCAGGGAGGTCTACAAAAGCCCTAGGGAACGGCTTACAAAGACACAGCAGTCCTGCCAATCCAGTGACAGACCTCAGGGACTTCTCTGCAGCCCCAGGCAGAAAGGACAGAGGCGTAAGTGACTGCTCAACAAGAAGGAACAGAGCCCAGTTCACTCTCCTGGCTGAACCCACAGAACCCATTACCACAGGCATGGGAAGTAGGGTTGCCTGGGGTGCTGGTCCTGTACCCTTGTAGCCCGGGGGTTCTACTCCTGTCCCTCATGTATCACTCAACCCTGCTGCTAGATCTCCAGCCCCCAGCCCCTCACTCGGCCCTGTTGCCAGTTCCCTGTGCCTCGCTAGGCTGCCAGTCCCCAATGTCCTGCACAGCCTTGGGGTCCCAGCTGGCTGCTGGTCCCATGCCTGGTTGTCCCATGTCTGGACGCCCAATGCAGGGTCCTGGCTGCTGGCCCCAGCTCTAGGGGGCAGTGAGGGGCACAGACAGACAAACAGACAGAAGTAAGGAGTGTGTACAGCCCAGCTCAGCACCCCTTCCCCAAAATCTGTTCTAGCGCCCCTGCCAATTCCCCTTCTCCTGGCTGCCTGCTGCAGGTGCAGATCACAAGGAAGGATCACCCAAGGCTAGGGAGCTAGCCAGAGCAGGTGGATTTCTTTGTTCTACCAGAGACTTCATCGGCGAACTCAAGCAAAGCCTTCAGGTGCCATTTTCTTCATAGTGCTTGAGTGTCTCTCTCCCATCAAAACAAGAAGGAGTTGGGGCCCGTTGTAAACTTTGTTTTCAGCAACTGGAGGTGAAGAAAAGGTTGGTTTGATAGGTTTGGGTTCTTTTTCTACTTTTTTCTCCCTTTAGGATTGAAACCCCAAAACTAAACAGCCAACAATTTCTAACGGTTGGGAGAACTTCAGCCAAATGAAAGTAACGTTAAATGAAAATGTTCATGATTGGTTAATAAGCCATTTCCCTTTGTATTCAAAAAGGTGATGACCTTTTCCAATTGTGAGAAGTATCAGAGAGGGAGCCGTGTTAGTTTGTAGCTTCAAGAACAGCAAGAAGTCTTGGGGCACCTTATAGACTAACAGATATTTTGGAGCATAAGCTTTCGTGGGCAAAGACCCGCTTCATCAGATGCATGAGTGGGGGGCTATGAAGCGGGTCTTTGCCCACGAAAGCTTATGCTCCAAAATATCTGTTAGTCTACAAGGTGCCGCAAGCCTTCTTGTTGTTTTCCAACTGTGGCCCGTATATTGTCAATAGGTTTCTTTTGAACACCCTCCACTGGTCACCTCTCCCCTCACCCTCCTCTTTTTTTTCCAACATGATTTCCCTCTGCTTTTAGCCTGCTGGAGTCCACTTTTGTTTTCCTTGCGTAATATGGTCTCATAGGAGAACAGTTAGTAGAATCCTTTGTAATGAACATTTTCCATCACATTGATAAATTACTCAGCTCTTAGGAGGCCTGCAATGAAAAAGAAGGCTTTATTTTGAAAGTGGTCTTTGTGTCACATCATGTTGTGAAGACTGATTACTTGACACGACTGGATGATCCCTCCATCCCACACGTACCATATTGCAAGCAATGGCGAAAACAAGAAAATAGGATGGCTTTTCTCTATGGGATAAAAAGGCGCCAAAGAACTATCTGAAACAGCAGGAAGTTCTGCTCGCCAGAGATCTGGATTGTGTTCCAGGTTGTTTGGTACATCGCTGCTATAATGGCAGCATGCTGTTTTTGTAACTCATCGGAGAATACTTCATTGTTGCTCTTTCCCTGGACGTGTGTGGCGTGCTGTTATTCTTTGCCCTTAAGTCCACTTCCCTCCCACCTCTTTTTCTGCTTGAGCAGCATGGGTTGTTGCATTATATTTCTCTTGAGATGCATATTAATCATTTCTGCCTAAAACCAGACTTCGCTTAGTTTACAAACCTGGTCCCAGGCCTGTGGCAATCAGCGGGGGAATATGCCCCTTCACTCTGATGGGCTTTAGATGAGTTCACAAATGAAGTGTGTAACCCCCTCGTCAATGTGTGCCAGCATCTGATCCCAATGCAGAGCGGACCTGAGGGTCTCACGTTGAGAGGTTGTTTCTTTATCTGAGGCTGGGTACCCACTTTAGCTCTCAGAATATTAGCCAAAAAGGCAGTCCTCTTGGTAGCAGACACGGTTATCCGGTATTGCTGTGTTCAGTTTTTTTCCATCACTCTTAGTTTTTGCCCCTCCATTTTCACACCATCACTTCTGCACTAAGGATTAACGCTTTGGGCTGGAGTCCCCAGTGCCTTACACCAGTTTGGTACCGATGCAACTTCCCTGAGCTCCACTGAAACTCATCTGCTCCCTAGATACCCCCATTGAGTAGGCCTGTGGGTAAAAATGTAGGGCCCTGGTGCATCAGACCCCCCAGGGCATAGAACCAATCCACGGCTCTTTCTGATTGTGTATACATGATCAAG
Organism: Carettochelys insculpta; assembly: GCF_033958435.1. Classification (NCBI taxonomy): domain Eukaryota; kingdom Metazoa; phylum Chordata; order Testudines; family Carettochelyidae; genus Carettochelys; species Carettochelys insculpta. The sequence continues at coordinate 8,286,550 of NC_134139.1, read as the reverse complement.
TACTCCACCAATGAGTATTCTTGACGCAAGTACAGTCCTCTGTGTGCTACAATTTTAGTGGCTGGCATGAAAATTAACTGGAGAGGATTGCTGCTGATTAGCTGAATTGTCTCTCAAGCCAGTGACTCTAGACCTAAGTGCGGACTCAGCTATTCCTAACCAGAACCGAGATTTTAGATATAGCAATTATCAACAACGTCCAGTTACACTCATTTCTTCATCTGTCTCCTATGCATTCATTTCAAATAACTATTTTACTACAAGGAATGTTTGCAGCGTTAATAACAGTCTGTTTCCTACCTTTAAAAAAAAAAAAGGACAGAATGGCAAATTTTCTCCAAGGGTCCCAATTTTATTTAATTAGTTCATTAGTTTATTTAATTAGTTTATTTAATTATTTCAAAATTAACATGTTTCCTTGTAAATTCTCAGAAAATTTAGTCTGTGCTATTAAGACTGAAGTTCTGTAAATCTGGGGAGGATGCACTGTATTATGTCTCTATATATTTTAGAGAGTTTGTGCACCTGTCTGTCTGTCTGTGAGTCCATCCACCTGGGGAGTACACCTATTTGAGAACTCCTCCTAAAGGGTAAGAGCGAAAGGCGGTATGCAGCCTCCACTTAACTTAGAGCAAGTTCAGGGTTCTGATGCTCCAGGAGAAAGGGATGGGCCTGGAATGTGATTATTTTTCATAATGTGGAAAGGGAAAGGTCTGGCAGGAGGGGCAGTTATAATGCAGCGTGACCACTAGTGGGCAGCTGGACTAGGATGAGCATGGCCAACTGGTGCCAGGACTTTCTGTACTGCCAACCACTGGCCCTCCTGCCCCCAAGTCCCTCCCTCACAGCCCTTGGCCACAACACCGGACAAGGAGGGAGGAGCCCCACCAGGCAGCCTAGCCCCCGCCCACCCCATCTGAGGCAGCCCAGCTCAGCCACACATGAGGAGCGGCGGTGCGGGGGCAGGGCAGTGCTGGCTCCACCCCCTATGTGAGGAGGCGCTCGTGGGGAGGCCTGGCGGCCCAGCCCTGCCTGCTTCAGAGGTATTGCCGCAGTCCCCCTGGAGGAGCTGCCATTGGAGCAGTGCCACCCTCACTGCCACGGGTGGCCCTGGTAAGTCCCACCCCCCAGACCTCCCAGTCCCCTGCACTGAGCCTCCCTGTCCTGAGTCCTGCACCCCCTGTCCTGAGCCTCCTGCCGCCTTCCCCGACTCCTATACCCCTACCTCTTGCTCTCAGCCCCCTCAACCTTCCAGCCTCTTGCCCTGACGCCTGCACCCCGCAGCCCCCTGCCCTGAGGGACCAACCAACACCAGGTAAATCTTCTACTTCGTATATAAAGAGGTTTAGTCCCTGCTTTAAATCCCAAACTCAGCTCAAGCTTAACTCTGGACCTGCCACCTGCACTTCCAATAAAGGTGTAAATTTCTTTCGGGTGATTCTCACTGTTCTTCCAGATGGCTACTAAACCTGCTTCCTCTACGCACAGGGATCCCGCGACTGTCCTATCTGGTCAGATCCCACCACCGATCAAACTGGCTCCCAGCTAGACACCTCTCCCCAAGGGAACATGTTGCTGTTTACCCTTAACTTTGCCATCTTTCAGTTGGGTGCGCATACCGAATCTCGTTTCAATTGGAGGTGCCTCAGGCCACCTGCGAAACGGTTGTAAATGCCTTGGAACAATCCAGATACCACAGCTAGGGCCTTCCTTCCCAGAGACCTCGGAAGAGGATCAGCCTGAAAACCTAAAAGGAGGGGGGCGGGTGAAAACGGAAGCAATAGGAAAGAGGCTGCCTCGAGAGCCAAGTGCTCAAGGTCCAATACGGTCGCCACTCGTGGTGACCTGGACGCCACAGTGTGGTGACATGAGGCTCCTCAGAGCCACATCTATGGAGTGTTCTCGCCCACTACGCACACACGCCCCACTTGGTAGGACAAACGTGTGGTAACAGTGGCAGCTCCTCCTACGCCTCTTGCTCCAGCGTGCGTCCTGGGGAGCCGGCGCAGCTTGCCTCACCCAGCCCCAAGTGGTGGCGGCAGCAGCTCTGGTGAGTCGCCAGCAGTTTGCACGGTGGGATGCCTGGCACTGAGTTAGAGCAGGAGGAGGCTGAGGGGGAAGCTGGGGGTCCTTGGCTCTGGGGATTTATTTTGAGGGTGGGGAGAGGCTGTGGCAACTGTGGAAGGCCGAAAACCACAAGTGTGGCGATCCTTGAATTTCTGGTGGACACCACTACTCTAGGAGAATTCAGAGCAGCGAGTGGAGGCAAGTCTGAGGAAAACGAGCAACTCAGGGGATAGCTGAGCACGTCGGTCCTTCTGGAAAATATTCAGGATACACATTCTCTAGAAGTGTTCTGTGTATGTTGGACCCGCTCCACAGCTGGCGTGAATCATCAGAGCTGCCTTGAAGTCAGTAGAGATCTAGGGCTGTGCTGATTTGTACCTGAAGTGTTAGTTGAAACTGTGAGACTTTAGAAATTAATGTCAATTTTATTTAAGGCTCATATAACTGAGACCAAGAGAACCTAAATAAAAGTGTGTTGACTAGTCTGAAAGTTTATTCTCATACAGTGTAGTACTCGTAGGTAAGACCCATCCATTAGCTCGCGTTTATCCCTGGGAGCTCCCACCCAGGACACACGCTAAGTGTTGTCTGCTCCCAATTTACCTGTGAAGGAAAGGAGGGTCATAGCAGTGACCTCAGACATTGCAAGCAGAACTGAGGCTGTCGTTTCTAACTGCCAGCTCTGCTCCTGCTCATCATCCTGGGCTCTGGAGATGAGTTTTTGGCTCACATCATTGGGAGTTGTACCAAAGAATTAAATGCGGCCAAGATTGCACCTTGAGTCAGACACTTCCTTCCACCACATGCACCAAATTAGTTCTTGTGATACCCACTTGCCATCCTATGCTCTTCTGGTCATGGCCTTTATGTCTCTGCTACTCCATCCCCCAATATTAAAGGGCTCATTCCAGGTGTACCTACCTGGAGTTCAGTCGCTAATTATTATTAAGGCTGCCCACAATCAAACGGGATTTGCGTATCTCTCTCCTGCACATCAGGGCTAACAGGAGTGGAAAGCCATAAAACGATCTCGTAGTCACTGAATCATCAGATATGACTCTGGGTACGTGTATATAAGAAAATATTTTTGCGGGCAGTCAGCATGAAAGCATGCTTACTTTGAGTAAATACAAGGCTACTGAGTCCTCTGAGAGCAAGTAATTGTCTGCAGCGCTAGAATAGAAAGGGCAGCTGAGGATGAGTTGAGCTGGAGTCAGGCCCACAATGAGCCGCTCTAACTCCCAGGGATCGACGTTGCTGTAACTGGAGCTTGCTAACCGGGAAGGTGGTTAGCCCATTAGACCTCTTCCTTCCTCTTCCCCCTTCAGGTCTCTTCATGACCCTTCCACCGCGGAGCCCTGTCTCTAGCACACACAGGGGTGGTTACGCCCATGTCCTTCACTGCAGGCCAGCCTCACTGGTCACTAACCCCTTAGAAAAGTTTGGCTGTCCATCGTGATTGCCTGAAGTGATATTCTGCAAAGAGGGCAACTGCGCTGGGGCCTGGACTTTCAAAGGGGCCCCGAGCTTCATCCGCCACCACAACTTCAGCAGCGGTGGCGGCCAGAGCTCCAGGCCTCTCTGAACTCCCTCTGCAGTGTGCTGTGAGGGAAGGTGGAACAGAGCCCCAGCCAGAGCCGTGCTACATGCTAGGTCCCGTCACTTCTGCCCTTGGCTCTGCCCCTTCCAAGGCGTGGAGCCAGGTCCCTTTCACCTCGCCCTTGGGCCTGCGGTGGGTGTCAGCCCTTCTGGCTGGAATTCTGAAACACCTGCTTGCTAGCTGTGCTCTGTTTCATGTAAAACCCCAAAGCAGCATCACACGTCCTGAAATGAAATCCTGCAGCTAGCAAGTTCTTTTCCTGGCAACTTGCTGCCCGCTTTCCAGAGGGAGCCTTCCAGAAGTAAGAAACCTGGCTGTGAAAGCCTGCATCTCACCCAGAGAGTTCCCCCATTGCTGCCGTCACGCAGCACTTCAGGGATGTTCCCAGGATATAACTAAAGCAAAGGCACCAGTTCAGAGAGTGGCGAAAGGGTCGCAAAAAGCTCTCTGGGCTACAGCCCCAAAGGGTGTTTGGTGCTTCACTTCCATTTTAGATGCGTCAGTAAAAGGAGTGACAACAGTTTGGATGATGTCAAAGTTCATCAGGTGATCTCACCCTTGCCATGCACCTAGCTATAAAAACAGGCCATAGTCCTCATGTGCAGTGCTAACCTGATTAAAATCCTATACCAGCAGCCACTAAGTGCTACATCAAAGACCCAGTCCTCTGCAGGAGTAAATGAACATAAAATCAACAGCATGAAACGGCTATGAAAAGAGTACTGTGGAACATTCCAACCCGAGCTACAGAACAGAATGGAGGCACTGCTGGAGGTAGAAGAAGGCAAAACATAGATCATTCCTGAAGAAAAATGGACAGTGTTCCAAGACAATGTGATTTTGCTGTGGTGGTCTGAGCAAGAATTGAATAAACCAAAAGACCTGGCATCAGATTTAGGAAAGAAAAGTACTGAAAGCAGAATTTCTGGCTGCTGAAGACCAAAGAAATAGTGGAATAAACGAAGGAGATGTGCAAGCACATAGACATAGCAGTGAAAAGTTATGCAATGAAAGATCAATGAAGTTATGTTGAAGACCTAGCAGCTGGGAAACTACAGCGTCATTTACCAGATGAATAAACCCATGAATGGAAATTTCAAAACGGGAAATGGACCAATAAAAAGCAAAGATTGAAAAAGTGCTGATGAAGTGGAACAGAACTGGAGATGGGCAGAGAACTTCAAAGATATACTCAGTTGGCTCAGCCCTATGTCAGGACCAGATGTCGATGAAACATATGTGGGCCTGATCAGCTTGACACATCAGCAGTACAGGCTGCAGTCAAGACGCTGAAAATAACATGTTGGGAGGTGATCAGATGTTGTCTCTTTACACAGTCCACCCAGAATCTTGTGTAACCCTCATCACCATAATGTCGGAGTACGCCATAGTTATGCACGGACCATCACAAAATCCCCGTGAGGTGGGGAAATATTATTCCCAGATGAGGGACTAAGTCAAAGGGTAGCCTGTGGCCCAGTTTCTCGAAGCACTGGGGTGCTCAACTCTCGTTGACTTCAGTAGGTGTTAGGGTTTCATCAAGGATCTGGCCCTGAGTAATTTGTCTGTGGACCTTTGGAAGTCTTGTTCCTGAAGCCTTTCAGAGGCCTTATAGAAATAACACCTTTAAACTGAGATAGGATGTTCATACTAGGGACTTGCTCTAATTTTAACTAATTGAAAGCGATTAACTAAATCGGTGCCACATAAACAAGCCTTAATTACTTTTTCTTCCTCAGCAACCTGAGGTGTGAAGTATCAGATAGGTAGCCCAGTTAGTAGAAAACAACAAGAAGTCCTGTGGCACCTCATAGACTAACAGATATTTTGGAGCATAAGCTTTCGTGGGCAAAGACCTGCTTTGGTTAACTGGCCCATGTAGTGGTACCTAGACCACGTCACACAGAAAGAATCAGTATCAAAACAAAAAGTAGTCAAGTAGCACTTTAAAGACTAGCAAAATAGTTTATTAGGTGAGCTTTTGTGGGACAGACCCACTTCTTCAGACCACAGCCAGACCAGAACAGACTCAATATTTAAGACACAGAGAACCAAAAACAGTAAGCAAGGAGGACAAATCCTATAGTGACTCAGAAAGTTCCCATCACGATTTAAACCATGTGTTAATGTGCTGAATTTGAATACAAAAGCCAGCTCGGCTGCTTCTCTTTCCAGAACGGTGCGATAATTCTTCTTCAGTAACACACATACCTTTAGGTCATTTACAGAATGCCCCATTCCATTAAAATGTTGACTAACTGGTTTGCGGATCTGGAGTGTTTTGATGTCTGTTTTGTGCCCATTGACCCTTTGTCGAAGGGAGTCAGAAGTCTGTCCAATATACAAAGCATCTGGGCATTGTTGGCACATGATGGCAGATATGATGTTAGTAGAGGAGCATGAGAAAGTGCGCGTGATTCTGTGAGTAACCTAGTTAGGTTCAGTGATGGTATTTCCAGAGAAGGTATGTGGACAAAGCTGGCAGCGGGCTTTGTTGCAGGGGCTTGTCTGCATACTTGGCTCAATCTAATTCTTGACCTTCCCCCCAACCCCTCCACTCTCTGATTTGCTCACCTTGATTATCTTTTTCTGATTTGTCCTCCTTGCTTACTCTTTAGTCTTTAAAGTGCTACTTGACTGCTTTTTGTTTTGATAGCGTATAGACTAGCACAGCTTCCTCTCTGTTACTATTCAACAAGAAAGAATCAGTGTCTTCTACAGCCTAAGCTGAGAGACAGCTGGCCTTCAGCTCACGCTCTAGAGGCACCTGCCCAGAGGTTCCCGTTTGCCTGTGGGCAGTGACACAAGCCCTGTGTGAACAGCGTTAGACTGTCAAAGCAAAGCAGCAGAAATAAGTTTGATTCCATATTTTAAAATATTTTAAATATTTGCAAATTTGACTCCATTAGCCAAGGATTAAACAGAGACTGGGAGTGGCTCACCCCTTACAAAAGCAGCTTCTCGGCCCTGGGTGTTAATATCTCCCCATTAGACTCTAACAATGGGTCATATCCCCCTGTCTGATCTGACTTGTTTTTTCCCTGTTTGATATGTTCTGTTGATACTGGGCCATTTCCACCTTGCTGAATAGACCTTGTCAGCTCTGGCCCTCCCTCTTACTGGGACCCCACTCTTTAAACACCCCTCTGAAACCACCACCCCTCCCACTCATGCACCTGATGAAGCGGGTCTTTGCCCATGAAAGCTTATGCTCCAAAATACCTGTTAGTCTAAAAGGTGCCACAGGACTTCTTGTTCTCAAAGCTACAGACTAACACAGCTACCTCTCCCATACTACTCAGTGTTAGACTGTGGTGCTCTGCTGCCCCCTACTGTGCTGTTACATGCAGTTAAAAGGCAGCCAGAAATCCAAGGGCCTTGCACCTTACCGTCAATGACACCTGGCTGAAGTAAGTGCTAAAGAGCCTAAATCACAATCTAGCCCTTTTGGTGAAGCGGAGGACACTTCATGGTGGTTCTGCTCCCCCAAGCTACTTATCCGTAGCCATGCTGGCCCTAGGATATAGACAGGCGAGTTAGATGGGGTAAAACCTTCTATTGGACTGACTCCTATTGGTGAGAGAGAGACAAGCTTTTCAGCCACATGGCGTTCTTGGGTCTAGGGAAGGAAATCAGTGACTCTGCGCTAAATACCAGTAGGGAAAGATTTGTTACCCCTCCTGCTTAACAATCTGTCCCAGCTTGTTTTTGGCTCAAACGCTCAGATTTCCTTCCCCAGACGTGAAGACGGACTCTGAGTTATTCGAAAGCTTGTATTTTCCACCTATAAGAAATTACATCACCTTTCTTGTCTTTCACCTATTTACTCAGTCAAACATCAACAGGAGGGTAACAGGCACTTGACTTCAGTACATAGGTTTTACTGTAAACTCTTTCATATCTGGCAGTCCTGGGACTGAGAGGTTGCCAGATAGTCACATATTCTGGATAACAGAGACAGAGAAGGAGCCGTGCGAGTCTATATACTATCAAAACAAAAAAGCACTCAAGTAGCACTTTAACAAAATAATTCATTAGGTGAGCTTTCGTGGGACAGAAGAAGTGGGTCTGTCCCATGAAAGCTCACGTAATACATTAGTTTGTTAGTTTTTAAAGTGCTACTTGACTGCTTTTTTGTTTTGATTGGACAACAGAGGTATACCTAGCAATGAATAGCACTACAGAAAAACAAGACTAAATATTAAGAAACAAACAAAAATGGAGGGAGAGTACCTTATTTACCAGCAACAGTAGCACGGTACACCGTAAACTTATACTGCACTTGCTGTATTTATTTCTATTTACTTTCAGTATATTGTAGTTATGGAAAAGGGAATTAAAATTTACTTATGGTTAAAATGCTGGTTATTTGAGAGTTCTGGATAATATGAAAGAGTTGACTGTAATTGATGTTTTAGGTAAAATACTACCTCGGGCTGGTTGGAATTTTTGATGTGGAAAATTGAGTTTTTTCAACACCATGGACATTTTCACTAAATTCTGTTTTCATACTGAAATTTTGCATTTTTAATCAAATGGATTTTTGTCAAAAACCAGAATTTTTTTCTGACATATTGCTTGGAGGGAGAAAGCATTTGCTGAACAGTTCTCATGCTTACACTGCTGTTTATTGACTGTCAGGTTCAAAACTGTCTTCCAAATTTATTTTAGAGGGCTGCGGACCGTGTTCCCTATAAGCTGAGAGCTTGGGCATCTGCCGAGCAAATTCAGATGCCACCCAGATGATTAGCAGAGGCCCCACAGCTCTCCCAGCCAGCAGCCTGTGTTTCTACCAGTGGTGCACATTCACACATGCCTCGGTGCACATAACAAAATTTATTCCACCCATGGATAGAAAAAGATAGAGAGACCACTGGTGGTGGAGGTGTCAGAGTGGCCTGGATAGAATGAGAAGGGAAGGGAAAATGTGTTGCAAATGATACAATATATACTGTTCTGCTGTACACTACAGCTTTGAGTGGGCGGGTGGAGGGGGGCACAGCTGGCGTAGACCCCTCAGTGGCATATGGGAAATCAATGAACACAAGGTGCCTTGGGCTATGTCTACACTAGAGAGTTTCATCAACAAAACTGCCCTTTTGGCAACAAAACTCGTGGCGCATCCACCCACAAAATGTATTTTGTAAGCAGAACGTCAATAGAACTCAGCACTTTCGTTGACAGCTTTCTTCCTCTGCACCATGAGGCAGAACACTTTTGCCGACAAAAAATAAGTGTGGACGCTCCGGAGGGGTCTTTTGTCAACAGAAGGGTCCTCCATGGTGCCAGCTGCTCTGGCTAGGGGAACACCCTGTCCACAGCAATCACAACTCTATGCTCTCTGGCTCCGGCGGCTCTTAAAGTCGCAGGGAGCCCCAGAAGCCCTGTGGCAGGAAGCTGAGAGCATGCGAGCAGCAGCGTGCTCATTGGCTGTCTCGCAAGCCTCAGACCGACACACAAGGACCCATGGCTGAAAGTCAGGCACCCCAAGACCCCACAGGGCCCTTGAGGGCACAGCCTGAGGGGTCCCAGGACCCACCTTGGGGCAGCAAATGCCGAGCCCCATCCTGACCTGGCCTGGGGCTGCACGACCTGCTGAGTCTGTGAGCCGAGGAGGCCATCCTTCTGGACCCCAGTGCCAACAGGAGCAATGCCCACGGGTGCGCCCACTTTGCTGCAGCCTGGGCCAGCAGTGGACCCTCACATGGGCAAAGGTCAAGGAGCTGCGGCAGGGGGACGTGTAGACCTGGGATGCATGCCCAGATTGGGGACAGGGACAGCCATCTGCCCATTCTACCCCAAAGTGCACCAGCTCCTGGGGGGCGAGGACAGCGCCTCCAGCTGTCGACACAGCTGAGGAGGCCCCCCCACCACAGCCAGAGCCAGAGCAGCTGGAAACCCCACCAGAGCCCCACATGGAGCCAGCATCAGACCCCAAATCCAGGCAGAGGACCCTGGTCATCGCCCTGGACTTGGGCCCCTCGAGCAAGGTGACATCCAGGGAGTCTCCCGGGGACCATGTGGTGAGTACCCCATGGATCACACACCCTGAGGCGTGGGGTGGGGGGCACACAGGGCGTGCTGCAGGCCCTGCCAGGACAGCTCAGACAGGACCCCACGTTGCGGGCCCAGCACATGGAACCATGTGCATGGCGGCGTGTCCCAGCTGGACCCACCATGCAGCCCCTGGGCTCAAGCACCAGCCCTCTGCCAGCCCCACAGGGAGCCACACGGGCCTCAGGGCACTGGGTGGGAGGTCTGCCCCTGCCACAGCTGGGAGTGTGCCAGCCAGGTGGGTGACAGCCCAACTCCGGACACGCCACCATGGAGTGCGCCCCAGCATGCAGGCGCGCCCACAGGCAACAGTCAGCCCCTGCTTGCTGTGGACAGCACTGTGGGCCACAGGCATTTGTGGGGGGAGGCCTGGGGAGGGCCAGGCTGCACCCAGCTCACCTGCCATCCATGTGGGGGTTTCTTTGTGGCCAGACACCCCCTGTGGGCTGCTGACCCGTCAGGCAGGGAGATGAGGGGGGAGGACGCAGCGGTCAGCCTGGTCCCCGATGCCCCACAGGGTCCACAAGGCAGGGGGCACAGACATGTGCACCCAGACATCCACGTGCGGGGGGGGCTGCCGCTCGTGGGGGGTGGGCTGCAGGGCCACGGGGACTGTGTTGCAGGAAGGACTCACCATCTCTCCCTCCCTTTTTACAGCTGCACTGTCCAAGGGCCAGGCCAGCCCCACCACAGCCAGCCAGCCAGCCCCAGCCCGGGTCTGGAGCCAGCCAGCCCTGGAGCAGCAACAACAGGCCGGCACACCACCACCACCACCGCCAGGACAGGCCTGCGGCTGGGGGCCCGTCACCAAGCAGACGACGGTGCCCTGCAGGTGTATACATCCACAGTCCTCCAGCAGACAGGCCTCTGGGGTGGCAGCTGTGGGAGGGCGGGGCGTGGGCGTGTGTTCTAGGACACATCTTAACTTCTCTCCTGTGGCAGATGCTGCAGATTCTCTGAGATGTTTGCGTTCTGGACTTGGCAATGTTCAACTCCTGGGGAAGACTGTCGGGCTGTTGGATTAAATTTTCCTGCTATCTGCTCAATGAAATGGCCAAAAAGGACAAAACAATTTTATTCTAAAATAGCAACAGCAGCACAGCTTTTCACAGCAGTGCTCTGTGGAGTATGACATCAAGAGCAATACATATAATATTCCAGATTCCTTTGCATGCTGGAAACACTGTCTCAAAATTCTTCCTTTCCAGTGTTATCTGGTGTTCTGAAGCCAGAGGGCTGATCCGGAGAGCGCGAATGCGTGTGTTTTATTTTACATGACTGGCCTTTCAAACAGTGAGATGGAAGGTCACCCAAATGCTGTTTCGAAGGGTTCTAGAAGGTGCTAAACGCTTCAGAAAAACAGGCCCCAAAATGACAATTTGTTGTTACAAATGTGTTCCAAACATTGTTGCATAGGGACCCAAGCGAGTCATATTTGTAACACAGCACATTTGACTGGATTTAGATTTTTGGTGTTTTAAATGTATGTTTTTCAAAACCGTCAACTTTGCAGAACACAACGTAGCCACTCTTTCGCCGTTAGGGCCCTAGAGGGTCTCCGGGGGAGAAGGGCAGCTGTGGTTGACTCAGGCCATTGGGCCATGCTGCCCTGAAGGGAAGGACCACTGTGACTGACTAGCAATGAAGGGTCCTGTGGCACCTTATAGACTAACAGAAAAGTTTTGAGCATGAGCTTTCGTGAGCGCAGACTCACTTCATCAGATGCTGGTCTTGGAAATCTGCAGGGCCAGGTATAAATAAGCCAGAGCAAGGGTGGGGATTACATGGTTAGCTCAGTCAGCAAGGGTGAGGCTTACTACCAGCAGTTGATCTGGAGGTGTGAACACCAAGGGAGGGGAAGCTGCTTCTGTATTTAGCCAGCCATTCGCAGTCTTTGTTTAAGCCTGAGCTGAGGGCATCGAATTTGCAGATTGTGATTGTGATTGACTCTGGCCACTAAGCCTCATTTCCCTGAAGGCAAGGGTCGCTGTTACTAACTCTCACCACTAGGTCACGCTGTCCTAAAGGTAGACTGCAGAAACTGTTTAGGCCGTGGTGTCCTGGATATAAGAGCATAAATATCCACACCCCACTCCAAATGGGGACCAGGTGCATCAGCCCTGTGACAAGGAATCTATGAGATTGGAACACAAGTCTCCCACAACCGCTGGACTGAGATGCTTCAGAGCAAAGTGCAAGAAACCTGCAGCCGACAGCTCTGGCAATTCTTCCTAGCCCCAGGCTGTCAGCAGTCAGTTTATGCAATGCTCGCACGTGTTAATTTTTATCCCAACTAAAACTCTTGGCTTTTAAAAATATTCCTCTTTTGGGAAAAGGAATAAATAATTCAACTTTGGGTGTTTGCATCGTTGTTATCTTTGAGGAGAATATGATCTCATCTTTCTCATAACAAAAAATAATATTTACCATCCTCACTAAGCCAAACACTTAGAAGACAACAAGATCCATCCTTTAGAAGCGAGAGAAACTCTACAAAGGAACAAGAACTTCTCTTTCTCCGAGCACGTGTATTCTTAGAAACACTTCGGAACCTGGGAAAATTTTTAAAAACAAATTTCTCCAGACATAACTCATTAGTTTTTCATGACTGGCTGGCGATACCAAAAGCAACAATTAACATGCGTGGAGAAGGTCTTGCTGTTACTAATGAGGAAAAACTCTGATGAGGGACTGCAGGAAGTGTAAAGAGATTAAAATGTCCTTTTGAGTTACAGAAATGTGCTGTGTCCTGTTATCAAATAGTTTCCAACCTGAATGATCCTCCAGGAAATCACACACCCGTCTGTTCTGGAACTAGGTGGCATTTCCTATTATTTCTATTGGCTGGAAAACCCTAAATTCTCTTTAATATGCACCAAACAAGACTCATAACACTTGCCTTCTTTGATGTCTAAATCAATTGAATATTTTCATTAAACTTATGCTCCAGTAAACTCTAAGTCAGCCTGCCCAGCCCTGGACACAAACTGACTTCTTCTCAGGACACTTGGGTGGGTGGATGGACTAGCTTAGTGATTAGAATATTGCTCTGCTAAACCCACAGTTGTGAGTTCAAGCCTCAAGGAGCCCTCTTAGGGAGCAGGGCAAATAGATATCAGGGATGGTGCTTTGTCCTGCCAGGAGGGAGTGGAGGACTGGACTAAATGACCTCCTCCCAAGGTCCTGTCCCAGCCCTAGGAGATGTGTGAGAAAAACAGACTTGAAAGCCCCCTAATGGGTATCAAATGTGACATTAACTACTTCAGGAGAAATGGAAGAGCAGCAGGCAGGCAATAGGTTGCCTTGTAGCATAACAGCCTCCTGAGCAGGCAAAGATTGACATGACTGGAACTAGAAGACAAGAGGGAGCATCTCCTACACTTTTTCTGCTCCACTCAGTGCTTCTGCTGAAGTAAAGTGACCTAAGATTGCTTCCTCCTTACCTCTGTGTTCAGTATCCACAAGACCGAGTTCTGTTCCATTCCATTTCAGTCAGGTTTCTCACCAAGGGCTGCAGGATCAGGCCCAACGTACACAGCACGGTGTTCCTATCCATTTCACATCTGAGATATGACAAAGTTGATGACATGCCCAAATTCTGCTGCACCTCAGTGGAATAGCCAAGAATAAAGCCAGCCACTTGTGATTTTTCCTTCTAGCAATTATCCTTGGCATCAAAGATTCTGGCATGTTGAACGGTGACAGGGAGGTAGCCAGGGTAAATCTGTGTTCGAACAAAAGTCATGCAGCACTTTAAAAACTAACAAAAGGATTTATTAGGTGATGAGTTTTCATGGGGCAGTTTCTGCCCCACGAAAGCTCATCACCTAATGAATAATTGTCTTAGTCTTAATTTAAAATGCTGCGTGACGGCTGGTTTGTTCAGTCAAAGCTTCTCACAGCCATCAGCAAAAGCAGGCCGAGCAAGAGAACACCAAGCACAGCTGCCACTGGCCACCAGGGAGATGATGGAATGGGAGAATCTAGCATGTGGGGAGAGAGTGAAATGAACAGGAGATGAGCAGAGAGAGAGAGAGAGAGAGAGGCCTGACAAATAGAGGTTATGTTAAGTTTATTTGGGTGGCAAGCCGTGTTCCCTGTAATTTTTACATCCATGTGAGGAATAAATTTTTGTGCACCACAACATGTACAGATGTGCACCAATAATAATAATAATGCATACTGCGGGAGGAAGTGGATGCTCTTCTAATCGGCTGGGCGGCATTTGAATCTCTCCTGGGCAGCCACTGAAATGCTCAGCTTATTTTAAATAATTGGAGATGCACAACTCATAGAGCTGGGAAGGGACCTTGGGAGGTTATTGACTCCAGTGCCCTGCCAGCTTGGTAGGACCAAGGACGGTCCCTGACATCTGTTGGCCCCTGTCCCTAAGTGGCCTCCTCAAGGATTGAGCTCACAATCCTTGGTTTAGTAGGCAAATACTCAAACTACTGAGCTATCCCTCCCCCTGATTTATTTGCCCTAGATCCCTAAACAGCCCCCTGAAGGATTGAACTCACAACCCTGGGTTTAGCAGCCCCCTACTCAAACCCTGAGCTATCTCTTTCCCTAAAACACAGGCTTCTCTGTGAGCAGGATTCAAACCTACATGGGGAAACCCTAGGGGAATTTTATGTCCAATGCCTTAACCACTCATCCCCCACAGCTGGGAAGCACTGGTGGGAGACATCACAACTCTAAGGCTATGTCTACACAAGAGCAGTCTGTCAACAGACGTTACAGCCGGAAGAGCTCTTCTGCCAACACTTCTGTCGACACATTGCGGCCAGACTGCAAAGCAGATGGAAAAAAGTGATCGCTCTGTCGACAGAGCGCGGCTGGACTGCCTGGCTGCTCTCTGGACAAAATGGCCAATTGGAAGCACAGCAGACAGGGCTGCCTGGTGCCCGGGAAGCCCTGCCTGTCGACCGAGGGTCCCCCGTAACGTCAAAACCGGCTTTGTCGACCGAGGCGTTGTGCCTCATGGGGGGGAGGGGACGGCAGAATGCTGTCAACAAAAGTGCTGAGTTCTGTCCATTTACTGTCGACCCAACACCTTGGGAATCTGGACGCTCTGTGGGTTTTGGCAGTAAAACTCTCTAGTGTAGACATCGCCTGACTGAAAGAGCCCAGCACCTACTCAGCAGGAAAAAAATGCTCAATGATTGGAAGTTTGACAGGCCCGTTCCTCAGCTGGTGAAAGTGGAGGGCAACTTGGTTATGGCTCCATTTACTCCGGTGGAGCTCTGCCTCCTTGCACGTGCTAGGTCCTAGGGGCACTAAGGAAGATCAAGGCCTGAGCTGAGCTAGGGACTGCAGAGACTTTGCCAAAGGGCTTCGGGCACTGTGGCAGACAAAGGAGGGACAGGAGAGCAAAGGTAAAGTGACTCCGGCTAATGCAATTGAGCAAATCAGGCAAAGCCAAGACTAGAGTCCAGATCTATTGACTCTCAGACCAGTGCCCTACGGACTAGATAAACTCTGCTGCCTTTTGCAGCATCGGCGTTGTTCCCTTCTCGACACAGACTTGATACAGACTTTGGACATGACCGTACCTACTGTTTTGCTTTGCTTTTTTCTCGCTGTCAGGAACAAAGGCACAGGCACTCTGCCGTTGTACAGTTCCCGAAACATAGCCCTGCCTCCTTCCCATGACACACGTGCTGAGTGAAACCCTGGCCTCACTGAAAGCAGAGGGCAATCTCCCAATGGCTTCATTCAGCTGAGCCAGGCTTCACCCACTGAGTTTATTTTTACTGCTGGACTCTAATAGTCTGCTGATCACGCAAACATAGCGATGACCCAGAGATGGCTTCAACAGCGCGAGGTAAGTGTCTCTTTTCTTCCCTGTATGAACCAAATTCTTTTTCTGAATACGTTTGGTAATAATAATTAACAATAACTTCACTAGTATTATAATTTACACTGCAGCGTGTTTTTCATTATTGCAGGACATTATAATTATTAGCCCAAAAATTCCCACAGTGCTAGGAGGCAGATTATGCTCCCATTTTACAGATGGAGAAAATGAGGTACAAATCATCTTACAGCCATAAAGGAAATATAATGGGTAGATGGATTGGAGCTCAAGATTTTCCAGCCCACTTTCCACCACTTATACCACTAAGCTGGGCCTCTCTCGTTCTAATCCACTGAATATATTAACCTCTACCAACATAAGATAATAATCACATATTGGTACCCCTAATTAAATGCATAACAGGCCCAATTCCTAATAGCTCTGATATGTAATTATGGATGTTGTGCACAAGCAGGGGGTATATTACATAACCAGAATAGCCATTCACATAAAACACATGCAAATATCCAGCACACATTCATGCAACAACAGTAAGTGAGCATGTTAATCTTCCCAATGCATCTGAAGGAGTACAAGCGTTCGCATTAGGAAATTAAGTCTTTTGTCTTGCTGTTGTCTGACTAAAGGCTGACTGATTTCATGTGGAATCTTTTTCTTTCTTTTTTTTTAATTTTTATTTTTACCTACGTGGGGATTAATGAGACCTTGGATTTTTTAAAATTGTTTTCAATATGAGACCACATGAACCAGTGGGAATGATCTTTATTATGATTATCAAATGGTGAATACTGCAGCAGAGGAAATTTTGTTTAAATAGTGCAATGAGTACTGTATTTGGCCCTGGTTCTACAAGATCTAAGTGTAGGGAATGTGGCAGAAGGAATGCAGTGCTGCTGAAGGCTGGGAGGAATGAGTCTCCCAGAGGTCATCTACATGACAATGCAAAAGGTGTGCATGTGTGATACCTTTTCAGGCAAAGCCTAACGGGTAGCAAGTAAGCCATGAGATTTGGTCTATTGTAAATATGTAGTTGTAAAATCACAATTTAAGCTGACACTTAAAGCGGGAGTTGTGAGATCTCACCAATGCTCTGGGTTGTTGTGGGGGACAGGGCAGTCGCCTTAGCTGTGTAAGACATTGATTACACAGGGCTCCCTGGTTTAAAGCATTGTGAGGGAGAAGGGGAGGGGTACTGGTTGAGCCAGCTTGCTAAGTGCCATGGCCCTGTCTATGCCTTGGCCATATAGTTATAAGCTTGGCTTGACTAACCCTCTGCACCTGTTGAAAGATAGAGCTGGATACTAGGGTGTTTGTGAAACCCCCCACTAGAGATACTAAGAGCTGAAATCACAGAGTGGCAGCTGAGGCTACACAGAGCTGAAATCCCTGGGTTCTGCCTTAGGGCGGTCCCAAGCAGTGGGGTTAGGACTGGCGAACAACAGCAGGACCAGCGGGTGGCTGGTAGGAGCGGCGGCGGTGGTAGACGACAGTGACTGGCGGGTGGCTGGTAGGAGCGGTGACTGGCAGACGGCGGGTGACAGCAAGGGGAGGCTACAGACAAGTGGACAGCTAGTATTGACCTGAGCTGTGTCTACACGTGCACGCTACTTCGAAGTAGCGGCACTAACTTCGAAATAGCGCCTGTCGCGGCTACACGTGTCGGGCGCTATTTCGAAGTTAACTTCGACGTTAGGCGGCGAGACGTCAAAGTCGCTAACCTCATGAGGGGATCGGAATAGCGCCCTACTTCGACGTTCAACGTCGAAGTAGGGACTGTGTAGACGATCCGCGTCCCGCAATGTCGAAATTGTGGGGTCCTCCATGGCAGCCATCAGCTGGGGGGTTGAGAGACGCTGTCTCTCCAGCCCGTGCGGGGCTCTATGGTCACCGTGTGCAGCAGCCCTTAGCCCAGGGCTTCTGGCTGCTGCTGCTGCAGCGGGGGATTCATGCTGCATGCACAGGGTCTGCAACTCGTTGTCGGCTCTGTGGATCTTGTGCTGTTTAGTGCAAGTGTGTCTGGGAGGGGCCCTTTAAGAGAGCGGCTGGCTGTTGAGTCCGCCCTGTGACCCTGTCTGCAGCTGTGCCTGGCACCCTTATTTCAATGTGTGCTACTGTGGCGTGTAGACGTTCCCTCGCTGCGCCTATTTCGATGTGGTGCTGCGCAACGTCGATGTTGAACATCGACGTTGCCAGCCCTGGAGGACGTGTAGACAATATGCATCGAAATAGGCTACTTCGATGTAGGCTTCACGTGTAGACGTAGCCCTGGTGATGTATCTGTGGGCTTTGAGTTTGGGACTGCACCGCAGAGGGTACACCCTGTAACTGTGTGTGTATGGAAAAGGGCCAAGAGCCCCAGCAAGAGACTGGGTTCTGCTGCATATGGGGATGGTATCTGGGTAAAAGGGGTTTTGTCTCTTCTGTGCTGAGATATACTGCATCTGTCCTGAGCCCAGTCTTATGGACCGCTGCTGCTAGCTGTTCACCACTCCCTGGTGGCCGGGCTGAACCTACAGCACCCCTCAGTTCGTCCACCTGCACCATCAGGTCTTGCACTCTTTGGGCAAGCTCCTCTCCACCGTTCACCATCAATGTTTTGGGGTGTTGCGAGGGGGCCGTGCTGCCATGTTTGGATGGTTGAGTGTCCCCGCTCTCACTGGTGGCCTGCCTTTCTTCCTCTTCTCGGATCTCTTTAATCAATCGCGAAAACTGGGTGGGGCCGCCAGTCGTTCCCTTAACCGAAGGTGGAATAGGATTGGGTGCTGGTATTGCGCTCCCCTCACAATTTGGGACACTCGAGTTCGATCCATTTGCTCCGCTGTGATGGCTCCATGCAAGACAACTCTCAGCAGTAGTTTCTCCAACCTCTGAACATAGGTTGATAACTTTTCGCCTCTCTGTTGTCTGGTGCTCAAGAATTTGCAATAAACTTCCTCCGAATCGTCAGTCCTCCCAAAGGCATGATTGAGAGCTTCTAAGCAGTCATTTGCACTAGCCTCCGGATTACCCAGCTTCAACGTGTGAATGACATCCAGCGCGGGACCCCGGAGACTCTCTGTCAGTCGCCTTCTCTTGTCAGCTTCAGGTACTGCCCACTCTCGGAGCATTTCAGTAGTATGTTCTAACCAGGGTTCAAACACTTCTTCCCCGGGTATTGGGACCACACCACCCGAAAATAAGCGTAACTTACGGTATGAACTAGATTCATGATGAGGTTGCAGGACCTTCTCCAATGCTTGTCCCAAAGCTTTGGCCCATACATCCATAGAAGGGCCAGGGGCCGATGGTTCAGCACTCAGTAGACTTGACACGTCAGCCATAGTCTTTCCTTCCTGTGCCAAAACGGCTGTCATCTTCTCCTCAAATACAGCATGTGAAGCGGGGCCTGTTGCAAAGGCCTTGGCGAGCACAACTTTCAAAGAGCCAGTGGGAATCTTTATCTCACTTGGGATCTGCAAAGAGTCCACAGCTACTGGCAATTCACATAGTACCACAAATGCTTTGTCATCTACTTGAGGTCTACGCCCCCGTATGCGACACCTCGTTAGAGAATCAATGGCTTTTGTTAGAAGGGCCTCAATTGGGCCATCTTCCATACCCTCAGGTATCCCTAAAACTAATAGACAATTTCTAGGGTCAATACCCAACTCCTCACACCACTCTTCTAGCATACGGCCAGCCATGGTATAAACTCTAACTTATCCCGCAACAACAACTGCCTCTTACAATGTTATATATATATATGTGTGCTTGCAAGGGGTACTACCCAGCAAAAGAGATCCCAGACGAGCCCCCACTTATGCAACCCTTCTGTTAACGCCAGATGCCTGCCAGAAGGGCCGGGTTCAACTCTTGTGGGGTTTTCCTATCAAGGATACAACCAACTGGCTCGAGCCCCCACCCAGTGGCCTGGGACAATTTCACCCCCATGCTGGGTGCCTGTAAGGCGGTTCTCCCCCGCCCTCGCAAGCACAGAGTCTGAGATAGAAATGGCTTGTTTAATGACCGTAACCTACCCCAAGGTTACAGTGACAGATGCAGTATATCGCAGCACAGAAGAGACAAAACCCCTTTTACCCAGATACCATCCCCATATGCAGTAGAACCCAGTCTTTTGCTGGGGCTCTTGGCCCTTTTCCACACACACACACAGTTACAGGGTGTACCCTCTGCAGTGCAGTCCCAAACTCAAAGCCCACAGATACATCACCAGGGCAATACTAGCTGTCCACTTGTCTGTAGCCTCTCCTTGCTGTCACCAGCCGTCTGCCAGTCACCATCATCCACCATCATCCACCGCCACCAGTGCTCCTACCAGCCACCCGCTGGTCCTGCTGTTGTCCGCCAGTCCTAACCCCACTGCTTGGGACTGCCCTAAGGCAGAACCCAGTGATTTCAGCTCTGTGTGGCCTCAGCTGCCACTCTGTGATTTCAACTCTTGGTAGCTCTAGTGTGGGGTTTCACAAACACCCTAGTATCCAGCTCTATCTTTCAACAGGTGCAGAGGGTTAGTCAAGCCAGGCTTATAGCTATATGGCCAAGGCATAGGCAGAGCCATAGCACTTAGCCATAGCTACTTCGGAGTAGCCGGCACAACGGCGAAATAGCACGCGTCGCATCTACACACGCCGTGTGCTATTTCGACGTTGAAATCGACATTAGGCGGTGAGACGTCAAAATCGTTATTCCCATCCGAAGATGGGCATAGCGCCCTACTTCAACGTTCAACGTCGAAGTAGGGCGTGTGTAGACGATCCGCGTCCCGCTACTTCGAAACAGCGGGGTCCTCCATGGCGGCCACCAGCTGAGGGGTTGAGAGACGCTCTGTCCAGCCCCTGCGGGGCTCTATGGTCACCGCATGCAGCAGCCCTTAACCCAGGGCTTCTGGCTGCTGCTGCTGCAGCTGGGGGTCCATGCTGCATCCACAGGGTCTGCAACCAGTTGTCGGCTCTGTGAATCTTGTGCTGTGCAGGGCTGTAGCCAGACAGCCAGCCCCCTCTCAGACCAGCATTGCTGGGAACACAAGGGAGCCAAAACAACAGGGCACTTAACATAAATTCCAGCACAGCCTTTGAAGCTGTGAGAAGCACAGGTGTGCTGCTACAATGTGCCTCTGGGAACATATACAACGATTAGGCTCACAGCAGACAGAGAAGCTGTGACAGACATGGCTCTTAGCCCCTACTAAATAACGTGATGCACACACACCCACATCCTAGGTGGGAAAATATTTACCCTAATAAAAGAATGTCCAGTAGTCGAAACTTATTGTTTCTCTCCCTTGCAAGTGTAAACTACTCTTGCGAGAGCTGGCATCGCCCAGACAGACCAGCCCTAATTTGGCATAAGAAAGGAGAAAGAGAATAAAGGAGTCCAGAGGTATAAGTATGGGACCTACAGCACCATGATTTTGAGTGCTTTTCACTATCTATCTGCTAGTCAGATAAGTGACAGCCTCCCAAGGCTTCTGCAGCTAAGAGGGTCCCTGAGCCTTGTCCCTTATTCGTCTTTCCGCGGAATTGAGTGACCGATCCTGGCTTGGCACCGCTGGAATCGAGAGATGCAAGGAGGGTAAGAAGTACCCACACCTGATCTCCTATCTTTAGTGTACACATATTTTGAAATAGAGCTCTATACTTTGTTTTCTTTCTTTGGGATTGTGGCTTCAGTTTTGTAACTTGTTTGTGTGTGTAACATCTATACATTTAAATAAGTAGGCACTAGCAACTTTGTAACCACATGATTAGAATCTAGTTTAATAAATTTTGGTAACCATTTGTGCATAAGCCTGACTTGTTTCCCTGGTTTACTGTAAAGCAGCCAACACAATTAAAGAACCTCAGCCGTTTTGGCTATAAAGCCTGGCCATTAGGTGAGAGTACTAAGAGCCTAGCGTTGAGTTGTGCCGCCTCCATGGGGCAAACTCTTGGGGCGCCTGTCAGTCAATCCTGACTGCCCACTGCGAAGGAGCTCTGAGCTCTAGCAGTTAAAGTCACGGGTGTGGAAAGGCTCTTAGTGCTGCCACTGGGGCACCTGTCAGTCAATGTTGACTGCCCACTGCGAAGGAGCTCTGAGCTCTAGCAGTTAAAGTCACGGGTGGTTAGGACCTTGGGGCATCCGTCAGCCTAGCCCGGGCTGCCCGCCACGAAGGGACAGTGCGTCCTAGCGGTTAAAGTCACGGATGGTATAAAACGGGCATAGCTGGCACCTCACCAAACATCCTTGGCCGTCGGCTAACAGATTTGGCGTAGTCGAGCAGGGTTGTGATATAGGCTGCACTACAGTAACACAATGAAACCAGTCATGATAAACACCACAGAATTCCCTGAGCTAGAGAAAAGTTTGACCCAAGAGGGATGGGGAAATCCTCTGTGGAGCAAAGAACTGCTGGAGAAATATTGGGGAAAACCAGCAGAGATCTGGCAGCATTTCTGTAACTGGAGAACTGCCTGCAAGATGAAGAAAGGGAAAGGAAAAGGTACTTGTATATGGCTGCTTACTAACATTTGGCAAGCTGCCTGTAAGGATTATCATAGTCTGGTAATAGAATTTAATAGGCTACAACAGGAAAGGGACACACTGCGCAAGGAATGCCAGAATTTAGATACCAGAGTAAGAACACTGAATAGGGATATGGAGCATCTTCAGAAGAGATTACTTCCCTTAATTGAGAAAGAAGGGATAGAACGAAGGGAAAAGCTGGAGACTAAAACACGCAAAATCAACCAGGCTAAAGTTGAGACTGCTCTCTGGCTAGACCCCGAGGAATGGGACGGAGACATTTGGGACTCAGCAGATGAGTCCCCCTCCTCTGAGAAGGAAGGTCCCTCTGTAAAATTAATACCAGCTATCACACATCACAAATCAGAAGAACATGAGGGAAATTTGAGTGGGGCAGAGCTGGATGAAGAAGGGGATGACAATGATCCATCCACCTCTTCAAAAATGAAGAAGGGAGGTAAAAAGGGAAAAGGGAGTAAAGCTCCAACACACTTTACCAAAATTACCACCCGCCAATATACTCCGATGGAGTTAAAAACAATCCAGGGGGACTTTGCTAAAAAGCCTGAGGAAGGTATAATAGAGTGGCTGGTCCGCCTCTGGGACACTGGGGGTGGATATATACGCCTGACAGCCCAAGAAACTGAGCGCCTTAACTTAGGTGCAGGAATATTCCTGGAACATTCAGAGGGGAACACTCCTAAAACACTTTGGTCTCTGGCTTGTCAATGGGCAAGAGGAATTTACCCAGCAGACCGAGATGAACCCACAGTAATGCACTGGACCAACATAGATGAGGTAAAAACAGCTCTATTAACTGTGGCTGTCATTAGCATGCTTGGCCAAAACCCTCAAGATTTAGCCTATGAAAGTCCATGGGAGGGTCAGGTATATGTAGATAATCTCAGACCCCTGCTTAAGGGAGCTCCGAGTAACCATAGGGCTATGGCACTGTCCCTCAGATCAGATGCTGCAGCACATAACACAACCTTTCGGACACTGCTAAACTGTCTGGTGTCATACTTTAGAGAATTCGGAGACATCAGAGCACTGACAGGCAAAGCTAAGATGCGTTCCCTTCAGGGAAACAAGGGGGCACCATCTAAAGGACATAAAAACAAGCGAGAGCCAACCCAGGAGGAAAAGGAGCTTAGAGCCAAGTTGTGGAGACAATGTCTGGCTTTAGGTTATCCCAGAGATGTGATAAATGGACTGCCCACAGAGCGGCTAAAGTTATTAACCACCTTTAAAAGAGGTGACTGGGAGAAAACTAATGCTACTCCCAGTGCACCTCCGCAGCTCTCACCTCCTCCCCCACCTGCAGACACCCTGTATACACCATTGCGGCAGCAACTGCAAGAGTTACCAGAGCAGGGAAACTAGCTTGCGGGGGTCAATCTCCTCTCCTAATAAACCAGCTTAAATCCAAAGAGGAGAAAACAACAGCAAAAGACCCCCGGATACATGTAACTGTAAATGACAAACACATTATTCCTTTTTTAATGGATACAGGGGCTCAAATGTCCATGATTAAGCAAGAAAGTTTTCAGGGCCCGCCACCTACTGGCCGAAAGCAGGTACTTGTTACAGGAGTAAATGGCAGTACCATGATTTACCCATTAGTTAAAATAAAACTGGATATCCCATTGCAACCCCACCATCAGCCCCGAAAATATGAGGTGATTTTGGGCAATGCCAACATACTGGGCATGGACGTTTAAGAGGAAAGGAGAGAAGGATTAATGGGGAAAGGTGGGCTTTTGGAGTCAGTTCTGTTCCTCATGCCACCCACCTGGAAGAGGAAAGCCCTCCCCACTATTCTGTAAACTTACTTAGCAGCACGCCTGCTCTCCCGCCCTCAACAGTAACAAACATAAAGCAGTATAATGTCCCAGCTGAGGCCATAAGCCCTGTTACTGACCTGATCAAAGATTTGGAACAGCGAGGAATTTTAATTCATACCCACTCTCGCTTTAATTCTCCTGTGTGGCCCGTCAAGAAACCAAATGGCAAATGGAGACTCACTATAGACTATAGGAAGCTAAACAGTAACACTGGACCATTAACTGCAGCAGTCCCTAGCATAACAGATATTGTAAACACCATACAAACCTGGGATAAACCCTGGCTAGCAGTATTAGATTTAAAGGACATGTTCTTCATGGTCCCTTTGCAACCAGCTGACCAGGAAAGATTTGCTTTTACTTGGAGAGGTGTACAATACACTTTTACCCGAATGCCACAAGGGTTTAAGCACTCACCCACTATTTGCCATGGGGCACTGGCAAAGGTCCTAGATGACCTTATACTGCCACCCAATGTACAAACTGTGCAATACATTGATGACATCTTAATAGGTGGGAAAACCTCAGAAGAGGTACAGGAGGCTATGAATCAAATCAAAGGAGCACTAGAAGCCCTTAATTTAGAGTTACCAGCTGAGAAATGCCAAGGTCCCTCCCAAGAGATAAAATTCTTAGGTACTGTATGGATGGGAGGTAGGAGGTCTGTGCCTAATGACACGGTGCAAGAGCTAAATCAGGCACCCTCCCCTGAAAGTAAAGATCAATTGAGACAGATTTTGGGAACCCTGGGATTTTGGAGAAAACATGTACGTGGCTTTGCCATTGTAGCCAGACCATTGTACAATTTGTTAAAGAAAAGTGCTGCCTGGGAATGGGCTCCTGCCCATGAGGAAGCCCTCAGGCAACTGATAGGGGAGATACACACCTATCAGGCTCTGGGTCCCATACATCCTGAAGCCCCATTCCATTTGTACCTAACTGTGGGAGCCACTGGAATGTCTTATGCTCTCTGGCAAGAAAGTGATACTGCTCCCAGACGACCAATTCAGTTTGGTTCCAAGTCATGGCAAGGGTCACAAGCTAACTACACTCTTTATGAGAAGGTGCTTCCGGCAGCTTACACAGCCTTGAGAGAAACTGAGGAATTAACTCAGGATAAGGACATCACAATTCACACCCCTCTTCCAATCATTAAACCTATATTGGAAGGGAAAGAGTTACCACCTGGTGTAGCACAGAAAATGACTATCCAAAGATGGGCACTTTACATACACCACAGGGTAGGTGGTGCAGACACTGCACAAAACCCCACTATGATTCAGGAATCCCTATGGAAAGTAGGAATGCCTGATGAATACCGCCTACCTCCACAGCAGTCTCCCATTAAGGATGCTGCCCCATTTGATCCTTCTCAGCCTGAGGGAGTATGGTTCACTGATGGCAGTGCCAGGCTGGTTAAAGGAAAATGGAAGGGGAAAGCTGCAGCAGTGCCTGCAGACGCCTCTGCAGCACCCCTAACTGCTGAAATTGATGGGTCAGCACAACTTGCAGAATTGGCTGCAATTAAACTGGCCTGTGAAGCAGGAGCCATCGCAGTATATACGGACTCCTATGCGGTGTGGGCAGGTGCCACTCAGTGGATCACTAACTGGAAAAATAACCACTGGGAAGTAGGAGGTAAACCAGTATGGGGATTGGAATACTGGAAGTGGTTATATCAGCATGCCCTGCAACAACCCCTGTCTATAGGACATGTCTCAGCTCATCAGAGGAACAATACCCCAGCTGCACAGTTAAACAATTTAGCCAATGCAGCTGCCCAGCTCTTTACCACACAAGTAGAATGGGAACGCTTATATTCATGGTTACATGATAATTTAGGACACACAGGAAGTGATGAGTTAGTGCGGCAAGCACATATCAGGGGGTGGCCTATCACCCACAGACAGGCTAGAGACCTGGTGCAAGCCTGCGCTATTTGTGCTGAGACTAGAAAACATATAGCAGAAGGACAAAGGTTTGCCAGGCTAAGAGATGGAAAAACACTATGGGCAACCTG
The DNA here is from genome assembly GCF_033958435.1 of Carettochelys insculpta. Taxonomy (NCBI): domain Eukaryota; kingdom Metazoa; phylum Chordata; order Testudines; family Carettochelyidae; genus Carettochelys; species Carettochelys insculpta. The sequence goes on along the minus strand of NC_134139.1, from coordinate 8,260,643 downwards.
GCAGGTCGACTATGTCGGACCACTGCCCACTACAAGGCAGAGGTGGAAATACATCTTGACTGGGGTAGAAATTGTTTCAGGGATTGGTTTTGCATATCCAACCCGATTGGCAACAGGGTTGTCCACAGTTATGGGACTAAACCGCTTAACAGCAATTGTCCCAGTGCCTCAAGAAATCCAATCAGATAATGGTTCGCATTTTAAGAATAAACTTGTAAGGGAATGGACCCTTAACCATGGAGTCCAATGGACCTTCCACCTTCCATATCAACCTCAATCTAATGGCATGGTCGAGCGCTGGAATGGGTTGCTAAAGAATCACTTGAAGCCTACTGATGGCACATGGGGAGACAGACTGGATGAAGTGGTGCAGAGATTAAACAACAGGCAGACTCCTACAGGAAGTCCAATCAGCAGGGGATTCTTCCCTACAGGGAAAGCTATCTCCCCTGCCAGAACACCACTGCACAGTTCCAAGTATGCTCCTGGAGACACTGTTGTGATTAAACACCCAGCCCTGGGAACCTTTACCTGTGTTTTGCACGCCTATAAAGAGAAAGGCATATGGAGTGCCTTAAATGCTGATAAAAGGCTAATAACCATTACAGAGGCTTGGATCGCATCCAAGACCGGCTGACCATGTGATTTATTGCAGGAATGGTCCCATGGTTCCGAGCAACCAGCCAGCTAACCTGTCAGCAAAATGGACCGTGCAGCAGACCTGTTTGATCACTAAAGACTACTATGAACTGTTAATATATTTGCCATTGCTTATAATAGCAAGTATAATTATTGCTTTTGGTTTTAAAATAAGTTTTTTAGCTAGAACCCAACCCACCAGAGATATGTTCCTGCAAGCCCTCATGATCCTTCTGTTGGCTCCAGTCACCTTGGCAATACCAGAACATCCTCTTCGGGGAGCAATCCAAACCATCGCCTCAGCTGCTGGTGCTACAAATTGCTGGATGTGCACCTTGCTAAATTCAACCAATGGACTGGGAATTGAATTTGTACCACTCAGCCTAAATGATTGGTGGAACAAAAGCGACATCTTTCGGTGGGGACCAGCATGGTACACCAACAACCCTCGCATTGACTCGGGGGGCCGTGGGACAATGGCATCGCACTGTTTGGGGACGTTCTGTGGAATATGTAACGGGATCATCTAAAGAAGTATACCCTATTTGTTTTGAAACTCAGGGTGACATACAAATGGGTAGTCTAGATAAGCAGCAATGTGCCCATACAATTGTATTTGATAAAAGAAGAGGGGAATGGACAAACCTCATGGATGCAATGGTTAGCTCAACACTTGGGATTTTCCCTCTCCCCGTTTTTACATTCGGTTGTAAATACTGTTTTAACCATTTTAATTATTGTAATTGTTTTTTGTGTAACTTTATGTATTATGAAGCGTTTGATTCAAACTGCTCTTTCCTCCACACAAATCAGATACCTAGAGCTAAAAAGGGATCCTAACCAATTCCGCGAACCCTCATCCTCTAATTTGTTTGTTGGGTATTTCTAGATTTCCCCAAGGAGGGCAAGAGGTGCTGGCATCACCGCCACCTTGCAATCTGGGATGTAGTGTGGTGCATCAGGGGGTGGAATGTAGCCAGACAGCCAGCCCCCTCTCAGACCAGCATTGCTGGGAACACAAGGGAGCCAAAACAACAGGGCACTTAACATAAATTCCAGCACAGCCTTTGAAGCTGTGAGAAGCACAGGTGTGCTGCTACAATGTGCCTCTGGGAACATATACAACGATTAGGCTCACAGCAGACAGAGAAGCTGTGACAGACATGGCTCTTAGCCCCTACTAAATAACGTGATGCACACACACCCACATCCTAGGTGGGAAAATATTTACCCTAATAAAAGAATGTCCAGTAGTCGAAACTTATTGTTTCTCTCCCTCGCAAGTGTAAACTACTCTTGCGAGAGCTGGCGTCGCCCAGACAGACCAGCCCTAATTTGGCATAAGAAAGGAGAAAGAGAATAAAGGAGTACAGAGGTATAAGTATGGGACCTACAGCACCATGATTTTTGAGTGCTTTTCACTATCTATCTGCTGGTCAGATAAGTGACAGCCTCCCAAGGCTTCTGCAGCTAAGAGGGTCCCTGAGCCTTGTCCCTTATTCGTCTTTCCGCGGAATTGAGTGACCGATCCTGGCTTGGCACCGCTGGAATCGAGAGATGCAAGGAGGGTAAGAAACACCCACACCTGATCTCCTATCTTTAGTGTACACATATTTTGAAATAGAGCTCTATACTTTGTTTTCTTTCTTTGGGATTGTGGCTTCAGTTTTGTAACTTGTTTGTGTGTGTAACATCTATACATTTAAATAAGTAGGCACTAGCAACTTTGTAACCACATGATTAGAATCTAGTTTAATAAATTTTGGTAACCATTTGTGCATAAGCCTGACTTGTTTCCCTGGTTTACTGTAAAGCAGCCAACACAATTAAAGAACCTCAGCCGTTTTGGCTATAAATCCTGGCCATTAGGTGAGAGTACTAAGAGCCTAGCGTTGAGTTGTGCCGCCTCCACGGGGCAAACTCTTGGGGCGCCTGTCAGTCAATCCTGACTGCCCACTGCGAAGGAGCTCTGAGCTCTAGCAGTTAAAGTCACGGGTGGTTAGGACCTTGGGGCATCCGTCAGCCTAGCCCGGGCTGCCCGCCGCGAAGGGACAGTGCGTCCTAGCGGTTAAAGTCACGGATGGTATAAAACGGGCATAGCTGGCACCTCACCAAACATCCTTGGCCGTCGGCTAACAAGGGCAAGTGTTCCTGGGAGGGGCCCTTTAAGGGAGCAGCTTGGGGCTTTGCTGGCCCCTTATTTCGACGGGGAGCACTTGAGTGTGTGGATGCTCCGCATTTCCTTCTGGGGCGGCTCCTTTCGATGTTCCCCGTTGCTACTTCGACATGGAATCTCGATGGCACCAGCCCTGGAGGACGTGTAGATGATACGCGTTGAAGTAGCCTATTTCGATGTCCTTACTTCGAAATAGGCTACTTCGACGTAGTGTGCTAGTGTAGACGTAGCCCAAGTGTCAGAGCGGGGCAGTTATTAGTGTCAGCCAGAGCAAAACTTTAGTGTAGACACTCGCATAGTTAGGTCAACGTTAGCTGCCTCGGAAACATTTATTAGGCCCATCGGTGGCCATTACGCCAGATGATACAGGAAACAGCCCCATGCTCTGGGTGTCCCTAAACCTCTGACTGCCCCAGGCTGGGTCTGGATGATGGGATGGATCACTTGCCAGTTGCCCTCTCCTGTCCAGTCCCTGTGAAGCAGCTGGCATTGGCCTCTGTAGGCAGTGGTTCAGGAAGGGCCTAGGGAGACCCTGGTAACTGCGGAAGGGACTGGGGAGAGCCAGTGGTGAAGGGGGAAGTGGCCCAAGGTAAATTGCCAGAGGAGTAAAGGAGCTGACCTCGCTGTTCAGTGCAGGCCTTTGGGCCAGATCCCAGAGTCAAGGGTGGGCCTGGTTTGCCCTACAGGCCCCAACCTGAGGACCCCTTCACATCAGCTGCGGAGCTTAGTGGGGGGCAGCAGGCTGATGCGAGGAATCCCCCCTTGCATGTTTTGAGGACGTCTCTACATTCAAAAACAAGAAGAAGCCCCGAGAGCTAACCTGTGCTGGGAATGAACCATCTGTCAGGGACACACCGCGGCCTCCCCGGCTGGCTTAAGGCCACCCCTCCCTGGACAGAGGTTGTCACGGTGACTCTCAGCCAGTGAGTGACACCATTTTGTTGGGTAGCCCCTTGGCCTGGCGAAGGGCGTTGGTGAAGATGAGCCAGTGACGAGGCCGGGGCATGCGTTAACACTCGTAAGGGGCACGGCGGGCAAGGAACCCACCAGCGAGATTGGAGCTGACCCCGTATGAACGGTGGCAGGATGTCCGCAGGCCACATCTCCAGCAGGTCGTGGCAGATTGCAGACCTGACCTGTTAGCAACAGCTAGGATAACAGGCTGCACCCCAGGCAAAGCAGGAGGCTGCCGGCACAGCGGGATGCTGCTCCACAGGATCAGAGGCAACTGTGCAGCCCAGGACGACTGCTTGTCTGGCAGCAGGAGCCAAGGAAGGTTTCCAGAGGTAGGGAGCAGCCCAAGAAAGCAGCAAAAGGCCTAAATAAACAGCCACTCACCAGCCCCTGAGAATAGTCTGAGGGCCCCTCCTGCCCGAAGTCACAGCCCAAACCCCTACCCCAGGTCACAACTGCCTCCTTCCCACAAACTCCCTCCCTCCCTCTTGCGTGTTACTGAAGAGAAATTTTCACAGCACCCTTCAAAGAGAGGCTGCTGAACTCTCTTTCATATTCAAATTCGACACATTAATATGTGGTTTGAACTGAGATTGGAATTATCTGGGTCTCTATATGGGCTCGTTGCATACTTGGCTTAAGCTAAATCTTGACTCCCCCCCTTCTGCCCCTCTACTCTCTGATTTGCTCAACTTGATAATTTTTTTCCTGATTTGTCCTCCTTGCTTACTGTTTTTGGTTCTCTGTGCCTTAAATATTGAGTCTGTTCTGGTCTGGCTATGGTCTGAAGAAGTGGGTCTGTCCCACGAAAGCTCACCTAATAAACTATTTTGTTAGTTTTAAAGTGCTACTTGACTGCTTTTTGTTTTGACTGTTGCCTTGGTTAGCCCTTGACAGTGTGATACCTTCCCACCCATGACAGCTAGTTACTTTTTAGGCTATTGTCTGGCTGCCCAGAACTTTCACTTTAAATCAGGCATTCCCAGCCTATGGGTTGGGACCCAAACATGGGTCACGATTAGATTTGTTAAGGGTCGCCAGCAGCTCAGAGCTGCATGTCGCTCTTAAAGAAGCCGTTTGCAGCTCCTTAGCACTGCCACATGCAGTGGCTATCGCTATCAATAGCGAAGCAATTATGCATTACAAGGACAGCTTCTCCACCTTTGCTATTCATAGCCATCCCAGGCAAATCACTTAACAGACTCTTGCAGTAAGTAATTCCGCCCCCCAGCTCCATCCTTTTGTCCCCCACCTTCCGTTCTATGCAGCTGATTTGTCAGTTTTCATTTATTTTACATCTCCCCCCAGCCCAAGTGTAATGCTCCCAGCTCCAAATGTGAGCACCAGCCCTGAGTTACTCCCCTACCCACAATCCCCTGATGTGACCCACTGAGCCCGAGTGCGACTACCCCAGCCCTCCAAGTCCCTTAGTGTGACTCCCCCTCAGCACCTCCAGCCTGTGAGTGTGGGGTTTAAGCTGGAGGAGCGGTCTGGGGATAAGGGTCTTTCCCCCTCCACAGCTCAGATCAATTATAAATACTAAAATAATAATTAACTACAATAAATGTAGTGTTATTTTATTATTATTAATGTATTTCCCCTTATCTATGAAAATACAACCATGAGGGGCACAATTTTATATTCTCGCGTCAGGCGCAAAATTAGCTAATTACAGCTCTGCCTTCCCCTTCCCTCCAGTTTGAATTGCGCTGGGTCCACCAGTCTTCCTGACTTGTCAGAATGGGTCCCCGGCTGGAAAAGGCTGGGAACCGCTGCTTTAAATTAAGAGGGACCTGTTCATTGTACCGCTATAATCAAGCCTGGATTTCACAGGACTTCCAAACAACCCCACAACTGGTGCGGCAGAACTCAGGCCAGACAGCATGAGCACTGTTAGTCAGGACCACGCTATACAGGCAGAGCTGTGTAAAGAACTTGCAAAGTAGCTTGCATTATGCTATCGCCTCCCATTAACAGGCACTACACGTGTTCGCTGGCTTATACCACGCACCACAAAAAGACGATGTGCTAAAGCATTGAGCAATTTGTTTTAATGCTGAAAGTCACTGGAAGAGGGACACACACATTTCTCAAAGCCTTCAGTGTTGACAAGTGAGGTTTGTGTTTTTATTTGAAAGGAAAGACTGAAGGAACAAAGTACTTATTGGTAAGAAACCAAACAGACCCTACTGTGCTTCAAGGAAGCTTACAGCTGTACTTGCATAGCCCAGGAATACATAAGCATTTGAGTTAACAGCAGTGGACAGAAGCCCATCTCACGAGGTATTCCAATTATTGCTTTAAAAAAAACCACTAGCAAGCCTACAAGGACTGGTTGCCAACGTCTGCAGGAACAAACAGGTGCTTATTGGCATTTGTTTTCCTCCAGGCTAATGTGGTTTAGCCAAGGAATCGTGTACACTACAAAGTTGCAAGTGACACGCTGGGGAGAAAGGGGAAAGAGAACAAGTTAGTTTGCAAATATAAAATGCAGGCGTCATTGAACTTGCAATGAAGGTTTGCTAGCTGGGGAAGTCTGTGGTGTACTGCAGAGCAGAGAAGGTAGCTCTTTAAATGATCCAGACTGGGGAATATTCTGGGACAACAATTTCATCAATGGGAGACCAGCAAAAGTGTCACACGCAAAACCGCTGCATGAAGGCAGCAGAAAAGGCTCAGGGCTCAGCACTTTCGGATATCAGCTTAGTGCCTCTCAAGGAGCACCCACACTTGGTCCCTATTGGCCGGCTCAGGCTTGGGCTAAGGGGCAGCGTAACTACAGTATAGACATTTGTGTTTCGACTTGAGCCCTGGCTCTGAGATGGCGTCTAAAATGCAGTTAAACAATCCCTTAGCCCAAGCTGGGAGAGCACAAGTCACCTGATGCAGGCCAGCCACGGGTGTCTGCCTGCAGTGTTGGCACACCCTAGAAGCCTAACTTTGGCCCAGACTCTCAACGGGGAGGCTGACGTCCCAAAGGAGCTTTTCAGAAGAGGGCCAGCCCACGCGTATGGTTTAAAAAGCTGCCCTGACGTGTCCGAACTCACTTGTGCGGGTAGCACCGCACCACACGGCACTCTGGTAACTGCACGCACAAGTTACCTTCTAGCTGTGCAACCAGCGGTAACTGTGCATGCACAGTTTCATGCACGTTTAAAACAAGCATGCGTGCAGGCACATATCCGATAATCTGGGCCAACAGTTAGAAGACAACAGTGATGAAGCTGGCCTCCCACTGAACTGCATGCCGATTAGATGCACTCTGGGGCTCAGGCTAGTCATGAAGGAGTCAATCTGAAACCAGGCAGCCCTGCCCACTGCATTACATTGGCATGCAGAGGACGGGAACTCTTGGCAAACCTGCCACCGCTATCCAATCTCAAATCCTGCAGCCACTAACTCCTGGCCCCATTAGCTTATCTGTAGACCTCCGTGACAAAATAAACCCCTAAGAAGTTTGGTACCAAAACATCGCCTCGACGTGCCACTGAACAATGTGACACAGGAGCAGGATCTGGACTGACAGTGGTGGGATATGGGTCATGGTCCCAGCTCTGCCAGATCATTGTGACCTTGAGTAAAGTCATTTTCTACAGCACAGCCAACAGCTACTGCAGGCCCAGGCTAGGTGGGAGGGGGGGTCTGGCTCCACACCCCTGGGAGGGGCAGGGCCAAGGGCAGAAGGGGTGGGGCCTAGGGCAGTCAATCAGCAGGCAGCCCCTCCCCAGAGAGGGTGGAGCATTGCTGCCCCCATGTTTCAGAAGGGTCCAGTGCAACTGCCCCACTTCCCCCTCCTATTGGTGGGCCTCTCTGTGCATCCTTCTCCCATCCTATGCCTTGTCCATTTAACATTGCAAGTGCTGCAGAGACTGTCTCCCTAGGTGTCCCGCTACCACAATGGGGCCCTAGATGAGATCTGGGGCATCCAGGTCAGACCTTAGTACAAGTTACCTAGACACTCTACCCCTCTGTGGTTAAGCTCCTTCTATGCCATACCTGAGCCAGCTCTGGTGCTTCATGAAAGGCACAGTCCTGAACTTCCTTTGCTGACTTTGTGCAAGTTGTCCGGCCAATCTTAGCATCCAGGTAGTACTTGATTCCAGCCACGATCTATAAAAAGAGGGGGAAGGTTTGATTACAGAGCAGACAGGTTGTCTGGACAGCACAACCAGCCATTATCTGCTGAGGGGTCAGAGTGAGATCACACTCAAAGGAAGGGTCCTTTTGTAGTCACGTTCCTAGTCTAAGCCAGAGTTCTTTGTGGCAGGCACTCGCATCTAAGTGTGCGTACAGCACCAAGCACAACTGCATCGCAGGGGAGGCCTCTGGGGTGGTACTGCCACAAGTGCTAAAGAAAAGCGTCGTGAACAAGTGAAGGTCCAAGGAATAAGTGAGTGACTCTGGAAGAAGCACATAGACCCAGCAGCCAATCATGCTGTGCCCCCCTTACAAAATTTCACACACACCGCATGAGGCCCGCCCCCCACTGTGTGCAGCCCTGGTCTCAAGTCATGAGTTATAAAGATTGACATTTAAAAAAAAGATTTGCCCTCTGGGGTCGCATTGCCAAGATTTCGCAGCAATTTTTACTTCCCCAAAATTGAAAAGTGAAATTCTCGTGTAATTCCTAGGGCTGTCGACTGGAAAGAATGCCCGCGCTTAATTGTTCGTTGCTGTAAGATGCATTAGAAAACAGCAATTTGCTAAAGTCCTCCAATTTTGAAGTCTCACATAAGCTCCATTTCCCCTCTGCCTCTGCCATTTGAGGTAGCAATGCCCTGCACCTCAGTTTCCCTTTCTATAAAACGGGGATACTGCTAATTTCTTTGCAGACTCACCTTTTCAACAAAAAAGCACTATGCAAGAGCGCCGTTTGGTTATTTAAGTAACTCTGTGGCTGCGTCTACACTAGAGAGTTTTGTAGACTAAACTGGAGTTTTGTAGATAAAACTCGTGGCACATCTACACACCAAACGTGCTTTGTTGACACAAACGGTCAACAAAAAAGCTGCGTCGACACGCCGGGGGGCCCTTTTGTCAATGGAGCGGATCAAAAGGTCAATCCACTTTTACGTGTGGTTAGATCTGTCAGCAGAGGTTTTGTTGGAACATCTCTTCCTACAGTAACCTCTGTAGACAGATGCTTCTAGTGTCGCCTTTAAAGCCCTGATCCAGTTGTGGCAAGGCCCCTAAGAATCATTTCAACCTCCAAAGATCCTGCAAAAGAGGACAGGGAGGAGCGAAGGGTTTGTGGCATTTGATCTTTACAATGCAGAGACAAGTCCTAAAAGGTTTCCCTTCTGCTCCCTTATTTCCCCATCTCCTGCTTGTTTCCCAACAGCAATTATTTTCTTTTTCCCCTGAAACCTCTTATGCATGACTGGACATCTGGGGCACAAGGGTGGGTGGTTATGACAATACCACAGAGCATAGAAACAAATTCCAAAACCTTGCAAAAGCAAATGATTTTCACGCAAACGGTTTAAAACTCTGGGGTTTTTTTTTAACGTCTAAGAACCGTTTTGTTAAAACAGCATCAATCCCTTTAAAGGACATACACAGCTGGCCTGGGGATAGCAGAGTTATTCACATTCCTCATATTTCTAAGAGATAACAGGCAAACTTCCCCTCCCCTCTCCTCTAAACTTTCAAGAGGAACCAAGTCATTTTCAGTTCCCCTCCCCACCCCCACTCTTTTTCCGGGGCAGCAAAGACAAGAGTTTGGTTTCTTTCTGCTGGCCTCTTCGCTCTCTAGTAGTGCATTAAGGGATGGGCAAACGTAATTCATTCTTTTTCATCTTCTCACCAGAGGGAGACTTGTTGTGTGCAGGCGATATTTACAGGGGAGAAAAAGCAGGCACTATGTGATGCAGCAACCACAGAGATTCAACGTGCTTGAACGAAGCCGAGACACCTGCTACTTTCTGCTGATTATTGTTTGCCTTTCAAAGAAGGCCGGCTCCTCTTTTTTCAAAAGCGTTGGCTTAGTGGTTTGTTTTCCTGCAGCAGGCCTGGCCCACACTACAGGATTAGATCAGGGTAAGCTGCCTTACGTCAGTGCAGCTATGCTAATGTCTACTCTACAAGGGTCCTCCTGCCAATATAAGTCACCCGCTACATTGGCTAATAACTCTATCTGTGTGAGGGGTGTTATGCATAGGCTGATGTATTTAAGAGGAGAGCATCTGGGTAGACATTAGGTTACTTGCACTGCCTATTGGCTGATGGCCTCCTTGCTGGCATCTCCCAGTGGGGGATTGAGAGACAGGGGCCACTCACACAAGGGCTCCCTTTCCCACCATCTCCCCCCAACCCACTCCCTCACGGGGATAAGCCAGGGTCATGCTCTGCTCCCTACCCCACCCCCAGAGGCGGAAGTGTAGGAGACTGTCAGCCGGAGCTGTGAGCTCAGGTACCTAGACTCAATTTAACAGCAAGGACCCTACCAGCCATGAAACGGACACTGTTAGTTTCACTACTGATACTACTTCACAATTGGTCTCCTGCTAGCATGGCTGCGAGCCCCTGGGCAGCTGTGAACCCTACACAAGGCTTACAGCTCAGGCAGTCTGACCCAGGAAAGGGGGCTCCAGCTATCAACCCTGCATAGGGCTGCCAACCTCGGCCAAAAATGTGAAATAATAGCCGCTGTGGAACTGATTGTCCTGAATGTCATTTTCACTGTTCACAGGCTCCCATCTGTGAAATTAAGCCCTGCCCCTTGCTCACAGCTGGGACTGTCAACCGGGGCTCCAGCTGTGAGCCCTGCATGGCTATCAGTGCCCATCCCTTCACCTTGTAATACCCCACAGTGTCCCACATCAGTGGGTGCATATGTTCCCAGTGTGGACACACACCACCAGCATAAGAGGGTAGTTTGAATGGGACACCAACAACTAATTTAATTACTACAGGAGCTGTAGCATGCTTAAGTCACCCTAACTTTGTAGTGTAGACAAGCCCTTAGTTCTCATGTGCTTCACTGCCTGAATATGTCGTTCTATAAAACAATCTGTGCATTAATTTTAAAGTCTCCATACAAAATGCTGCGTCGGTAAGAGAATGGGTGCCCAGAAAGGCACAGCTGAGGGGGAAAAACCTCCAAGCGACAATGGAATGAAGATTGAATCAAGCAAACAAGCCCCAGAAGAATGTTTACGTGCAGTATTTTGATTACAAGCTGAGGCCTATTGGTGTCACACTCTCCAACTGCATTTGCTCAGCTCTAGCTTAGAGGGGGAACTCGATCGTGGAAAATCAGCCACCACCCACTGGCTCTGCTTGAGTCTGGGATCTCTTGTTTCTCTGTCTGCCCCTTGGAAAAACCCAACTTTCAGGGCCTCCTTGAAGCTGGGGTGAAAACAAGAGTAACTCCAGCGGAGTAGGAGAACCTGTCCCCTACAGGTCCATGGTCTTACCAGTTCCTTCCCACTTCTGCAAAGGCACCGCCCAGGATGGGGTTAACAGGCAGATCTCCCCTCCCCGACCCTGGCTAGCCTTAGTGGTGGGCACCTGGGCACACCCCCAGGGTGCCCAGCAGCAGCACAGAGATGCATACCACCAAGGTAGAGTCAGAAACTTCTCCCAGCTGGCAGGCAGTGCAGCCGGGCAGAGTCCCTCCTGCGGGGGGTGGGGGGAAGGACAACAGTAAGGGCAGACAGTGCTCAGGAACACACACCCCATGTTCCTCCCACCCCTGGGGGATGCTGAGGAGCCAGCCGAACACTGCTGTAGCCAGGTCACTTTCCCTCCCAGGGCAGTGATAGGAGCTGCAGCTCTCTGCCCGCCCCTTGCACAGCCCACGTGGGGAAAGGGACCAGGACGCAGGGAACCCTGACGTTGCTCCTCCCCTCACCCCACCCCACACAGTCCCCGGGGGGGGCGCTCAGAGGAGCAGCAATGCATTGTGCTCCCTGCATCCAGGTCAGCCGCCCCAGCGGGGGTGCGGGACGGGGTCACAGGGCACGGTTGGGGCTGCAGCAGGCGAGGACAGCCTGCAGAGCCCACAGTGCGCCTGGGCAAAGGGAGGCCACTCGTGGGCCCCATAAGCTGAGCACTTGGAGGGCTGCCCAGGAGCCAGTCCCATGCTGCTCAGCTGATCAGCAGCGCCCCCAGCCCCAGCCCGCGCCCAGTGCTGGTGCACTCCCGCACCTACCTGGAGCACCGCAAAATGTATTCTGCCCCGCATGGAAAAAATTAGGGGGCGCCACCCACCACCCCAGGACGAGGTTACCCTACGCCGGGCCCAGCAGAGCTCTGCCACGCCGCGGGGCGCCCCCGGGACCCCCGGCTGCAGCAGGCGGGGGGCGCGGTACCTGCTTGCGGGCCCGGACAAGCTCGACCACGCGGCTGCGGTACTTGTCGTTGCTGGCTTTGTTGTATTCGCTCATGGCGAAGCTCAGCGCCCGCTGCACCCCCGCGTCGTTCTCCTCGGCCTCCTGCAGCCCCCCCAGCAGCCGCGGGGGCCGATCCTTGGCCAGCGCCGCGCCGGAGGCCAGGGCCAGAGCCAGGGCGGCCAGCAAGAGCCAGGGGGCGCCCATCGTGCAGGTCAGCTGCGGCGGTGCCCGGGGCCGGCCGGGCGCGGGGCTATATGCGCCTCTCCGGGGGCAGGCTCCGGCCAAGGCCCGCCCCTGCGCGCGGGGGGCGCCCGGGCAGCGCCCCGCCCCGCCGCGCCGCACGGATCGCCCTGCGGGAGCCGAACGCGTCCCCCTGCTCCGCACCCCGGGCCGGGCTCCGGTTACACCCACTGCTGAGCTGCTCCCCCGGGAGGCGGCTGCTGCTGGATCCTGGCCAGCGGCCGCTGCGTTCCCCTTTATTTCTCTGTCTTGCCACCGAAGTTCAGTCTGGGGGGGGGGGGGTGACACCTAATTAAAGCGGCCATCGGCTTCAGGCCCCCTCCCACCCCGGCCAAACACGAGCCCGCAGGGCGGCCCCTCCCAATCAAGATTGCCGTCTTAAAATGTAGCTGGAAGGTGCCAGGGGATGCAGGGACCAGGGAGGGTGAAATAAATGCTCTTGCTCCTTTGGGCCTCATTGCATGGGGGCAGAAATTGACGTCTGGTATTTCTTTGGTGCAGGCCGATTTACTTGCAAGGAATGTCTCCCTGGACACAGTAGGAATAAGGAGCTAGCAGTTTGCCTGCTCGCAGCTTTAAACCTGCCTTTCCAGCCCAAAGTAAGGTCTTTGTCTTGGTCACAAGGTTACAAACAGGCATGCTGGGAAACACCAATATCAGCCAACATAAAAACATTGAGCAATCCCCATCATTCGCCGTCCAAAACAGGCACAGAAGTTCTGGGTGTTGCCAACTCTCACAATTTCATCTCAGGTCTTGCAGGGACAATGGATCAGCATTCAGAATAGACTCCCCATAATTAACCAACTGCAGCTTGTCTGTGGCCTGGAAAAAGGGATGATCCAACTAGCAGAATGTATACACCAAATAAGTCCAGGACCTTGTAATATTTGGTGTTCTTTCTTAAATTCCCAGCTCCTGGAGTTATGAGATTATGTGAGAACATAAGTTTCCAACCTTCACAAGGTGTGGAGGGGAACTTGAAAATGTAAGACTTAAGTGCTCAAAACATAGCAAATGTATCCTGGCTTTGAAGCTAATCTCATCATTTTTTCATGCTTGGGGTTGGCAGTTTTGTAATATATTGACTTATATTTAATAGTATAACAACAAGCACTCCTGTGTGTATTCAGCAGCATGTTGTATGGAAGTGAGGCATGGGTGATAATGAAAGATTTGAAGACAAGAATGTTGGCCTTTGAGAGGAGTTGTTTTAGAAAGATCCTGAGAATAGGATGGCTGCAAAAGATCATAAATGAGGAGTTATATGAGAAGACACAGCGGAAAGAGAGCCAGAAGGTTATACAATGGAAGTTACAGCTACTCGGGCATATCTGTAGAATCAACAATGAACGAAAAATGAAAACCCTGGTATTTGGCATAATGGTGGGGTTCATCTAGAAGAGGCAGACCTCACAGAGAATGAGTAGATGATATAGTAGATTGGTGCAGAGCTAGTCTGCAGAAACTAAGCCACTCTGCACTGGACAGGGAAAGATGGAAAGAAATAGCGAGAGGCATGAGACACCAATGGGCGCTGAGCCCATGGCTGATGATGAGGACGATGATGACTCCTGTGTTATTCCGAAATAACTATCCTTGTGTCTACATGACGCAATTCCTATTCTGAAATAATTTCAAAAGAGCAGTTGAGTTATTTTGAAATTGGTAACCCTCATTTTACGAGGAGTAGCTTATTTCGAAACATGGTTGCTGTGCAGACATACCCTGACAAATTTATTAGCTTTCATGGGTAAAACCTACTTCATCAGATGAGTTGGAATCATCTTTGATGTTTGCATTTCTGCATCACATGCTATGAGTAAGACACATCCAGCCTTCATATGCTTCGTTACCAGCTGGTCTTACAACTGACAGGTAACTTCTTTTGTATTCTGCTGCTATATAAATATCCTAGATTCTGTAATTTCCACTCCAGCTCATCTGAGGAAATGGGCTTTACCCATGAAAGCTCGCCACCTAATAAATATGTTAGTCTCTAAGGTGCCACAGGACTGCTTGTTCTTTTTAACATTACAGACTAACATGGCTACTACTCTGAGGCTTTTCACTATACAAGATATTGAGTAGTATATTACTCCACAAGTTTCTTCAATCATTTCTATGAACCTATTTGCAGTGTGAGGCTTGGTCTGTGCTTAAAAGTTTTCTGGAATAATTCTGTTGGTTTGGGGGTGTGATTTTTTCCCTCCAGCGCACATACACACCTGACTGACACAGCTATGCTGGCAAATGTGTAGTGTAAATGCCTTTATGCAGGTCTAACCTCTCTCATCTGGCACCCTCAGGACCTGACCGGTGCCAGACGAGAGAATTTGCTGGATGATGGGAGGTCAGTATTTTCTAGCACATTACTAACATTTCCACTGCTTACTGGGCTCTTAGAAGACATTTAGGTGTGAATTAAAGCTAAATGACAGCACAGAACACTGAGAGCCAGGACTGGGGGCTAGAAATAAACTTTATGGGACCACGGGAAACTTGGCCAGACCCATCATAAGTTGTTTGTCCAGCTAACTAAAATCATGCTGGGTTATGGAGTTTGCCAGACAAAAGTTCCAGATTAGAGAGGTTGAACCTGGAGCAGCAAAAATAGCAAAGACCTGTTGCTGTTATAACTTATTTTGGTTGGAGAATTGGCATAAATATTCCGGCAAAAACATCCTTTTGCTTTTGTAAGCCGCACCTCCACATTCTGGTGAGGACTAGACCTAAGACTCTGTGTGAGTGAGAAATCTTGCCTTGAATTAAATGAGGTCCTATGGAAGAAATAGTAGGTGATTATGAAATTAAGAGCTGTATGTTAATGCCTATGCACCAAGGACCAGAACAAAGGCTGTGCCAGAGCCTTCAGCTTGGCCCTGCTTGACTACTGAGTGCTTTGCAGACCTACACTTCAGTCCTGCACATGCTGATTGCAAAGCTGTGTGTGTAACGCCACATCGGCTGATACAACTCCTCCATGTCACTTTCTTACACAACTCAAATTTCCTAGGGAAAACTATAGTACACGCTGGCTTTAATGCTGCAGATGGACCCACCAGAGGCCCTCTGATTAGAGCTGATCAGAAGGCAACATTTCCATTTCGCAATAACGTTTGAGGCTTTGAAATTTGTTCAGCCTTGGAATGAAGCCAAGACCTTTTGCAAGTGTTCACAGACCGGCTGTTTTCAGATTGGAAGCTCAAGGCTTCAATTTGGGTCTCTCTGATCAGAAGCGACCAGCAAACCCTTGACCTCACCACCCCTCTCTATAAAAACCCGCTGGAAACCAGGACATCACTGCCAAGCTTTTCGGCTTTGGTGAATCAGCTGTTTCCAGGAAATTTCATTTAATTGACGCTGTCCCACACAGCTCCACTTCAGACAGTTGCAATCACTGAGATTCCGTTTCAGCCGACTGATCCTCTTGACAGCTTTTCTGAGGGGGGGAAGTTTGGGAGCCCCTCAAGGTGCCCACCATCTCCCTGCCCCCTTTGCCCCTTTTGCCCCTGCACTGAGGCATGATTAAGTCACCAACTGGCAGTAAAATACAACTATTCAGCTGTTTATAGTATTTTATACCCACTTTACATTGGTGCAAGGCAGGGGAGAAACACATCCCTAAAGAACAAACTACCAAGTAATTGACGCTGACTTTTGTACACAGTCCAAAGAATACAAATGAAAGAGAAATTTCAGAACTGCAATTCGTTTGCAAATTTGACTCCATCAGCCAAGGATTGAACAGAGACAGGGAGTGGTTGGCCCATTGCAAAAGCAGTTTCTTGCTCTTGATGTTCACACCTCCACATTAGCAACTGACAATGGGCCACATCCCCCCAACTGCACTGACTTAATTTCTCCTCTCTTGAGGTTCACAACTCCACATCAGCTGCCGATAATGGGCCGTTTTCACCCTGACTGAATAGACCACATCAGCTCTGGCCCTCCCCTTTACTGAGACTCCCTCTTTAAATCCTCCTTTGAAACACCCCCACTCATGCATCTGATGAAGCGGGTCTTTGCCCACGAAAGCTTATGCTCCAAAATATCTGCTAGTCTAGAAGATGCCACGGGACATCCTGTTGTTTCTGAAGATACGGACTAACACGGCTACCTCTCTGATACTTTGTGCGCAGTGGTGATGCAGCCATATCAGTCCTTGGGTCTTAGATATTAGAGAGACAAGGTTGGTGAGGTAACTGTTTTTATTGGACTAGCTCCTGCTGATGAGAGAGACAAACTTTTAAAGCTACTCTTCAGGGCTGGGAAACTGACTCGAAGTGTTATTACTAAATACAAGATTAATCTGCTCACGATTATTTAACAGATGGTCATTTCTACGTTACCACCCAAATGGGCACTGCTGCAACCGATGCCGTGGTGTCCATTGAGTGAGTCTGGTGAAGACATGCCAAGCTGATGGGAGAACATCTCCCAGTTACCTAGCGTGGTGTAGACACCCACTATTAGTTGACTATTCATTAAAATAAGTCGACTTCAGTCTCACTAGGTCAGTGTAACTGAAGCAACTTTCAAAACAAAAAAGCAATGAAGCAGCACTTTGAAGACTAACAAAATAGTTTATTAGGTGAGCTTCCATGGGACAGATCCACTTCTTCAGACCATAGCCAGACCAGAACAGACTCAATATTTAAGGCACAGAGAACCAAAAAATAGTAATCAAGGTGGACAAATCAGAAAAAAATAATCAAGGTGAGCCAATCAGAGAGGAGAGGGGCGGGGGGGTGGGGAGTCAACAATTACATTAAGCCAAGTATGCAAAAGAGCCCCTATAGTGACCCAGATAATTCGCATCCTGGTTCAAACCACATGTTAATGTGCCGAATTTGAATATAAAAGAGTTCATCAGCCTCTCTTTCCAAAGTAGTGTGAAAATTCCTCTTCAGTAAGACACAAACTCTTAAGTCATTAACAGAATGGTCCACTCCATTAAAATGCCGGCTGACCGGTTTGTGAATCAGGAGTGTTTTTATGTCTGTTTTGTGCCCATTAACTCTTTGTCTAAGAGAGTTTCAAGTCCGTTCAATATATAAAGCATCTGGGCATTGTTGGCACATGATGGCATATATGATGTTAGTTGAGGAACATGAGAATGTGCTCGTGATTCTGTGAATAACCTGGTTAGGTCCAGTGATGGTATCCCCAGAATAGATATGTGGACAAAGCTGGCAGCAGGCTTTGTTGCAAGGAAGAGTCCCAGGACTGGTGTTTCTGCGGTATAGACTGTGGCTATTGGTTAGAATCCTCATAAGGTTGGGAGGTTGTCTGTAGGACAGAACAGGGCTGTCACCTAGGGCCTTCTGGAGTGTGGCGTCTTGATTAAGGATAGGTTGTAGGTCTTTAATAATGCGTTGCAGTGGTTTGAGTAGGGGGCTGTAGGTAATGACCAGTGAAGTAACTTTGATCGACTTATTGTATTAGTATAGACCAGCCCATGTATTTCAAGGGACCATTCAAGGTGACGTGGCCCGTTAATGCCCCTCCAGTCGAGGGAGGAAAGGAAGGATGGACTGAAAAAAAATCACTGGATTTACGGTGTCTTATAACAATCTATAACCCACTAAGAACCCCCACAGCCACAGGCGACGTGTGGGAGGTGCACGAGGGGTCACACGCACTTGTACACACCCTTCATTCACCATCAGTGCCACAATGGGAAAAATGCCGCAAGGGAGCCCCAGCCCATGCTACTCTCCAGCCGTGCCGTGCCGTGCCGTGCCGTGCCGTGCCGTGCCGCGCCACTTCTGGTGAGTGCGGGGGCGGTTCTGCCTTCCTCCAGAGAAGCACAGCCCGAGAGCAGAACAAGCTTGCTCTAGTTCGTGCTGCTGTAGGGCTGCGCTGCTCTGGGGAAGGGGTGGGACTGCCCCACGCTCACCAGAAGTAGTGGGCAGGTGCACGGGCGGAGAAGGATGGGGCTTGGGGCAGAGAGGTTTTCTTCTGGCCTTTTCCCGGGCTGGGGGGCTGTTAAGTCTGGAGTGGCCCCTTGCAGTATGTGCAGTCCTAGTCTGTTCACATCTGGGTGTGGCTTAGCTATTGAGCAGGGCTGGTGATGTCGCGGAGGAGGATGTCGCTTTATTCTGCTCTCCGCCCAAGCATGGGAGAAACACAAGGTGCTTGTTTGAGCATCTAAGAGGAGGGGATGGAGGTGGGCGTGAAGGGCCAGTTGGAGGCTTATTTTCTGTGGGCAGGATTGTCACCTGCTCTTCTGATACAGCTACCTACATAACTGCTTATCACATCTGGGCAACAAAAGCCATTGTCGGGCTCCCCTGACACACAGAAGATGGGCAGAGAGCTACGGCTCTGCCACGCACAGTGTGAGCCAGGAGAGCTAAACTGATGCAGAGGGGAGAGGCAGTGTTCCCGCGAAACTTTTCCATCCACGTGCAGAATAAATTTTATGTGCACTGAGGCATGTGTGAATGTGCCCCACCAGTACAAACACAAAACCTAGCTCTGTTGGCTAGCTGGGCAGCATCTGGCTCTCTCCAGAGTGGGCACACAAGCAGCCAGTTTACAGAGAACATTGGAGAGGACTCAGGTGTGGATGGAAAGCAGAGTAGGGCACTGGCCCCTAGTAAGGAAGGAGGTGGGTCAATGGGGCAGGCTCCTTTTGGTGTGATTCCGGGGGCTATAAAGTGCGTGAGGCCATGCCCTGGAACTTCTCACATGCTGGTATTGTGGAGACACCGAAAACTCTGGGAGAGATGCCACCAAAGTCCCACCACCAGAGAATCATAGACTCTTAGAACACTAGAACTGGAAGGGACCTTGAGAGGTCATCAAGTCCAGTCCCCTGCCCTCACAGCAGGGCCAAGAACCAGCTAGGCCATCCCTGTTAGATATTTACCTCATCTGTTCTTCAATCTGTCCAGTGGTGGAGATTCCACAACCACCCTGGGCAATTTATTCCAGTGTTTAACCACCCTGACTGGCAGTTTTTCCTGATGTCCAACCTAAACCTCCCTTGCTGCAAATTAAGCCCATTGCTCCTTGTCTCATCATCAGAGACCAAGGAGAACAATTTTTCTCCCTCCTCCTTGTAATACCATTTTAGGCAATTGAAAGCTGCTATCACGTCCCCTCTCAGCTTTCTCTTTTCCAAGCTAAACACACCCAGTTCTTGCCGCCTTCTTTCATAGGTCATATTTGCTAAACCTTTAATCATTTTCATTGCTCTTCTCTGGACCCTCTACCATTTCTTCACGTCTTTCCTAAAATATGGGGCTCAGAACTGACACGGGACTCCAGAGGGACAGTAATGGTTTAGGTGAGCATTGGGAGTGGAGGTGGTGTGAGGAGATTTGGGTATTGCTGTGGATTTTAAAGGCACGTTATTTCTCCTACCTCAGCCATGATCTGCTGCCCAGGTGCAGGTCAGTGTCTCTTTCGCTTCACTGGCAAGTCGGCAGCTGAGGGAGTTTGGGTGAAATATACCGATTTCTGTCTCTGTGTTGTGTTTCCCCCTAAGGACCCAGAAGCGAGCATCTGCCTGGCCAGAGACATCTAAGCCGGTTGCATTCATTCCCTGCCTCCCTTTTGGCAGTGGGACCCATCCCCTGGGGCCCTATGGCAGGATGTGTGCTAGCCAGAAGAGACGGCAAGGGTGGGGCTGAAAAAATGACTGGGGCTGGAGGTGGCTTATCCTATGGGTACGTCTCCAATACAGCTGTTCCTGCTTGTTTTGTGTTTGTTGCATCCGGTGCTGGGGGCAGCTCACAGACACACACGTGCCATTGGAAGTGGGTAGATGAGCTACTCAGGCGGCCTCTTAAAATTCTAGAGAGCCAAAGCTGTATTCCCTGGGAGCCGGCACCATGCCCGGAAGGTGCACCAGGCCCTGGGCAAGATGGAGGGGGCTCAGCTCCAGACCCCTCCAGAAGGGTGGGGCCTCTGGCAGAAGGAATAGGGCTGGTGACTAGCCTCCCCCACTCAGCCCTTCAGCACCAACTGGACCTTACTGTGTGGGGCTCCAAGAGTGATTTAAAGGGCTAGGGCCTCCATCTGCTGCTGCCCTGGGTCTTTTTAAATCACCGGGCTCAGGAGCAGCTGTCTCTTTGCCTCCCCTTTGCCTTGAGGAATAGCTGAAAACCAGAGCACTGTGCCGACTCGGTCATGGCAAATGCTCTGTGGGCGATAAATGGGTTACGCAGCTGTCCCGGGCACAAGCGTGCAGGGAGAACAGCGTTTGTGAGTTCACTGCCCGTGGTGCTGGGAAGTCAGGGCGGTGGGACACGGCCTGTCACTATTCACAATGCAGATAAGGTTTGGCACGGGTCTGTTTTTTAAGGCTTTAATTAAAACGTCATTTCTAAGCATTGTACTCCGGGGAGACAAACTGAGGGTTGTGATTATTAGTAGGGGGCAGTGTGCTGGCTAAACCTCCCCCCATCTATCAATCACACGGATGCACACTTCTTGGCTTAGCAGTCTCAGCGGGGTGGCTGTGTTAGTCTGTAGCCTCACAAAAAACAAGCAGTCCTGTAGCACCTGAAAGACAAACAGTTTTGTTTATTAGGTAATGAGCTTTTGTGGGTGAGACCCACTTCTGGCTGACTCCAGTGTTCTAACAGTCAAAGCAAGAGACGGGCCAAGTTTTCTGCCTAAGCACTTCAACTTGGGGTAACATCTTCAAAAGCTCTTATAGGCGAGAGCCTGGGCTGTGTCTTCTAAGACCTGTAGCTCGTACAGCTCACACCCTGGCAGGGTGAAGCTAAGAAGGCTTGTGCAATCCCAGTCCCCCTGGCCCCTTCTGGGGATACCAACGTAATGTCTGCAGCACCAGAGACCTGTCTACATTAAGACTGGCATATGTTGCACAGCCCGGAATCTTTGCAGCATGCCTGACCTCATGTGTGCCTCTTGCCCAAACCCCAGCCCCCGGCACATTCCCTAGGTCCAGGCTTGGGATGGCTGCCAGCAGCTGGCTGCTCTGTGAGTCAGGATACTGGGCTGTAGGGACGTCTGATCGGATAGCTGTTGTAGAGCAAAGCAGCATGAGGATGGAGGGAGAGAAAGACAGTGTGTGTGTTTTAACCATTGTTTTGACTCAATTATTTCACTTTTAGTTGGAACTGTCCATTGTTTTGAGCATGGATTAGTACAGGTCGGACATCCCTAGTCCAGCACCCTCAGGGCCTGACCAGTCCTAAATGAAGGAGTTTGCTGGTCAGTTTTGGCCTCTCAGCTGATGGACTCCAGGCTCTCCTGGGGTCTGGTCGCAGAGTCGGCTGGGCGTCACCCTGGGCTCCAGGCCCCTGGCCCTCAGGTGGTCTGGCTTGCCTCCTGGCTGCAGGCCGGACTCTGCTGCCCTCCCAGCCTACCAGCCCCAGAACGGAAGCAGTGTCTCACCAGCTTGCTAGAATATGAAAGGGGAATGGACAGTATCTGCTCCGTGTTTCAAACCCGGGGATTAAATTTAGAGAAGTGAATCTCTAAATTTCCAGTCTCATGGAAGAAATGGAAACTTGGCTGATATCGTGAAAGTCAGCTCCAGAGGAGGCAACGTCAGCGTAGCCAGGAGCAGAAAAACAACCCTGGAGCAATGCCTCAGCTCAGTCATCACCACCTGACTACTAGTTATGGATGTTTCTTTTGGTTTGGTTTGGTGTCAAGGCACCTGGGAGATGGTGCCTGATGCTCTGAGCTAGACTGGAGAGGGCAACCACTGGCTTTGCAGCGTAGAATCATACAATCATAGAATACGCGGACTGGAAGGGACCTCGAGAGGTCATCGAGTCTAACCCCCTGCCCTCATGGCAGGACCAAGTACCATCGTGGCAGGACCCCTGAAAAACATTTATCTAACCTGTTCTTAAATATCCCCAGAGATGGAGATTCCACAACCTCCCTGGGCAATTTATTCCAGTGTTTGATCACCCTGACAGTTAGGAACTTTTTCCTAGTGTCCAACCTAAACCTCCCTTGCTGCAGTTTAAGCCCATTGCCTCTTGTTCTATCCTCAGAGGCCAAGAAGAACAAGTTTTCTCTCTTCTCCTGTGACACCCTTTTAGATACCTGAAAACGACTATCATGTCCCCCCTCAATCTTCTTTCTTCCAAACTAAACAAGCCCAATTCTTTCAGCCTTTCTTCACAGGTCATGTTCTCTAGACCTTTGATCATTCTTGTTGGCCTTTTCTGGACCCTTTCCAATTTCTCCACATCTTTCTTGAACTGCAGTGCCCAGAACTGGACACAGTACTCCAACTGAGGCCTAACCAGCGCAGAGTAGAGTGGAAGAATGACTTCTCTTGTCTTGTCCACAACACACCTGTTAATGCATCCCAAAATCATGTTTGCTTTTTTTGCAACAGCATCACACTGTTGACTCATATTTAGCTTGTGGTCCACTATAACCCCTAGATCCCTTTCTGCCATACTCCTTCCTAGACAGTCGCTTCCCATTCCGTATGTGTGAAACTGGTTGTTCCTTCCTAAGTGGAGCACTTTGCATTTGTCTTTATTAAACTTCACCCTGTTTACCTCAGACTATTTCAGCATGTTCCCCTCTCCCCAGCCCAGCAGGTCCAGTGTGCTGAGGGCTGGGTGTGGCAGGCGGAGGAACCACATTGTGCAGCACGGTCCACTCTGGACCTGAAGGATTTCAAATTAGAAAGGTACCGGTGGGGCTAATGCCCCTTCCAGATACTGAGAGGGGCTGGCTGAGGCCTTAGGAAGCTTCAGCTGGAATTGGGAGCTTGGAAAACCAGGCCATAGAGGTATTTTTCATGCACTTCTCCCGGTCGTACTGAGACATCAGCCCAGAGACTGAGCACCCATTGCCGCCTGGTCCCAGGCTTTCTCCTCAGTCAGGTTGCGGTGCTCTGCCCCTTTGGCTGGAGGGCAGGTCTTATGGGTTGGGCTGATGCCTCCATTATGGGGAGGGGATGAGGATGCATGTTTCCGCTCTGCTCTAAACCCAGAGTGTTCCTGCTTCAATTAACGCCCCTCCTGCTCCTCAAAGGAGGGGTAGAACCTGGCTTGCAAGGACAAGAAGATCCGGTGGCTCCTTCAGGAGCTCCACAGCCTGTGGGACAGCAGAGCCCAGCACAGAGGGCTCTGGCAGTTGCTATGGGGATGAGGCCTGCTCCCCCCCCGGTGCATGCTGGAGCTTGGTGGCATTTCCAGGTTCTGCCCCCTTTCCACCACAGGAGTTTGTTAGCAGGTGTTGTCCTCTCCTGTGGAGGAAATAATGCCACAAAGGATTTTTTGAAAACCTCTATAGGTGTTCAGATGACTCCCACCACCAACGCAGGTGAATGAATTCTCCACCGAGTGGCTGTGCAGAGCCCTGGTTCATGGGGGCAGGGCACTGCAAGCACCAAGCAATGAAGCCAAGGTCACACAGGGCATCTGTGGCAGATACAGGCACAGAAACCTAAGCACTTCAACTCTGGGTAACGTTTTCAAAAGGTGCTACAGGTGAGAGCCTGGGCTGTGTCTTCTAAGAGCTGTAGCTCATACAACTTACACCCTGGCAGGGTGAAACTGGGAAGGCTTATGCCATCCCCGTCCCGCTGGCCCACTTTGGGGATACCAGCATAATGTCTGCAGTGCCGGAGACCTGTCTACATTAAGACTGGTGTATGTGGCACGGCATGTCCAGGTTCACCCCAGTCCCAGACTGTTGGCTTAACCAGGTATCAGAACGTGCCAGGACATGGGGAAGAGGAGCAGCTAATGGAGTATTGTGGCCATAAAAAGAGAGGGCAGGATGACGGTGTCCAAGGTCAGGCTAAGGAATGGGCATTTATTAATGGAGCCTCAGAGTCATCTCATCGATTGTTTTATCCAAAGCAATGGGTGGAGTTCTCTGCTGGAGTTTTGCTGGCTTACCTAAAATACGCTCCTCCACGCCTCGAGTGACTGTGACCTCGAGGCTGGGATGAAATGTATCCAGGTGAACTCTCTCTCGAGTCGTACCAATGGTTCAAGTCGGGAATTTCCCCCTGGGTTGGCAGTTTTAAGCCAATTTACCGAAACGGAAATTTGCCACAGACCAAGTTGATTTTATTGAATTTTTGGGTGAGAATTTCTCAGGTCCAGGGGGCAGTTTGTGGTAAGAGGGGACCCTTCCCACCCCCAAAATAGCCAGTCGCATGTGGGTGGCCACTCGCAGGGATGCGGGAGACCAGGGAAGGGTGATAAAAGTCGCTCTGTTTGCTCTGGGCCTTGGCGACAACAGTTCAAAACCTCTCAGTTGTGTCACAGTTTAACTATACAGCCCTGGAGGCAATGCTGGAGACAGGACGCTACCCCAGAACACCCGGCTTGCATTTCACCAGCGCACACTGCCATGCAGGCCTGGTTTATACGGATGTAGCTCCATTTGATGTGATTTCCACTGGTGCAAAGCGTGCTACACCAGCATTAGTTGTCCGGATGGGGATTGCACGGGGGCAGCTGCACCAGTATAGCTACCCCCGGGCTTAAAAATGCAGTGCAGACAGACAACAGCCTGGACGTAAGCCCTGAGGTAAACTAACAAAACAAACCAGCAGTCCTGTAGCACTTTAAAGACTAACAAAATAATTGATTAGGCGATGAGCTTTCGTGGGACGGACCCACTTCTTCAGTGAAGAGTTAAGTTAGACCCAATTGAATTAATTTAATATCTTTGGGGCCCAGCATATTAAAAATGCAGGAGCGTCACTTTCTAAGGTCTTGCCCACCTCCATGTATTTGCTGTAAGCAAACAAAGCTTCCCTACCCTACTGGGCCATCCAACGCAGACTTGCTAAATTCAGGAGAATTTCCTCGTTGCCTCTCCTCAGAAGCTTCATGGAAAACCAGCGCCCTTCAAAGAGACCTCTTTAAACCAGGCGGCTTGGCAGGTGTCTCTTCATCCCAAATCTGTTTCATCCGCAGGCTGACCTGACCCCTCCCTGACGCTCTCAGAAAGCAATTACTGCAGTAGATTGTGGCAGGGACAATGGAACAAGCATGGTCAAAAACGAAACAAAACCAACAGCTGTTTTAAATGAATCTTAACCTCCCGAAAATGCACAGAGGAGACAGCTCCACCACAGAGAGGGGGAACCAAGCACCAGGCCTGGAGCTGGGGTAAATCAGTGCGGTGCCACGGTGGCTGGTTCACACCAGCCGAGGCTCTGGCCTTTGGGGGCCTTCCTCCCCCGTGGAGAACCAACATGCTGCATTTTGGGGAAGTGCAGCGCGGGAAGGGCGGGCGGAGGTCCTGTGCTGCAGAGCTGCAAGCCGTCAGCCGTTCGTCAGTCATGAGGGGAGTGATTCGTATGTGAAGAGACGTGTGGCCCTCTTGGGTTCGGCCCTGTGCTTAAGGCCCTACATTTTTGGTAGTTGCCAATTTTCTCCAAGACGTTCCTGGGTTCTGAAAAAGCCGCGATTGCATTTTACCTGCTTTTTAAACCTGAATTTTGGCCTCCTGATCCAAGCCTTTGTGCAAGGCTCTGTCCACTTCCCCTGCACATGCTGTGGGTGTGATTTGTACCCAGTGCCACCAGGGCTTGTCTACGCCAGGATTCATCATTCACCAGCCGCTGCAGGTCCCCAGCTCGGCAACAGAAATGAGACGTGCACCCCAAGGGCCGTGTAGTTAAACTGAGACATAACTGAGAGTTTTTGAACTTTTGTTGCCAAGAGAAGGGGGCAGGGAGAGCTCAGTGCCTTGAGCATTGGCCGGCTAAGCCCAGGGTTGTGAGCTCAGTCCTTCAGAGGCCCATTTGGGGCAAATGGGTCAAAAAAAACATATCTGCCAGGGATGGTAAAAGGCCTTGCTGCAAGGTCAGGGGAGAGGACTCAGTGACCTCTGAAGGTCCCTTCCAGCTTTATCAGGCAGGTATGTCTCCTGCACAGATGAGGAATGACACCTATTTCAATAGTCCTTTGTCAGAGGTGGTGCTTGGGCCTGCCAAGAGGGCAGGGGACTGGACTAGATGACCTCCCAAGGTCTCTACCAGCTCTAGGAGATGTGTATCTCCAATTATAATTTTTGGCAGGCAGAGAGATCGCTCAGTGGTTTGCACATTGGCCCACTAAACCCAGGATTGTGAGCTCAGTCCTTGAGGAAGCCAGTTAGGGACTGAGGCAAATAGATGTCTGCCTACTCTGTCTGTCTCTCAATTCCTCCACCCCAGCCTGGCAAGCTCAGAGCACACCCCATCTTTGACATTGACTAGCACCCCCTAAGGGTCATCAGTGTCCTCCTTAACCCTCCAACCAGCCCTGTGAAATGCACCAGATACCTTCCTCAGAATGGCTTTCACTGAGGCCCAAGTCCTCAAAAGAGTTGAGCACCCAAGGTGCTGAGCCTTCTCAAAAGGCAGCCCACTGAAAAAAGAAAAGTCATTATGAAAAGTCATTCATAATAATAAACTAAAGCCCCACTCTTAGCTGGAGCTTGTCATCAGCTGATCAGAAAGCGCTTTACACAGCAGGTCACATAGGAAAACTCAGAAAGAGAAGTGACTTGCCCAGCAGAGCGAGGAATCAAACTCCAGCCTTCTGAGTGGTAGCCCAATGCACTAGCAGCCAAAAGCCATACCTAGTAATTAAGTACCAGGCAACAGACTTAGCACTGATTTAAGACATCACTTATTCATCAACAAAGACAAGTAGGTAATGAGGTTCCAGAGGTCTGTGTACACTGGAAAGCTTATCTCTCTCCCCAACAGCTGCTGGGCCAGTAAAAGCAGGTACCACACCCACCTCGGGACTGACTCAGCTGCAAAGAACAGAAATTAAATAATTCTAAATCAGGATGGTCAACCAGTTAGGGACAAAGAGCCACAGGTAGAGTGCAAAGAGCCACATGGTAGCTAGATATATAGACAGATAATACATGGCTCAATGCCCTCCCCCTTCCCCAGAGCCAGGCACCCTCAGCCTTCCTGCTCTAACCCAGTCCCTACCTCCTTACCCAGAGTCAGGCACCCTCAGCCTTCCTGCTCTAATCCATTCCCTCTCCCCTCCTCCAGACCCAGGCACCCCCATCTCCCCACTATAACTCAATGCCTTCTCCCGCCCCCAGATCCAGGCACCCCCAGCCCTCCCCCTCTATGCCAGCAACTCACCAGAGCCACCACCACCTCCACGTGCTTCTCCCACCAAGCAGTGGCAGGCGTGCGCAGAGCAGTGGGCCGCACTCCCAGCACAGGGCTCTGAGGAGGAGCTACATGTCAAAGAGCCACATGCAGCTCGACAGCCATGAGTTGTCCACCCCTGTTCTAAATAATCAGCCAGGGGCATATGAAAATTAGGTGAGCTTTTACGCAGTGATTTCAGTGGGGAATTCTGCTTGAAAACTGATGGTATGTTTCAGCGATCAGCAAATAAGAATGACTAGGGAATTTTTTTTCTTTGCGTGATTTGAGTTCTATGATCAGAAATCCTGGCAGAGGAACAGAGGAGGTGCAGTCTTCCCCCGCCTTACAAGGGTAATTCGTTCCTGAAAAACCCCTCTTAGGGCGAATTCTTGAAAGTCGAAAATGTAATTACCATTAATTTCAATGGGAAAAAATTTGATGCGTTCCTGAGCCACCAGATTTACACCCATTTATGCTAAAATATCGTAATAAAATGGTGCGGCCTGGGGAGCAGAGCCTGGGGCCGGGGAGTGCTGTCCCAGGTGCAGAGACAGGGCTGCGAGGGGAATAGAAAGCGAAGAGCGCCTGGGACGGGGGCGCAAAGCTGGGTAGATGCCCACGGCTGCAGAAGCGGGGCTGGTGCAAGGGGGCGGGCAGGGCAGAGCAGGGCACGGGGAGGCAGCCCAGCCTGAGCGCAGCTTAGGTTAAGCAGGGAGGGGGCAGTGCCAGGGGCTGGCCACGCAGGAAGCTAGGCAGGCACAGGGGGCCCCCAGTTGGCGAGGGGCGATGCCTTGCTCGTGCGGGGCTGCACGGTGGAGAGGCCCTGCCGGTGGCGGCCGAGGTGGCAGCGGCAGGCGAGCCAGGCGCTAAATGGGATGGAACGCCGCAGGCGGCGAGCGACGCCCAAGCCACAGCTGCACAGGGCGGGCGGCGGCGGCCCGCTAGCTGACCCGGGGATGAGCAGCAGGGGCGGGGCCAGGATGGGCTGTGCACCTGGCATCCACGTCTTGCAGGAGTGCCTGGGCCGGGGCGCGCTGCTACTGTGGCAGAGACCCAGACCGGCCACAGCAGTGTCAAGGTAAAGGCCGGGCCGGGGGCTCCAGGAAACCGCTGCCAGACACTGCAGAGAGATGCGCTGGGCGGGTTGCGGCTGTGGGCAGCCGTTGCCTAGAGCCGCAGCCTTTCTCCCACTGCAGGGCAGCTGCGGCCCACTGAGGCACACAAGATCCAGACCGGTCCTCGTACATTCGAGGAAACGCCTCGTCAGCCGAAGTTGGGGTATGAAATGAAACTCCTTGTAAACAGATTCTCGTAACCCGAATGAGCGTATCTTGGGTTATGACTGTCTGTGCTCAAAATATTACCATAGGGTGTATGCAGTCTGCTTCTTAGGTGATCCTAAACAGTGTACTGCCCGAGCAGTAAGTTGCCTGTGGTCTCTCTCCTCCCCCTGCTCAGGCAGCAGCACAAATACCTTTGTCTTGTTTATAATTTTTTTGGCTTGTCAGTTTGCTCTCGTCCTGGAGTCTCCAAAGAAGTAGCTGGGACTAAGCTAAATCGAGGATATGAGTTTTGCGTCCAGTCCCTGATCTAGCAAATTGCGTAAGCGCATGCTTAACTTTAACCTAAGAGCAGTGCCGGTGCCTTCACTGGAACTCTTTTTGTGCTTAAAATTAAGCACGTGCTTAAATGCGTTGCTGGAACAGGGCCCTAGTGCTAGCAGTGGCTGGGTCCATGGTCCGTTCTTATCTCTTGCAGAATTGGATTCCAAAGTCTCATCCGAAGAGGTGGATGTTTCTGTAGAAATCTGATTTACAGGCAAACACAAAAGGGTCAGTGTCTAAAGATAAGAGGGATTCTCTGAGCTGGGTTTGAGCCATGTCCTTCTATCTGCTGCACCATGTGAACAGCAGCAAGCTCCATGGAGCAGAGAACCCTCCAGAGCAGAGGGAAGCTGGGCGTACATTGCTTGCCCTCTCATGTGCCTGCAGAAAACTCTTCAGGCATGAGGGTGACAGCTGGGACAGAGCTGGAGAGCAGTCCCTGGACTACAGCACACTCCATTCTGGGCCATGTGGAGTTCTCCTGCCTTCCTGGGCACCAGCAGGTGCTGCTGCCGAGAGGGGGCTTTGTGTAGGGACAGGCTGCAGCCAACGGCTCCAGTGGGGCAGCCCAGCTAAAGGGCAGGAAGCTCATTAACACTCCCGGAGGAAGGTCCTTCAGGTGGCAGGAAGTTCTGTGTGGACTTCCAAGAAGCTGCTGGCTTGTCTGCCAGGGGACCTTCCCCTCCTCATGAGCCCATCCTCCCCTATTAGGAACACCTGCCTATAAGCTGCTTGTGCTCACTTCAAGAGCTTTCAGGGAGCAGGGGCATTGCGGGGTTCTCTGCCATTGGGGAGGCGCAAGACTCACTAAACACACCACATTGCCCATTCAAAAAAGAATGACCAGTCTTGCGGGGAGGGAGAGGGAGCGATCAGTCATTCATTTCTGGCCTGACTGCGTTGTTTTGGGCGGCAGTCTTGGTGGCTTTGATTGGTCTGCTGCTGCTGCTGCTCTGGGCATTTCTTTTGAGGGATCCCACTTGTCTGCCCTCAGCCTCGGAGGAACAGTTGTCAGGGCCGTGGGAGGAAATCAGTCTGGGCCTATTCTTAGTCCAACTTGATTTATTCACAGCACACACGCCAGCCTCTGAACATTCTGCTAAGTCAGCATTTCTGTGCCACCCACTTGTCTCTTGGGAAGTGAAATCCTCTCTGTTTTGAAGCATTCCAGGGCAGGGAACAGCCTGTTCTCCTGGGGTGGGATTGGATGCCCAGCTGTTTCTCATTAGAAATGGCTTAGGTCCTTTGCTACATTGTGCACATGGGCGCTGCGAGCTCGATGTGTTTTCAAGGTCTCCGTTTGCAAAGCACGCAATCCCCAGCAATCACGGTCATTCGGAACAGACCCAAACAGGCCGATTCAACCCAGCGAGCGAGCTAGAACTTGGCAGTAGTTCTACCTGAAGGGAAGATTCATTTTACCTGGGGATGAGGGTATGAAGTTGTGGGTGTGCACACACACACACACACACACTGCTACTGAGCTACAATGGAGCTGCACACAAGTATAAGGGAAAATGCAGCCGATAGATCGCAAATCATGTGGAGGTCTTTTATAAAGCTCTGGACCAAGCTTCCAGGGGTGTTTAAACCTCTCCATCACTGGAGAGGTTTAAGAACAGGCGGGCTAAATACATGTCAGGGAGGGTCGAGGTTTCCTTGGTCCTGTCACAGAGGTGCTGAACTTAACGCCTTCTTGAGGTCCCTCCCGGTCCTACGTGTGTATGAGTCCATGATCACTACTCTCTGAAAAATAGACAACACTGTCGTGTAAGTAAATATCAATAGCACATGCCAATGCGATGATTATAAATAAATCATGGAATCACAGAATGCTAGAACTGGACGAAACCTCAGGAGGTCATCAAGTCCAGTTTAGAAAGCCTCTTGGTAAGGCTGATGTCAGGTGCTCTGTGTACATTGATAACTGAGCATTCCTTGGGGAACTGGGTTATGGCATAATTTCATGTTTGGGGCATGGCTGGCCATCCAACGGATCTTCTTGCTTCCCTAAGAAGGAGGGGACTCACACCTGAGCAAGAGTCTATGATAGTCATCACTTATTTCCTGGTTTTCTTCAGTCACAAAAGTTTCAGTCATCCAATCAAGGGAGTGGAAACAACCTGGCGTTACTGACCACACAGCACCGACGTAGCTCAGAGCCTGATCCTGCACCACCTAAGTTAAGGGGCGTTTTGCCGTTGACTTTAATTAGCACAGAGTTGAACCCTAACCAAGTCTGCTCTTCAGACTTCAGCTGAAACCCCACAGCGATGTTAATTTGATGACTTCATCCCAACACAAACTGGAGTTTTGGCCACTCCACGCCTCCCACCCCCACTCCACCCCTGGCCGAGACCTGGCACAGGGGCAGCTCTGTGTTCAGAAAATGCCCTCCGCTGGACTGATTAAAGTCAACATTAAGAGGTTTTGACATAACTTTGCTAGAAAAATGTACAATTAACTGCTATGTGCAATAGCTAAAGCTGGCTCTGCTAGGCTGCGGGCTTTATGAGCATTAATCCTTATGCAAACATTCAGTAATCAATCAGGCTAGGTTTTTAATTCATTTCCCACTTTTACAAGAGAGCTTTGTTTTCAAAATCTATTACATTATGTCTGTATTTGCTGGCCATATGAAAGTGGACGAAATTTAATGTGAATAAATGTAAAGGAATGTGCACTGGAAAAAATAACCCCAACTATGCATACAGTATGATGGGGACTAATTTAGCTACAACTCATCAGGAAAGAGATCTTGGAATCATCATGGATAGTTCTCTGAAAACAACCACACAGTGTACAGCAGCAGTCAAAAAAGCAAACAGGATGTTAGGAATCATTAAAAAAAGGATAGCAAACAAGGCAGAGAATATCTTATTGCCCTTATATAAAACCATGGTACGCCCACATCTTGAATACTGCATAAAGATGTGGTCTCTTCATCTCATAAAGATACACTGGCATTAGAAAAGGTTCAAAAAAGGGCAACTAAAATGACTAGGGGTTTGGAACGGGTCCCCTATAAAAAGAGATTAAAGAGACTGGGACTTTTCAGTTTAGAAAAGAGGAGACTAAGGGGGGATATGATAGATGTCTATAAAATTATGAGTGGTGTGGAGAAAGCAAACAAGGAAAAATTATTTATTTGTTCCCATAATATAAGAACTAGAGGACACTAAATGAAGTTAACGGGCAGCAGGTTTAAAACAAATAAAAGGAAATTCTTCTTCACACAGCACACAGTCAGCCTGTGGAACTCCTTGCCGAAGGAGGCTCTGCAGGCTAGGACTATAACAGGGTTTAAAAAAGAGCTAGATGAATTCATGGAGGTTAGGTCCATCAATGGCTATTCGCCAGGATGGGTAGGAATGGTATCCCTAGCCTCTGTTTGTCAGAAGCTGGAGATGGATGGCAGGAGAGCGATCGTTTGATCCTTACCTGTTTGGTCCACTCCCTCTGGGGCATCTGGTATTGGCCACTGTCGGCAGACAGCATACTGGGCTGGATGGGCCTTTTTGTCTTACCCAATATGGCCTTTCTTATGGTCTTCTATCATGATAGCAACGTCACAAGGTGATGCCATTAGATGTACTCTTCCGCGGTTTTATTTCCATGAGTGTGAGCCAATGTTTAGTCTTGGGAAGACATACTGTATCGTGGTCAGTTTTTGGTTTGCAAGGTTTGCCGAGAGGCAATGGCTGGTCCTTGGAGAGGGAGCTGTACATGTAGTGAGTCAAGTTGCCCTCATCCTTAGGCCCTCAGCCATCATTCCCTGCAAAGTGGGCTTTGCTTTTGCACAACTGGGAAGATGCCCTGCAAAGCCCTGGACATCTTCTATCATGACACAGTGGGACAACGTGTGTCTGACTGGGACACTAAGGCTGGGCAGTCCTGGACGGATACCACAACCCCTGCAGTAACTTTGGAGGTCATCATGTTACCCATATGATTGGTTGGTGGATGATTGTGTGCATTTCTGAGGGAGAGAGGCGCTGCAGCTCCTTTGGGAACTCCAAGCCAGGGGAGGGCCAAGGGCGATTCAGATTGTGAACGACTCCAGAGGGGCACTGCCCCCCTGTGTGGTGTGCATGCCCTGGTTCAAACTGGGTTTTCCAGGAACAAGGGAAACAAAGACAAGGGTTCCGGCATAAAAGGAGGAGCTTGAATAAACCCAGGTCTCCCTTTTGCGCCAGCAAATGGCCTTCAACTTTTGCTTGAACAGGCCCTGATGCTGCTGATGGCCAAGATGCTTTGGCAGGTAAGACACTGTATGGCTGATGGGTGACTCCCGGCAGGATTAGCCGGTGTTTAAATCTGTTGATTGGGGTTCCCTGTTAATGTGTGTCCCTGTAATGCTTTTCCCTATGAGTAAAGGTGCTTGTTTAGAAACAGCTGTTTAGATATGGGGAGCGAAGGGGGCAGTTGCCCCAGGGCCCGGTGATTTAAAAGGGCCCAGGGCCCCATGTGACACTGTCCAGGCGGCGCTAAAGGCTGGGTGCGGGAGGCACAGCGGGGTCCAGGAAGTGCCAAGAGCTGGCTGCACCTAGCCACGCCTTTTCCACCTGAGACCCTGCCCCTTCGGGGGCCCTGGAGCCAAGTTCCTGCCTCGGTGGCCCAGGGTCTGACAAAGCCCATCGCCAGCCCTTTTTGGCTTAGTGGGAGATCACTCCTGTCCTAGCCCTCAGAGAGAAAACAAAGCCCAGGCCCGGGCTGTGGCATAGACTGGTTTGTCTGGGCTCTCACATTCTCAAAATCCACTGCTTCCTGTCCAGACTCGAGTGATGCCCTGGAGCCCTGAGCCTTGACTGGACCCTCCCGGAGAGGACCAGAGGGGGAATACAGCAGCATTTTCCTCAGAAAGTGTGACAGGCCATATTATCAGCCCTGTGCATTCAAATCAGGAGTCAGGTACTCATAATTACTGTATTTTGGTTGCCTTTTATTTGCTTTCTGGTTTTTGAACCTTAAGGGCACACTTGAGTCCCACTGCCAAACTCTTCACTGCCTTCATGAGGACTGGACCTGTTTTGTTTCTTTACTTTTAAAAGAAAGCTGTGTGTCTCAGAACCACATGACTCCAGAAGCTGGGAACTTAAGAAAGGCACCAAATATTGTGAGATTCCTCATAAAATCCTGAGCATTGGAATTATTTTGGAGAACTCCTCTGGCCTGTGTTTTCCAGAAGCCCAGACTAGATGATCCAAGTGGTCCCTTGTGGCTTTGGAATTTATGGATGCTGAGACAATGATGAGTAATTCTGACAATATTCCAGCAGAATTCTAATGCAAAACATTTATTGGAGCTCAAACTCCATCCTCCTTTCCCTGAAAAAAGAACTTACACACACACAAAAAAGACACCAAATAAGCAAGAAAGGCCCATGAGAAGAAACATGGCCACTTACATGGAAAAATCTGTTTGCAGTCCTATATGCTCACAGGATCTAAGCTCTTACTACAAAGCAGAGATTAGTGTAAAAAGAAATACAAGTATCATTTTGAGGTTACACAGACACTACGATTTCCACCCTTCCTCTTTTCTAAAATAGGTTGTTTATGGAAGAAATAAAGAGAAGTTTCATGTCAGGATGCGGAAGCAGATCAGTCACATTAACTCTTTGATATTTTCTTTCCACTTCTTTTAGGTCTTCTTGGACCAAAGGGAAAACAGAGAGCAGAAATTCCACCCACGTGCATTGCTTTGTGTTAATATTCCATCACACACTCAGCTGGTCTCTGATAAAATTCAAGAAACAAAGTGACCGTAGTTAATTTTATCTATCAGAAAATCCGTCTCCAACTCTAAGACCATATCTATCAACATGGCACTTACTTAGTTGCAAAGAATAGAAAGTCATTTATATTACAGCACTTAGAAATTCTCAGCATTTTTCATCAGTAGATTGCAAAGAGCTTTACTGAGGAGGCTTATATATTGCATCAAAAATCTCCAGCCAACTCTGTCCAAAATCACCAATCGCTTTTGAAAATTCAGATCTCCATTTGATTCAGGTGCAGCATGTGATGTGACCAATATCAAAGGACATTAACTCAAGACATTCAAAGGAGAGCATATCTCTTTAAATGCTTCCCTGGTATAGTAAATAAAAAACAGGCGGCTAATTACTAAATTGGGGAAGTGGATCTCATGTGCTTGACATAATTTGAAATTGTTCACGACTGATCTCTGCACCAAGAGCATCTGTGCTAGCATCCATTGTGCCAAGTGGTTTTGAAGTCACCCTGGGGAAACAAAGATGAATGTTACAATAAGAAGTCATTGGTGAAGCTCTTTATCCAGAGACACATTTTTAAAGATTTTGAACCAACCAGTTATCCTCTGATCACCCCAAAAGAGGAGCAACTGAGGTTGGCTGTCAACTAGAGGAGGTTGCAGTTGGGTAGCTTATCTTCAGAAAGCTTTGAATCAGGTCCTCAGACAAATCAGATTCAGAGGCAGAGATTCTGACTCGGGTTTACATCCTCTCACTTCCTTCTGTTTTTCTTTCTTTCTTACCTTAACATATTTCCCTTCATTTTTAGGTGAAAAAAAAATCCTTCCAGTGGGCCACTGTTAATAAAGACAAAGGAAAATTCAAGGCACTTTCTGACTGACTAGCACTAATATCCCATTCCTTAATCCCTTTCACTTGAGCTAATGCCTTTCTCTAATCCCACTTTATGGATAATTAACCATGTCCATTTTAATACTCTCAGGCAAAGGGCAAGAACCTTTGTTTTTTTTAAGGCTTTCAATAAGGCAAGAGTAAAACATTTTAAGGAGAATCCTACTGGGCTTAGCTCTCACATGGGATTAACCACCACTGCCCAAGAAACGTGAGCCACTCTAGCCTGATACCTGAACTGAGACAGAGATGGCCCCTCACTGCAGCTGGGTAAAGGCACTAGCACTGTAGGCCGGTGCTTAGGGCCCAGCTTCTGGAGTCATGTGATGATCTCACCTTTCCCATGGTGGGCCTGATTCTGTGCTGTGTCTCACAGTAATGTCATGCTTATAAGAAGCACATGGGATCTTTCTAAGGCAATACACTATGTTTATTGAGAGTACAGTAGAAAAGCAACTAGCATATGCTCACATACACAACGTCTTGCCAGTTGATGTCATAGTTGCCAGTCTGTTGCTCACTTTCAATTAATTGGCCAAGCTAATGAAGTACGAGTTCTACAAGGAGCAGTGTAGAGTCCTGCTCTTAGGACAGAAGAATCCCAAGTATTGTTATAGGCTGGGGACCGACTGACTAAGTAGCAGTACAGCGGAAAGGGCTCTAGGGGTTATGGTGGATGGAAGGCTGGATAAGAGTGAACAGTGCGCCCTTGTAGCCAAGAAGGCTAACAGAATATTGGGATGCATTAGGAAGAGCATTTTGCGCAGATCTAGAGAAGTAGTTGTTCCCCTCTATTCAGCAATAGTGAAGCCACATCTGGAATATTGTATCCAGTTTTGGGACCCCCACTACAAAAAGGATGTGGATGTGCTGGAGCAGGTTCAGAGGAGGGCAACAAAAATTATTAAGGGGCTGGAGCACATGACCTATGAGGAGAGGCTGAGGGATTTGGGCTTATTTAGTTTACAGAAGAGAAGTCTGAGGAGTGATTTAATAGCAGCCTTCAACTTCCTGAAAGGGAGCTTTAAAGAGGATGGTGAGAAACTGTTCTCAGTGATGTCAGATAGCAGAAGAAGGAGCAATGGTCTGAAGTTACAGAAGGGGAGGAGGAGGTTGGATATTTGGAAAAACTACTTCACCAGGAGGGTGGTGAAGCATTGGAATGCATTGCCTAGCATGGTGGTGGATTCTCCATCCCTGGAGGTTGAGTCCTGGCTTGACAAGGTCTGAGCTGGAATGACTTAGTTGGGGTTGATCCTGCTTGAAGCAAGGGGCTGGACTAGATGACTTCCTGAGGTCCCTTCCAGCCCTATGATTCTATGATACAAGGATAGATTGGGACCAGGTTCCTTTCAGCCTGAGCTGAGTTCCTAGTGAAAGTGGCAGATGAACCCAAAGTCTGTGGCAGAGCAGCCTCCTTCTGATAGTACTTTTCTTACCCTGCGATCAGTGGGTTTTGCATCTGTCTGAGAGTGCTGGTTTTCTCCAGTTTCTTTCTTGAGGTCCCTGCCAGCCTTAGAATTCTATGTTTCTATGAATGTTTCTCATCTATTGTTCTACCATGTTGGTTTTGATAACTGCTCTCCTGTTCCCATTGGTGACT
The DNA here is from genome assembly GCF_033958435.1 of Carettochelys insculpta. Taxonomy (NCBI): domain Eukaryota; kingdom Metazoa; phylum Chordata; order Testudines; family Carettochelyidae; genus Carettochelys; species Carettochelys insculpta. The sequence goes on along the minus strand of NC_134139.1, from coordinate 8,223,372 downwards.
GCCTGCTGCCAACTCCAGAGTCCATCCGTCTGCCCTCTTCTCACATTTTAACGAGGATATGCAGCCATCCCGGTTCCTGTCCTGGTCCCACCTTAGGACAGCTGATGATGGTCTCACACCCCTCATTCACATACCAGAGTGCTCTCGGTAGCATATAGGCAAAATGAGCATTCAGACAGAACATTGTTAGTTTTAATGAACACTCCTCATTCTCCTTTATAATATACACCTTAAGCCTGTGTTCAACATCAGATACAGGTAAACTAGTACAACAGAGCCCTAAACGAGATATACCTAAAATAGAATTTTGTATTCCATCCCCGGCAAAGAAGAGGCAGAATGGAGAAGATGGGGCAAAAAGAGGCTTCAAGACATTTATGTGCACTCCAAAGCCTTGGCTTTAGAGGAACCATTTGGGACCACAGTGTAAGTCACAGCAGCCTGTCCCCTCTGCATGCAGTGCAACCCAGAGTAGCTGCAGAAGAGGTATGAAACCATGTGAACTATGGCCCCACCTCCTTGACTTGCCCCATAAGTAGCTGCTTCTGGGGGCTACCTATGGTGATCTAACACAGTGCCTCAGTCGGGGGGAATTACCTGATCACAGGCCCTGTTGGCTATTGGGGTTATGTCCCTTCCTATGTTTCTAGTGCCTGGTATAATTCAGTTTAAATGCACCAGAATAGATAAAGCAGAATATTTATCTATCTATCTATATATTCTGCTATATCTATTCTGGTGCATTTAAACTGAAGTAGTGGGATAACTTGAAATAATATAATGGCATATTTTTCTTTTACATAAATAATGGACTTACTACAACTTGTGCTGTCCAAGAGAGGAGTAGGCCTAGCAGGACATAAATTTCTGGGGAGAACCACAGCCTGGGGATGTGTTGGGGTCACCCTGCAGTATAACCCAGGCTGGTGAGAGCTGGAGTAACCCCTGTGTGGCAAGCAGGGTGGAGTTACACACAGACCCTCTGGCTTGCAGGTTGGATGGTTGTTTGTGGGCAGTACAAGTGGGAGCTACTTCACCAAGGTGTTGTAAGGCACCCACAGGTGTAGGGAAGGGGTAACACAGCCCCGCACTGGTCTGTATTATAGCCAGGTTATGATTTCCTGTAAAATTCCTGGATCTGCAGATGACAAACAATATGGTGACCCCGTTGCAGCAAACTAGGGTAGACAGCGTGCCATGATGCATTCAGCAAAGGGTAGTTTTCATTGCCAGAAAAGCCCCACATTAAAGAGAAGAAATAATATGTGGGTGGAAATTAACTGGCATAAATAGTCAGAGTCCCATTGACTGCAATGGAACAGTGGCAGTCTACATGGTGGAGGGACAGCCTCAGGCTCTGGTTGGGAAGTTAATGAGTGCTTAAAGCTGTGATAGTTGGACCCAGGCCTAGTGACGGGGGCAGTTGCCCCAGGGCTTGGCATTTCTGTGGGCAGTGGTGGTGGCTGGAGCTCCAGACCCCTTTGAGATGCTGCAGCAGCACTGCTCTGCCAGGCCCTGTGGCTGTGAGGAGGACCCACAGATGCAGTTCAGGTGGCACTAAGGGCTGAGTGTCCTCAGACCTGCCCCTCCACCCTTGGCCACACTCCTTCCAGGGCCATGGAGCCCAGGCCCCTCCCTCCTTGCCTGCAGCGGCTGTCAGCCCTGCTGCTCAGACCTCAGTGGTTCAGGGCCCCAGTTATCAACCAACATTACCCCAAAGAGCCACGGCAGTGTGAATTCATGGTGTCGTTTTATATATAAATATATATGTATTGTCAGTGGGGGTGCATATGTGTGTATGTATATATATATATATATATATATGTATGTATACACACACATGTATTATATGTGAGGAAATAAATATACTTGGCAACGCATTTAGCTGTGAGAATATATGTATATATATGTATGTATGTATCTATGTATTTTAACCCATGTGACTCAGTCTCCAGAAGTGCAAATGACTCTTTAATGTGCCTCCTGCAGCCATTTGCTGCATGTGTTATTAAAATACTGAGTGATTCAATTATTAATCAAGCTAAGTAATTAACCAATTAGAACTTTAAAAATGTTATTAATCCATTATAGTTGAGGAAATAAATATACTTGGCCAGCCATTTTTACACTCTCTTTCTCTCTCTCTCTCTCTCTCTCTCTCTCTCTCTCTCTGTGTATATATATATATAGAGAGAGAGAGAGAGAGAGAGATCCTCACAGCAAAATGGCTGGCCAAGTATATTTATTTCCTCAACTATAGTGGGTTAATAACATTTTTGAAGTTCTAATTGGTTAATTATTTAGCTTGACTAATAATTGACTCACTCAGTATTTTAAAATCACATGCAGCAAATAGCTGCAGGAGGCACATTAGAGAGTCATTTACACCTCTGAAGCTTGAGTCAGATGGGTTTAAAGGCAAGGAGGACATCATGAAAACAGGAAAGTCGGGGTTCGTGGAGCGAGTTTCTCAGGTTCCTGCTCTCTCAACACTGGAGAAGGGAAAGGAAGGGAAGAGACCAATTCCCAGGGCAGTTACTGCTCCTCGGGCAAGCCCCGCTCTGACCCTTCATGGAACTCACATGGCTTTTGCAGTTGTTGCAGAGTTCGCACTGCGTGTCTAGTATGCTGCTGCTACCCAGCCTCTTGGGATGTCTAGGTACACTGTAAGCTCTACAGGAAGGGGACAGTCCTCTATGGTCAGTGTGTGGCGCAGAGAGAGCCCTGAGTTCAGAGGCCTTCCCCGGGTGCTACTGTAACCACTTATAAATAGTAAATCCTGAGGATAAAGGGGCTGATTCTCATGTACACATAGGGCCATGGGCATCACTCTAGCAGTGTCCCAGGGCCTGAATAAGCCAGGCTCACTCACTGGGCATGTCTACGCTGCAGTCAGAAGGTGTGACCGTAGCACTTCTTCGCATCCCTGAGCTGGTTCAGATAAAAGCAGCAGCACAGCTGCACGTACAGGAGTGCAGGCTCAGGGGTTTCTGCCCCCTAAGCTGTTAGGGTCAAATTTTGAAAAGCCCCTGAGCCCTGAGGAGCTGACCAGTGCTTAATTTGTAAGGAGAAAGGTTCCGGGGATCAAGCAGTGTCTTAACTTTTGTAACTAGTGCAGCAAGTCCAGAGGTGCTGGGGCTCTGAATGGCCAGGCCCAGGGGTGCTGGGGCTATTAGCGGCCAGACATAGGGGTTCTGGGGCTCTGAACAGCTAGACCCAGGGGTGCTGGGGCGCTGAATGGCCAGGCGCAGGGGTGCTGGGGCTCTGAACGGCCAGGCCCAGGGGTTCTGGGGCTCTGAACAGCCAGGCCCAGAAGTGTTGGGGCTCTGAATGGCCAGGCCCAGGGGTGCTGGGGCTCAAATTGCCAGGCCCAGGGGTTCTGGGGCTCTGAACAGCCAGGCCCAGAGGTGTTGGGGCTCTGAATGGCCAGGCCCAGGGGTGCTGGGGCTCTGAACGGCCAGGCCCAGGGGTGCTGAGGCTATGAGCAGCCAGGCCCAGGGGTGCTGGGGCAAGGACTTGCCAAGCCTCGAGGAGCCAGGCTCAGCCTGGCACCAATTCAGCCCTGGAGACAATTCTCCCTGAAAGTCACTTTTGAAAATGGGACGTCGGCTCCGGAATCACTTGGGAACATTTGAAAAATTTCCCTCTAAGTCACGTCCTTTTCACCCACCATGAAGGCATCCTTTGAGAAGCTGCTTCTGCCTTCCTCGCCCCCTTGCTGGGTCCGTCCCCATATGCAGGCCAGCCCCTGCACACCAGCCCTTCCACTCCAGTCCGCTCTGAAGGGTTGGCAAGGCGCCGGACAGCTCCCTCCTCCAGCTCAGTTCCTCTGGAAAGGATTCAGAACTCTCCCACTGCCTGGGTCAGTGGTTCCACCATGGGAAGAAATGGCCCTGACACAGTCAGTGACTCAGTGACCAGCGGCGCCCGCCTCGGGCCTGAGGTGAGTGCCTGCGAATCCACTGGAGACAAAACAAGTTCGCCCACGCGCCCTCAGTCTGTAGGTGACCCTGTCTCCAACCATCACATTTCTTACCCAAACCATCTCACCGAGTCTCTAGGGGGAAATTTCATCCTCCTATATTAATAACCAAAAGCGCAGGAATGTTCAGCCATTACCAAATCATTCAAGAGCTAAATAGCCAATGGTCTATTCTGGACTCTGTTAAAAAATAGAAGAGCTGAGAAAAAAACTCTGACAGAAAAAAGTCGCTGGGAATAAGGGACACCACAAGAGACATCGTACATGTCTATAATTTTCTGCTGCCTTGGCTATGGGTACTGTGCTTTGGTGAAAGTAGAGGCTTTATCCACTGGGAACCCTGTCACCAACTTCTGTGGGTATCAGTCAGCGTCCAACATTGAGCTGGGCTCATCTGCGGGTTTCTTTGTAAGCAATGTTCTGATTGACCTGCACCTGGTTACGCCTGCCCTGTCCCCAGCAGCACACCCAGCCGGTTTTGTTTTGGCAGAGTCCTGAACCAGCGGTGTTCACATAATGCCACAATTTGGGTAGAAATATGCGGCTTATCTCGGAACCCTGCCTATCAGCTTTTTCCGGCATGTGACCGGCCAGGATTTCAACTACACGTCAATGAAATGTCCAGCTACAACAGAGTCTGTTGTGTCGTTGTTTAACAGAATGGGCTGGTATCCTCTGCGTGAGCTTAGATGTTCAACTTGTATCTGACCCAGATGGATTCCGTGCTGTAAATCTGGGCATCCAACTGCCAGGGATTTCAGCATCCAATACTCAGGTCTAGAGAACATGAGCTATGAGAGAAGATGGAAAGAACTGGGCTTGTTTAGTTTAGAAAATAGAGGACTGCGAGGGGACATGACAACGGTTGTCAAGTACCTTAAAGAGGGTTACAAGGAGGAGGAGGGAAAAATGTTCTCCTTGGCCTCTGAGCATGGGACAAGGAGCAAAGGGCTTAAATCACAGCAAGGGAGGTTTAGGTTGGCTATTAGGAAAAACTTCCTAACTGTCAGGGTGGTTGAGCACTGGAATAAATTGCCTAGGGAGATCCCTAGGAGATATTTAAGAGCAGGTTACGCAGATACCTATCAGGAACAATCTAGATGGTGCCTGGTCCTTCCATGAGGGCAGGGGACTGCTCTCAATGACTTCTCAAGGTCCCTTCCATTTCTAGTGTTCTACGTTCCATGATTCTTTAAACCCCCCAATCTTGGCATGTGTCAAGTCTGTGTCCTTCCTATTGCATGCTGAAAAGTGACTCTAACCACATCTACTGAACCAACAGACTCTAAAGCCCCTGCTCTGTGAGTATATTGTTTGGAATACATGGTGAGATCCCCCAAATGCTCATCAGCAATAGACCAAGTGCTTGTGAAATTAACGCTCCTGTAAAGCTAAAAGGTTGTGAGCTTTCCCGGGTGACTCTCAGATCAAAGGCTCTCAGACATTTCAGTGATAAGTCCTGCAACAGGGTTAGGCCAGCATGTCCCAGTTGGAAGGGTGAAAGGCAGCTCAGGATGCAGCCTGGGCCAGGGGAAGAAGAGAAAGAGCTCGTTAGGCTCTCCAGCGGAGACAACAGGAAGTGGCAGCAATTAATCAATGAGGGTCAGCTGATCACACTGCCTGTATGCTGGCAGGCCTTAGAAAAAGCTGTCCCAGTCACAAGTGGGGGAAGAGAGCGAGGGAGGAGGCAGACAAGGGAGGGAAGACAGGAGAGTGAGATAAGAGGAGAAGAGACAGCTAAGGAGAGCAAGTAGGGTCTACAAAAGATAACAGGGCAGCAGGGTGGGGAGAGGGAGTAGCTCAAGGGGGGAGTGCCTGGGCTCCCTTCCCACAGCGAGGCTGAAGCCCTAACCTTGGCAAAGGGGGAAAGACTGAGCAGTCAGCCCAGACTGGCAAAGGTGGGTGCTGCTTATCCCCTCCAGCCAAAGGGAGGAGCATGGGACCCTGGCCAGACACAGGGTGCCTTTCCACAGCGCATATGATAAGTGATATATGAGAGCATTTGTAGATGCCTGCCAGCACCATTAGAACTGATGAAAATTTATCTGTAGATCCCAAAGCATTTTGGGAATGTCGGTATAATTATGCCCATTTACAGATGGAAAAACTGAGGCATGTTGCCTGCCCTATATCAGAGGTAGAGCTAGAAGCAAAAGGGAAAGTTTCTAGCTCTCACAACTGCAATGAAAACCTTCCTGGTGCAAACGAATTGTCACTATCTAACTGCTGTCTTCCTGAATCTGCAGGTAGTCAGAAAAAAAGACCGTGTGGTCTGGTAACTCCCTTGCCTCTTCCCATCTCCCTGGGCAGTTAACTGTGAAGCCTGATGAGGATACTTGAAGATGTCAGCATTCTAAATTTTAATGGGTGGTGCGGGAAAGGGATCAGGCAGGAGTACCCTTGGTAGGTGAGGATAGAGGAAATGCAGAAGAGCAAAGGAGACAGACAGAGAGAGAGAGACAGGGGAAAAGGAGAGAAACAGAGAGGAGACTAAAGAAGGAAGCAATAGCAATGGCCTGGACCATATACTGATCATAGCTCAGAGACACACCTTTAGGCTGGGATTCAAAGGGACCGAAGGCTTTGGGGGCCCGGTATTTACTGGGGGGGTCAGTTAGCGAGAGGTCAGCATCCATCTCCCTCATTGTCTCTCTGATTTCAGGTTCTTGAGCGTTCTAGTTGTGAATTTTAAGACATGAAGTCACGTTACACGGCAGCCTTCCAGCAGGCGTATTTATGTACCTTCTCTGTGTGCATGCTGGGCACCATAACAGCCCCACGCTACACCATAACAGCAGCTGCTTCTAATAGGCAGATGCTGATATCTGGATGTGGAGTAAACTGAGCCCCATGCTGGGCTGGTGGGGCCTGTGAGGGCAGTCGTATGGTCCCTGGGGCTAGGACTCAGGAGTGGTGTTGACACTGACTGCCTGTGAGGTATTGGTGTGATGCTGGTTCCCAACCAGACAAGCACACCAGCTAATACGCGCAGATACCACAGCAGCACCAGCAAGAGAAGGGGACAGTCGCTACTCTCAGGGGGACAGCTGTGGGGACGCTGTGGCTGTGACTCAGTAGGAAGCCAGAGGGGACGTTCTTGAAGATCAGTGTATCCTCTCCTTGTACGGCAACAGCTTTAATGCCACTTTGCCTTTACAGCCTGTGGTGAGGTGCCCAGCCACACAAGCCCTGAGCAGGTGAGCGTGGCCCAGAAGGGGATCAGTTAAGCTTAGATGTTGCTTGGGTTGGTGAGAACCCAGGGTCTGATACAGTCCAACAGCAGATGAAGGGGAACTGGAAGAGGATTATAACCCAGGAAGTGAGGTGAGGGAAGGGGCCGGCAGTCACTCGCTAGAGCAGGGATTCCCAACCTATGGGTTGGGACCCAAACACGGGTCGCAATTAGATTTGTTAAGGGCGGCCAGCAGCTCAGAGCTGCACATGGCACTCAATGAAGCCATTTGCAGCTCCTTAACGCTGCCACATCCAGCATAGAGAAGCAATTACGCATTACAAAGACAGCTTCTCCACCTTTGATATTCATAGCCACCCCAGGCAGGCCACTTAACAGACACTTGCAGTAAGAAATTTTCACCTCCTCTCCACCCTTGGATCACCAAGTCTTCCTGAATTGTCAAAACGGGTCCTCACCTGAAAAAGTTGGGAACTGCTCCAGAGGGAAAGGGAGCTGGGCAGGGACAAGGAGGCAGTCCAGGGAGAGATTAAGGCCTGGGATCCTGTCCTAGAGAGTCCAGCCAGAGGCCCCAAAGGGTAAACTAGTCACAGCAAGGCTGAGGGGCAAACTGGGGGATAGGCAGAGGTAGAGAGAAGAGGTAGGAAGGAGCCTGGGAAAATAGCCCCAGGATCTGAAACTGAGCAGAGCTGGGCTGCTAGCCACAGGCTCCCTGAGCCGGAACCTGGAGTTGCAAGTAGACTCAGGTTCCCTACCACCACTTAGGGAGGTGACCCAGGACCTGGAGACTTGGACAGTTTCCCAAACCCAGCCACGAGGAGGTGCCAGATGGGGCACAAGCTCATTCCCAAACCAGGCCACGAGGAGGCGCACCTGGGGCACATGGACCCTCGACAAAGCCTTTCGGCCATCCAAGAGTATAGAATGAAAGGACGTGCAGCCCATGGGACAGGCAACAGTGCAGGAAGTGGACACTTTGGGAGTCAACTAGTTGGCCCAGAGCCATATCTTCATTGGTATATTCTCAGCTGCTGCCCAGGGCTGTTAGTGTGACAGCCTTCTGCCAGAGGTGTGTGTGTACACGGCAGCTCTGACCTGCTCCAGTCGGTAGGAGTTTAGGCCATGGGGATCTAGCTGTCCCGACAGAGATCAGGGCCCTGTTGTGCTAGGTCCCAGGCACTCTGGTACAATTTGTATAGGGGTGTGTGTGCTGAGAGCCATTGAACCAAACTGTAACTCCTGTGTGTAATGGAAACCACTTCAAGTCAGGGGTTACTGCTGCACCCCTAGTTCGAGCACCTGTGCTAGGCCCAGGCCATGCACGTAACCAGGGATGCTCCCTGCCTCACTGAACATACAACAGACAAAGTGGGGAGTGGAAAAAGAGGCATGAGAACCAGAAGCAATTTGCCCAAGTTCTCACAGCCGGTTTGTAGCAGGCTGGGGCCTTGAGCCAACATCCACTCAGAGCTGTGTACCATTTCCACTAGACAATGCTGCCCCCAGCTGGGCAAGCTCCATACTGCTGCGCTGACAGTAACGAAGCCTTTGCTGCTGCAGCCAAAGAACCTCAGTTAGATCTGCCCTCGTACTGGAAAGGGCATGCAAGCTGTTACCATTAGTGCTGAGCTGGAGGTGAACGCCTGTGAAAACCCAACGTACTCGGAAAACCTGGGCCTGGCTGCTGGGAGTATATCAAACTTCAGGCAAGATCTAGGAGTCACTTGTCTCTCTCTTTGCCCGCTGTGACCTTGGTAAATGAGTAAGTCTGATTCCTTGGAGTTCTCTCCCATAACATCCATGTTGTAAAGAGCCTTGCTGCTTGTTCATCAAGATCCACAACCCCAGATGAGCAAAATTATGCCCCAGTGAAACAAAGAGGCTTTTGCTATTATTTTTTTAGTGTGTTCGTTTTGTGAATACCAGCGGGGCTGAAAATGTTACCCCCTCCCCACCAAGCCCAACACATCTCTTATTGCAACTTCTGCCTGCACCCAGGCTAAGGTAGGGGCACTCAGACACAGGTTAAATCTGCAGTGAAGGAGATACGCTCTTATAGCCTGCAAGCATGAAGTACCTACCTCCATTTATGACATGCCTCAGTAATGACAAGTCCAGATGTCCTATGCTAATCGCCACATTTATTGCAGGGAAGCTGGAGGTTTTGCCAGAACTTTTAAAGACATAAGCTGACACAAGCAGAGCTGGCAAAATTGTCCAGTGGCAGCAATCAATTTGTGAGATGGGGCTGAGGAACAGACAAGGCTATCAATGCCAGAAGAGGGAAAGCAACAGCTGTGTTCAAGTATCAGGGAGGTAGCCGTGTTAGTCTGTAGCTTCAAGAACAACAAGAAGTCTTGTGGCACCTTATAGACTAACAGGTATTTTGAAGCATAAGCTTTCGTGGGCAAAGACCCACTTCATCAGAGGCATGAGTGCAGGGGTGGGGTTCCAGAGGGGTATTTAAAGAATGGACCTCGTCAGCTCTGGCCCTCCCTTTTTCTGGGACCCCGTTCTTTAAATACCCCTCTGAAACCACCCCCCTACTCATGCATCTGATGAAGCGGGTCTTTGCCCATGAAAGCTTATGCTCCAAAATATCTGTTAGTCTATAAGGTGCCACAGGACTTCTTGTTGTTCTCGAAGCTGTGTTCAAGAGTCTTCGTCCTATATGGAGATTACAAATAATATATGTGGACCTTCAACACAAACGTGAAGAGTGCGCTCTTGTTTGGATATGAGACCTGGTATACTAAAAGTCTTCAAATCACAAGCTACAGACATTCATAAACAGATGCCTGAGGTGCATCCTTCACATCAAATGGCAAGACTTGGTCACAAATGCGGAGCTTTGGAACAGAGCAGGACAGGAACCACTTGACATTCAAATCAAGAGAAGGCCACACTCTCAGAAAAGCACCACCCAGCATAGTCTGTAAAGCTCTCCAGTGGAACCCACAAGGAAAACACAAAAGAGGAAGACCACAGACAATGTGGAGAGGATCTACTGAGACTGAAGGACAACAAGTGGGGTGCTCCTGGGGTCAGCTAGAAGTTTTGTGCCAAGACAAAGTGAAGTGGAGGAGACTTGTAGATGAACTCTGCTTCACCCAGCGGACAAGAGTTTAAGTTAAGTTATTTGAACTTGTTCCCCTATCTTGCAGGAGTCTGCCCTCACCAGCAAGACAGTCTAGTGTGTGGGGAGATTGGTCAGTCTCTCCTGCTGAAGCTGTTGAATAAATAGTCATTGGAACGGGGACTTGAAATTGAGGCTTTTCAACCTTAAAAAAAGTTTTTGCCTTAATTTTCCCCGGGAAACAAGATTTTTCCCCCCAGTGGAAATTCAACTACTCACAATTTCAGCCCAAACCAGAATATTTTGGCCCTCAAGTGAAATAGTTACACTTAGCTGCAGTTCACATGACTCTATGGAGGAGGCTCCTGGTCAGATTTCATCTCCCTGTTCGTGAGTGGGGACATGAGACAACCAAACCACAGCTCCCAGGAGACTCCATGAAGAACCATTTCCATTTGGGGCTTGGGTGTTCTGTTTCTGAAACTGAATTTTTCTGCAGACAGCAGACATGTTTCCAGAAAAACATCATGGAACTGAAAACCCATTTGCTAACAAAAAAAAAAAAAAAAACAATTTTGAGAGAAAGTTTTTGACCATCCCTAAAGAATTGTTCTGTCCACAGGGATTGGAAGTAAGTGGGAAGCTGCGTGTTTCCCTGACACAATAATCTTTGTTTTCTTTGGGACCACATTATGGCCCACTTGGCCCCATGCCCTTCACCTGGGTCATAACTCCATAGTTATTTCTCAGCCAGACAGGTGGAATAAAAAGCTCAGGTGATAACCTCCCAGAAACCTGGGCCTTATAAATGCCTGGAGGGAGTTCAGTAAGGCGAGAGAAGCCACCTGGTGCCTATGAAGTGTTGATGCACCAAGGTCTGCTGTTAGCGGTATCAAGAGATAGACAGGGATGGACAGCAGAGCTAGGGAAAAGCAGGTGAACTCCAGGAATGGGTGTGATCAAAGGCCCGAGGGTGAGTTTATCCTTTGGGACTTTGGACCACACCTGGACCTTTTGTTACCTTTTTGAACTAACAGCTTCTCAGTCAGAGGGCTGACTGCTGTGCAGAAACAGACAGCACACTGAGGCAGTGGAGACAAAAGGCCCTGCAGAATTGCCCCTTGGCACGAGCGGGCGCACAGATGTGGGGGGCACGGATTGTGCTTGCATGTCATGATCCTCGTGTTGCAGGAGACTAAGTCGGTGCAGTGTGGTCCCTACCTCTGCTGAGCTTGCTACCCAACTTGTGGGTAGTGGTGTGCTACAGAGAACAACCTCCTCCTCCCCAGGGCCACTGCAGCACATGGGAGTAAGCCGAAGGTAAAGGTAGGTGATGTTGATGCATTGCCTAGTCAGTTGCATGGCCACTCTTTGGTTTGGCATGCAATATTTTCAAGAGTCCACGTAACCCATATCCAGCTAGTTTATTGCTAAAAGTCAATAACAGGACACAGTGCATGAAGGCAGGGATAATACAACAACAGTTATGGGCAGCTGTCTTGTGCAGCATTGTTAAATTCATCTTACGCAGATCATGGATGCACCCGAGATCAAAACAGTGGCACCTGATTGACTATGTCATCAGTCACAGGTGGGACATTCGAGATATTAAGATCACCAGGGCCATGCAGGGAGCTGAGTGCTGGACTGATCACAGACTCATCAGATCAGTCCTTATACTGCACATTACACCACTGCACGGCAAGAAGCTCAAGGTGGTCAGACCCTCCATCAACATTGGGAAACTGCAACATACTGGTCATCATGAGAAATTCGTAGCCTGCCTTGATGAAGTGCTCACATCCCATGGACCTCTGACTGGAGACCCAACACAGAAGTGGGACCAGTTCAAAACCCTGGTGATGGAGCCAGCCAAGTCAACACTAGGACGGAAAAAGAGAGTCCACCAAGACTGGTTTGATGAAAATGATGAGGCCACCATGAAGATCCTTGAGGAAAAATGGAACGCATTTCTGCTATGGCAAAACGATCCGTCCTCAATCTCCAAACGTGATCGTTTCAAACACCTTCAGAGCCAGGCACATATGGCACTTTGCAAAATGCAAGAGGAGTGGTGGGAGAGTAAAGCTGATGAAGTCCAATACTACGCTGACACCAAGAACTCCAAGATGTTCTTCAGTGCTCTCAAAGCTATATATGGACCTTCAAAGCCAAGTACTACAGCTCTCCTGTCTGCGGATGGCACGACCCTTCTGAGGGAGAAGAACAGCATCAACAATAGGTGGAGAGAGCACTTCAGCAACCTTCTCAAAAGCCCCTCTGTTGTTGACCCTGCGGCCCTAGACCAGATCCCTCAGAAACCCACAATAGACAGTCTTGACCTGCCCCCTACAATGTATGAGGTCAAAAAGGCAATGAGCCGGACCAGCTCTGGCAAAGCCCCTGGGAGGGACGGTATCCCTGCTGAAATTTTCAAAGCGGCAGGACCAGTGTCACCTGAAGCCTTTCACAACATCTTGATCAGCATCTGGGAAGAAGATGACATGCCCAAAGACTTTAAGGATGCCACAGTCATCTCACTCTACAAGAAAAAGGGCAACAAAGCTGACTGTGGGAATTACCGGGGCATCTCTATTCTCCGTACTGCTGGGAAGATCTTGGCTTGAGTCATCCTTAACCATCTGATCACCAGCATCTCAGAGGAGAACCTACCAGAGGCACTGCGTGGTTTTCGCCAACGCCACAGCACCATTGACGTGATCTTTGCTGTTCGTCAGGTCCAGGAGAAGCGCATAGAGCAGAACTTGGATCTGTACGCTGTCTTTGTAGACCTGACCAAGGCATTTGACACTTCAACAGAGAAGCCCTGTGGATTATTCTGTTAAAAGTTGGCTGCCTGAGAAGATTCGTTAACCTCTTACGCCTGTTCCACAATGACATCACTGGCTTTGTTCTTTCAAATGGTGAGTCCTCAAATCCATTTGAGATAGCCAATGGTGTGAAGCAAGGGTGCGTGCTGGCCGCAGTGTTATTCAACCTCTTTTTCACGTATGTCCTCAACCACGCAGGTAGGGACTTGGACCAGGGAGTCTACATAAAATACAGACTTGATGGGTCACTTTGCGACCTTCGTCATCTGAATGCTAAAACCAAGACTCTTGAGAGGCTCATCCTTGAAGCCCTTTTTGCTGACGATTGTGTACTTATGGCACACAAGGACTCTGATCTCCAGCTCATCGTCAACAAGTTTGCTGATGCCACTCACCTCCTTGGTTTGACCATCAGCCTAGGAAAGACCGAGGTACTGTTTCAACTGGCTCCAAGATCTGCTGTTCTCCCTGCTTCAATTTTTATTGAAGGAACAGAGTTAAAAACAGTAGAGGAGTTCAAGTACCTTGGCAGTGTGATAGCCAATGATGACTCCTTTGACAAAGAAATCAATGCCAGAATCTGCCAGGCCAGCCGGGCACTAGGACATCTGAGAGCGCAAGTGTTGAATCAGCACAATATCCGATAGTCCACTAAACTGAAAGTGTACAAGGCTGTAGTCCTGACCAGTCTCCTGTATGGCTGTGAAACCCAGACCTTGTACAGAAAACATATTAAAACTGCTGGAGCGTTTCCACACACGCAGCCTGAGGTCAATACTGCACATTCGATGGCAGGACAGAGTTACGAACCTGGAAGTCCTGGACAGAGCAGGAACCACAAACATCAAAAACATGATTCTGAAAGCCCAGCTTCACTGGACAGGACACGTCATACGAATGGAGGAGTCAAGAATCCCTAAGCAACTCCTCTACAGTGAACTCTCCCAGGGCAAAGGGAATCAAGCTAGGCCTCGCAAGAGTTATAAAGACTGCATGAAGGCCAACATTGCTCATGCTGGTTTGAAACCAGATCAGCTAGAGCAGCATGCAAAATACCAAACAGGTTGGTTGTGTTCTCGTATGACATGCATACGACAACTTTGAAGAGCAGTGACGCGTACGCCTTGTTGATGCTTGTGAGAGGAAGAAAGCAACAGCAGTAGCCGCACCAACAGAGCCGGGACAATTCCCTTGCCCCTGCTGTGAACACCCATGCCGTTCAAAGCTTGGGCTCCTCAGCCACATGCGAGTCCACAACCGAAGAGCCTGTGCAAGCTCAAGATGTCATTGTCGGACACGACGGACTACCTACGGTATGGCCAGCTGTCTTGTGCAGCATTGTTAAATTCACCTTACGTAGATGTGCTCCCAAAGTGACCCTGCCCTGAGCCATATTATATGCAACCTGTTTACAACTCATAGGTACCACTTGCATCATCTGAAACTAACCAATCAGCTTTCTACCTTGCTTTTTTTTCTGGTACCACAGTCTACCTCTTATCACTTAGTTTGGAACTCACGCATTCCATGTACCCAGGGGGCATGAAGGCACCTCCTTGGCTTGTACCAGGGTGGAACATTCCCATGTCTATGACGTTCCAGAACTGGTCTGGGAGAGTAACTCCCTATCTGTTGCTATGGTCAAATGCCCATATTTTCTGATCCTGATGGTTTTACTATCTACTTAAGCCAAATCTTATTTCAGCTAATGCCAGGTGTTATGGGCTACTTAACGGAAGTGAACAGTATTAGGGAAAGACATTTTTAAGCCATACAGTGATATTGTGTGGTCTAAATAATACATATACATGAGCCCAGTGTATTCCAGTCAACAGCAAGAAGTCGGCTGAGTATTAACTTTCGCCTCCCAGCATGCCAGCAGCTGCTCTGGCACACCAGGGAAGTAACCTGGACCAGGGATAAAGTTGGCATGGAGAACTCGGCCTTGGTGGCCTTGGCCAAGGGTGGTTAAATTGCATAGGGGGATTGTGGAATCTCCATCATTGGAGATATTTAAGAACAGGTTAGATAAACATCTAACAGAGATGTTATAGATGGTGCTTGGTCCTGCTGTGGGGGCAGGGGGCTGGACTTGATGACCTCTTGAGGTTCCTTCCAGTTCTTGTATTCTATGATTCTATTAACTTATTTTTATTCCTCATCTTCTCGAAATTTTCTTAAAGAAACCAAATATAAAGGGCCCAGGTTTGCTCTGGCAAAGTAAAAGTGCCTTAAAACGGACACAGAAGTAATTTATGTGAATTTCAAGGCCCTTTATGCTGCCAGATTGTTGTCCAGGCACCTAAATGTAACTGAAAATCAAGCCCAACGTGTCCCACATGGTGACACGTAGCACTGCTGTGAGTCATGGCCCATGTGTCGCTCGGAGCATGGGGGGAGATGGAGTTATGCTACTCAGAGGTGAGGGCAAGGCGCGCTGGGGAGAGAGGAGAGCTAGCCTGTTAGCTGGCTTGTTCTGGAGCCTGCTGGCTGTAAGCTGCATGGAAGGAATGCAAGCTGTGGCTTTTGCCAAGTCTGAGTGATCCTGTTCAGACTGGAACTCCTGGAAAAAAGTCCCAAACCACAGAGATTCAACCAGTGCCTCTTGCAAACTGACTGTCCCTCCCTGGCCCTGAGCTTAAATTACTGACCTGCAGAGTGTTGTGTGGACAGACTGAGCCCCAGTGAAGAAAAGTGCTATATTACACTGACGAGTGTGCTAAGCTCCATCTCTAGCCTGGAGCATGTCTCTTGAGGCAAGGCTGATAGCTAGTTGAGTTGGTGTCGGCTCTGATGGGAAAAAGGATGAGGCCCTTGAAGTGGCACATGTCACCATGATACAGTGACATGACTGGACTGTAGTTCCCAACCACGCTACGTTGTTCAGCGCAAGGCAGAGGTGGATTTGGGAGGTGATATAGCTGTGCTTGTTGCATCCAGTTTAAGAGTTCTCCTAGTCCAAAGCCAGACTGGACACGGTACATCCACCACGGGTGTGAGTCCTGAGACACAGCTGGGTGCAGGATGCACCACATCCTACACCTTAGAGCTTTAGCTGAGCTGACAAGGTTACTCAGTGTGGTGGGTTGGCTCAGTGCTTCAAGGCTGCAGGACAATCACTCTAGCCATGGCTTGAGGGACAGTTTATAGTGTATTTGTGTCCTCCACTAGCAACAAGGTGACCCAAAAGCCCCCTCTCCTGGCTTTGCTCTCACCGATTAGTGGAGCAAGCCAGTCACCGGGGTGTTGCATGGTGATCTGCAGCAGGTGAAAGAAGAGAGGAGATGACCCGTGGTAGAAAAGTCTCTGGTTGAGTCAGACCAACTGCAGCACCAAATTTATTCCAAGTCTCCCGTGGGGCTATGCACAATGTGAAGACCTGATTGGTTCCACCCAACGGTCCACAAGCCGCTTTCCAGCAGAATTGATCCAGTTGGATGACAGCTCAGCCGGTCTCCACTGTTCCTACTTGGCCTTGTCTACATTTGCCTGCACCATCGATCTGCTTCAGCTACGCAAATAACATAGCTGAAGTCGGCACAACTGCCCAGGCGTCTTGGGCGTGGTAAGGTGAGTGGAGGCTGCTCTCCTGTCAACGCCGGCTGCTCTTCTCATCTGGGTGGAGTGCCGGCATTGACAGGAGCGTGCTCCGAGATCGATCTATCGTGTCTGCGGTAGCGGAAAGTCAGGTAATGCTTGGCTGAGCTGCCTGGTGCTGTGGAGACAGAACAGTATTGAGGGGGCCCGTGCAAAAGAGACTCATTGCAAAGGGAGATGCTCCTTTCAAGTCCCCTGCCTGAGATTCCTCCCACATGGGGAACTCTCCAGTGGATGTAGACTCAGTCTAGCTGGCTCCTGTGTCTCTCTTCCTGTAGGTAGGGGTGAGTGTGTGGGCTGGATGAGGGTGGGATGGGAAGTCTCAGTCTGGGTAAGGAAGAGCTAGGAGGTAGTTGGTAGAAAACAACTGGAAAACCAAAAAAATACCTAGGCACTTGATTGAGGAAATACTGCCATTCATTTCACTGCACACTCTCAGGACAGGTTGAACCTCCATAGTCCAGCACCCCCAGGACCTGACCGGTACCTAACGAGAGAATTTGCTGGACCACGGGAGGTCAAAGTGTTGTCTCGCACATTACTAACACTGCCGCTGCTTACTGGGCTCTTAGAAGACATCGGAGTAAATTACAGCTCCATAACAGCACAGAACACTCAGAGCCAGGACCGGTGGCCGTAAATAAACTTTATGGAATTGTTGGAAACTTGGCCACACCCATGATAAGTGGTCATCTGACTAACTAAAACCATGCCAGATTACAGATGTTGTGGGCTGAGAGAGTGCTGGACTGACTAGAGAAGCTCAACCTGTACTACTAGATCCTTCACTGCTCCTGGATCCTCACCTAGCAGAATTGGCCAAAAGCACTTCAATGGGGCTACTCATATCTTTGAAGTTATGCATGTGCTTAAATGCTTTATTGAACTGGCACCTAAGAGAAATGCCATAAAATCAAAATGGAAAAAAATGAAACGTCTTAGGCAGGGTAACATACATGACGTCTTGCTGTTTACCAGAGTTGCTTGATTATATGCTGCATCAAAGGAATTGCCGTATTACGGGTGCACAAAATGTACTGCTACTCATGCAACTAATTCTGCACTGAAGATGCAAAACACAGCTTGCCATGGAGTTTGATTTTCACAGTGCATTGAACACAGATAGCCTGGATCTTGGGGTGAGCTCAAGGAATGCACTGGGAACTTTTGTAATCTTTTTACTAAGTGTTTTCATTTTCACCAATATTTCTGTTGCATTATGACTTGTGATTGAAGTGAGAGTTTCCTAGTGGCCAAAGCAATACCTGTAAGTGCTCACAGCCTGAGATCAGCCCAGCCTCTATAGGCTCCGAAAATCAGGCCCTTGATCACGGTCTTTAACAAGACCTACACGAAATCCCCTTTTCACAAAGGGTTATGAGGCCTATAAACCAGGGCAGCCACAGTTTTCAGATCTCAAATGCTAGCAGGCAAAAGCAATGGGCTATGTTAAAGGAAGCTGTTGCAGCGATTAAATGGAAGCGAGAGGCTGAGACAACTGTGCACATGGGAGGGTGGAATCAGCTGCCACCTGACAGTTCTGCAGAGAAATAAAACTGGCCACTAACTCTGCTCGCCCTTGTAATCAGGCCGAGATTGTAGAAATCAGACCTGAAAGACCAGGTCCAACCTGGTGGAGTTTCTCTTAATGATGGATACCAGCAGAGGAGCTGCCCTGGATAACACATCTTCATTTCCTCTCTATCCTGGCTGAAGAGTTTTGGGACTAGCCTCTCCTTGCTATAGGGCCAGACCAGTCCTGCCTCTGTGCCCATTAGGATCAAACCTGGAGTGAGACTGAGGGAACTGAGAAAGCAGAACCACGACTAGGTGGATCCTCATCAGTCCATAATCAAATTCCTTTCTCTCCAAGCTTACAGAAGAGGCCCCTGGTTACTATTCCCCATCTCTGCCACACTAACCGTGTCTCTGCTCCCCTCCCCCACATGTAATTAAAAAGAAAAGTGTTGATATTAACGTGCCATCCGCAGTGATCACGTTACTAACCGTTACAGTCCTGGGTGGAGTTCCCTGTAAGTGGAGCACTTCGGCAGCCACCCAGCAGAGATTGAGGTGCCACCCAGCTGATTAGCAGAGCATCCACAGCCATCAGCATGTGTTTCTGTTGGTGGTGTACGTTCACAAATGCCTCAGTGCACATAACAAAATTTATTCCACCAAGGGAAGGAAAAAAATTAGAGGAAACACTAGCCCGGGGTCTGAATTCTCTCTCTTGACTGTAGCTCTTTGGGCCAGAATGGCACACACTCTGCATCTGAGCAGTGCCTAGCCCAACGAAGCCCTGTTCTGGATTGAGCCCTAGGCATGAATAACATGAGTGACAATAACACCACCAGTGCATTTATCGATAGCTTGGCCTCTAGTGGCTCCTCATGGTGGAAGCTGGAGGCACAAAGTACCATGAACTGAAGTTAGGACTTGCAAAGGTGGTCTTGGGAGTCAGATGCCCAAATCCCATTACGTTCCCTTGAAAGTCACACGTGGCTCATGTTCCCTCCCCTGGTAAGCAGCTGCAATGCCTGCATGAAACTGCTCTTGTCCCAGTGCTTTGCCTCTGGTAGATAAAATGAAACATTAAACTTCTTCTTGGGTGTTTTACTTTCCCTTCAGCTAATGAGGGCAGAGAAACCCCATCCGCAGGCTTTGCTGGCCCCTTATTTCGACGGAGAGCGCTTGTGTGTGTGGACGCTCCACATTTGCTTCTGGGGTGGCTCCTTTCGACGTTCCCTGTTGCTACTTCGACGTTGAACGTCGACAGCATCAGCCCTGGAGGACATGTAGATGGTACACATCGAAGTAGCCTATTTCGATGTTCTTACTTCAAAATAGGCTACTTCGACGTAGTGTGCTAGTGTAGATATAGCCAAGATGTTCCAGGAGTCATTAGCCAGAAGTTCATTTTTTAATGCACACCCAGGATGTTTCGGTTTCTTTAAAGAAGTGGCAGATAACCCCTTGAGAAGACAGGGATGCAATGGGCTTGGCAATGTTCTTTGCTTTTCTGCCCCAGATTGACATAATCTGTTTAAGACCACCAGCTAGTTTCAGTAGTTAAAGTTGGGCTTGTTTAGTTTGGAAAAAAGAAGATTGAGGGGGGACATAATAGCGGTTTTCAGGTATCTAAAAGGGTGTCATAAGCAGGAGGGAGAAAACTTGTTCTTTTTGGCCTCTGAGGATAGAACAACAAGCAATGGGCTTAAACTGTAGCAAGGAAGGTCTAGGCTGGACCTTAGGAAAACGTTCCTAATGGTTTGGGTGGTCAAACACTGGAATAAATTGCCTAGGGAGGTTGTGGAATCTCCATCTCTGGAGATATTTAAGAACAGGTTAGATAAATGTCTATCAGGGATGGTCTAGACAGTACTTGGTCCTGCCATGAGGGCAGGGGGCCAGACTTGATGAGCTCTCAAGGTCCCTTCCTGTCCTAGTGTAACTGCTGATAGACCTACATTGCCAACCCTAGAAATAGAACCTGCAAGCACAGAGTCTAAAGCCCTGCACTCCACCATGTGAGCTAAAGACCTACTGGCTCTCAGCTGAGGCTATAGAGCAGAGACTTCACTCACCCCAGATGAGGTCTCAGTGCCTCTGGGTACTACACTAGTATTCTATGATTCTATGAAAGCACGCATCTCCTTTGTCTTGACCCATAACCCTGGCCAGGCATCTAAAAAGCGCAGTGTATTTACAGCCCTGTGGGATAACAGACCCAAGGAAGCTGGGTTTGGAAAGGGCTGGATGGGCTGAGGAAATAGAAAAAGTAAGTAAATAAACCATCTGCTTAGAGGTGAGAAGCCCACAGAGCCTAGATCGACAAGTAAGCAGGGGCTATCTTTTGCAGTGAGGGGATTTGTAGGGGTGGGAATGGGACGTGATTCTGGCCCCATAGTTCTTAATAGTGGTTGCATGAGTTACATGTAAAGTAACAGAGCTGTAACCAATACCAACTAGGGAAGCCAAAAAATATTTTAAACACTGAATTGATAGCCAGCAATTCAGGGCAGGCTTTTTTTTACTATAAAAAGGGGTATATATCTAAAGAATAGTACATAGGTCTTTTCCCCATTAGATTTTGGCCTGCTTTGGAAAGATGTTTCACTAACTCTGTTTTTCTGGTAGGGAAACTGAGGCATGGAGCAGTGACATGACTTCCTGAGCTCACCCAGAAGGTCAGTGACAGAGCAGGGACTAGAACCCTAGTCTCATGAGTCCCAGCCCAGTGCTCTACCCAGTGGGCTAAAAGAAAAACTGGTGACATCAGTCCAACATCAGCACAGTTTTTGACACTGAACTGTGCTACTTCCCATTTAAGTGGTATGCACTCTTTAACCGTTGATTTAAGAGTTGCAATAACCTCCATCAGCAGCTGTTTCACCTTTAGCATCATACTAGCCAGTGGCTTGTCTGTCTTCATGAGCTTTAAGAGCCTTTCCGGTACATGTCAAAAAGAATCTTCCCTGAGCCTTTTTACATGCCAAGAAAACTACTGAACCACTGTCCCTTGAGCCAGAGCAAAACAAACTCCCGTATTCATGCACACAAAGCTGTTACAATATGGTGCTTGTTACAGAACAGTGCCAGTCTGAGATCACAGACCCATTGTGCTAACTGCCATACATGCATATCACGAAAAGAGACGGTGTTCCCCACCTCACCCCCAGGAAGGTTCTGATCCTGCAATTTATTGTATGTGGTGGACACACGGCTGAGTGCATATAGAGGCATTTGAAGTGACTGTGGTTCTGTGTGATCACCGCACCGCCATGCATTTTAGTATCAGCGTGTAAAAATAAGGCAAGCGACTAAGTGGATATAACAAATTGATAGGGGAGTACAGCGCATCAGCGAGCCAAGAGCAAGGAGCAGCCCCAAGAGCACATTAACCATTTGCATGGGAGCACAGTCCATGTTTGAAATGCACCCACAACACTGGAAGTATTTTAAGAACAGACAGGATTTCCATGGTGCAAACGCAAAGCATGCAAGGCGACGGACTGTTATGTAAGGGTCTGAGCACGGCATGGAGCACGCAGCGGCCCAGAACAACATGAAACACTTCCGAGTGAGAGGCTGACAAAGCAAGGTTTAAAGGGAGGAAATATGTCAGTGGCCTTGAGGATGGGAGGGAGAGAGTTGTACTAGTCAAGGCATACACAGCACGCAGCGTCCATTCCTGGAATGCAAGAAGGCAGAGAAAGGGAGAGAATCTTCTTAACTTAGGACCTGCTCCAGAGACACTAGAGTCTTCCTCCGGACGCCAGTGTGTTTTGGAGCAGACTCTGCTTGACAAGACAGGCCCGATGGCTGGAATTAGAGCCAAAGTAGCAGAGAATAGAGTCCAAGTAGTGAGTCCATTCACGTTGTAAGATGCATCTGGATGCACAACCAGGGGCACAGGTTTGGGTGGGGAGATACTGGCCATGTGACTGTCCCCTCTCCACCAGGGAAAGGGCATTGAAAAGCCCCTCCAGCCCAGGCCCTGCCTCGCCCTGCTCCTGCTCTGCCCCCACTCTGCCTCTTGCCCACTCCCCTCCCCCAAGTAATGTGGCCTGGGGAGCTAGCAGGAACAGAGCTCCAGCACTGGCAGCAGGAGTCCAACCGTGAGTGCAGGTGCGGTCCTGCCCTCCCTAGCGACATGGCTGCGATAGCAGAACAAGCTGGGACCATGTTGCTCTGCTTCCCCTGATGGTGAATGTGGAGGGTGGGGGGTTAGACCCCTGCTATGGGCTCCAGCCCGTCCATTAGTCCCCCTGGCTGCCCAGGGACTGTGGCTCTTCCAGCTTTTGTCTGGCTCCTTGTCCCTCCCACCTGTGGCATTTGGTGGAATGTGCCCCCTCATGCTTCCCCTGCACATAGCCCTTATATCTTCCCGAAGAAAACATTTTCTGTCCAAAATGTCTCAGACTCCTTGGCCACACTGGGTCAAACCAATGGTCGCTCTAGCCCAGCATCCTGTCTGCTGCCAGTGGTCACTGCTAAAGGCTTCAAAATGAACAGGACAATTACCGAGTGATCCACCCCTTGTCTTCCAGTCCCAGTCCTACGACCAAGCAACACCCTAGTACTACACAAAAATCCGAAATGGAAATCCTGACCCGCTGAGGCCTAAGTTTTTTTTCCAAAATTTCTTAAAATTAGCTGTGGCAAAATGTGCATTAGTGTAACAGTAAACCATGAGCAGATGCATACTGGAATGGCAACGAGCTATGATGGGGGTGACATCTGCACTCTGACTCCTAAGCCGCATCTACACGTACCGGCTACTTCGAAGTAGCCGCGCCAACTTCGAAATAACGCCCGCCACGTCTACACGTGGTGAGCGCTATTTCGAAGTTGAAATTGACGTAAGGCGGCGAGATGTCGAAGTTGCTATCCCCATCAGAATAAGCTATTTCGATGTTGCATACATGTGTAGACGTAGCTCTGTGCACATAAAAGGGCTGGGGCGGTGTGAAGATGCACCATTTCCAGACAGGGGAGGATTCCGCCACTACAGACACTGAGGAAGACAACCTGGTGTAGGGGAAATGGTAATGAAGGTGTGCTTTGGATGTATAGTAATTATGCCAGAGAAAGTCCCTATTAGTCTAGAACAGAGTATCCACACAGGGGAATTATACCCAGCAAGTTCTTTGAGGAAAGAACGATCTTTTTGTTCTGCTTGTACAGCACCCAGCACAAGTGGGTCATGGTCCATGATGAGGGCTTGTAGGCACTTCTGTAATACAAATCAAAATAATTTCACAATATATATTCACTGTAGTTAGTCCGTATAGTAAATAAAGTCAACATAATTATGCTGCTGTAGGTATGCTGGTCAAATTTCCAGTGCAGACAAGTCTCAGGACAGTCATGTAAAAACCATACCTGTAGCCTTTTGGGATGCGTGCACTAGAGTGGGTTATTTGCTATTTTGCTTTTGCTTTTTGAACAAAACCTTGAAAAATGAGTGTATGGGCTTCTATTACAGCATCACAGAATCAAAGGGCTGGAAGGGACCTCAGGAGGTCATCTAGTCCAGCCCTCTCCTTCAAGCAGGATCAACCCCCACTAAGTCATCCCAGCCAGGACCTTGTCCAGCCAGGACTTAAAAACTCAAGGGATGGAGAATCCACCACCTCTCCAGGCAACACCACCCACCTGGTGAAGTAGCTTTTCCTAATATCTAACCTACACCTCCCCCTCTTCAACTTCAGACCATTACTCCTTGTTCTGCCATTTGACACCACTAAGAACAGTTTCTCACCCTCCTTTTTAGAGCTCCCCTTCAGAAGTTGAAGGCTGCTATTAAATCACCTCTAAGTCTTCTCTTCTGTAAACTAAACAAGCCCCAATCCCTCAGGCTATCCTCATAGGTCTTGTGCTCCAGACCCTTAATCATATTTGTTGCCCTTCACTGAATCTGCTCCAGCAAATCCACATCCTTTTTATACTGGGGGGCCCAAAACTGGACACAATATTCCAGATGTGGCCTCACCAGCACCAAATAAAGAGGAATAACTACTTCTCTAGATCTGCTCGAAATGCTTCTCTCTAAGGCAGCTGCAAGAGAAGTGCAGGGAGCAGAGGAAGCCACTCTACATAGCCTTCATTGACCTGACCAAGGCCTTTGACTTGGTCAGCAGGGATGGTCTGTTCAAACTGCTCCACAAGATAGGTTGTCCTCCACGGTTACTCAAGATGATCCAGTCGTTCCACGAAGACATGAGAGGAACCATCCAATATGACGGCGCACTATCGGATGTTTTCAGAATCAGGAGTGGCAACAAACAAGGATGCGTGCTTGCTTCGACATTGTTCGGGATCTCCTTCGCACTCCTCCTGAAGCATGCCTTTGGATCTTCAACAGAGGGCATCTTGCTGCACACAAGATCTGATGGGAAACTGTTTAATCTTGCAAGGCTGAAAGCTAAGTCTAAGGTGCAGGAAGTCCTCATCAGAGACATGCTGTTCGCAGACGATGCTGCTGTAGTGTCTCACACAGAAGACCAGCTTCAAAAACTGCTGGATCAGTTCTCCAAAGCATGCAAGGACTTTGGGCTTACCATCAGCCTAAAGAAGACAAACGTACTCGGTCAGGATGTTGCTGAATCCCCATCAATCAGTACTGACAACTATACGTTAGAGGTCATCCACGAGTTCGTTTACGTCGGGTCCACCATCACTGACACCCTGTCGTTGGACACTGAGCTAAATAGGAGGATCGGAAAAGCGGCCACAACTCTGTCCAGACTCAGCAAGAGAGTGTGGAATAACAACAAGCTGTACACTCACACCAAAATGCAAGTCTACAGAGCCTGCATCCTCAGCACCCTCCTTTATGGGAGCGAGACTTGGACCCTGTATGCCTGCCAGAAAAAGAGGCTGAACGTCTTCCACTTGCGCTGCCTCAGGCGCATCCTTGGAATATCATGGAAGGACAGAGTGACCAACACCGCCGTCCTCGAGCAAGCTGGAATCCCAACCGTGCACACCCTCCTCAGGCAGCGTCGGCTCCGCTGGCTTGGCCACGTCCACAGGATGAATGATGGAAGGATTCCAAAAGACATCCTGTATGGTGAGCTAGCCTCTGGCAAAAGACCTCCCGGATGCCCCGAGTTGCGCTACAAAGATGTCTGCAAGAGAGACCTCAGAGAGGTAGACATCGAGCTGGACAACTGGGAAGAACTAGCAGACGACAGCAGCAGATGGAGGTAGGGGTTACACAAGGGCCTTCAGAAGGGCGAGATGAGGATCAGACAGCTAGCAGAGGAGAAGCGAGCGCACAGAAAGCACACTAAGGATTTGCCAGACACCCACTACATCTGCAAGAGATGCAGCAAGGACTGTCACTCTTGTGTGGGTCTTCATAGTCACAGTAGACACTGTAAATGAAGTCCTCAATTGAAACTATAAAGGGCGTGATCCATAGTCTATGCAGACTGAAGGATGCCTACTACTACTACTAATGCACCCTAGTATGCCATTAGCCTTCTTGGCTACAAGGGCACACTGTTTACTCATATCCAGACTTTCATCCACCATAACCCTTAGGTTCCTTTCCATTGGACTGCTGCTGAGCCAGTCTGTCCCCAGCCTGTAACAATGTTTGGGATTCTTCCACCCCACGTGCAGGACTCTACACTTCTCCTTATTGAACCGCATCAGATTTCTTTTGGCCCAGTCCTCCAATTTATCCAGGTCCCTCTGGATTCTCTCTCTACCCTCCAACGAATCTACCTCTCCCCCTAGTTTTGTGTCATCTGCAAATTTGCTGAGGGTGCAATCCAGTTCCTCATCCAGGTCATTAATAAAGATATTGAATAACACTGGCCCCAGAACCGTGCCTTGCGGCACTCCGCTTGAAACAGACCACCATCCAGATATTGAGCCATTGACCACTACCCGTTGGGCCCCACCATCAAGCCAGCTTTCTATCCATCTTATAGTCCAAGGATCCAATTCATATTTCCTTAACTTATGGACAAGAATGTTGTGGGAGACTGAATCAAAAGCCTTGCTGAAGGCAAGGTGTATCACATCCACTGACTTCCCCATGTCCATTAGCGTGTCCTTCCAGTATGAAAAATAGTCCTTCTCCAAAGATAAAAGAAAGTAATAAGGAAGAGTCATTGTTTTGACTATATATACTTTTTTCAAACTGTTCCTTTTTTTCTCCCAAGTTTGCTGACTTACTTGGGCTCCTTCTTTCCAAAAGCAATATCGCCAGAAACTCAGTTCCCCTTCTGTAGCACTTTGTTGCCAGAGGTCGCAGAGAGGTAGTTGCGTTAGTGTGTATATTCAAAAAACAAAAAAGCAGTCATGTAGTACTTTAAAGACTAACAAAATAATGTATTAGGTGGCACTTTCATGGGGCAGACCCAGATATTTCCAGATCTGAAGAAGTGCGTCTGCCCCACAAGGGCTCATCACCTAATAATTTTGTTAGTCTTTAAAGTGCTACTTGACTTCTGGTTTGTTTTGTTGCCAGAAGCCAGCTTCAACTCATTTTCTTTTCTAAAAGTTCAATACAGAATATGGAACCAGCCTGTGAGATCAAAGGTCTGATAGAGGCAGAGATATCTAGTATTTAATGGGGAAGCAAAACCAGCAGAAGTTATCACTTTTTCTCCTTCTCCACTGTAGTTGCCCCACTTCAGCCCCAACTCCAAATGGTGTCTGTGCATCTCGGTGCTCCCTTCTCCCACAATACAATGGGTGGAGTGATTTTCTCGGTCTAATCCAGAATCCATCAAAGGTGTTAACTCCTACTTACTTCAGTGGGCACATTATCAGACTCCCTGTGGTTCATGAGGTGACGGCTCTGCACCACTAGCC
The DNA here is from genome assembly GCF_033958435.1 of Carettochelys insculpta. NCBI lineage: Eukaryota > Metazoa > Chordata > Testudines > Carettochelyidae > Carettochelys > Carettochelys insculpta. The sequence goes on along the minus strand of NC_134139.1, from coordinate 8,196,355 downwards.
AATAAGAATGTTTCTTTGATGGCTGCCTCAGCCAGGCTGGTGCGCTCCTTGTGTGGTAGGATAACCACTAGCATTCGGGAAATGTGACTTATATTGCCAGCCAAACTCCTGTGGGGGAGAAATGGCCTTTAGAGCCCTTTTTAAGTTTAATGTAGAGACCTGTGTAAAGACTCCCACTTCAGTTGCTAAAGAAAAAGAAAAGGAAAAAGGACAGAGGCAAGGAAAGAGGACCAGACCGGCAGAAGGAAAAAGGATTTTATTTAGGGAGTCTAGAAAGATATGTAGATGTTTCACTCAAAGACCTGTCAGGTGAATTAGAAAACCTTCTAAATCTCACTTGTGTTAGGGCTGTTACTTCTGTAAGTCATATGTATATCTGACCACTAGTTCTTAACAGAGAAACTTTCACCGTTTTCAAAAGCACTGAAATGATCTTAAGCCAGTTCACACGTTGTTTTGCTGGCATAACCACATTAACAAGCAGTTTGAAAAAAAAATCACACCCCAACTGTTATACTAGCAAAGGCTGTAACACAGCTGCAGTTTTACTAGCCAAAAAAAAGGCCCCTTTGTTGATATAATGTATTTTATTAGGGGACCTGGTATAAACTACACTAGCAAAAGCCAGTAAAAGCTACATTAACATGGTGCTTGTGAGTTAATATGGGACTCCGCAGGTACAGGGGTCCACCCAGGTGTATGACCTCACGGGACTGAGGATTCTGAAGGAATGGCTTCCCTTTTGATGGCTAGTGCTTCTGAATTGAGAAGAGCTTCTGCATCGAGGCTAGAAACGTCAGCCAGAGTCTTCTGACGCATTAGCTGTGTAACACTACAGTACGTTTAATTTTTTTTTTTTACATTAAAACTGCTTTTGAACGAAGCTTGCACTCCGTTATAGAAATCCTTTCTTCTTCCTGGCACACAAAAGCTAGGGAAATCCATCTCCTTCAGACTGAGGTTTCAGACACACACTTATCAACAGCACACTGCAAGGAGGGAAAGGCAGTTTCTCTAAGGCTTTTCTGACACTCCTTTCTGCCATCTCTCGCTTCTCCTGCCTCACAAACAAATCCTGCATTGTTCTGGAAACCTGAAACAGAAATTACTCTGAGCAAGTCTGAGTCATACGCTGTGGACCTACCGCTTCGCGAAACGCCCCTGGGAAGAAATGCACAGGGTTTCCTACAGCAAATCTGGTGGATTGAACCAATAGGGAGTGGTTAGCTACAATCGCACCAAAGTAGGTAAAAATGATGGCTCCTTTGCTCATCTTTTCTCTGATCCTCCCCTCCCCGCACCTCCCTCCTTCCCTTCTGCCTGCTCCCTCTCCTTGCCTGCGCCTGCCAGCTTCACCCTGCCTGCTCCAATCTGTCTCCCTTGCCAGCTTCTGACTCTACCTCCCCTTTCCTTGGCCTGCTTCCCCCCCCCCACCTGCTTCCACCCTGCCTACCTCCCCCTCACGCTGCCTACCTGCCTTCCCCCTCCGCTCCCCTCCCCCACTTGCTTTCCCCCGTCTCCCCCACTTTCTGCCCCCTCATGCCAGTTTCTGCTCTACCTCCCCCACTCCGTCCCGCCCCTCTCTGCCTCACCTGGGGCGTCTGGCCCCCTAGAGCCTTGCCATTGGCTGGCAGGCTCGCGAGCCAAGCGGGCAGCGCCCGGTTAGATTGGCCAGCCGGCCGGCTGACCCCACCCCCCTATGTGAGAGCCCCGCCCCAGGGCGGTGGAAGCCAGCGCGCTGCCAGCAGGGCTCCCTTCCCATAGCAACCGCTTCCTCCAGGCACTGTACGTGACGTCGGCAGTGCTTCCGCCGGGCTCGCGCCTCGCTCATTCCTTCCTGTTCCCGCGCCTCGCCCAGCAGCAGCAGCAGCAGCAGCAGCACCACCACCAGCACCAGCACCGAGTGAGGCAGCCGTTCCCCGCCCCGGACTCGAACCCCGCCAAGACTATGGTGAGAATCCGGGCAACGCCAGCCGGGCGTCCCGCTCTGTACTGGTCCCCCTCCTCGGCAACACCCGCCGTATCCCAGCCCTTCCATCGCTTCTTCCCAACCCGTCTCCCCACACGCGCCGATGGTACGGCCCGCCACGGAGCCCGGGGTGATGGAACCTTCCGGTCCCCGGCCCGACACCCCCCCTCCTCAGCCGATGGTACCTCCCTTCCTTCGTTTATACGCACTGGCGCCGGTGCGGCCATCTCGGCGCGGGGGGGGGGGGGGGGGGGGGGGGGGAGCAGCGCCCTCTCCCTGTCGCTCCGCGAGGGTCCTCAGGCTGCCTCCACTTCCCGCCTCGCAGGTCGTGTCGCCTCCCTCCGAGGCGCCGCGCCCGTCCCCAGTCTCCCCCCCCCCTCCACCTTCCCGGCCGGGAGTGGCCGGCCAAGCCCGCTGCCAGTCCGGTGACCCCCCCCCCCCGCCCGAAAGGGGGGGCGGAGTTGTTACTGACCCCCCCATCCCCCCCAGCGCGCCGCATCTCCCGGGCCAGCGCGATGACTCCGCTGAGGGAGGACAGGGCGGGACCTACCCGCGGCAGCACGTGGGGCGCGGCCGGTGCCGGGGGCGCGGCGCAGGGAGCGGCTGCGACCGTGGGTGGGCTGGGCTGCTCCGCCGCGCCGCCTGGCCGGCGTCCGGCCTCCGGCACCTCCCTGCACTCGCGGTGCCTAGGTAGACCCCGGCGAGCGGCTGCCTGGGGCGGCGCTGCCTGGCGCCTTTGCACAGTGACAGCTGGGTCCGTCTCCCGCCCCTTTCAGGCGCGTCTGCCTGGGGAGGACGACGGCGCCCGGGGCTCTCTTGCTCTCCGCCCTCTGCGCCGGTCCGGTTCACTAGTGCTCCGGGGCTTGGCTTTCCCTTGGGGGTAGCCTTCCTTGCGCAGCGCCAGCCTCGAACGACTGGATCCGGAGCTTGCCAAGCTCTGTAGGTGTCGTCTGATCACCCCTGATGGGGGAGGGCTGTTAGCCAATACCCTGCGTGTCAATTTAAAATAAAAAAAAAAAACTCGTTTGCTACCTGTGTGCTTCCCAGCGCACTTGTCTACACTCGGGAAGATCAAAGCTGCTGCAGTCCATCTTCTGCAGTTCTGATTAGCACCCTCATTCAAACATTCAGGGCCTCCCCACTGACCGGGGTACTCGCCTGACTCCTCCTGAGTGTGGGAAGTTGATGGGAGAAAATCTCCCTTGGATCACCCATAGTGGGGACTGCAGGGAAAGTCAGCCTCAGATACCTTTTCTTCAGCTATGCTATTCTTGTAGCTAGAGCAGAGTATCTTAGGTTGCCCTTCTCCCCTAGCATAGACCTGCCCTAAAAATAATTTTACAAGGATATTCTGAAGACATTTTAAAAGTTTGTAGGCTGTGACTTGCCTAACATTAATAGGCTCATACTGTAAAAGCTGGTTGGGATGTTAATTTGTATGGAGGCCTAGATGTGCTGTGCCAACTGATACAGGTTATTCAGTTTACAACTCGCTATGAAACTTGATCTCATCAGTTTGGGGAAGTCTTTTTGTAGCTAGATGCTAATTTTCTTTTTTTTGTAAAAATGAGGGCGTCAGAGGATATCTAGACTAATATTTGCCCATGTTTAACCAGTTTGTAACTTATTAAAGCTATTTAAATAGCACTCCTTCTCAAAGCTTAGCTTCTCTTCTCATTTGGTATTGCAGTAAAGATAGAAATCTGTGTGCATGTTGTGTTGTCATAGAAATGACTGTCTCAAAACCAGAACTATGACTCACCAGAGAATGTTTTCTCATGTCTACAGCCGACTACTTTTGACACTTATCTCTATTCATTACTGTTACTGTGTGTTCCAGTATATTAGGTGGGGGTGGGTTGGTCAAGCCTCATTTGTTCCAGCGAATCAGTCTTGTCTGAAATCAACTTTTAATAGCTGATAGACAGGTGAAAAGTAAATCAGCTCTCAAGCATATCTCTTTGAAATTTCCCTGGTGCAGCAGCCTTAAAGTTGTTAATGGGCACATCTACTAGACAGAGATTGTGGTGTTGTACTTTGGTCTCTGTAGTGTGGCTTTACCGTATAGTGCTGAAAATAAAAACGGAATTAAATACAGAAATGTGCTGACTAGATATTCACTTGCTGCTTCTCTCCATGTGTCTCCATCTTATGGGAGTAACTTGTAAATCCAGAATGATTTTCTGTGGGTGGTGCCAGATACTTGGCCTTACCATTGGACTTAGTTTTTCGGCTTGTCTGTGGTAGAGCTTGACATGCTACAGGGCTACAAACTACTGTAGTGAGGTTGACAGTTTACCTTGTTTGCTACAGTGTTGGTAAATGCTACCTTAGGCATCAGGATAAGCAACAAACACTTGTCCTGGAACAAATATTTGAATTGTGCAGATTAGTATTTACTAGTGTTAGCTAGGTTACTGACAATTCCTAATTTACTCCAGTTTAAAACAAGGCTTCAAAACATAATAGTAGCATATCAAAACACTTGGTCTGTAGAGCAAATAAAATAATCATCCGCTCTGTGCAGGAGCGTAGTACGGTAAACTCTTTCATATTGGAACATCCGGCAACCTCCCAGGCCCGGGGCTGCCAAATATTCTGGATAATAGGGAAGTATACGTAAAGAAAAACAAGATTTGATATTAAGAAACAAAAATGTATGCAGAGTACTGTATTTACTGGCAAGAGTAGTATTGTAAACTTTATACTGTATTTACTTTCACTATACTTATGCAAAATGTAACTAAAATTTACTAAATTTAATCTTAAACTATACTGCATACTGTATTTATTCTAACTTGCTACATGTATGCAGCTACATGTGCTTGTATGAAACTTAACTAAAATTTACTTTATCTTAAACTTAAATACAATGCAGGTTATTTGAGGATTCTGGATAATAGAATGCTGGTTAAAACAGTTTCGGGTTCAGCGCCCGTTGGTGTCTGATGCCTCTTTCACTATTTACTTCTGTCTTTCCCTGTCCAGTGTGGAGTGGCTTAGTTTCTGTAGACTAGCTCTGCACCAATCGTTTACTGTACTGCTATTTCACTGTCTTGTATAAAAACCAATTTAGGAAGGAAATCTTTCTCTAGAACAGCCCTCAACAACATTTTAAGAATATGGAGTTATGACTTAGACAAGTGAGACCAAACTGAATTGGATGGTATACATTGAGGTTTTCTTAAAGGACAATTTTAAAAATAAATGCAAACTTTTAAAGCCCTTTGCATGAGAGAACTAGCTTGTTCAATCAAGTCTTTCTCTGTTCTGTGGCATGGAAAAGCCAGTTTAGAACTACCATATTGAATGAAGATCTTGAAATGTATTTTCTCGGTACAAGCTTCATCTTTGCTTCTAAGATAGCCATGTGTGAGTAAAAGTTGCTACTAGGTCCCAAAATCTTTCACGAGTAACTGGTACAGCTTTAAAGATGCACCCAACAAAAGACAAACGTGCTTTAAGATGGTAGTGGTCATATTGTATAGCACTGGATTGTGCTGTTTGGATTACTGTACTCTATGGGAAGATTTGTCCTCTACTGAATACATTCTATGCATTTGAATTGAGTACTAGAGAAACAGTTTCTATCTTAAAACAGCCTTCAAAGTAACTTGGTAGGATTTATTTTTGTTTATTTCACAAAGGCACTGGCTAATGTTTATTAAAGGCTATATTCCATATAATTAGACTTGGAAAGATTTGATTTTTTTTTTAAGTAAATTTTGGGAAGCATTAATTTTGCCATACATGACATGAGCAAAAATACTTCCTTTGATTGAAATCTGCATATAGGCAAATAGAAAAATGTTTCCCAAACTTGGTTTAAGAATATTTTGATGTGATGTGTTAACAGTAATAAAGCTTTAATAACATCATCAGACATAATTGTGAGCCCCATAATTTCGCAGAACTGTAAAAACCTAGCTTTTAAATACACTACTTTTTAAAAAATATAATTCTGCGAAGATTACTCTCAGACTCTGTAGGATATTTTGTAGTATGCTGACCTCATGTGATCAGAAACTTTTTGCCAGATGTGTTGGGACTAGGCGTGCAACCTGTCCTTGCGTACACTCCAGAGTATCACCATTCATCGGTAAGCTCCCCTGTGAAGATGAAACTTACTTAGGAACTCACAGAACTGGAAGGGACCTTGAGAGGTAATTGAATCTAGTCCCCTGCCCTCCTGGCAGGACCAGTCCTGACAGATTTTTTTAATCCATTTGCCCCAGACCCCTAAATGGCCTCCTCAAGGATTGAACTCACAACACTGGGTGTAGAGGGCCAATGCTCAAACCACTGAGAGGCAACTAGGAGCCAGAACTTTGCTCAAGATAGAACAGGCTTCTGTATCCAAGACATCCGGGCGCTGTCTACATCTGTCGCAGTGGAAGGAGCATCCTGGTTACAGTCCTCAGGGATTCAGAGAAGTTGAAATAACTGAAGTGGGGAGACCTTCTTTCCATATCCCTTATGTCCTTCAGATGAGTTGTTACCTAGTCTGAGGGTTTTTAGTGTCGCACCAAACCCCACAATATCTATAAATCTGCTGTGGAGGCACGCTGTGGAGGTACCAGGGAAGTTCAGACAGAACTTTCTCCTAATCATCCATAGAGACATGCTGACCATAAGAAGTGTAACTTCTATTAAACAGCACTGTATCATTCTGTTACCAGCTCTGTTTCTCTCTGGCATGTCCTGGAATGGGGATCAGCAACCAAACTAGCAAGAAGAGCCATTTTTTTTTTTTTGAATTTGGTAAAAAAAAAAAAAAAAATCAATAATTCAAGAGCTGCAATGCACATGAATATGAGATGGTACTTAATAAATAGCATCAAATGAAATTGATGGGTAGTAGGTTCAAAACTAATAAAAGGAAATTTTTCTTCACATAGCGCACATTCAACCTGTGGAACTCCTTGCCCGAAGAGGCTGTGAAGGCCAGGACTCTATTAGGGTTTAAAAAAGAGCTTGATAAATTTTTGCAGGTTAGGTCCATAAATGGCTATTAGCCAGGGATAAAGTATGGTGCCCTAGCCTTCATAACAAGGGCAGGAGATGGATGGCAGGAGATAAATCACTTGATCATTGTCTTCTGTTCTCCTTCTCTGGGGCACCTGGCATTGGCCACCGTCGGCAGATGGGATGCTGGGCTTGATGGACCTTTGGTCTGACCCAGTATGGCCATTCTTATGTTCTTATGTTATGTTCATCAAACCATACTCTTTGTAATCCCTATTTTAAGAACAGCTCACACACAAGGTTTTATAATGCGATGCATGTTTACTGCATGACGTTCACAAACTTTTTACGTATTCTATTTTTTCACACTGTTTGTGTGTGCGCGCCACGATTTTCCTGACTTTCACTGTTCAAATTTCTCTCTCTATGGAGGGCTGAACAATTATGCATACAATCATACTGTGCAGTTTCAGACTACCTTTAAGGACTGATCTCATGAGCCATCTGCTGGGAATTGATTCTTTCATCTAGGAGTGATGGAATTAACTCATGCAATTTAGAGGGAAGAGTTTTTATTCCTGCTCTTTCTTAATGTTCCTCTGCCTGTGTCTTGCTAGTAAGGTCTCTTATCAGTAGACAAAAGCCTGAGTGGAGTCTTGATTCTGGTTTGGAGAGAAACTAAATAAGTACAAAGTGACTTATTTGATTGGCAAATCGTGCCATTTGAACTAGGATGTGATATGTGGGAAAAACTTTGTACTTCTTGATGCTTTATGACTTGTAAATAATGGTCTGTTACCCAAGAGTGGTAAAAGGCAGTTATTTGCATATCATGTTTAAGATAAGAATCAGATCTTAGATGCCCTTTCTGCAGAAATTTAGACTTCCTATGGTGTGTAGGCACAAGTTGTGGATGGGTAGCCGCATTAGTCTATATTTGCAAACAGAGGCACTTTAAAGACTAACAGATTTATCACAATTGTCTGAGGTACTGCTACCTATCGTCCTATCTGTACCACAACTTGAGAGTTTATAACCAGTTAGTGACAGAAGTCTGAGCACAATATGGTGAGTGTTTTTGTTTAATGCTCTAACCTTTCAAGAGCTTGACTTGACTGGAGGTTGTGGTCAGCTGGTTTGGGGAAGACAATCAAACTGATTCAGGTCCCCTCCATCAGTTTGTTTGGCCTTTGCTGCTGCCTTCTAGATTTCAGCGCAAAGGGCATCTTAAGTGTGGCACAGCAATGTATGGAAAACAAGTAAATCCAGCAGAGCTGCCTGGATCTTCTAAAAGGAATATTCGCTTCTGCCACCTGGTAACTGACTAAGGAAAATTTGACAGTTGTCAGAAAGCTGTACTATGACAAATCAATAATTACTAGGTCTGATGTAGGTGCTACACACCTACAAAAACTCCATTTGTGTTTTCACTGTGGGCAGTTTCTGTTTAGTTCAGAGGGAAAGGACACCAGGTTCAATCGGAACATTGTTACTCAGAAGCTGAGAACAAAGTGCATTCTGGCAATCTGACTGGCAGTCCTTTTTATTACACTGCAGCAGTACACACTTCTGGAGCCTCCTAGTTTACTTCTTCCTTCTATATTTGGCTAGGCATGCTTGTGGAATGTAGCTTTCAAGCTCTGCATGCAACAGAATTTACATAAGAACAGATTTTTTTGCCCCCCACCCCACCCCCCCTCCCAAAAGAAGCAAATGTTTTTACTCAGGTGGATATGGATACTCCACATTGCTCAGAACACATACATACAGTTATTGTAATTCCCAAATACAGCAAAATGTTATGTCATGACCAAGTTCTCAGGAATAATGTAACCAGTTGAAATGGTTTTCCATATGTAAACTTTACCACTGTTATTGTGGCTTTTGGTTCCAAACTCTACTGGCCTAGGAGGGAGAGAGATGACTGTCCATGTTTGGTTTCCATCTTTCCCCTCCCCAAAGCTGTTTTCTCACACAACCTCCAAATCGTGTAAAGTTTTTTTGGCTCCTCTGCAGTTGAGAAGGGGAAAAGATTAATTTAAGGTCTCTTTAATAGTGTAAAATCAAATACTAAGGGAAAACTCTAGGGTTTGTAGAACTGGGAAACGCTAACTTCATTGTTTCCAAAGTTGTATTTGAATGCAGAATTATGTGCTATAAATCCAGTCTGCCAGAAGTTAAGAGAGGACACGCATGCCAGACCTTGCTTTCCAAATGCAAATTTTCATCCCAAACCTGATATTCGTTGCAGAAGCGTATAGATTTTAGTGGCGAGGTGCAGGACCTCTCTAACTTCACAACAGTCTACTAAAGGAATAACTCTAGTTTAGATTTTGTGCAAGGTTTGAGAGCTACAATGTATAACCTTTATCTGCCACTATCAACACCAGTTATGGGGACAAGAAGGGAACCTTTTAAAAAGATTAAACTCTTGTGCTTTTCATCCATAGTGGTATTTAAATGAGGCATTGCTATAGCACGAGACATCAGAGCATGTATGTATAAGGTGGGGGAAAAGCACTAAACACTAAAGAGATGAGAAATGGCTCTGTTGCTGTCCTGCATTCTTGCTGCCATATTAGCATACCTTGTGCCTGCAGTAGTGTAGATGTGTGCAGGCTGGTGTTGCAAGAGTTCAGGCTTTCATCTCACACTCCCTCTTGGTTCGTGTCCGGAACTCTGGTTGGCTTTGCGCAAATGAACACTTTTTTTTTTAACAGTCTACTTTGAAAACTGTGGGTAGGCAAACCAGTGTGTCCTTAGCACACGTGCACAGGGCTCACATCGCTGGTGGGAATGGGCAGCTCATGGCTTGAGGGCCACATCCAGCTTGTCAGGTCACTTCATTAGATCTGCTACCCTGTGTGCTGGAAGGAGGTGTCCTCTCTCTTTCCTCTCTCTTTCCTCTTCCCTTTCAGCCTGGTGCTCCTGTGTCCCCCACCTCCGTTTGTGTGACCTGCTGCTGCCATAAAAGGCATGCTCCTGTGAGAGTGCTTCTCTTGCTCTGGCACCAGGCACTGCTGCCTAGCTGGCCAGCTGGGAGGGCTTTGTTGATCCAGTAGCAGCTGGCACTGTCCAGCTGCAGCCAGGGCTGTTTGCTCTGATGCTTTTTTTTTTTTTTAATTCCCTTGTCTCATGATCCACCCCTCCCCACGGTCTGGAAACTGCTGTGCTGCTTACAGCAGCCCATGAGCCATGCCTCCTTTGCACTTCCATAACATCCCTGTAGTAACACGGAAGACGGTATAGGGAGTCCATCCTAATTAATGGGTAGCTTGCTACTCTTGCTGCATTTTGCCACCTGGACCCCCATCTCTTCAGTTCATCTGCCCTTGTAATGGAAGGTGGTTTGTCTTTCTTTTTCTCCTCCTAGTAGGTTTGCTAGTGAGGTTTCAACAGATTTAATATGTGCGGCACGTTCAGTAGGCAGGGAAGGCTGTGCCTCCCCCATACAACCTGGCTGCCCCTTAAACCCACCCCCTAGCTGCCTCTTGTTCACCATTCCCCCTTGGCCACAGGCAGGCAGCTACTCAGGGAAGAGGGCTGGGGTTGGGGCTGCCCAGCATTGTAGAACCCTAGTAGGCTTTTTAGGGAGCATGAGGCTAAGGAAGTAGTAACCCCCACTACTGTAATCTGCATGTGCTTCCATAGATAGAATTGTAGTTTTGTGTGGCAGTTATAACTGAACAGCTTCTTTAAAGAACACGTGCTCAGCCTCCTTGGCTGGTGCAAAGCTTATATCCTCTAGGAGGGATTTGTTCAAGATCAGTTGTTAAAACAATCAACCTGAGTTCCCAGATTGAACCTCTGACCCTTTTTGAATATTAAATAACTTGCCAGCAGCGTCAGATTTCTTTCTAAGGAAATAAGTAGTTTCCTGCCTCGAGGTGAGTTCTAGTGCTGTGTAATAAATGGGAATCTTCTGCTCTCAATTGTGGTGTCAGTGGACTCATGGCTCTACTATAGCTTTTCTCTGGTCTTCTAAGTTGGTGTGCTTTTATCCAGAGTGGTTAGCAGTAATGCCACTAGGAGGCCTGGGTTTAGGAAAGTGGGTCTATATGGAGCAAAGGTTGAGGGTTCATTTAAGAAAAGGCCATGTGGCTTTTGCAACTTCCATGCATAATGTAGGAAATATAGTACTGTCTAGTTCAAAATTTATAGGCTATGAGTTCCAAACATTGTAGCATCTTTCAACTTGAACTTGAAATGTAAGTCCCAGCTGTGAAGTTTACCGGCTAGACTCCTGAAACAGATTCTGTCGCCACTTCTAGGTGGCTTATAAATTGAGCGCTCAGGATAGCACTTGAGATTTCACATAAAGAAACACAGCTACAGAGAATGAGTCGAATGTCCAGGGGTATCTACCAACATGGCAGGTATCGCTGGACAAGGGAGTTCATGTGGGTTTAGTGAGACTACAGTTCATAACTGAGTAGCTTCAGTGTTTGTGTGTGTGTGTACGCATGCGTGCACACATTTTTTTTGTTTGTGGGGCAGTAGAGTTTATATCCTTAAAGCCAGTTTGGCTATGTCTACACTAACCCCAGAACTTCAAAAAGGTCACGGTAATGAACCTAATTGAAAGATGCTAATGAGGCGCTGCCATGAATGGCAGCTGCCGCACTTCGAAAGTATTGCTTTTGATCATGTGCGGCTCATGTACGGGGTAAATGGGACTGTGCACACTTCGAAATCCCCTTATTCCTATTTGGTGGTTGTTTGGAAGCATGTGGAGTCCTTTTGAAAAGGACCCCATGTAGATGAGCCACGTGTGATGCTTTTGAAGAGCCACGGCCACTGTTATGCTAATGAGGCACTGCATATTCATGGCAGCACCTCAATAGCATCTTTCGATTGGGTTCATTATCATGTCCCTTTTGAAGTTCTGGGGTTAATGTAGACATAGCCTTTTACTCACTGAATGAAAAGCAGGGCTCTATTCCTTCTCCATTTCCTTACGCCTAGCCTTGTAGGCTCAGTCTGCCTTTGAAAGGCAGTGCAGTAATAATGGTTCTGCAGACTTTATTTGAAGACCCCGTAGGTGTTAATACTCTTGGTGGTGACTGTGCTACTACACTTTGTTGGTAGGCATGCACAGGTACATTCTAACAGGTTAGAACTACAAACAACGCTTCTTGTACAGGAAGCAATAGAGCCACATTTTGATGGCTTTGCACTAACACCTCATCAAACAAGACTTAGAATACACTCCCCGTACAGCTAATAAGGAGCCACTTGAGTCACCTTAGAGTACTGACTTTGAAATACAGTAGTGTCACGACATTCGTGAGGGTTTGGTGTTGAGAACCCTTGCAAATATTTCATTTTTGCGAATACCAAATGCCTGCTGGGGCTCAGAAGCAGGGTGACCATCCATCCTGTATTTGGGATACCAAAAATGTGTGCCTACGTATTTTTTTAAAAGGGACTAATGGGGGAGGGAGGGGGGTGGCTGGCCGCTTCCCCAGGGCTTTAGGAGGAGGAGTACTCGGCAGTGGGAGAGCACCGGTGGCAGCTGCTGAAGCAGCACCTGCTTCTGGCCCCCTTCGCGCCTGACTTCCAGCACAGATACTGCGGCCCCACACCCTGCCCTCACCCCCACCCTGCTCTGCTTGCAGCCTTGTGGGATGCAGGGTCCCTGGCCCGGGGTGGGTGGGTGGGGATCCTCTTCTTCCATTCTCCCACCCCTCCATGTCAGTGACCCCGCGTGGGTCCCTGCAGTGGTAACCCTGGCCGACAGTCTGGGTGAAGAGCTGTTGGGAAGCTTGCTCTGCCCACCCGCCCTCTGAGCTGGGCATGGGAGAGTGAAACTGACTCCCACAGCAGCTAGCAAATAATTGAATTCACAATTGTTAAATTTGCAAATGTTGCAACCTTCCTGTAGGTACCAAACTGAAATTGATTGAAGCTAGTAACAGTGGCTTAAACAATGCACCTGGAATCCCCTAATAACTTCCATAGTGCCATAGCTGAACTCGCATGTTCCTTTACATTTTTATCTCCTGTGTCTGTGAAAGACACTTACAGACAAGTTGCAAGCCTTCAATGCAAGCAGGATCTTCCTGCCCCCTCAGTTGCTTTTTAAAAATGTAACTAAGCACATTAGGAGCTGTCTGCTGATAGGAATAAAGGGATTTCAAAGTTCCTAGAGTCCTTCCAAAAAGGAGCCCCATGTGGATGAGCCGTGCAGCAGCGAGCTGTAGCAATTTTGAAGAGCCGCAACCACCGCAATGCTAATGAGGCACTGAATATGTATTCTTCTTCGAGTGGTCCCCGTGGGTGCTCCACAGTAGGTGTCGGGCTCGCTGTGGAGCACCCAAGGGGACACATCTCGAAGAACCATCGTTACTACACAGGTGAGTAACTTCTCTTTTTAGCGCCTCATTAGTAATTTTCAAAATGGCCATTTCGAAGATTTGGGCTAGTGTAGATGTAGCTGTGGTGTTACAGAAAGTCTGAAGTAGTTATCTGCCACTCGTTTGGGTATCAAAGGCACAAGTATTGCTTCTCCTTCAGTCTTCTCCTCATTCTCATGCACTGTTGTCAGATTATACAGGAGCTATTTAAAATTTATAGTCCAGGACTGGAATTAATGTAAAGGTTTCTGTCACAGGCATCAGGAGTACAAGTGGCTGATGAAGTATGCCGTATCTTCTATGACATGAAAGTTCGGAAGTGCTCCACGCCTGAGGAAATCAAGAAGAGGAAGAAGGCAGTCATCTTCTGTCTCAGTGAAGACAAAACATGCATTGTTGTGGAAGAAGGCAAAGAAATCCTAGTGGGAGACGTCGGTGTAACGATTTCTGATCCTTTCAAGTACTTTGTGCAGATGCTTCCTGAAAAGGATTGCCGTTATGCCTTGTACGATGCAAGCTTCGAAACAAAGGAATCAAAAAAAGAAGAGTTGGTGTTCCTCATGTGGTAAGGTGGAAAACGTACCTTGTGGTTGAGGGACTTGGTCTCTTGGCTTACACCATGTACATACTTATCTACAATGCCTGGCTTGTACTCGGGCTACATTAATGTGTAAGACACTGAAATAACAAAGACCAGTTAGCTGGCAAAGTAAACCTGTCATTGAACTGTGCAAATTGGTGACACTCTTCCAGGCCAATGTTCTGCATGCATTTAGGATAGACATCAGATCTTTATATGTAGGGCTGCTGCTTCAGTCACCTGAGATTGTGGGCCTTGTGATTCTGATGTAGGTTTGATGTTAAACATCATTATCTTAACTACTTTCCTCTTGGTATGTCCAACTAGGGCACCAGACCAAGCACCTCTCAAAAGTAAGATGATCTATGCAAGCTCTAAGGATGCGATCAAAAAGAAATTTCAAGGTACGTAATATGGGCAACACATCCTGATTTGGTCCAATTCAATCCATCTTACGTTCTGTGCATCAGCAGTTCCATGGTGTAAGTGTTGCTAATGGACTAGTGTTTGTTTAGAAATGCCAATCAGAGATAAATACTTGCCAAGCAAAACTTCTAAAGACCCGATTAAAACGCAACATAGAAGAAAAGTATATGAATTACACATGCAAAAGAACTGCATTGGCGGGGGGGGGGGGTCTTGCCTCACACGCCACATCAAAGCAGATCGTTCAAAATCGGAGAAAATCTAAGTTTAGCTGCTGTCCTGGTGCACGTCCAGTGGCATAACTTGGGAATCATGGAGGAGTTTTTACTACAAAAGTGGATGTTAGCAGCAGATGTCCACATGACTCAGGATATTCCAGTCCTGCATTTGGTGAGATACTGAACCACCTATGTTCAACCTTACCATATTGCTCTTCAGAGGCGGGAGGTATCAGCATGAGCAACAAAGATGTATTGTTGGGTTACCAAGGCATGGTCTGCAAGTATAGTCACTAGTGGACCAGGATTGCATACCACACTGCTTATTGCTCTGTTATGACCCCTGAACTTTAACCTTCCCATGTCCCAAAACTGACTGATATTAGAACTCATGATGCTAGTTTGGAGTTACCAGATATTGCCACCTGCCCTTGTCCCAGGCTCACAGCAGTCTGCTGTGGCACAACTGGATGCAACAGTGTAGAATGAATAGCCAGTTGGGGTTGACGGGTGGCGCGCACAGCCCAAAAATGAATTGGTGTTGGCCAGGGAGGGATCCTGCGTGTAATGCATACAGGAGTTGCTCTCCTTCCTTTGGAAGGGGCAGACCACCATTTTCAGGCATCTCCTCCCCAGACTAGCAGGACCTTGCTGTGCAAAGAGGTGACTTAATTTTCTCTGAACTTGGTCCCTGCCTCTGTTTTTGAATTGGCTGTATAGCCATTTCTTAAAAGCTCGTTTTTGAGATCCCTGGGCCCTGTTCCCTCTCCGAGAGCATGGCTCCCCTGTTAACTAGTCTGTGGCTCTTCAGCTGTCCACATCCAGGGTCCCTTGCCACTTGGTGGGTTTTCCATAATGCTGAGACTCCCAGCTTCACTCCTACAGAATCTGAAATTTGGGAAGTCCAAGTACCCAACTCCTTAACAGATCCAAATGTCTCTTGTATCTGTGCTTGCACTCTACTGCCCCTGGAATTCAATGGCACTTGAGCATTCCAGTACCTTGAGCTCTTACTATTCTGGGCAGGACAGCCATGTGCTTGAACTCCCACCTGCTTGAACACACGTTTCCAATGAGGACTACTAGCACATGGGAGGAAGCTCTTGGATCACTGTGTTTTGTTTGCTTTTCTTCTAGGCATAAAGCATGAATTTCAAGCAAATGGGCCAGAGGACCTTAACCGAGCTTGTATTGCTGAGAAGCTAGGAGGTTCCCTAATCGTAGCTTTTGAAGGATGTCCTGTGTAGATGCCATTCAAGTGCCACACCTCTACAAGCATTCCATGTTTAATATATCAATGAATTATGTAAAGGAAACATTCAAAGCCAGAGTTTCACTAATGGTAGGGAAGCTGTCTGTCTTGTAGAATAAAGTAGACTTTGGAGATGTAGTAGATTATGTACAAATGATCTGAAATAAATCAAGTCTAAGGATTTATCTTGGCTGAGCAACCTTACCACAGCTGAGTTTTGGACATGGCATAGTGGCGCGTGGTGGGGAGGGAGAGTTTGGGTCCCCTTCCTGGTGGTCTAAATTTTAGTGCACATCACTATTTACTCAATTTTATTCTCTCTGTAGCCAGCAGTCAAGTCACAAAGTATTTTTTTGTTGATCGGGGGCCTTTTTTTCCCCTGGTGGCATCTTAGAACAAGATTAATACCTCTGATCTCTGGCTTGGACTAGGGATGTAAACTACCCTATGGTTCTGAAACTTGAAAGTAAGCCATTTTCTTGACACGCACTTCGGCTAGACTGCTGTAGGGTTGAGTTGTCTCTACAAGGCCCTTTTTTTCATAGAAATCTGCCTCAGACTTCAAAGTGTATGACTTACTGCTGCCTTTTGACAAATACACATCCTGATTGGTGGAGAGGAAAGTTTTATCACGCTCATGACACCAGCCCTATGGCCCTTTACAGCTCTGTAAGTATTATGTCCCTGCAGGAGGTTAGCGACCGTCCTGGGACAGAATGCCAGCCATGAGGCAGTACGTAAGCTGGCTTCAAAATGTTCCCTTGGGTTCTCCTCATCCCAGTTCCGTTGTTGACATAGAATGACTGTGCTTCACTTCTAGATGACCTCTGGCAGGGGACTTGCTCAGGAGAGCAAATGCGGGCTCTGTAGAATGAGAGATTTTTGCCCCCACAGCCATTGGATGTTGGAAGCAGATATTCCAGCTTCTGTCCTGAGCTTCCTGTGAGCAGCAGAAAGAATCTTAACATGTACGTCTCGTTTGCTACCGGCCAGCCCTAGCAGCTAAGTCTGGCCTGATTCCTTAGCATCTCTTGGACTTAGGAAGTCTCTGCTGCGTAACTTTGAAAATTGTGCACTAAATGTTCACAAGGACCCAGTGAGACTCTCACCGACTGCTGGCTGTCTGCTAGCATGTACTTCGTTGGCCTTTCAACTTGAAACCCCAAGTTTTTAATAAGCTGAAGCTTTGTCTCTGCTTTCCAGGTCCATGGGGTAGTATGGAGTGGGGGTGTGCATGTGGAAGATTTGTACTGTTTATCTGGGGAAAATATAATGACAGTGAAGGCTCCAACAGCGAGGCGTGTGTAGTCGCAGTGCATGTCTGCTACTTCTAGGCCTGTTGTTCCAGTTAAATTGAATGGTTATGTAATGCGTAACCACACTCTCAGCCCGGTTTGTTCTTGAGGTTACAGGGGTGTTGAAACCTTACCACTTGTTCTGATTAACTGGGGCAGCTGCTGGTGATATCAACACACTTCTGCTTTTGTGATTGAAGTGGCTAGAGATTCTCAAGACCTCAGAAATGCTTCTTTACATTGAGGAAAAGGGAGCAGACTGTGTCTTTTGAGCGTCGGCCCCAGTTCACTCCTGAGCTAACTGGCATGAGTAACACCTGCTAAAAGTTTCTGCTTTGTCAGCTGCCCAATGAACCTGTCTGTTTAAAGTCCGCTTTCTGATAAGCGGCCACTCCTAGTCCCTTGTTGAGCCTTTGCCTTAACAAATAAAGTGAGCTGTCTGGTAAGGTTAAGCTGCAAGCCAGAAGAGAATGGCTAGGGAAAATTTCTGCACCACTTGAGTCAGCGGGTGTTGGGTGAGGCTGGAATTTCAGGCTCTGTTAACAGGATTCTTGGATAAACTGAAGTGTGGAACCAGGGGATGGCAAAAGAACCCCATGAGCGACTGGTTTTTTGCCCTGTGCCTCTTTGCAAGTGTAGAGCTGAAACTGAAAATCAGGCTCTGGCCCTGGCAGCCTATTGCCCCGTAGTTCCAATTCCAGCTGATGGGAGCAGCTCAGAGCTGTCTTCCTCAGAAGCTTTGAGTCTGATGGTGGGAGTAAAATGGTTCCTGGTGCTGGCGGTATTCCCTGGCATGCGAGCTTAGTGATACTGCCAGACGGAGTCCAAGGGTCAAGCTATGCTAGGCACTAGCCCCACCCACTAGGGTGAGTTCCAGAGAAATGATCTTCAGTCTTCCCTGTCCAATAGCTGCCACTGCTTGTATGGTAGAGCAGATGGGAGGGATTTCTTACATCATATGTGTGAGCTCAGCCTCGCCCCAGCTTCCTTACTGCTGTGGGGGACCCTAATGCCAGAACTACAGGCAACAAAAAGCACTCCTCAGGCTTGTACCAATGTGCGGGTGTTACTTGTGGAGAGGCAATGGAAGAATAATTCTCTTGGTAAATCGCTGCTGCTTTGGCAGGGAGTGCAGTGTGGGTTTCATAACAAAGGAGGCAAGGTGTGCCCTGGCCTTGCTGAGGCAGAGCCAGTTAAAAAGCCCAGTGGTTTAAACTTGGTTCCTTGGGCCTACAGGGTGCATGGGCCTGCAGGCTTCTGCAACTGGAGGAACCTAATTGTAGGTGGCCGAGTTGGAAAAGTTTTGCCCAAGAAAAGACCCAGTATCTTGCAGCAAGCTGGAGAGGCTTTGGGGGAAATAGACCCAGGTCTTCCGATACCTAGAGCCGTACCGTGCTTTTCCTCTAGGCCATGCAGCAGATGGAGGACCTCCCCCCACCCCTGTACCATCCACCTGATGCTCTTTCATGGTTAAAACCAGCAAGCCAGTTGGCACAGCTCTGGGCTCCTAGGGGAAGTGTGGTGCAGGTCACAGAAGCGTTTCATGGCAGAGACAGCAGCCCTAAGCAAATACAGCACCTGTAGTTACTGGCCTATGCTCCCGGTCAGGAGTGGCACGAAGGAACTGGGATGGGCCACCTGCCTGCAGAAAGGGGACTGGTCAGAACAGCCATGCAGTGCTGGTTTCAGCCCAGTTCCTGCTGGGGGAGGGGTGTATGTATGTGGCCAGTGGATGTGTAACCCTCCTGCCTGCATCCTAGCTGGGTGCGCAGCAGCTCAGGTGGGGCTGGATCAATGCCAAGAATGGGGCAGAGGTGAGGGAGGAGGGCTTACACACCCACCCCCCCCTGAAGCTGGGAGAGGTCTAGTCACAAGTCTCAGCTTCCAGGAGTGCGGCCGATGCCCTGCCATCCTTGCAGTCCTGCAGGGTAAGGCAGCAAAGCCCACAGCTGTTTGAAGCCAAAGTATGTTCCACGGCTGAGCCTAGGGGCTTAGAGCAGGTATTGGAACTAGTATAGCACTGCGCTAGCTGAAGGCCAGCAAGTCTCCAGTGTTCATAAGGGAGATGTGATGGAAGGAGGCCCTGAAGCGGCAGGGGGGTAGGTGCTGAAAGGACAAGAAGCAGAGCCAGCCTGGCCCCTTCCGTGTGGTACAGCGTGCTGCCAGCACATCAGGCACTGGGAAATCGCTCTGCCGAGAAACAAGAAGGGCTTGTGGAGGCAGAAGAAAAAGCCCACCAAAGGGCTGTTACCAACCCCCCAGGTGTTGCAGGGACAGCTGGGGGTGTGAATTACTGCTGCTCCCCACTACTGGCCAGGGGGGGATCTGACCCCACCTGCAGATAGCTGCTAGCCCTGGGGTAATGATACTAGAAGTATATGTGTTGTCAGACCCGCCCCCCCCCACATCTCCACCCCTGCCTGCTGCTTCAGGCTCTCAGCTAGTAATGAGGTGGCATATTTGTTTTGATTTACTTTTGGGTGTGGTTCAGCCCTGTTGCTCCATCGGACGGCTGGCCTGACCCTATGACAATACTGCAGGACTCCTGTGCCCCTGGTCCAACCCTATGCACTCAACCACTCTTACTCCTCTGGTGCAGATAGCGCCACACCTGCTCATCAGCCACAGACTGGTGTGGTTTACACCCAGGTGTGAGCTGCACAAAGCAAGCCAGGAGCATGTCACCAGGGGCTCAGGCACTGGGGACTGAAAGAGGGTCAGACCTTGAGTGGTGCACACAGGAGCTGCTGAATGTAGGCTGGGCTCTGCCAGTGCATAGTGCGCACAGGGCCGCTAGCTGAGAGGGGGTGTGGTGTCAGCCTTATCCCCCCCCACCCCCAAGTGGGGCCCAGACAATGCCATCACCACATGTCCTACTACTTCCTTCACACTGGGTCTCTGAAGAGCAAAGTGTGGTCACTTCAGTGTGGCCACCCCATTGACAAGGTAGAACCCATTATCCACCTGTAACGTAGCCATCCTGTGTGCATGCCCCACTTCTACTGCTCCTACACACTCACCTGGTGGGCTGCACAACTGTGGCCCCTCACACCTCTGCCAGGCTGGTTCACAGAATGAGCCAAAAAAACTGCAAAATAAATGAAGTGCCAGGCTATGACCTGTCTGTTTATTGGCCTGTTTCCCCCAACTGGTCCAAGCGCTGGTGGTTTCTGCTGCTGAACAGAAGATACAGGTGTAATTCTAGTCTTCAGTGACTGTTACACTTGCTTTGGCTGGTGGCTGAGGACTGATTTTAAGACTGGGAAAGGCATCCAGCTCCTTCCAGCCCCTGCTGCGCTGCAGTGCTACGTATCGGTGAGCGCCCACCCCAGGGGAACAGGCAGCAACATGCCCTTCCACAATGACTAATCAGCTACCGTGTTGTTTCAAGGCAGGGCAAGTTACTTTGATAGAATACGGGCCTACAGAATATGGTCCCTAACCTCTCTCAAAAAGCAGGCTGGGAGCAGGTTATCTTCAGCCAGGTACTCAGAGTAGGTCTACGCTAATGTAAACCCAGGCTTTGAACCCACACTCCAGCCTAATCCAACCACTTGCTTCTGGCTATACACACACCAAAAAAAACCCACACTGATCCAGGCTCCCAGAATGCAACCAGTTGGGAGGTCTAATCCTGGCTCAAAGCAGCACCCATGGTTCAAGCCCCATTGCTTTGTAGTGTAGAGGGGACCACCTGGACCCATGCTTTGGGAATCAGCCAGAACTATCCCACAATACCATGGGATGACTTGCTTTTGCCTCTGGACAGTGATGTTTGGTGGACAAGCTTTCCCCACCCTGCACCATGACCCAAGGCTGTGCCAGCACAGCCACATTTTGGAAGGCTGGGACACAGATGGCTGGCTACAGGCTTGCCTAAGACAGTCTAGACACTAGAGCTCCAGGACTCAACAAATCCCAGTCATGGCTGGGGAAGGGTTACAAATGAGTGCAGAGGCTCAAGCGCTAGGTTAATATTCCCAGGGCCTGTTAACTCAAGCTCCGCTCACCCTGGCATTACACTGCAGTGTATGTCTACCACATGATACACCAGACTATGTGCTGAGAAGAAAGTCCCGGCAACACCCTGTCACACACTTAAAGCCACCTTCACCAGCAAAGGGGATTGAATCATGGGATGGGCTTCCCCAGCTCTCCACCAGAATCTCCTCAGGTGTAGAAAAAGCCTCACTGGTCTGACACCTCTAATTGTCATCCACCATCCCCGAGGAAGTATCATACAGCAGTGGCAGGCTGTACTCTAGGGGACACCAGCCTGAAAGAAATATCTACTAATGCCCTCCCCGCAACCTCACTGTCAGAAACCAATGCCCCGCCACCACCTCACAGCAACATCAGCCCTTGCTAGACCCAACAGAAGACCTGCAGACATCTCCCCAAAGCTGTAGCCATCGATAACACGTACCTATCACAACCGGGGGTGCACCCAGCCAGTGCACTAACTGCGCCCATGACAGCTACGGGGGTGAAACCAGACAATTGCTATGCTCGCAAATGAGGTCTCGGGGGGAAACAAAAAAAAAAAAAAGAGATAAAGATAAAACCGTATCACCTGTGGGCCACCACAGCTCACAACACGAGCGCTCTAGAGTGGGCCTTTCAGCCCTCCTCCTCGTACGGAAACCTGACAACACCCTCCAAGGATGAGTTTGGAAGCGAAAGCTGGTAACGTCATAATTCCTGGTGTGTGGCAGAGGTTTAACAGTGAAACAGGATTTGTGTCTTACAAGCACCTGTACCCCACTAACCAGCTTTTGGTCTATGACTGCAGGCAGAGAGGGAATGTGGGGGCTGGTTAATGTCCCACTTCATCTTGAATGGGTTCTTGCACCATATGTTAACGCCTTGTGCTTAGCAGGGGCCGCACCACCTCCAGGCCTGAAGAAGAGATCGGTGTGGATCGAAAGCTGGTCGCTCTCACCCACAGAAGTTGGTTCAAGCAACGATATTACTTCACCCTGGCACTGCCAACAGCCGCCATGGGCACTGGGGCAAAGTGGGAGGGGGACCCAGCTCTGCACCCCAGAAGGTGCAGCACCAAGGGTGTCAGAGGTGGGGCCCCCTTCCCTTACAGAGCAGTAGCAATTCAAAGGAGCCAGGAGCTCCGGGTCCCTCTGAAATGCCAGGCCCTGGGGCAACTGCCCCCTCCCATTGGTGGGCCTGCCTCACCCACCTTGTCTCTTATCTTGGGCCTTGTCTCCACTGTGTGGTGGATTGACTGTCGAGCGATCAATCCGCCGACACCCAGTTTATCGTGTCTGCTTAGACGCGATGAAATCTGTCTCCATGGACTCTCCTGTCAGCCCCAGCTACTCTTTCCATCCTGGTGGAGCACTGGCGTGCTGCCCTGGGCATCCTTACCCCCGATACATCACAGTAAGTATGTGGACTTCAGCTACACTATACTTACGAAGCTGAAGCTGTGTAGGTTAGATTGAGCCAGGGTTTCAGGGGAAGATGAGATGTCTCCCGGTGCGGTACAAGATCTGGTGGCATCACGACACTGCTGGCCTATATGGCATCTCCACTAGGGGGCTCTGTCGGTATAGCTATACAACCAAAGCTGTCCTGGAGCAAGGCCTCTTTTTTATTAACATTATACAACGAATCGCACAGACGCCGGCATGTGACACTAACTACTGCCCAGTCTCCAGCTCTGCCGTGCAGGCCACAGGCCACCTTCCCAGTAGGGAGGGCACGCAGCTGCCCCCTCCTGAATACTAAGTTGCTCCATGCACCATCTCCTCTGCAGAGATTATGGGACAGCAAGAAAACCCCCAGCACACAGGGAAGCTGGGTTTGAGACAGGGAAGCGGAGCCATGATGGGGGCCCCATCGTTGCCCTGGAAGACCTCCCTGAGTTACTCCACAGCTGAGGTACGCATGGTTTCCTAAGGAGAAAGTGCCTGGGGCTACCACCGGGGCTTGCAAACTCATGCAGAGAGCCACAGCCTATAGCAAAGCTGCAGCCTCCAGCAGAGTGACTGCCCAAGGGCTGCTGGCCAAGAAGGGTTGTGAATGAATGGAAGACACTACGCTCAGGATTTCAGGAAGGCAGACTTTTGTAAACGCAGAGAGCAGGTAGGTAAGCTCCCGTGGAAAACAAGAGGAAGGACAGTGGAAGACAGCTGGCAATTTTCCAAAGGGACAGTACTACAGGCATAAGAGCAAACTACTCCTCTGCATAGAAAAGATTGGAAGCGTGGCAAGAAACCAGCTTGGCTTAACCAGATCTTGAATGACCTAAAAAAAATGTCAAAGTACAAAAGAGGAATATAAACAAATAACGCAGGAAAAAAGGGGCCAAATTAGAAAAGTGAAACCACCAAAATGAGCTCACAGGGAAACAAGAAAGCTTTCTACACGTGTACTAGAAGCAAGAGGAAGACCAAGGACAGGGTAGGCCCCTGGGTCAATTAAGAGGGTGAGACCATAACAAAAAACATGGAAATGGCAGAGGTACTTAGGATTTCTTAGTTTCAGTTTTCACCAAGACAGTTGATACCCTACATAGCGAATACTAATGGAAATGGGGGAGGTCAAGAAGTTAAAATAAAGGAATAAAATTTAAAAACAAAACAAAACAAAACAAAAAACTTTAAAAAATAGATGTCTCCAAGTTACCATGGCCCGATGAACTGCATCCTAGAATATTCAAGGAGCTGATAGAGGTATCCCAGGCTCTACCTATCATCTCTGAAAAGCCATGGAAGTCAGGAGAGATTCCAGAATACTGGTAGAGGGCAAATACAGTGTCCATCTATAGAAAGGGAAATAAGGACAACCAGGAAATTACAGACCAGTCAGCTTAATTTCAGTGCCAGGAAAGATATGGAGCAAATACTTAAGGAATCCATCTTCAAACATCTTGAAGCTAATAAGGAGACAGGTAACAGCCAGCGTGGATTTGTGAAGAACAAAATCATGTCAAACCAACTTGATGGCTTTCTTTGAAAGAATAAACAAGCCTTGTCAATAAAAGGGAAGCAGTGGGTATATCGAGACTTTAGTAAAGCATTTGATACCGTACTGCAGGACTTCCTTATCAGTGAACTAGGGAAATGCAACATAGGTGGGGCTACTGTCAGGTGGGCGCATTACTAGCTGGACAACCATTCACAGAAGTATCAGGCAGGTAGCCGGGTTAGTCTGTAGCTTCGAGAATAACAAGAAGTCCTGTGGCACCTTATAGATTAACAGATATTTTGGAGCATAAGCTTTCATGGGCAAAGACCCGCTTCATCAGATGCGAGTTCTGTTTAATACCTTCATCAGAGATTTAGATAATGGCATAGAGAGTGTGCTTATCAAGTCTGCAGATGATTCCAAGCTGGGAGGGGTTGCAACTGCTTTGGAGAACAGGGTTAGAATTCAAAGTGATCTGGAGAAATGGTCTGAGGCAAACAGGATGTAGTTCAATAAGGACAAATGCAAAGTACTGCACTGAGGGAGGAACAATCAATTTCACACAGACAAAATGGGAAGTGACTCCCTAGGATGGAGTACTGCAGAAACAGATCTAGGAGTCATAGTGGACAACAAGCTGAGCATGAGTTAGCAATGTGACACTGTTGCAAAAAAAGCAAACGGGATTCTGGGATGCATTAGCAGGAGTGCGGTGAGCAAGATACCAGAAGTCATTCTTCCACTCTACTCAGTGCTGATTAGGCCTCAGTTGGAGTACTGTGTCTTGTTCTGGGCCTCACATTTCACGAAAGATAGAGAAGTTGGACCAAGTCCAGAGAAGAGCAACTAAAATGATTAGCGCTCTTGGAAATGTGCCCTATAAGAGCAGATTAAAAGAACTGGCTTTGTTTAGTTTGGAAAAGACGACTGAGATGACATGATCACAGCTTTCAAGTACTTAAAAGAGTATTACAAGGAGGAGGGAGAAAACTTGTTCTCCTTAGCCTCTGAGAATAGGACAAGAAGCAATGGGCTTAAACTGAAGCAAGGGAGGTTTAGGTTGGACATTAGGAAAAAATTCCTAACCATCAGGCTGGTTAAACACTGGAATAAAGTGCTTAGGGTGGCTGCGGAATCTCCATCATTGGAGATATTTTAGAGCAGGTTAGATAAATATCTAACAGGGATGATAAAGATGGTGCTTGGCCCTGCCATGAGGGCAGAGGTCTGGGCTTCATGGCCTCTCAAGGTACCTTCCAGTTCTAGTGTTCTATGACCATCTCGGTGCCTCTCTGGCACCAGGGAGTTACAAACCCTGTAGAACTTTGTCCTCTGCTTACTTCACTCATGCAAGAGCATGAAAAAGCAGGGCACTATCTCTCTGTTCCATCCTGCGCAGTCGGCCCTCCAGGTCTTGAAAGACTCTCAATGCTTTATACCACCTACTGGAGCATATACTGCACACAGCCTCTCCAAATAAGACTAGGACAACCCGTAGTTGGCTACATCATTGGTTTAATTTCATTAGCATCCAGAAATTCACAAGGACACTTGCCAACCGCCACCTGGTACAATGAACAGGGGCATCATGTACCTTCCATGCGTCACTCACGCCAGAAGATAAAAAATTGCACCGATTGATGAACGAACACAGCGTCTTCCCTTTTCACACGTTCACGGATTCTGTTCCCATTGGAGGTAAAGGCTTGGAAGCCGTTGGCTGACACAGTCAGGACTTTCCCAAGGGAACTCAGTTTTACAGAAAAACAGTATGAAAGTTCCTTTACAGATATAGGCCTGCAACGTGCACTTGTATCCTTTTACATCTCAAACTAGGAGGTTGAGGCTGGGGTAACTAATGGCTTGTGTGTCTTTATCTACAGAGAACTGAGCGTATATTTTAGGAACGTGTAAGGCATTTTGGTAAATGGACTAGTAAATTCTAGATCTTCAACTCAGACAGAAGTTCCTTCTTTTGAACCATTGTCTTCCCCCTAGGAGGCAGAAAGAACAGAACAGGTTACAGGGTTGTATACAAAAGAGTTGACATTTTTAACAGCAGAAGGAGCAGGCGTTCCTTGTAACTGGATTTTATCTAACAGTTACCTCAATATCAGAAGGGCAGAGGCTGGATTCAGCGCTGGACTCAAAGAACCCCAGACCCAGAGGTGTTAACACACGTGCCCCCTGGGCCAGATCTGGCTATGCGATCACATTAACTTTTGTAGCAAAAGAGACAAGCTTTGAGTTCCACTGAGCTCCTCCTCACAGCTAAATACAAAGTGGAACAGACTACACATAAGGACTTAACACCGTGCAATAAACCATTCGAAACGAAGCAGGTAATTAACACCTCTGCAGTCATAGGAAAAAGCGAGTCCATGGGTTACAAATCATCATGAGACGTAAAACCCACGTCTCTACTGATGCCATCGTTTTTGGAGTGCAGCAGAATTACGTATTTAAGCTCCCAAGCTCATCTTTAGAAGGTGCAACCAAGGCCAACGCAACAATTGTGTGGGTGAAACCAGAGCGACAATCCCTGTGCTCTCAAAGGGCCTCAGAAGGAAAAGACGCCATCTCACCTGTGGGTCAGCGCTTGCTAGAACCCACCCCCTCTGCTCTCATCCTCAAAAGGAAACCTGCGTAACACCTTCAGAAGACACCCCAAAGCTCAAAACCCCGAGTAGCTTTCCCCAAAATGAAGAGGAACTCCATGGAGCTCAAGGGCTTGTCTCTTTCACCAACAGAAGTTGGTTAGGTGGTAGAGGTCCACTCACCCACCACGTCTCGCCTCTCGTGGAACCAACATGGCAACACCACCACTGAGAACAACACAGTCATATCGTCCAGCCTGTGAACTGTTGCTGGAAATGGACTTCTCTGCTCTGTGTTCGCCACCCCTAAGGCCAGCTTGGGCCACAAAGGGAATGCTCCTCTTTTAAGTATCCCATTTTTGTGCATGCATGTGTAACACACGCACCTTCTGGGTGTGATATACGGGCCAAGCTAGTGGCCTGGAGGCTACTTACAGAGAGGAGAATAATGAGTCTGCTCTACAGCTTCAGCCAATAGGCCATTTTTAGCTTTTAGCTCGTCTGGTAGAGGCCCAGGTACTAAGCTCCAGAGGTCCCAGGTTTGATTCCACCTGTTGACCTTACACGTGGCACAAACTTGCACTGAGTGCAGCAAGCACCTTGAAGGGGTAGGATGGTCTAATGGTCAAAGCTCTCGGGGGCAGGACTCGAACGATTTGGGTTCTGTTGCCAACTCACGTCATCTCAGTCCCCCCCCCGCTGAGTTGACTCTTTCAAATGGAAGGCCGTCAGGGCAGGGACCGTCCCTGCTTTGTCTCTGTGTAACAGGGCGCTGGACACAGGTGTGACTTCCTGGCTCCATCTGCGCACCAGGACGTCCCACTTGAAGACAAAGAGGCAATACCCTTTCTTGAAGCTGCTCTTTCAATTTCTTCACTGCTTCCCTCTCTTTGGCCAGCTGTCCCTGGGTAATTTTCAATAGCTCCTGTAGTTTGGTGGCCGCTTGTCCCAGGTCCTTCGTTAGCTTCTTCTCCTTTTCAAGCCTTTCCTGCACACAGTTGAAGTAGACTATTATTGGCGATAACCAGCTCGCAATCCTTTGCCGAGCACTAAGGGGGCAACAGCATTCCTAAGGGACTCCCACAGCTCCTGCCTCACACCTGGCAGGGGGCTTTGCTGTGTGATGGTGCGATGCTTTTGTGCGACAGTGAAGAACCGTAAATCGATGCTCAAATAACTAAAAGTGTGTGACAAGGAGGAGGGAGAAGTTATTCTTCTGAACCTCTGAGGCTAGGACAAGAAGCAAGGAGCTCAATTTGCAGCAAAGGATTTGTTTAGATTGGACAGTAGGAAAAACTTCCTGTCCAGGTGGTTAGGCGTGGAACAAATTGCCTTGGGAGGTCATGGAATCTCCATCAGTGGAGACATTTAAGAGCAGGTTAGGCGGACATGTGTCAGGGATGGTCTAGACCATGGCTCCCCAGACTGGGGTCCATGCTCCCGTGGGGGGGTGTGAAGAAATTCCAGGGGGGTGCAAGGCGACCAAGCCCCGCCCCCCCCATCATTCCCCCCACCTGAAGAAAGATTCGGCCTTTGCATCTGGCTCTCAGCCCCTGCCTTTTTACATGGGGGAGCCAGCAGAGCTGCTATAAAAAGCAGGCAGCTGGCAAAGACCCATGTGGAGCTGGCTGTCTCCTGCAAATGAGAGGGAGTGTGGGTTGTGTGGGGGTAGGAGGATGGGGGGGTAGGGGTGCCTGGCTTTGAGGGAAGGCAGGGGAGAGGCTCAGGTGGGTGGCTCAAAGAGCTTCCATGGCTCGGGCAGCTGGCCAGCTTGTGGGATGTGTGGGGCTCAGCAGCTGGCCCCGGCAGAGCAGGGCTTGGGTGTCTCAGGCTGGTGGGCAAGCGTCTGAGGAGTGGGTGGCTGGCCGGCCTCTGGCCGGGGGCTCGGGCGGGCGGCTCTGGCAGCGCAGGTCTCAGGCGGGCGGGCGGCTATCATGGGCAGCTCTGGTGGCTGGCATGGGGCTCAGGCAGCTGGCCAGCTGGGGCTGCACCAGGCAGCCACAAGGGGCCAAGAAAAATTATTTGTGCTAATTTTTAATGTTAAATATCATTTTTATATCAAGTTTGTGTGTTTATTTCAAATTACAAATTGAAGTTTTAGTTAAAGGGGGGTTGGATGATGGTGGGGGGGCGTGAGAGTTTCTCAAAAATCAGAAGGGGGGCATGACGCTGCAAAGTTTGGGAACCGCTGCTCTAGATGGTGCTTGGCCCTGCTGTGCAGGCAGGGGACTGGACTTGATGACTTCTCAAGGTCCCTCCTAGTTCTAGTGTTCTACGATTCACTCCCCACCCAGACTCCTGTCACGAGTGTCTCTATGCAGGGCTGAGAATCAAGACTCAATTCTGCACACCAGACGCTTGGCAGGGTCTGTCTCCCACCCGCAGTCTCGCCACCTTCTGGGATGGGCAAAAGCAGTGTCCTGCCCAGCACAGTCAATGGGCCCCGTTCCTTCCTGTATGAATCTGGCTGGTGTTTGATGAGGACCCACTGGTTGCCAGTCGCTGGCTGTCAGAGGCAGAGCGGCTCCTGACCTGTTACCCTCCTCTCACCTGGGCAGCGGCCTCTAAGTGGGACTGCTGCCACCGCTAACGATTGCTGGAAGGCTGCCATATGGAGCCATGACCTATCAGCAGGAGCCCCCGTAACCGCTGATCACAACCTCCTACTTAGCTACCCAACAAAGGGGCCACCCTTGTTCTACACGGAGGGCATATCTACATACAAAGGTAAGTCAGCCTACGTAAGTTCTCCTTCCCAGCTAGTGCCACGGACTGAGTTACCTTCAGCTGCTGAGCCTCTTCTGTTTCGGCAGACACGATGTGTTCGGTGGATCTCAGCTTTTCCAGTTCAGCTTGCAGGCGGCACACCGAGCTCTGCGCCTGCGGTTTCAGGAATTGGAGAGATCAGACCTGCCCTGCTAGGAGACTTGAGACTCTAACAGGTGCTCGTTAGAAGGCACGAATGCAGGGTCTAGAGGGCACAGCCCAAAGACCAGACAGGAAGCTCAGAGCAGCACGGGGTGGAGCGAAATTTCTGCTTTGGCAGCCAAGTGCACATGTGGTTTTTAATATCATGCTTGGGATGTTTTAAAGACCCCTCCCAGGCGTCATGCTGATTTGCTGCTTGTACAGAGGCCGGCCAAGGCAGTATTTCAAGACAGTCTTCATTTAGCACCAGAATTAACCAGCTAGCATCCACTCCAGGAGCAGGCCTGCGTCCTGCTTCTCTCCCACCCTGTGAACAGCTGGCTGAGACTTTGTGGTATCTTCCCCTGGCACCAGAATCAGCCAGCCTGCCCCTGCTTTCTCACCCGTTTACGGGCCCAGGTCCCAGTGCTCACATTTGGTGCTGGGTTTGCAGGTTTTTTGCAGAGTCACCTTAATAAAATGCATCTCCCAGGAGAGCCCACACACCCAGCAGAAGCAGACTGTGGGCATTGTTCTCCTGCAGCCCTGATGCAGCTGAGACAACCAGAGGAGCCCCAAAGATTGAGAAGAAAAGGCCCCAAGGCACATGGTGAAAGAGGCGGACAGAGGAACGCTGCTTCACTCCTGCAGGACAGGTCAAGCCTGCTGAAATTTTCAGGTGTGACTAGCTACTCTGGTGCCAAACATGGAACCTTCCAAAGAGACCCCAAACTTTCCAAGTGCCAAAATGTCTCACCCGGGGCACCCCAAAGGAAAACCAAGGCTAGTCACTTGCACAACGCAAGACAATTCCCCCTGCGGGCAAAAGAGCATCTCCAAGCCAAACACTTGCTGGCGTGCAGCTGTTCCTGGGGGTTTGCTGCTGCAGCCTGTTGACCCTTCACGTTTGCCAGCCAGGATAACAACCGCTATTTAGGAAGTGGTGCCCGTCAGCTCTTTGGCACTGCCACTTTCCTCTTAGCGCAATGCGCGTGCTTGGGAACGGGGAGGGCGAGGTTGGAGACTGGAGATGTGTTTGGGGCAACGCATTCTTCTTGCTAGTGTTGGTCCTGCAGCCGCTGCATTTCGTTTCCAAACCAGCGAGCGCAGCCAGAAGGGCTAATCCCAAATGGGACGTGGTGCGGGGAAAAGATAGCATTTCACGAGGTAGAGTAAAGTTCATCGAGTCGTCACCAGCATGTGACAACAAGGCAAAGGTGGTTAAAGGCTCAAGCATGTTGCTTTCACCTGTCGTTAGTCATAGAGGTAGGTGAAAGGCCAAAAGGGATTGTGACCATCTGTTGGGCCCTCCTGCAATTCTGCCCGTATTACCAGCTGGGGAGGGCCAGCGCACCCAAAACCTGGGGAGACCGGTGATCACAGACAGCCACTCAGGGGACCTGTCACTCCTCAACTGGTTTAAACACAGACCCTCTGTCCGGAGGGATGTGAAGCCCCCAATCCCTTTTCGCAGCCAGCAAACCACAGGGTTCCCCCTCCCTGCCCACACAAGGTGGCACTTACTTCTTCAAACTCCAGCGCCAGCTTCTGCCTCTGGGCTTGCTCGTTATCTAAGCGGGCTTCAGTTTGGTCCAGCTGTGTTTTCAACTGCAGAAACCAAAGCGAGTCAGTCACAGCAGAGGCCAGTTGGCCCACACTTGACAGTGATGTCTGCTCCACGTCGATAAATGGAGACAGACCCCAGAGCTTTCCCCAAAGCCCTGAAAGGCAGCTGCCAGGCCCTGTTTCCAGCCTCTAATCCTAGAGGGTGCCAAGATTAAGCCAAAGGAAGTCGCTAGCCAGTAGATTTAATTTTCTACTCTCTGCTCAGTTTGGTTCTATATTCCACCTCTGTTCCAGCCCAGCAACTCACACACTGGAGCCGGTGCAAAATCCGTGGGGAGACTGACCCCACCCCGCCAAGCTCCTCTCACAGCTCCCTACCGCCTGGGCAACCCAGCGCCTTGGGGAAAGCTCCACCAGTGACAGGTTGAGGACTCAAAAGAGCAGGGAACACAGCTTGCAAGGTCAGGAAGCTACTGAGGAGAGACGTGTTAGGCTGAAAGATGCTCAGTTAATTCCCGTAAGCCAACTCCAGTTAGAGAGACTAGAAACCTGGCGTTCCCCAAAGGCCTTTCCCCTCCGGGAATTCTGAGTCTGAGCCCAAAAAGTTCTGAGCCCAGAGTTCTCCATCTGCAAGGACTCCCACGCGGACAGCCCTTCCCTGAAGGAGACAAGGCAGCAGCTGGTAAAGCCAGCCAGAGACTTTACGGAGTGCTGCATGATGGATTCCCTCACCTCCAGAACCCCATGCATCAATTCTGAAGGACCTTCTGCCCATCCATCTTCTGCCCCTGGCTCACTTGAAGCAGTGCTTCTCGAACTGTGGGTTGTGGGACCCCGTTTTAACAGGGTCACTGGGGCTGGCGTCGCTATTCCTGAGGCCAGAGCCCCACTCCTGGGGGGTCTAAATCCAGGGGCTCCAGCCCTGGTGGTGGGGCTCAGTTTACAGGCCCCCCAAGCTGGGGCAGAAGCCCTGGAGCTTGGGACCCCACCGCCAGTGTGGCAGGGCTCAGGCTTTGGTCACTCTCCTGGGGTCATGTAGGAACTTTTGTTGTCAGAAGAGGGTTGTAGGGCAATGAAATTTGAGGACCCTGCTCACCAAAAGCAGGCAGTGCTGCTTCGAGGCCAGCGGGTCAGCCACTGTCCCCTCTCAAGGAGGTCCCCAGAGCAGAGAGCACTAGTCCAAGCCAGGTCTCTTTCCTGCTCAAAGACAGACCAGGTGAGAGTCTCCCAGGTAAGGCGCTGGGCTAAGCTTCTGGAAACCTGGGCTGAATTGCCAGGCCTGCCACAGATCTCCTGTACGACCGGGGCAAGTCACTTCATCAGTTCCCCCAACTGTACTGCCACCTCCTTCCCCTCACCCTGCGTGGTGTCTACTTCGACAAAGCTCACTGGGGTAGGGGCGGCCTCTCACCAGGTCTCTGTGCAGCGCCTAGCAACAGGAACAGCACAACACACACATAACATACATCAGCGAAGTGACAGTCATCATGCAGTTGTGGACCGGGAGACAAGATAAGGGCAATCGTTAATCAGTGCCTTGGCGTGCAGTGCTCTCACCGCCCTAACCTCGAGGGGCTCGCGCTCGTTTGGGTCAGCCGGCGACCCGACTGCTTCCCCGTCCTGCACTTGGCTCTTCATCTCTCTCAACTGCTGCCTGACCTGAAACAAGGAGCAGCAAGCCCGGCTCAGTGACACGCAGTGGCTGTCAAGGAGTGGGCGCAGCTTGGAGGCAGAGAGGGCAGCCAATGGCTAAGGCACCCTCCTCCTGCGGGCAGACAGAACGTGGTTGCAATCAGATGCGTTCTGCAGCCTGATCCAGTCACTGGGACCCCACAGCTCACAGTGCTCCTCTGGAAATCCCAGGGGGAATCATAAAGATGAAACACAAAACGTGCCCCTGGAGTGGCCCAAAAGTAACAGTTCCAAAGTTTATCAGACCAGGCTCAGGGCTGTAAGAACAGCTGCACTTTCCCTGGAATTGATGGTGTCACACCAGATGAATTTCACTGCAGGGGCTACTGATCATATCTCAACCCAATGGATCAATCACACAGACCCTGGGCTGACAGTGGAACCTCCACATTCAGACCCGTATATTCACATGCGTTTCTGGGGTTCCCCGGAGACACAAGGATCTGAGCCAGGGGAACCAACTGGAAGGCTGGAGCCTTGGCACTGGCCCATGTTTTTTGGAGGACAGCAGTTAATAAATGGAGTCAGTATTGGGAGGCTGCAGGGAGGCTGATGAAATTCAAAGTTGCTGTCCTTGAAGGTCATCTGTAGAAGAACCCACAAAACACGGCTGATTTCGCAAAGGCTCCAGAAGACACTCGAGTTTGCATTCAGAGTCTACTTCTCCAAGAAGCTGTGACATTCACAGCGCAATAGCCAGGTGAAACAGCTTCCATACAGCCCTCTATGAACGGCCTGCAGCGTAACAGTGAGAGAACGCCCTGGTTATCAGCGTATCCCGCATGAATAATTCAAATATGACGAAGGGAGGAAGCAGCACCACAAATGGGACCTTTCTAAGACTTTTCTAAGCCACGTAGCCCAAAATCTGGATCCGAACAGGGACACAACCCTTTGCCTGCACATGTTCAACAACGTTGATTTTTTTTAAAGTTGTCTCCACTTCCGTTCTGAAGAACAGATTTCCAGGGAAAGCTGAAGAGCCAACTGCTCTCAGGAGAAGCCAGCATATGTCCCTGCTCAGCCTGCCAAGAAGCTTGGTGGTTGCTCAACTCATTTGCAGCATTTCATGGCCCTTTATGGAGATGTGGGATGATGATTCAGAATGAGCCCTGCTCTGGGATAAGAGCTGCTTGAGAAAAATACATGTTGCTAAATACCTGCAACTGCTTCCCTGTTTAATTTGTCTAATTACTTCCCAGCAGCGGGTACAGATCTACGACAGTGACCTTCATGAGCCAAATGATTACATGGGAGGCTTTCATTCTTCAAAAGAAACTATAAGCAGATGGTGAACTGCGGAGAGCAATTTTGAGCACTCAGCTCTTCTTATATAAAAAGCATAATCAACCCTCAGTATTTGTCATGAAATCCCTGACAACTTCAGTTCCTGCTACAGGAGATCTTGGCTTTCATTTTAAAGCTATCGAGCATCCAGCTCTCACATCTGGACAGAAATCAGGAAATGGTGAACCTTACAGTTCCCAACAAACAACCCAGTGTAGAAGAGTCCAGCATTTCTAAGCCAAACTCATGATTTCTTAGCAGCAGCCTGATGACTTCTTAACATATCCCCCTCTTAGAGGGTAGTCACATCACATGGATCAAACATGGATCTGAGACAGGCAGGGCAACCTTTGTAGACATCTATGAAGCTGGAGAAAGGGACATTATACATACAGAAAAGTAAGTTTTAAAAAGGAACTCAAAGTAAGATTCCTCCAGCCAACAGATGAGCTATAAGGACATCTGAGTGGCCCTGGACATTTTCACGAGCCCTCCGACGAGCAGACCCGCTGGCTAATCCAATTGCATCCAACAAAGGAATGGTGCACGCAGATACTCAACAGACAGCAAGGTCATAGAATCAAGCACTCTGAACACTGGAAATGCCTGAATGAGGGCTACCCTGACAACCTTGGCATGCGTTATGGCCCCTTGTGGCCTTAAAAGTCCATGAAAAGACTACGCTGGCCTCACCCAAGATAAGCGCCAGACTTTGCAACCTCAGCATTCTTCCAGTATTGCTTTGCGCACGTGCCCAGTTTTGAACCCTGTTCCCAGCGAGTCATTGCACGTGGTAACTCCTTGACGCCGTGATCATGACCCAACAGAGTTTAAGTCCTGGCTGGGCTGTACAGATTTAACAGATGCTGAAAGTGGCAGTGGGCAACCTATAGCCCATGGGGGGTTGTATACATGGCCCTTGAGACATTTTGTTGCTGTTGCCCATGGACAGGGTGCCCAGATGCTCGTGGTTTCCACCCATGGAGTTTTTTTCCTACCAGTATTACTGAAGTGACACGCACGTAAAGCCAGGGCATGGGAAGTGAGATGCAACCTGATGGCACGCAATACTGACTGTGAGATCTGTGAGCTCCCTCTACAGCCAATCAAAGCCTGCTACAGCGCCATTCTAGCACACTCAGCAAAGCTACCCTATCTGGGCAGACTGGCTTGGTTACAACAACCTTGCGGCCCACCAAGACGAAGGAGGGCCACCCCTGCAGCCCACTCACTAGCCTAGGTTGCCCATCGCTGACTTGGAGTCATGTGTCGGCCTGGGAATCATCTGGCATAGCTGGAACCCTGACACCATCTGGCTAATGATGAAAGCCTGGTGTGAAACTCTCACCACCTTCTCCTGTGTTTTCAACATACAAATCCCTCGGTCGCTGGCTCCACAGGCACTTGGGGTGGGACACAGTTGAAGTCACAGACCCCGCTGAGGTTAGTGGAGATTTGGGAGATTCATCAGTGTTACAGAGTCATACGTCTCTGGTGGCCAACCATCGCTCACAGCCTGCCACACTCTACCTTAGAGCGTCTCTCTGTTAGGTCTCACCTATGCTGCAAGGGCGAAGAGTTAAAGATATACTGGTATAACCGACAGATGTTTTTTACACCAGTATAGCGATTCCTGAGCACAAAAGGGGACTTTAACCCAGTTTATAAATGAATTCCGATCAGTTTTGAGTGTTCCCATCCCATGTAGACAAGCTCTAAGGCTTGGCAGGTAACAGGCACCTTTACACAAGCAAAGCTGCACCCGCATTATTTTAAATACTATATGAGTACACTGTGCAATCACACCCCTTGCCAGAATAGTTCTACGGAGACCTGTGAGGCACAGACCCAGCCTTAGCTTAGCTTAGCTATTGTCTAGCAATTAGCCATTACCAGCGCAAGCTCTTGGCTTTGCTTCTGGGCTTCTGCTTTTGCTGCATCCAGCTGTTCTTGGGATTCAGAGAAGAGCTGCCGCAACTGGAAAAAAACAGAGCAGGGAAGTCAGCAGCTGTGCTCGGGTCTGGGAGAAGCCTGGGTGTTTGGCATGGCAGGGAGCAGATGAAGGCTCGGTCCACACTAAGCAGGCAAGTTGACTGCAGATGTGCAATCCTAGCTCCGGCAATTGTGTCGCTAGAATCGACTTATCTACAGATCAACTTGCCTGGCCATCTACACCGAGGGAGGTCAACGGGAGAAACTCTTTCGTCGCCCTCCCTTACTCCTGGTGCTGTCGAGGAGCACAGGGGTCAAGTGTCCACCCCAGATTGTTTGATTTCGCACATCTCTACCAGGTGTGCAAAACTGAAATCTGCAAGATCGACCCTGACCAAGTCGATCCTCCCTGCAGTGTAGACACCCCCCAAGTGCATTAGTCAGGTGACAATGGATGGACTGGGTTGGACGAAAGGCCCATCTAACCCAGCATCCTGTCTTCTGACTGCAATAAGTGCCAGATGCTTCAGCGGGATGTAACGGAACAGGGCAACTAGCAAGTTGTCCAGTCCCTGCTTCTGGCAGTCAGATGTTTAGGGACAGCCAAAGGGTTGTGTCCCTGTCCATCTTGTCCACTAGCCATTAACAGGCCTGTCCTCCACGAACTTATCAAATTCTGTTTTAAACCCAGCTATTCCTTTGGCCTGCCCACCATCCTCTGGCAAGAGTTCCATAGGCTGGCCAGGAGCCCTGTGAGGTCTCTTTTAAACCTGCCGCCTATTCATTTAATTTGGCAACAACATTCTTGTGTTACACAAGAGGACAAAGAACAATTCCTCAACAGCAGGCAGGACTTCATAGACCTCTGCCACATCCTGCCCCTGCTGGCTCATGTCCAACCTCCACGGCCCCACACTTTTCACTTCCAAGCTGTCCGTACCCCGAATCACTTCCGTTGCACCTCTCTCTGGACCTCTTCCCATTCCAACTGACCTTCTTAGAGATGCAGCAACCAAAACTGCGCACGGCGTTCAGGGTGGGGGCCTACCAGGGATTTATACAGTGGCAGTGGGACTTTTTCTGTTTCATTCTCCAGCCTTTTCCTCGTGGCTATTACTTTCAACTGCTGCTGCCCACTGAGCAGAGGTTTTAGGAGAATTAGCCACGCTCACGCCAAGATTTTCCTGAGTGGCGACAGCTAATCTGGAGCCCACTGTTTGGCGGGAATCGTTGGGATTATGTTTTGAAATGCGCATTACTTTGCACTTGGCAGCTGACCACCCCACATCAGCCCGGCCCCCTGGTCAGGAGACACTAAAGTGACCAGGGAGCAGAGGATCAGGCCTAGCAGAGAGCTTCGGACCATCTCAGCCTTGCCCAGCAGGCCTCTAGGCCCAGCACTAACTACACTACAGTAATGCCAACCAAGCTCACGCCAAACACTCCAAGGCTCCTCCTGCACCTAGAGCTCCCCAGCGAAACTCCTGTTTGCTGCTCCCGTTGGCTGGCTGGTTGCAAATACACCAGCCATTCTCCTCCCACGTCACCGCTCAGCTTGGGGCCCTCTTCCCGGCTGTCCTCTCCAGGTGGGAGGGCCTCCAATACCACCAGGTAAGAGCCTCTCTGCCCCAAGCTACTACCTCCAGGCCATCATATGAGCCAGCCTCCTTCACTCTGCCTGCAGCGCCAGCCCCCACCTGTGTTTGTTTAACCTGACAATGCTCTCTCCAAGGCAGGCAATGGTCTGAGTGCGTCGGCTCCGCCTAGGCCTGCGGCGCGATGGCTAGGAGCAGACAGAGACCGGAGCAGACAGAGACCAGAGCAACTGACTCGGCAGTCAAGAAAGCTTTCTGGGGAGGGACAGCTCAGTGGTTTGAGCATTGGCCTGCTAAATCCAGGGTGGTGAGTTCACTCCTTGGGTGGGGGCAGCATTTAGGATCTGGGGCAAAATAGATTTAATAAAAGGGGGACGGTGCTTGGTCCTGCCAAGAGGGCAGGGGGCTGGACTAGATGACCTCCTGAGGTCCCTTCCAGCTGAAAGAAAGCAGCCTCCTTTCCAGCCAGTGCTTTGAAAGATCTGAGGCTAGATTGCCAAAGGAGCCTGCATGAGGAACCCAGCCCCCAGGACAGTTCAGGAGGACACAGGGGCCTGAATCTTTGAGCCACTAAGGAAAAACTACAGGGTCCAGAGTCAAGCCTGAAGTGCCACAAAGCCACTTAGAAGAGGCTGCAGGTCCTTGTGTGAGCAGATGCTGTTGGGTGAAACAGGACCCGCCTCAGGAGAGGGAGGGTGAAGTCAATCAGGCCAGGGGCTGATGGTCATGGTGCCAACCTGGTGCCTCTTTCAGAGCCACTCTTCCCTTACAGACCCTCCAGAGCTATGCTGCAAGCCGGGGACTTGTCTGCTCTAAGCAGTTCTGTGGCTCTTATAGGCTGCGCAGCCTGGCCAGGTACCTTTGCAAAGCCAGGAATGAATGAGGAGCTCCACCCTCACCCACACACCACTCGTCACCCTCACTCAGTACACAAATGGCCCAAGATTAGTCCCACAAAAACGTAACACGTCTGCTTGTCTTCCAGCGCCAGATTGGACATTAACACAACCCCAAGGACGGAGCCTGGTGGGGTGTGCCGGGGAGGAGCTGGCAGTGTCCCCTGTGTCTTCAGACACCCACAGCTTCCTAGAGCCACTGCTTCTAAACCGTCAGTCATCCCCTAGCATTAGCAGCCACGCCGAGATACTCCCGAAGGAGACTCTTGGGCACAACTCGCCCCCAGGAGGCCGACAGTCTCAGCAAGGCCATGGGCCAGGTTGCAGGGGAGAGGTGCAGCTATCTGCCCCTGGAGGAGACGGAGACGGGGCCGGGCTGGGACTAGCTTCCCCCAGGCATAAGAACAGCTATTACTGGGTCAGACCAAAGGTCCATCTAGCCCAGCATCCCATCTGCCAACAGTGGCCAGTGCCAGGTGCCCCAGAGGGGATGGACTGAAGGCAATGATCAAGCGACTTGTCTCCTGCCATCCATCTCCAGCCTCTGACAAACAGAGGTCAGGGACACCATTCCTACCTCCTGGCTAACGGCCTTTTATGGACCCAACTCCATGAATTTATCTAGCTCCTCTTCGAACTCTCTTATAGTCCTGGCCTTCACAGCCTCCTCCAGCAAGGAGTTCCACAGGTTGACTGTGCTGTGTGAAGAAGAACTTCCTTTTGTTAGTTTTAAACCTGCTGCCCATTAATTTCATTTGGTGTCCCCCTAGTTCCTACGTTACGGGAGCAAGCAAATAACTTTTCTTTATTCACCCTCTCCACACTGCTCCAGATTTTATAGACCTCTATCATGTCCCCCCTCAGTCTCCTCTTTTCTAAGCTGAAAAGCCCCAGTCTCTCTAACCTCTCCTCATACGGGACCCGTTCCAAACCCCTAGTCATTTTAGTTGCCCTTTTCTGAACCTTTTCTAATGCCAATACATCTTTTTGGAGGTGAGGTGACCACAGCCGTACGCGTATTCAAGATGTGGGCAGTACCATAGTTTTATAAAAGGGGCAATAAAATATTCTTTGTCCTATTTGCTATCCCTTTTTTAATGATTCCTAACATCCTGTTTGCTTTTTTGACTGCTGCTGCCAGGCACTGCTTGGATGTTTCCGGAGAACTAGCCATGATAATCCCAAGAGCTCTGTCCTGATGAGTCGTAGCTAACCTGCCCCATCGTGCTGTATGTATAGTTGGGGTTTTTTTTTCCAATGTGCATTATTTTACACTTATCGACATTAAATTTCATTTGCCATTTTGTTGCCCATGGGGCTCCAAAGGCTATTTAAAGGGCCTGGGGCAGGAGCCAATTTGAATCACCGAGCCCCAGGGCAGTGGTCCCCTTGCCCTCTCCTCCCCACATCAGTGGGCCTGACTCTCCCTACAGTTTACGTCAGCAATGGGTCCAGCCATTAACTAGGCAGATACCACATCAAGTTGTCTCCCAGCAGGGAAGGCTGGGCTTGCAGCTAGCACAGTGGACTAAAGCTCCGGGGATCCCCGGCTCTGATCAGCTTTAGTCTCCTCCAGTGTTCCCTGTAAGCTGCACACATGTGCAGCCACCAGTGGATTCGCAGAGCGGCCACAGCTGGGTTTTGGCTTTCTTCTGGGTGGTGCGCATTCGCACAAGCCTCCGTGCACATGAAAATTTATTTCGCTCATGGATGGAAAAGATTAGCGGGAACACGAGTTTCCTCCCTGCGGAGATCACCCACACTTACTGCTTCAACTTCTTTTGTGTAGTTCTGGCGTTCCGAACTGGCAGTCTGCAAGTGATTTTCCAGCTGTGCTTCCAGGAGAGAGGTATATTCCCTCAGCTGAATGAAACACAGAAAGCACAGTGACTGTGTGCTCAGGGTAACGCTGCAGCAATTCAGCTGCCTGCATAGCTAGCATCTCTAGAACAACAAGCCCAATTCTCCCAACCTGCCTCAGGATGGGCTCAGAAAGAATAACAACCTCTCCCCCGGCAGCATTAATGGTGAATCCTGGGACATAGCTGAGATCGAACCCCTTTCTTCTGGAGTATGTGAGGCTGTCCATACCTGCTCTATGTTCTGGAGCTCTGTCCTCAGCTGGTCCATAGCCTCTGCGAGAGACTTCACTTGGAGTTGTGACTAAGCCACGCATTGACCCCAGAAAGAACGGAAATAGAGGAAGTGTTAGTAAACAGCATTTCCCAGCCAGACTCGCCTCAAAACGGTCTTCTCCAAGCGACCAAAAATGGCACTGCTGGGACATCCTGTGAGCAATTTGAGGGAGGGCCCATGGGTTGCATTTGTACAGCACCTGGAACAGCTGGGCTCCTGGTCTAGGACTGGGGCCTTTAGATGCTGCCGTATAACTAACAGCGTCCACAAAAGGACGATGACACAGTCCTGCCTGCCAACTAGGACAAGGGTCTGACCGTCAAGCTGGGTTCCTCTCGTCTAACAGAAGTCAACAGAAGGGCTTCTGCCGGCCACAGCCGATGGCAAACACGGCTGTCTGAGGACGCGGCAACTTTTGCTGAAGAACCGTAAACAATTGTTCTAAAACTGAAAACGTCTGAAGTTTGGGTTTTTCTGTAAAAACCTCAAAGGAAAGTTAACAAAAGTAAAAACCACAAAGTATGTTTTTTTGGAGCAAAAGGTCATCTCCTGACCAACTAACGACCAGGCACGACAAATCTGCTGGCCACGTTATCCTCAGCGCCGTCCAGGCAACTCCACCAACTTCACGCTACACACAGGCAAGGCAGACCATCGTACAGCCAGCATCACCAAAAGAAGGAAGGACGCCAGCTTCTCTACGAACTCTGGTGTGCGCAGGAGGGGGTTTTACACCCCCGTTTTGTAACCAAAGTAACTAACTTGGACACATGCTCAGAACTCCTCTCGTCAGCGTAAAAATCACCTTCTCGTTTGTAAAGGGATATTTTAAACTCCTTTATAAATTTAGTGCTCTCATGGAAACCAGGAGCATTACAACACTATCAGGTCATCCTGCGAAGGAGACAGCCTCTCGCTCAGCCTTTATCCTGCCCTGGACGGGTCTTGCCTGCAGCTAGAGAGCCACTGTGGGTGGCTATGCATGCCCCAACACCGGCATCGATCCAGACTTGTGGAGACAGCCAGTTTCCTCTAAAGCAGAGAGTCCCGACAGCAACCCAGAAAAATAGCGGAGCAGAGAGCACCTGAGCTCCAAACCAGCTGACTCTGAACATGCACCTCCTCGGCTCCCCTGCCTGGGGCAGAGGGGCCACGGTTCGATTGCCGACACAGGAGAGAGACTCAGCTCGGGAGGGAATGTTGCGAAGTAAGTGGAGGAAGCTTTCCCCAGCGTGAGTCAGAATGTGCACGTCAGGTCCTCAGGGAGGCAGACCTTCCACCTTTCCCTTTCACCAACCGCTGCGTGCACAGGCACTCCTGCCCTATAGCGTGGGCCAGCACGTGCTGCCGCTCTGTCACTGATCCTCACTTCCGAGGAGGCGTTTTTACAGCTAGCTCGACCCCAAAGCCCTTGACAGCGGTGCCCCTCCCTAGCGAGGGGTCCCAGTCCCCTTGCGTTTCAGACAGAGGGGATCATAGCGAGCCCCATATTATTTACAACATCAGACGTCCTCAGCCCACATGCCCCAGACAGGCAGCCCGCATGCGGATGAGAATACGTAGGATGCACCTTTTGCAGTTCCTCTTCGGACGCCGTTAGCTTAGCTTTCCACACCTGTTCCTCCTCCTCCACGCTCTTCTGCAGGTCTTGCAGCATTCTTTCCTGCCGAGGGAGAAGGGCGGGAGGGGTGAGGCCAGGCAGGCTCACTGGGGCAGAGAAAGTTGCCGTGTGCAGGGCAGGCACGCAAGCTGCCGTCAGGGCAGGACACTACGGACACAGTCCGATTCCCGCAGAAATCGAGGGGACTCAGCTGAGCGCCTCGATCCTTTAGAGAAGCAGCCTTCTGCCAGCATCAGTCACGAGCTGTCTCTGCAAGGCTAGAGGAGGAAGGGGCCCTGCACTGCAGAGGAACGGCTGGGCGTGTTCTCGCACTGTGCCGAGCCCCTGCCAAGGGGCGCGCCTGGAACGGCTGCAGAGTGGGAATGTGTGGCGGGAATGGAAGTCTGGGCCCTCACCTTGCTGGGCTGGTCTTCACTATAGCACAGTGCACAGAGCCTGTTTGGCCAAGGGGAGAGCTTCTCTGGTCCATGCAGTTAAGCCATGCCCCGAAGAGAAGCCCTGTCAACACAGCGCTGTCTGCATGACGGGGCCAGCGGCCCTGGCTGTACTGCTCAGCAGACGTGGATGTTTTCATGGCCCTGGGTGACATAGTGCAGTCCTGGCTGGCGCAAGCACCTTACCCACTACACCACAGCGCCTCTCCTGGGCTCCCCCCTCAGCTAACGCCACTTTCTCAGACCATCTTGTGGCAGAGCAGTAGAATTTCAAGGGCCTTTCTACTCACAAACAAACGTCCGAGGTCACCTGACAGTGCAACAGAGAGGAAGATTTTTAAACAAGCTCTGCAAAAGCCTCCCAAGAAGGGCTGCGAGGTTCACAGGCAGAACTCCAGTGCAACATCCTCAGCGACCATCAGCACGGCCTGGCTGTTACGCAGTCAGTGAGCTCCAAAAGCGGCGAGACGTGGGGGGTGGTTCTTTCGGAGCGGAAGAGAAAGGGGCCGGGGGCTTCACCTACCGTCTCAGCGAGAATAGTTCTGTACTGCTCACATTCAGCCTGTAACGTGCCCTGTGCTTCCTCTGCTTCTTTCAGTTTCGATGCTGAATCCTGAAGGGAAAAAGGAGCCGTATGGGTTTTCCCCCTTCTCGCCCTGCTCAGCTGCTGCTAGAGATGATGTTTGCCTGCTGCAACTAAGCCTTATTACCCCCCAGGCCCACAGAAAGCCAGATGTGCCAAGCATGGCTGTGCTGCACATAAG
The DNA here is from genome assembly GCF_033958435.1 of Carettochelys insculpta. Taxonomy (NCBI): domain Eukaryota; kingdom Metazoa; phylum Chordata; order Testudines; family Carettochelyidae; genus Carettochelys; species Carettochelys insculpta. The sequence continues at coordinate 8,152,940 of NC_134139.1, read as the reverse complement.
AGATCACTTACAAGAGCTTCTGTTTTAGCGGCCTGCTGCTTTAGCGTCTCCAGGTTCTTCTCCTTAAACTCTTGGAGCCACTCGTCATAAGCCTGAGGGTTAAACACACGAACACAAGAGGGTCAGCTGGGCGATCCTGTTGGGTCCAGCCCGTTCCTTCCCTGAGCAGAGCGTGGTACCAGTGATCACCTCCCAAGCACACGACAAGGTCTGCACCTACCTGTTGCGACGCGACATCAATCTGGGGGAAGAGAGAGAGCAGCACCTGTTTTGTTTGCGTCTGCACTGCGCTAAGCTGCTGCTCCAGATCTTCCTGAAAGAGGGAAGGTAAGTTTAGTTCATGAAAACCAAAGCCAACACCTTCCCGGCAGGCCGCCTGGGGACAGATTCCAGCCACTCTCTTTTCCCAGAGGTCAACAGCATTATGCTGATTTATACAAAGCCAAGGGGCCGGCCCGTCCGTTGCAGTCAATCCCGCACTGTGGAAAAGGGAAAGCGGAAAACAAGCCCGAACAACAATAATGTGCAAAATCTCCATGCGGCCAATTAAGCACCAACGGAGGAAGTTCCCTTTCGGGGAGGCCTGTGCAGTCATCTGATTATTTCAGCATCGCTCGCAGTGACGGCGCACATCTTCGGATGAGCCAGAAGTGTGGAAATATTGAAGGACCGTTTGCGTCATCTTCCTTTCATCGTAACATTTACAGGTTACCCCACTCCCACCTGTCTGCACCATCACCGTGGACACGCCAGCATGAACCACCCCCAGAAACATGTAGAGAGGAGAACTCAATACCCCGATACAGAGTTTGTTTTCAAAGAATTCAGGCAGTTAAGGAGACAGCTGGTGAAGAGATCATTTCCAGGTATTTCACTGTAGCACTCAATAGTTTCTGTGCACTGTTCCTCTGGAGGCTGCAGGATCAAGCCCCAAGACTTCAGCCAAGTTCTATCGGAAGAGCTCTAATGGGTCAACATGCCCAGAGTAATCACAGGTTTTGAACAGAAGCTGGGCAATTAAAGAGATTCTGAAATTCAGAGGCCCCAGTTCTGTAGCTGTTCCCCAGCAGCAGAATCCAGCTCCAAAGAACAGCACACCCCCCGCCTTTTTTTTCCCCTTTTTATTTACAGATTGAAGCAAGAGTCACCTTCGCTTTTGTAGAAGAAAGCAGCTTTTCTTCCCGCGCTTTCTCGGCTGACTCCAAGGCTTCCATGGCTTTCCAGTTCTTCTCGCGCAGATCCTGTTGGGACAGACGCACGCATGTGACCATGGAGACCACCCCAAGGTTTGCGCAGCAGGATGTAACATGGCACTATCTAAAGCTATGGATCTGCATCACAGAGGCAGGGAGGGCTCTCCTGACTCCACTTAGGAAACCAGATTTTGCTGAGCCTCCTCAATTTTGAGATACACCCTCTGTTGTACAAACACACACATGGATGCTCCACCGGTTAAGTTACTGCAGTGGCCCAATAACTTAAGATGATTGGGTATTAACCTCATTATTCGGAGCCACAGCCCACCAAGTCTCCTGGCAAGGTGGGATGGAAGAGGTCCATTAGCTAACTCGTAAGTACTGTACTCCCATTCCCAGTGGCTAGGGAACATCTCTGACAGGCCAACTCCTAGAGCTCCACCTCTTGTTCCTAGCCTTCCTTCACAGGATGGAGAGGGTACCACTAAGTCCACAGAGGCAGCTCAGCTGGCTAGGATCCCTTCTCCACTGCCACCCAGGCAAAGGGCTACCAGGCCAAGGCGGAAGCTTTGCTTCTTCCTTTTAAACTCTACCAGCCAACTTTTAAAACCCAGTTGTAGGTCAAGTGCAAACTGGAGTTTAGTTCAGGTTTGTGCTGGTGGAACGAGAGTTCGGTTGGGGAAGCCATCTTATATATAAGCCATTTCACATCCCTTACTTCTGCATGCACACGGGAGCCTGTCCTTTCCTTGACCTGTTTGGGAATGGCCGGGAGGATGAGTTCTATGGAATGCGTTAATGAACTGTTTGGAGTTGGGGATCCAGCTCCCTTGGACCTGTTTTTCCTTGCTGATAACGGTTTCTCTTTGGAAAGTGATTTACGATTCTCTAACTAATTGCCTCTGACACTGGGCTTGTTTGTGTAAGGATACAAAATACCAGAGTTAGCTGCATCAAGCAGCTTTGCTGGACCTGGTTTTACTAGCGTCCAGTTTGGCTCATCTGTTGCCTTGTTGAATTCAATAAAGCTGAATGTTAGCCGCCTAAACTCAGAGAAGGCTCGTAATTCAACAGGTTCGTCCCAGTCACTCACGTTGTTTTTCGTTTTCTGCTGCTCAATTATTTCTCTCAGCTCCAGAACTTCCTTTTCGAATAACGAAACCTGGTCAACCTTCTCTTGAAGTCTGCAACGGAAGGAGAGGGAGTGCTTCAGTTTTGGGGTAACCATGCTGAGACGTCTTCAAAACAAAACAAAGACCTTTCCCAAAAGGAAACAGCAGACAGATTTTTCTGGGAAGAACAGACCCCATTGCCTAGCTCAGAACTAGTTTGTGGAGTACAGTTACCTGCCCTGTTTCCTCTGTGTAATCAGCTAACCAAACAGGACAGAATTGGCTAGGTGGGTCTCCAAAAGCAGCCCCAAGAAAGAAAGCCACCCTTCAGAACAGGAGTGCAACATGTCAGGCCATGAATGCTGTACGGCGAGATGCAGGAAACTGCTCTTCGCTCCCCTGTGTCTGAAACTGAACTAGGCCAAGATTTTTCAGAGCTGGTTATTGAGCATTAAAGACCCAAATCTTCAGAAACCTGGGTGCCTCAATTTTGGTCCCTCGGCTCGGTACCTTGAAGAGGCTTGGTTTTCCCAGCAGCACCCAGCACCATTTTAAGGAGTCTCATGGCCACCTTAGAACTGAAGCATTTAAAAGCACTAGTCACTTCTGAACCCAGCCGGCCTTTGGGCCAAGTAACCCCGGGCCGGAAGGAGAATCAGGTGAGCGACTGGGATGCTAGCAGCTCCCACTGCAGCCGCTCAGTGGGCATTCACGTGTACAAATCTTGTCTGCAAAGTCACGCTTCTTTATTATGTGGCTAATTGGCTCGAGTGCCGCACTCTGTAAATCTTGTCCTACACCTCATATTGGTTCTTCCCCTTTAAGGAACCTCTGCCAACCAATCAGAGTCAAGACTTTGACTTGCAAAGACCTACTTCAACTCACATAAACCCTCCTTAGAGCTGCTGAAAGGCTCCAGGGCCCTCCCTCGGCCCTACAGTACATTGTGCAGCACTCCAGGAGCTATTTAGAGTCTGGGGCTCTGGCTGCTGCAGTAGCTGGGAACCCGGGGCCCTTTTGAACCACCGGGCCCCAGGGCAATTGTTCCCTTTACCTCCTCCAAACCCTGTTGGCAGGTCTGAGGTTAAGCGTATAGACACATGGCCCACCAGGCACCAACAAAGGGCACTACTCCAAAATTTTAACCCTGTCGTGAGTTAAGCGAGTCTGACAAAGTCATCAAGGTTTCAGGGCGTTACCAGGTTCCTGACTAAGAGCTATTTCTAGAAGTTCGCCAAATCGGTTGTAATTTTTCAGAGGGTGCTTATCAGCTGCTCTGCCGGGCCACCGAGCCGCATTTCAACTGGCGCCAACGAAAACCAGCGGCGACTTCCGCTTCTCGCGAAACCGGGAACGACAACGCTGGCCAGCTCCCCTTTGCCCTGCAGCAGCCGTGCCCGCGCGTGCCGTCGCACAGAGAGAGTCACTTCAAAACGGGCTTGCGGTGGCTCCAGGCTAGCGCTGGAATCCCCATTTACACAGTCTGCAGCTGGCCGAAGTCACCTAGCACTCGACTACAGTACGTACAGTGGGGCGGGCAGCCACCGCGGGCTCCCAGGCAAGGCGGGGGACAAGGCTGGCTTTGCGGCCCCAGAGGGGCGGGGCCAAAGGTGGAGGGGCGGGGACTTGGGTCTTACCAACACTCCCCCAGCACACAGAGCAGACCTCCAGTAGTAATTCAAAGGGGCCCAGGACTCTGGCTGCTGCTGCTGCAGTAGTAGGGATGGCCAGGAACCCCGGGGTCCCTTTGAATCTCCACGTCCCGGTGAGACTACCGCCTGTTGGTGGGTCTCATGCCATAACTAACTCTGCCTTCTAGCGACGACAGACTGATGCTGGTGTCTCAATGGCACAAGCACATCAACAGCTCCCAGGAACGTGGCAGGGAAAGGCCCTTACTCCTTTGTTGCAGCCTGCTGGCACACAGGGAGAGGGGAATGCATGCACCAGGCTTACCGTAGCTGCAGCTGGCTCACTTCTGCTCGAGTAGCTGCCTGAAAGTGAGACAGAAGTGTTGCCTTTATGACGTGCCTTATCAACGCTGGACAGAACAGCCCCTCCCACCTATTGCACCCCTCATCCAGTACGCTCCCGGTGCTTGCCATGCTAGAAGTCCTTCTTCAGGCCCACTCGCCCTTTCAGAGGCAGGGAAGACACCCTGGCCCTGGGGGACGGGGGGAGTTAGAAGCTCCACTGACCTGCAAGTCTGCGTCTTTCTCCACTTCCCTCGTGCGGTCCGCCTCCAGGAGAGCCTCGATGGATTTGATTCTCTCTGTGAGCTGCTCGTTCTCAGCACTGGCTTCCAGCAGCTTCTCTTTCAGCTTGCTCAGCTCCTCCGACTTTCTTTGAACCTCCGTTTCGTAGGACAGCAGCTTGGCTTCAAACTCTGCCCGAGGGTGGTGAGTAGAGGAGAAAAACACATTCGATGTGTATAAATTCAGAGCAGGAAAGAGGAGAGGGGTCTGGACCTGCTGTGGCACATGGGCGCGCCGTGAGAACTGTCCAAGCACGCTGTGAAATTTCTCAATTTCCCCTCATAAAGAGCCACCACAGGGGGAAATTGACGACCCAGTGCCAACTGTGGCCCCAGCAGCAAGGCTGCCCGAGTCCCAGCTGGTGTGGGGTTTGTCATTTCGCTCTCTTTTCCAGACCCCGCTCCAGTGATGGCTCTTTGTAGAGCCACCGTGAGGGGAAATGCCGAGCCCGTGAGCCCCTGCTCACACCAGGAGGCAGCTGGAATGTGTTGCTTCCCAGCCCGAACGAGCTGGCGGGGAGCCAACCCCCACTCCATGCTGGACGGGCAAGGGGAGAAGGAAGGACACCAGTCTGTTGGAAATGAGACATGGTTTAAATGCCACATCCTGGCTCCAATAGGCTGGCGGGGAGGGGAGCTGCTTTCGGGGGTTAGTCATTTACTCAACATCCCTGGCATGGTGTTGAGCAGATTTTGAAAATGTGTCTGTGCTCGCTATCTAAGACAGTGTATTCTATGGTGGATTTGAAACATTAAGGGGGTGTCTACACTTGCATTCCTCTTTCGAAAGAGGTACGCAAATGAGACAAATTGAAAATGCAAATGATGTGTAAATTTGCATATTTGGTACCTCATTTGAATGTTCCAATTTCAAAAGAGCTTCTTTCAAAAGAAGAAAGCCAGTGTAGACGCTGCTCTTTTGAAAACAAACTGCATCTTCGAAAGAATCCTTCATCCCATTAAGGAAAGATGGGGTTTATTTTCGAAAGAGCAGCATCTACACTGGCTTTCCTCTTTCAAAAGAAGCTCTTTTGAAATTAGAATATGCGAATGAGGTACCAAATATGCAAATTTATACCTATTTGCATTTTTATTTACTTCATTTGCATGCCTGTTTCGAAAGAGGAATGCAAGTGTAGATGCACCCTAACACACTGGATCCTTAAAAACTAACAAAGTGATTTACATGGTGATGAGCTTTTGTGGGACAGACCCACTTCATCTGAAGACGTGGGTCTGTCCCATGAAAGCTCATCCCCAAATAAAATCATTTTGTTAGTCTTTAAAGTGCTACATTTCTGCTTTTTTGTTTTGCTGGAGTACGGATTAACACAGCAACCTTTCTGTTCCTATTCTACACTGGATCCTTGTTTAGATGGTTGCATGTGCTACTGGGTTGCAAATCTCTTTAGTGAGACCGTCCCCATAACAAATGCAAGTAAATGTGATGTCTATGAGCAAGCGATTCAGCTGAGAAAAGGGGGTGTGCCTGAAGGGCACTTACTGAAAAGCTTTGGAACCATCACGCTAGGCTTTTAGAGTGAACACGAGCCCTATGGACGGCAGGGCTTTGAATCATGGGTTCTGGAGGGCCAGGTTCTGAGCAGACCAATGAAGAACACTTGCAGAGAGACCATGCACTGTGGACAGTTATTTGCTGGCTCACTGGAAAAACACTCGTGTTCCACCACAGCTCTCGCTTTGGTGCAAGGGTGATGGATTTTTGAGAACATGGCTGGCAAAACAAAAACAAAGCCCCCCCGAAGCAGCAGCTTTACCCCGCAAGGCCTTGTGCGTGACACGGCAAGGAGCAAGGGCTTGCTGTCCTCGTCTGCAAGGGGACGTGCAGCATCTCTCATGCCAAGAGCTGTGCTTGCTGGAGGCCCAGCAGAGGAGAGGCACGGCTGGGATCTGGGCTTACACGCAGGCAGTGGAGTTACCTGTTTGCCTCTCCAACCTGACTGCCATCCCCAGCAGGGCTGACAGCAGCCACGAGCCCATGGGCAAGGTGGGAAGGGAGCCCAGCGCCTCACCCCTGGAATGGGCGGGGCTCAGGGCTCTCCACACATTCCGGGGACACCGCACTGCCATGGCGTTTGCAGGGGGCCCAGGGCAACTGCCCCCGGGGCCCTCCCCTGTCAGCACACCTGGCCATCCCCAGCAGCAGTTGCATAAAGCATGGAGATCAGCCGTGCCCCAGCTTTGGGCGTTAGCCCCTCGGCACAGCGCCCTGCACCAGGCAGGGTGGAGCCCCAAGCAAGGCTCAAACTGGGAACCTCCTGCTTTCCGGTGGATTTGTTTTGGCTAGCGCCGCTGCCCCTCTCTCGGCCACATTGCCTAAGCTCCAATCCGTGTTCCAGCAGGCCACTCACCCACCACCCTCACATCTTCCCAGCTCCTGCCGGGCCCCTAGGAAAGGGCCAGAGGCCACAGCTCCGCCACAGGGGCCTGCCCCTCTCCGCCACAGCCAGGAGTGGGCTCACATTTGATGCTAAGGCTGCTAGAGGGCATGGTGGGAGTATGGGCTCCGGGGCACCTCTGCAGCCTCTGCTCACCGGCGATGCTCTGCTGCTGGCCCTTTGCCTTCTCTGCATCCGTCAGCAGGTTCCTGCAGCTGGTCTGGGACTTGCGGAGCTCTTTGCTCACTTCATCCAGCCGCTTCTGCAGCGTCGCCTCTGTTTCTTTCTGAGACGTCTGCAAAAGGCGGGGGAGAAACGGCAATGGAGATTAGGGAGAGCAGCCCCACTGCATGCCTGTAAGCCAGGGTTCAAAACCCAGCCTCCCCCAAGCAGGCTGCGACCACAGGCTCAGAGTTTGGACTGGAGGATACAAGCTCTTCAGTGGTCTCCTGCCCTCAACAAGCAGCGAAGATATTCTGTGCATCACCCCCTCTTGTCCCCAGTTCGAGGCCATGTGGGTTCCTGTATATTTCTAGGGGAAGATTTTTGAGTTGGGGATGCAGTAGCCAGGTGGCTAGGAACACAAGTGTACCTCGCCTCCATGCATGGCCAATCCATGTATGAGTTCGGGGTGCACAGTCTGCACCCCAATATTTACGGCTGGCCAAAAAGAAATCTGATGGGAGGTTTTCTGCGGGGATGGTTTAAGGCTCTCTGATGGAGCAACCAGAAACATGTGCTTGTTTGGAACGTGAATGCTTGTTCCAGTGACAGGAGAGAATGCGAAAAAAAAATTCTCATTTCAAAGCAACGGGTCACTCGGGAGGTTTAAAAATCAACCCCGAAGCTCCAGCTGGCACAGGGCACGGCTTACCTAGCCATCAGGGCATGGAGCAGGGGCTGCGGTGAAACCTCTGCATTCCTACTGCATTGCTCCCAGCATGAAGCAACGTGAGGGAGCGGTGAGGCCTGGCTAGCCACAGCTCCTGTTTCTGTACCAGCGTCTTGTGCTTTACCGCATCAGGTCACTTACTGCTGCCCCTCCTGACTTCTTTAGGAGTGGGGCAGAGTTCCCGAGGGAGGGCATTTGCTCCCCACAGCAAGGGAGTTCCTGCTTGCCAATGGCCCAGGCTATTCGTGAAGCTGAAGCACCCAGACCACTATAGAATTTAGCCAGGAAGGAACAGACTGACTCTGTACGGTCGTAAGGTTAAGTGTGTTCGGCATTGTCGATTTTCCATGCGGCATGGGCAGAGTAGGGTCCTTCCACATTGAGCGGGGGCAGCAGAGCACACGCCGGCCGCTCCTGCATGCGGACACCAGGACAATCACACTACGAAACCATTCATGCACGTCTCCTCCCCTAGTCCCTCGCAGACTACGGCCCCCAGAGAGGATAACATTACGGCCGTCTGCGGCCAACGCTCCCTTCCGTCTGTCCCGTTCCGACAGCAGGTCGTAAGCACTGGATGCTTTTCAGAGGGATGCCCAGGCTGCGCAGCACGCAAACTCAACTCGCGCATTGGGCAACACTTTCAAATGTTCCTAAGTCATCTGAGAGCCTAAATCACTTGTGTTTGAGTCAGCCCCCAAGGCAAGAGCTGCATCCTACTCCACACACAGCGATCTTGCCCTACGAAGCTACCTTACCTGAAAGCTCCGGGGTGCTACAGAGGTCACTCACTTGGAAAACGTTTCACTCAGGCGCTCGTTATTTCATTAGCATTAATGGCTGCAGCAGGAGGCAGAGCCGCAGGAAAGCTCTTTAGCAGCCGCGCTGCCTGTCAAGGGGCCTGCATTTGTCTGGCAGCCGCATGCATGGCCGGCGTCCTTCCCGAGACCCGACTCTTTCCCTGGTTCCACTCACCAAGCAGCAGCCACACCAGCGCACAGCTCGGCCGAAGCACTCGTGCTTTGTACACACCCCCACCAGCGCGTACGGGGAGGAGCCTGTTCTGGCCCCGGCGCTACCGGAGACCTCACACGGCTTCTCAGATACGAGCAGGGACTTTACGGCAGAGCGAGATGAAGGTTCCTGTGAGAGATGAGGCATGGCGAGGGTCTCCGCTAGCACGAAGCTGGGAGTTCCTGCTGGTGCTGAACGCGGGACACCGTCTTTTCAGGGGACAGTGGCAGCCAGCCACCTTGTTAGGGTGTTCGGCCCACCTGCCTCCTGTCGCATCCGTGCGTGTGAGGACGTCTCCCAACTCCAGCACGAGCAGCGGCACTGGTCACTATGAGACACTGCTGGTCTCTGGGTGTGCGGGGGGTGCGCGACGTGGCCACAGATCTCACGCGGACAGCCAGCTCCGCATTGTTTATGCGCCTCCAGGCTTGCGGACACCTGGGCAGCGCAATCAAGGGGCTCCCTGGCCCCTCTCTGACAGAGCCACACCCCCCGGCCCCTCAGGGAAACCCCGAGCACCACCCTTCAAATCAGAGCCCCCCCCGTCTTTCACAACCCCCTCTCCCACCTGCCTAGAGCTGCCCCCCCATGCTCCTTTCACGCTCTACCACCCCGTAACCCCCCCCAACTCTGCCCACAGCGGTGCTGTGTCCAGCTCAGCCCCCACTGCCCAGCTCTGTCCCTTCCCCTCTCTGCCCCACAGCAACCCCCAGCCCAGCTCTGCTACTTCTCCACTCTGCTCCCCAGTGAAGGTCTGCCCCCCAACTGTTCACTGGCCCCTCTATGGCTCTGACCCCCGGCTCAGCTCCTTCCCATTTCTGCCCCCTCAGTGGTCCTGTGTCCCTTCCCCCCAGCTCTGCTCCTATCTTCCTACCTACCTCTGCCCCACACCTGCATTCTTTTCCCCGCCCAGCCCAGTTCCTCTGCCCCCCTCATCCCATACCTGGCTTTACCCCCAGAGCTCAGCCCCCTCTGCTCCCTGCTCTCGCACCGTTGCAAGCTTCCAGCCCCCTCTCCCACCTGGGCTCCCTGCAGTCCCACCACTCTGCTACAGCAGCGCTATTTAAAAAGGGCTGAGGATCCAGATGGGGCTGCAGTGGCAACCCTGGGCCCCCTTAAATCCACTGGGCCCCTAGGCATTGGCCCCCTCAAGAGCTGGCCTGAGCACCTCTCAAGTGGTACCAAACCAGCACCCCCCTAAAGTACCAATCCAGCCAACAGAACAAAAAACCCCATCCCCAGCAGTACCGAAAAAACAGGTCTCGCCCGTTCACAGGCAAACAAGCGCCAGCCGCAGGAGGCAGAGGTGAGGTCCCTGTTGCATTGCAGTCACGAACCCTCTCACCCCAAAGACGCGCTGCCGGTACGGTTCAGAGCTGAGCTATTTTTATGACGCTCCCGTTATCAAAGAGATGGCAATCCTTCTTCCAGCGCGCCCGAGTCGCGCGTCACTTTGACCTGCCCTGCGCCGCAGCCGCACCTGGCCGGGGCGCAGTCAGATTAGACAGTTATACAGCTGAGGAGACGCAGGGTAATTTTAGATGCCACGCAAGGGCTGAGGCAGGGTTCAACACCCTCCTGCTTCAGGGCACGAGCTGGCCTCCGGAGTAGCACGCGCAGGATGGAATTTTCCACAGAGCCAGGTTATTTCCCAGTTGCCCCTCCAAGGCTTTTTGCCTCTTGCCCAAGGTACCTGGACCTGGCCCCTCCCTGAGGGGGGAGAAAGGAGATTCACTAGCACAGCACAGTAATGCTGCCTCCTCGTGACCAGCATCCTGTATCTCCCTCAGAGAGGAACCTCATTACACAACAGCGTTTGGAGTCTGTTTTACCTCAGGTCAAGCCGGCCAATGCTCTCTGGGACAGGGGAGAAGCTGCGGAAGATGAGTCAGAGGATGCTAGGACTGGAAGGAACCTTGAGAGGTCAGCGTGCCCAGCCCCCTGCCCTCATGGCAGGGTTTCTTGACCACCAGTTTTCCCCAGAACAGAAACGAGGGGCCCAGAGACAAGGTGTTAAGGCTGAGGAAATCAACACTCGCTTTCTTGTCAGTTGTGGGCGACGTCTACACGTGAAGCCAACATCGAAATAGCTTATTTCGACGTAGCAACGATGAGTAACGTCTACACGTCCTCCCGGGCTGGCAACGTCGATGTTCAACTTCGACGTTGGGCGGCACCACATCGAAATAGGCGCTGCGAGGGAACGTCTACACGCCAAAGTAGCACACATCGAAATAAGGGTGCCAGGCACAGCTGCAGACAGGGTCACAGGGAGGACTCAACAGCAAGCCGCTCCCTTAAAGGGCCCCTCCCAGACACAGTTGCACTAAACACCACAAGATACACAGAGCCTACAACTGGTTGCAGACCCTGTGCATGCAGCATGGATCCCCAGCTGCCGCAGCAGCAGCCAGAAGCCCTGAGCTAAGGGCTGCTGCCCACGGTGACCATAGAGCCCTGCAGGGGCTGGAGAGAGAGCATCTCTCAACCCCGCAGCTGATGGCCGCCATGGCGGACCCCGCTATTTCGAAGTTGCGGGACGCGCAACGACTACACGGTCCCTACTTCGACGTTCAACGTCAAAGTAGGGCGCTATTCCTATCCTCTCATGGGGTTAGCGGCTTCGACGTCTCGCCGCCTAACGTCGAAGTTAACTTCGAAATAGCGCCTGACGCGTGTAGCCGTGACGGGTGCTATTTCGAAGTTAGTGCCACTACTTCGAAGTAGTGTGCACGTGTAGACACGGCTGTGGTGTCCTGAGGAATGTGTTTGTGAACAGAGATCCCACTCTGCCGAACTCTCACGTTTTGTACGGCCATTTGAGCTTCTGTGAGGGATGCAACAGGCTCAAGCCATGGCAAGGATATGCTGTACAGGCTGCCGTGGGGGAAGACAGGGGATGTGAAGAGATTGTTTTTTCAACAAGCAATAGGCCCAACATGACATTTCTGTACCAAGAAGCCTTTACCAATTCATCCTCCAACTGTCCATGTTACTCGTTACTCGTTTGGCAGTTACAGCTGGGCAGGAAACCGTTTTCCATCTCAGACAAAACCTGCCGTAGGGGAAAAATTCCTGTCCAGGACTGACCAAAATTATCATCAGTCACAAATTTTCAGGAACTGAAAATCTAAAAGAATCATTTCAGTGGAAGTGCTTTGGCTATTTAAAAAGCAGAACAAAACAATTGGCTTAAATTTCAAGCCAGCCGCTCTGACCGAAAAATCGTTTCCTTCCTGCAACGGAACAATGCTTGGACTGGCTCCCTCCCACCTCAGGGAAAAAATTCATTGAACTCAACAGCCTCTCCTGCAAAGCTTTCATTTTGGCTAATCCGTATTTTGAGCAAAAGACGGTGTGCCACCACATTCTCAGCTCGCTCCAGACAGAAGAGCGGTCGTTGCGCCACAGCCTAATTGGGACCCTGCTGTGTCAGGGGCTGCACTGACAGCAAGAAACAGCTTTGGTTCTGAACAGATGCCCCCTTTCACCCACGCTTCATCCCCGCTTCGCAGAGGGGCAACTGAGGCACAGAGCTTTCCGTGACTTGCTCAAGGCCAAACAGCCAGGTCTCCAGATCCCCAGCCCAATGCCTAACCCACAAGACCACCTTTCTGCTGTGTAAGAGATGGCTTCAATAAAGGCCGATGCTTCAGAGAACAAAGCTACAAGATTAACCAAAAAAATAAAAACAGCGATTTGCTGGCACAGGTACTGACCTGCAGCTGGCTGATTTGCTTTTCATACGCAGCAGCCTTTAGTTCCAGGTTCTTTTTCTGTTGCTCCTCCTGTTGCAGAGTCTCCGACTTTTCAGACAGCTCTTTCGTTAGTTTACTGCACTCTTGCCGCAGCTTGGCCAGTTCAGCATTCTGCCTGGACAGACAGACAAATCAATTACACTTGTGCATAGACTCATCCCAATCCAGCTCAGTGGGAGTGCTGTTATTGCACGAGTCCCAATCCCACACCTGCAGAGGGCCTGGAACTAGGAGCTGAGGTGGTTTTCGTTATATGCAAAGTTTACAGTTTGGTTCAGTAGCTCTCAGCACCCCCACTAGACAAATTGTTCCACCATCCCATACATTCAAAACATACTTTCAGTGCCTTAGTTAAAGTGCAAACATTTAAAGATGTGTCGTTTTTCCTGCTTCCCATAATTTGTAATTTCCTACACAGGAGAGAAGCTTTTTAGCAAGGAAAGCGGCAGTGAAGACTCAGAAAAGTTAACCACCTATTCAAAAGAAGGGGTTTTATTCTTAGCTGGCCTGCAGATGGGGGTAGGGGTGGGGAAAATGCAAAGGAGGAAGTTGCCTTGGGGTCCACAGCTCTGGCCGACCCCACTTCCCTCCAGCCCCACTAGCTCTTAAGATGTAAAAATCTGATCACTTAGGCTTCCCGACAAAAAAAGAAAATTCTCTAAACATCTGGAGCTCAGCCTACAATTACTTTAAAGCTGTAACACAAAAGCAAAATATTCTATCACCTCTCAGTTTAAATTGGGATTTGTTTCAGATGCACTGACAAGCTCGTTTCCTTTTCTATGATTCTACAGCCCAAAAAAGATAAAAAGAAAACCCCAGCACCTGGCATTTTTTAAAACCCAATGAGGAAGTACAAAACTTTCCCTCCAATCAGGTATACAATGTTATTTTAATCAGGGTTGATAATTAACTAGGATAGGTTAGACTGTGCTAAGACACAGCAGAGCATAGAGTGAAATAGAATATAATGTATATGCACTAAACAAGACACCTGTAGTTTGCCTTCCAGGCTGTGAAACTATAAAGCTTGAATCTGCATATTTTTTCCATCACCAAATACTCTTAGCCCCTCAGACACAAAGAGCCCCATCACCATTCATGGGCCATGAGTGTGTCAGTCTTCTCAGATGGCAGCTAAACGGAAGTTTGAATTTTATTTCAGAAAATGATATTTGAGTGCTGAGCGTTATGCAGGTAGGCTCAGTTCAAGCCCAGGTTAGGTCAGGCAAAAGGAGTCTGATCACTTACATCACAATTTAACTGCACCATAATTTAGTGCGAATTAGCAGGCAGCTCCAGAACTAGAAGAACAGGACGCAGGCAGGCAAGGCTTTTGCAATACGATGGTAATAAAGCTGAGTGGGAGAGGGGTTCCCACCCACAGGAGACTGAAGGGCTTTTATTAAATATAATGCACGTTTAGATTCTGAAATGCTGCCCTGGTGTCTCATGGGAGTCCTAGTTTGACTACTTCATGCTCACAGGTTCTTCTGTTGCTCAGCAGTCAGACTACATTGCCTGCTGCATCAATTTCACTTCCCATCAAGAGGAGGCTGTGGATGAGTACAGACGCCTGCATTAAAACTCCCAGGAAGTGCTGCAGTGACCATGTGCTTTTCGAGCTGAAAACACTGACGTAACAACCCCCAAACCGCACCTATTAATGAACAGCCCCAAGTTTTCTGCAGAAAAAGCCAGCACTGTCCTCAAGAAAACAAAGTCACCACAAAAAAACCCACAACTGCTTTGTGAGATGATTCAACAGAAAGCTTGTGACCAGCTCCAACTGGCAGAGAGATGGGGAAACTTAGAGTGTGCCTTACTTTCACAGGCACTGGATGTGCCCTGGGGTTGGCTGGCTTTTTGGAAGGGAGGGGTAGGGAGGAAGACTGGAGAAAAGTCACCCTGCATGACCCAGGTCTTTGGGTCACACCTGTGTATTCCCTAAAACCCGTTTTCTTACTTGCTCTCCATCTGGCTCGTGGCTTGGTTCAAAGCATCCCGCAGGATGGAGTTCTCCTGCTGCAAGCGAGCCAGTTGTGTGCTGGGGCCGTTCTCGAGCTGCTCCTGAAGACTCCGTATCTGGAAGAGCAAGGGAGTCAGTCTGCGGCGACGCCCCCCAGGGTTTGCAGGCTCCGGGGCCCAGCCCACTGAGCCCAAGACTACAGCCACCCTCTTCCTTTAAATAAAGTCACATGCCTGATTTTTAACCCTCTGGCACACTGTAACAAAAACCTGGCTCTCTTTAGAGGTGCCTCTCTCCCCACTGAAACACCTGGCCCTTTTAAAGAGGCCTCCCTTTTTATTACATCTTTCACCATATTGGTGAACCAAAGGCAGGACCCAAAACAAAGCATTTGAGAAAGAGGGAGGACATGTCCCAATGCACAGGAAGTCACTGGACAGGGGGAGGTTCTATGATAAGACACAAAGGTTAGCCAGCTCCCGTGAGATCCCTTTCACTTCTCCTCCTCCCCTAACCTCGACTTAAACCTTTGTAGATGACCTATGCTCCATCAAGAATACAGGTCTTCTCCACTCCACTTTGTGTCAGGACAAAACTTCTAGCTGACCCCAGGAGTTACCCCAGTTGTTGTCCTATCTCAGTAGATCTTCTCCACGTTGTCTGAGGTCTTCCTCTTTCGCGTTTTCCTTGCAGGTTCCACTGGAGTGTTTGACAGACGTTGCTGGGTGACTGTCTTCTGAGAGTGTAACCCAGCCATCCCCACTTTCTTCTCTTAATTTGAGCATCAAGTAGTTCTTCTCTTGCTCTGTTCCTAACTATGCCTCAATTAAATTAAATTTGGAAGGATATTTTTGGAGGGGTTACTTTGGGTCCATCTATCCATCCTGAAATCCAAGAGGGGGCACCCGTGCTATTTCCTTAGACACATGACTATGGGAAATGCTTTGATACTAAAGACACTCACACTAACCTCAGGGTTCAACATGGCCACAGCTTCAGCCATGCCAAAGAAGGGGGAAGCTGCGTCCCTGCAGTTAGGTTTGGAATTAAGTTTACCGTACATTGCCATGGAAACTAAGCCTGCAAACCAGTCTCTGCTCCCAGTGTTGCCAGAGTACGTCTACAGGTTGAACCTCTGTAATCTGGCACTCTTTCATCCCGCAACATCTGTAATCCAGCATGATTTTAGTTAGGTGGAAAACCACTTATTAAGGTGTAGATAAGTTTGCTGTGGTTCCGTAAGTTTGTTTCCAGCCACCAGTCCCGGCTCTCAGTTTTCTGTGTTTGTTTCTGTGTTGTTATTTAACTATAATTTACCCCTTATGTCTTCTCAGAGCCCAGTAAGCAGTGGAACTGTTGGTAATGTTGCTAGACAATACTGACCTCCCATGGTCCAGCAAATTCTCTCATCCGGCGCCAGTCAGTCCTGAAGGCGCCAGATTAGAGAGGTTCAATCTCTAGTAGGATTCTATGTTTTGAAGCATAAATGAATCTCCTACCTTTCCTTGCAGCTGTTGGGTTTCATTCACGTGATCCTGGTAGCTCGCCTGCATGCGCGCCTGCACGGCAGCAATCTCTTGCTCACGCGCCAGTACTTGCTCTTTTAACTTGGTTTCAACAGCAACTGCCTTCGCTTTCTCAGCTGCAAGCTCCTTGGAGAAGAGGAAACGCTTTTAATTTTCAGCAGAACGACACCTCACAAGCTAAAAATGTGTACGTGCTGGGCAATTTCATAGCCCAGGGACATCCAGGCCATTCCATTCCACGCTAGCATGGCATTCGCCAGCACTCCGGATTGGAATTATTCAGCGCCAACGGAACCTTACGTTTGTTTCTGAATTTTGCGTCAATGACCCTTCTATTACACACCCCCACACACCCCCACACACAGTTCTGCAGTTGTTCTGACAGACCATTACACCATCCTGCTCCATTAACTCACACAGGACACAGGCAGCTTTGTGATCCCAGCTAGGCTGGGCTTAGGGAGTCTTTATCCAGTGAGCAGCTAATGAAGGCCAACAAACGAGAGGAGAATTGTTGCTCTGCCTGGAGTCTTACACCCACCACTTATTAAATCAGGTCCAGCTCACATTTTGGCCTGCACAAAGGTCACTGATTGGCTATCGGCTTTAATTAGAGCGGGAGGAGTTGAAGGTTAGTTCCAGAGTGCAAGACAGTAGAGAAGATGATGGTGTGACGACAGACGGAAACCCACCGCTGGGCACTGGGCTGACTTCAATGAAGACGCAACACTGAAATTCCTTGTGCTCGCTACTGGCCAAAAGAGAACAATCTCTAGAATTAAGATGGACATGGGCACGCTCAGTTCTTTCCACCCTTTTCCCACTTCTGACCAATCACCTGCCTTGCTATGACACAATATCTTTCTGGGTGCCTAGGAGAGGTGACCAGTTTTGACACACTCTGGTCCCTGCTGACTGCACAGCCTCAGAAGATATTTGCATCAAAAGTCAAGATGAGAATTTCTGATCTCAGCTGGATTTTGGAGGGAGGTGTCCATAGCGACTTGGCTTACCTGAATGAATTCAACTCCTTTGGATTTAAAAAGCACCTTCCCTCTAGTGAAGAGCAGCAAGGATCTGCCCCGTAGTTTTACACTGAGCATTCATGAAACTGCGTTGGATCCACTGAATCGGGAAGAATTTCCCCCAAAGAAAGTTAGCAGAAATTTTGGAGAAGGCATTTTTCTGGCTACCCAGAGCCACATTACACAGACTCCCATGGTCAGTGCTTTGGGAAAGAGATGGTCTTTTTGTTCTGTGTGTACAGCGCCTACCACACGGCGTGACAGGAGCTCCCCAGGTACTGCCACAGTTCAGATCATAAACATGCCCTGTACCGAATCAGCATCACACCAGAAACAAGCTCTTTGAAGACTTTTACATGGATTTGAGAGACCCCTGAGAAACCCTGGCAGCAGGGGAGCACGTCTGATAGACATTTCAGCTGCATGATGGAAAAAGATGGAAAACGCCAACATGAGCGGTCCAGGGCGTGCAGGAGACCTCGCTGGCCTCACCTTAGTGAGCTCCCTCTGTTTGTTTTTGGCAGCAGCTGCATCCTCTTGTTCCGCCGCAAGCTGCTTTTCTCTCTCTTCCAGCTGACGTTTCAGAGCAGTCACCGGGTCCCCTTTCTGAGTCGCCTGCAAAGAGACCACGTGTCATTTACACAACCCATTTCGTAATCTCTTCTTCCATCACGACAGGAAAGATCACCAGGAAACTGGACCTACGTTGCCAAGTGTGACAGCAGGAGAGCAGCCACACAAACACGTGGGTGGACAGAGCATGCAGACGGCGGTTTCTAGATAACCCTCCCTTAATCTCATCACAAGGAGAAAGGGAACGTCCCTCCTAGAAAGCTAGCCATTTGGACAGCCACCCCCAACAACAATACAGAGATCTACTCAAGTCACCAGCCAATAAGAGGCATTCTAGGCAGTCCTCCACTGGATTTTAAAGGGACGCACCTGGGAGGGACTTTAGAACTGGTGGCACCAAGAATCTCCCAGGCAAGCTTCAATAAAGCCTAGTTCCGGTGTAGTCTTTTCACCAGGGGATCGCAAGGCACTTGACTACAGAGGGCAATAACGGGATCCCCATTTTGCAGATGAGCACGCAGACACAGAGAGAGGAAAAGCAACTTGCTAACATCACCCACCAAAGCAGCTGCAGAGCTGGGAACAGAATCCCGATTCCCACTCCACTGCTTAGTTCACTGAGCTGAACCACCTCCCCTACTCAGCATTCCCTGCTAAACCAATGGGGTGTTCCATTCACCTCTGCATGCAGTGCTGGGATGATTAGTAGTTCTAACTACTTGGACAGTTTGGTTCCTCTGGATGCAAGGAACTAACTCCTGTCATCTCAGTCCCATGAGGTGTATGTGCCAATGTGCAAGGCCTCACAAGATGCCAGACACCCAAGGCTGCAACCCTGTGTAACCTGGAGATCCCCTTAGTAAGTTAATGGAACAAACAGGCGATATGAGGAGCCAGCTATAGCCACTGCTCAGGTATGGTGTATACTAGGGAGTTAAGTCAACTGCACATACACAATTCTAGCTATGACAACTGCATAGCTAGAACTGACTTATCTCCAATCGACTTACTTGACCTACCACACAGAGGGAGGTTGACAGGCGCGTTTCTCCCATCAATCTCTCTTATGCCTCGCAATATTGAGGAGTACAGAGGTCGACTCTCGACCCCAGATAGTTCGATTTCGCGTGTCTCTACTAGTAGAGTCAAACTGAACTCCAGAAGATCAACCCTGACCCAGCTGATCTTCCCAGAAGTGCGGACGTATCCCAGGACACGCGCTCTCTTCTGACCTTTAGGACAAGTTATAAACAGGAAGACTTGCGTGAAATTGATTTACACTTATGCACCAGATCCTCACCAGGGGCAAGGCACCACAGCTCCACTCTTTACACCAGGTGTGGCGGTGGCCCCCTACAACACAGGGGAATTGAAACACATCTAGAAAACGAAGGTCGAGAAGAACGAGGCCAGGCTGTTCCTGCTGGTTCTCCCTTCGTTCTATGGAAATCAGCCACAGGGCTTTTTGTTGCTAGTGTTACAGTACCGTATGCCAGGTGTCCTGAGCGCCTGCTTTATCCATCAGGATCTCGATCAGGTGTTGTGCCTCCCCCTCACTGAAAACCATGCTGCTAATGGTGGAAACCAAGGTCTTGTATGGGAGGTAGAGGAGGCCATCAGCATCTGTAGGAACTAGAGAGGGAGAGATTCACATAAATCACTGAATTATCCACTGCTAAGCACTCATACTAGTACTATCCGCTGCTAGGCAATAGTACGTCTAGACTACATGGACAATTGACCTGGTCAAGGTCGATCTCATGTGCCCGCTAGAGTTTGATTTTGTGCATCTATCTGGGGTTGACAGCCAACCCCTGCACTCCTCGATATTGCGAGGATTAAGGGAGGTTGGACCTCCCTCTGTGAAGACAGTAAGGTAAGTCGACAGCAGTTAAGTCGATTCGAAGCTGCACAATTGCGTATCTGCAATCGACTTACCTGCCTAGTGTAGAACAAAAGGATTCTCACGTGCACATTGTGCTGACTTCGTTAAACTGGTGGAAGTCCCTGTACGGACTCACTTACTCTGGTTTAAGTGCCTCCTCTTTCACCAGCTGCAACCTGTTCTTAAATAACAAATAAACTTCTCTTAAATCAATCTCCACACAGGAGATTTTTCTATGGGTTTAACTAAAAGATTTTGATTTTTTTAAATTAAAAAAGAAAAACACTTAGAATTGCCGTGCAAAATGAGCAACAAGGAAGACTGACAGTATATGCAGTTGTCAACATATTGCTAAACTGGTTCATGAGACTATTCATACAGCATATATATTATCTTATAGCACAAAGAGTAACTTAGACATCTGTGGTGCTCTGTCTTCTTTCTAGCTGTAAACTTCTTTGTAGATGTTTCCATAACTTTTGGATTTTTTACAGCTAGGGAGAGGTGACCAAATTTGTCTGGTCTCTATCCTTTGACCCATCCAGTTTGGGTAACCCTTCCAGGAGCTGTAGCTCCTGCTGGCAGAGCTCTCCGGTTCATTGAGACACACAAGCCACCTCACCACGACAAGGAATGGACCATGGGGTGGAAGGACAACAAGTGGAATGCTCCTGGGGTCACCTAGAAGTTTTGTCCCAAGACAGAGTGAAGTGGAGGAGACGTTTAGATGACCTCTGCTCCACCCAGAGTACAAGTCAAGTAAGTCAGTCTTCTTTCTAACTAACACATTTCTCTAGTTAAAACCTTACAGGCCACACTTTTACAAGACACCGTGTAGCGGACTAGCATTGAATGAATTTTGGACACATCCAATCTCAGTTAGTTTTACTTCATGTTTTGGATTCTAACACAGTTTCATCATTTAGAAGCTCTCAGCAAAATCAGCATTTGCAGCTAGCCTGCACATAGTGAAAACTGAAAGCGTGGGCTAGTGCCAGAAAAAGACTCTTGTTTTCCAGTGTTCTGGAAGTTCACACAAACACTACCATCTCCAGCCATTACGCTGATGCAAGATTGTTAAGACATAGCCTAGGTGGAGAGCTATACAGTTCTGAAAAAACACCAGTTCTCCAGACTCATCTGCAGTCGTATCACCTCCGGAGTCAGCAGTTTTAGTGGCATGGCAACAAGTTGTTTAATACAGCTGTGCCCGAGGTCTGCAGGGTGTGGAGGAAATCAGTGTTTATAAATCTCTCAGAGGTTCGGACTCTCCTTTAGAGAGATGAAGATAAGCAGTTATTGCTGAGGCCTCTTGTATTCTGCAGCAATCCAGCTCTAAGGGTCTGTGGCAGGTTCATACATGTTTCAAGAATGGAGGTTCGGTGGGTTAACTAGAGCAATGAATAACGCAGTCAGCCAGGAAGCCACACTATTAGAGGGCATGTTTATATGTTGCCCCCATAGTTTCAGTGGGTACCTCACATATTGTCTACACCTGGGAACTTACTCCAGAATAAGGCAGGGTGTAAATTTAACGCACGATAGCTTTTCTGGATTAACTCCCCGGGACAGACAGCCCTTCTTCTCGAACAGCTCGGTTCCCCAGTGTGAATGAACCTCTGCCCGTCCGCTTTACGTTTCAGGACCATTAAGACACAGGGCAGTTCGGATCTTGCATCACCACCCAAGTTTACACGCCTAGGACATTTTCCAAGATCAGCACAACCCTGAGGACTAGATTCTGGAGTGGATGTAAACCCCTCCCCCCAAGAGAAATGTGACTCTTGTTCATCTCCACAGGGCTGACTCTAGCAGGGCTAGAATTTCCTGTGGCACTAGGAGCTATATGAGGTCCTGTTTACTGCTTCAGTTGGCTGGTCTCACCTCCCGCCCCCAAACACACTCCCAGATAAAGAGCCGGCTAGCTGAACTTTGCCTGCATTCATTTCATTTTGCAAGTGCAAGCATCTAACAGATCTGGCAAGCAAAGCTGAATCCGGCCTTAAGCTTGAGCAGACGTGGGGTTTTTGGCTGGATCTTGTGTTTATGTAGTTTTATCACACTTGGGCCTTTCACTACGCACTGGACCCACACCATTCACTTTGCCGGGAAAGCGCCTGCGACGGTTTCTTCAGACAGGAGCATGGCCAAGAACGGCTGGGGATCAAAGTGTAAATCAGAGCAAGAGGGGGTCCCACAGCCCAGAAGCCTTTGAGGGGGAGAGGGGCTGCAGAAACTCCATGTCATTTGGGGGTTCCAACAGAACTTCTGGGGCGTACCAGGCCAAAGAGCCGTCTTCGGCCAGCCTCAGTCTTATCTCAAGCCTTCAGAGAAGGTGCAGAGTGGCTCTCCGAAGCCCTACCAGGTGCCGAATCAGCCTGGAACAAAAAGCTTTGGGCTCTCTTCTGCCAGGCCAGACTAAAGTGACGCGACTCTAGGCATGAGCCGTCAGGACAGGGCAGACTTTCTTGGAGCACACGAGTTCATGGGTCGGGACAGGCGCCATGGGGCAGGGCCAGACATCCATTTCAACCAGGTCACTTGGCCAGCAGCCACAGGTCCCCTGTGGCAGTCTACAGGCAGGAGGCCCCGCACTGTTATCACCTTCCCCACTCCCTGTCTTGCTGCTTTAAGCCTGAGGACTAGTTCACTTCAGGGCAGGCCCCTGCTCCCCTCCGAAGCTCACAACCCGAGCGAGGAGCTGGACGGACGAATGAGAGGCTGGAGAGTCGGAGCTCGCTAGTAAGTACCCATCCACACTCATGTGAGCTCACACCAGGTTTGCCAGCTGATGTCACCGCCACTGCATCTTGGCTGTGTTCAGATCCGGGGTGGGTGCAGTGCGGAGGGATGGCATGCCGGGCATTCAAGGGGCTACGCTGGCTGGGGAGCCACACTCCCCTGTGGGACCAAGCCCTCCTGTGGCATTTACTGCTGGGGAATGCACCCGGAGAGACCTCACCACCCAGCGGGGACTCAGGAAGCGGAGGCAGAGAGCAGGGAGCCCAGGAGAGCTAGGCTGGGAGAGGGAGGAGCAAGAAAGCAATTAGTGATCTGAGAGCAGGTGCTGTAAACCCCCCCTGGCGCTCCCAAAGCCAACAGTGGTCCTGGCCAGTCCAGGGGTTCCAGCCCAGATCAATGTATGGAGGAGCAGCAACAAAGCAGAGCTGGGTCGTTGCAGGGCAGGGAGGGGAACAGCAGGCCACAGAGCTGCTTCCAGCTTCCCAGGCCTGCCCCTCCTCTGCAGCCACTGTCTTGGGAAATCTCAGCCTTCACAAGCCACAGGGGACGTTCATGGTCTGACCCGCATCTCACAGGCCTTGTCCCCTCCCACACCTACTCCTGCCACAGCCCCAGAGCCTCCGGCATGGTGACTGAAGCCCTCAGAGCTGCCCAGCGCTCGCTGCCAGGAGCCTTGCTTTTGGGGCTCAGGCTCATCCCAGCCACCCCAGATGGTGTATATGAGAGGGGCCAGCCAACCGCAGAGGCAGGGATGGAGATCAGCCAATGGGGCAGGGGGGAAGTTGAGCAGGATGGGAGAAGGGTTGCCAATGGCAGGGAGTGAGGATGGGAAGTCACCAGAGGATGGGCCAGTCGGGCTCTTCCCTGAGCGACACATGACAATAAGTGGGCGAGACACCTCAGGAGAGCACGCAAGGATGCGGCAAGACCAGGCAGCAGCACCTGCTTGGGGAAGCTCAGCAGAGCTGTGGCCCAGGGCTGGGGCCTCCTAGTTTGATCCAATATAAATCGCTGGCTCTGAACAGGCTTGTTTCGCACCAAGCAGACCTGGCCGTGTGTGGCATCGGACAGCCTTGAGCCATGCAGCTATCTCAGCCTAAGCGTTAGGTGCAGACCAGGCTGAAGTGGTTTGTCCCAGGTTACATAAGAAACCTGTGGCGGAACAGGGCTTTGAGCTACGGACATCAATTCCCCTTGAACAGTTAAACACGAGGGTCAATCAATGAAACGGGCAGCGGGAGGAAGCTGGGGAGGCCTGAGGCGGGCGGGGGGCTGCTCCAGCCCCCACCGGTTAACTGTAACATGTACATCTCATCCACTGAAGGTGAGACTTACCAGTTAACCACTTAAACGTTAACATCTCTAATTTGAACCCAAGTCTTAAGTCTTATGCTAGTGCACTAACCCCTGGGCCGTGCTCCTTTCATTTCCCCCACACTCAGCTTTCAGCTGAGGAACCAGTAACCTTAAACTCCCTCATCTGACTGAGTAGCCCTCCAAAGGCTGGAACACTTCTTTCCACCGCATGGGCAAGAAGTGACACTTCTCTGCCTTCCCTGCTTCGCTGCACAGCCAAGGCGGCTCTGGTCACTTCCAACTCTCACTTTTTGCATCACTAACGAGGCCCAGCTGGCACCCTGCAGAATTCTTCTTTAACGAGGCATGGGGTGAAAGGCGGCCCTCTCCTGTCTGGCTCCTCAAACCAGCTGCCACTACTTCTAACAAGCAGCCTGGTCGGCACGGAAAGGGCTTGAGTTCCTCTCTGGTTTTAAGGCAACAGACGAGAAATCTGCTTGGGACACGGGGAGAAGCAGTAGTCCGTCCCGCCCCAGGAAACTGATGCTAGCTGTTGGTTTGTCATTTGGGGTCCTGAAGCTACACAGAGCCGTGAAGATATTTCAAAATAGCCACACACGTTCCTCTGCGAGTTAGGGAAACTTTACAGCCCTCCAAAGCCCAGGAACGGGAACGAAAAACCTCGATTCCAGATGAACCGCATTTTTGTTTCGGCATTAACTGCTGGACGTCTATGGTGAACTCTCCCAGGGCAAAAGGAATCGAGGTAGGCCTTGCAAGAGATATAAAGACTGCGTGAAGGCCAACATTGCTCATGCTGGTTTACAACGAGATCAGCTAGAGCAGCATGCAAAAGACCAAACAGGCTGGCGTGCTCTCGTATGACACGCATATGACAACTTTGAAGAGCAGCGATGCGTACGCCTCATTGATGCGTGTGAGAGGAAGAAAGCAACAGCAGCAGCCGCACCAACAGAGCCAGGACAATTCCCTTGCCCCCACTGTGAACGCCCATGCCGTTCAAAGCTTGGTCTCCTCAGCCACATGTGAGTCCACAACTGATGAGCCTGTGCAAGCTCAAGACGTCATCGTCGGACACAACGGACCAGCTACAAAAAACTGCCGGACGTAAAGAAGCCGAGAACTTTTCAAACTCACGTGAGCCTTCAGCACCACTAACACACACACTGATACTAATGGCGGCCGCTGATCCCCTGGGACGACCCCCTCGCATTTGAAGTTTGCGGGTGCAGAGGCAATTTTCCCCCTGTTGTTATCTCACTGTTCCAATGAGAAAGGACCAGCTGCTTCCTAACTTAGGCTCAGGGGCTGTCTGATTACGCGGGTGGGGAGGGAATGCAACAGACACACGGGGTGAACACCTGGGCCTATTTCAATTCAATAGCAAAACTCCAGCTGACTTAATGGAGCCAATGGAGCTTAATGTTTCCCTAAGAGCCGCATCTGCAGTTAAGAAATCAAAAGAATAGCAGAACAGCTAAGGCACTGGCTGCTTCCCCACGCAGAGGTCCTGCTCTGTCATGGGGCAGTTTTGCTACCTCTTCCCTATAAGGGGTAAATTCACATCATACACCTGGAAGGTTACTCATCACCTCTTACACCAGATGCGGGGAGCTCCAGGCAGCAACTTGCACCGAGATTCCAAAAAAAAAAAACCCTCGCAACTGCTAACAGGAGCCAAAGCACCATTCCCAGCTCCGAGAGGAGGTCCTGAACTGGCTGCTCCTTCTACGCGCAGATGCCGCTTCTGCCTCACCATCGGCGGGGCTGCCACGCATATCAAGGAGTTTTGTAAGTCAGTGGGAGCCCTCTCCTCCACTTCAGTGGAGTGGAAGCCGGTCCAGGGTTCCCTCATTTTTTCCCATCCATGTGTGGAACACATTTTGTTATGAGCACCAAGGCATGAGTGGATGTGCACCACCAATGGAAACATTTGCTGCTGGATGTGGGCGCTTTGCTAACCAGCTGGCCAGCACCTGGATCTCTCCAGGGTGGCTGCCCAAGTGCTCAGCTTACAGGGAACAGTGACCAAGTCCCATATAAATTATGGGTGCTGATCAGCTACATTCTGTTCTCCGAAATGGGCTGGCCTAGCAGACATCGGCTTTGTCGTAAGGACACCCCTCACATGCAAACTGCTCTTCAAAAGAGGGGCCTTTGGCCTCACAGGTACCCGGCATTTTGGGGTGGGAAGATGCTCCTGGCAAAAATCCGTTTCACAGGAAGATTTGGGTGCGGGGGCAGAGGAAGTTGGAAGAGGAGAACGGGAAGATGTGTCTCAAGTAGCGTAGCCTTACCACACCCATACGTAAGAGATCTGCAGCAAATACCAGCTGAAGGAACGCCACTGGGCCAGACTGGCCAGGAAGGAGATGGATTCAAGTGTTGGAGGAAGGAGGTGAACTTCACTTTTGAGCTTGCTCAGTGGACATCTGCCAAGGTTTTGGAGTTGAGCGACATCATTGGTGTTCCCACTGCACACCTCCTGCCCAGGGAGGTTGCCCCTTCCCAGCTGCAGATGGCAAAGATTTCAGCATATGACTTTGCTGGGACAGGAGAACGACATTGAGACTAAGAACACAAATCCTGTCACCACCACTGCCACCGGCAATGTCCCAGGCTTTCATTTAAGAAGAGAGCATCTGCAAATAGCGAAGCACCAGGCACAGATGTAACCATTGGAAACAGCCTGTTAAGCTATAGCTCAGGTGAGAAAATGGGTCATTTCCTGGGTTCCCGCAAAAGCTGTACAAGCCCACCTAAACCAAGGAAGCCGACTGATGAAACAGAAATAAAGGGACGCTCCCTTGTGTCAAGCTGCCTACTATATGAGAGAACGATAGCTTTGTATGTATTACCAGATATTTTGGAGCATAAGCTTTCGTGGGCAAAGACCTGCTTTGTCTGACCTCTGATATCTGATAGTCTATAGGGTGCCACAGGACTTGTTGTTGTTTTTGAAATACAAAAAAGCGTTTCCTCCTTTCTCAGTGGTTCTCACATGTAAGAATAGCAGATGTGTCTGAAGGTAGTGTCATTCTTACTTTTTCACAGGAAGCCAGGAAGTGTAAACACTCAGATTCCAACAGCGAAACTCTTACACTTCATGGCTGCGCTATCCTCCAGTTGCTTAGTGCGTGCAATTTGTTACTGGTTCAGCCCGAAAAAGGAAACAAAACTATTTCCATGCATGCAATACGAGAGAGTTTGGCTTTTAGTTTCAATTATTTCTTCATTCCTTCCTCAGTACAACCCTTCCTGAAAGTTTACTGAAGACAAGAATCTCAGAAGCCAGATTTCGCTGAACTAATCCCTCTCAGAGTAGGCTCAGGAGACAGCTGAAAACGGACAATAATAATCTCAAGACAAAGAAGTTATTTGATAAGAACGTCTTGGAATTCTAACTTCCTGCTTCTCCAAAGCATAATCATGTTTGCTTCCCTGTAGGCACAGTTTAATTAGGTGATCTGAGGGCTCTGTTTCAGCTGCTGAACAGTAACCAAATGCAAGACACTGGCCCTCCAAGACAAACCCAGGTAGCTTGCTTTCTGGACACAGAAAGATAAGCTCCTCTCTCTTTAGCTGCAGAAGTCTGAGAGCAGCACTCAGCCTTCACAGGGGCCAGTCCATCCTAGAAAGATCACTTTCAGTAATAAAGAGGCTGACCACCAACTACCCAATCACCTTCTGGATAAATGTTCCACAACCTCCTCGCCCTTCGCAGGATCAGTAAGGAGCAATTCATGCGTACTCTCCATTTCCACGCTTGATTCTTCCAAGACAATGCAAACATCTAAGCAGAAGTCTCCCCCACTCCTGGGACAGAATACAACTCTACCCAGCAGCCACTTCTCCTGCATTTCTGCAGCTTTGCCAGGTGCTTGGAGAACTGATGAGCACGTTACCAATACGGAGATAACTTAGCCAGTGGTGCACAACCCGAGGCACATCAGGATTCTGAGTGTGGCCCAGAGGACATTGTGTTCCCATGGCCCACGCACAAGACTGCCAGATCCCAGTTCACATGGCTTTTTCCCTACAGTGTCACGAAAGCGTCACGCACGTAAAGCAAAGCCACGTGACGCGAGGTGTGTGCTCAGTGTACACACCGACTGTGAGAGCTGCGTGCTACAAAGCTCCACTGGCGCATCCCCACAAGCACTAGGTACACAAGCACTAGGAGCAAAACTGCCCCAGGCCAGCAAACCGTCTTGGGTACGACGATGTTGCATCTCACTAGCCGTGTCTACACGTGCACGCTACTTCGAAATAGCGGCACTAACTCTGAAATAGCGCCCGTCACGGCTACACGTGTCGGGCGCTATTTCGATGTTAACATCGACGTTAGGTGGCGAGACGTCAAAGCCGCTAACCCCATGAGGGGATGGGAATAGCGCCCTACTTCGAAGTTGAACGTCGAAGTAGGGCACATGTAGACGATCCGCGTCCCGCACCATCGAAATAGCGGGGTCCGCCATGGTGGCCATCAGCTGTGGGGTTGAGAGACGCTCTCTCTCCAGCCCCTGCGGGGCTCTGTGGTCACCGTGTGCAGCAGCCGTTAGCCCAGGGCTTCTGGCTGCTGCTGCTGCAGCTGGGGATCCGTGCTGCATGCACAGGGTCTGCAACCAGTTGTCGGCTCTGTGGATCTTGTGTTGTTTAGTGCAACTGTGTCTGGGAGGGGCCCTTTAAGGGAGCGGCTTGCTGTTGAGTCCGCCCTGTGACCCTGTCTGCAGCTGTGCCTGGCACCCTTATTTCGATGTGTGCTACTGTGGCATGTAGACATTCCCTCGCAGCGCCTATTTCGATGTGGTGCTGCCCAACGTCGATGCTCAACGTCGACGTTGCCAGCCCTGGAGGACGTGTAGACGTTATTCATCGAAATAGCCTATTTTGATGTCGCTACATCGAAATAAGCTACTTCGATGTAGGCTTCACGTGTAGACGTAGCTACTGAGACGAAGAGCGAGCTGCAGGAGTAGCTCTCCATTAGCCTAGGCCGCCCACTGCTGATCTCAACTGCCCAGCTCAGATATTCAGAGTCAAGGAAATAGAATCATAGACTTAAAGGCCAAAATCGACCATCATGAGTAGTGATGACTCGTCCAACTTCCCCTGCACGTCAGGGGCCCCAGAATCTCACCTGCCCGAACAAGCAGGAAAACAAACACGTCAGGACGACTAGCCAGCTCTCAGCACTCGGCACAAGAATAATATGTGAAAGAGAGACACTAAATTGAAAATTTAAGGCTGCTGTGGTCGAACCTTGCAGAGAGCAGCCAAACCGCCCAGTCTAGCAAGAGCCACAGCCCTTTAAAAACAGCCTCCTGGGGCCACACTGCCATTTCTAGGCCAGTCAACAGCAAAGAAGGAAGTGTTCCTCCTCTGCTCCTCACATGACATACAAATGCTCAGCTTCTACACCCCCCTGTGGTTCTGACAATGTGCCATAAGGGTGCATGGAGAAGTCAAATACTTACTTGGCTCAGTCTTCTTCTTGGACGCAGCCTTCTTCTTGGCAGCTCCTTCATGCTTGGGCTCCTCTGGGATGACCAGAGCTTCTGCTTTCTTGACAGCAGTGGAATTAGCGATGGGGGCACTCTGCAGCGTGCCGACTGGTGGGACAGCCACAACTGGCACTTCTTTGATCGCCACTTCCAAGACTGGAGACGATTTCGAGACCGTGACGGGCAGGGAAGTAACAATGGGGGGAGCTGGCTCAACCTTGGCCACCTTCTTTTCCTTCTTCTTCTTGTCTTTAGGTGACGGGGCAGGTTTCTCTTTCTCCTGAGGGGGAGCAGAAACTGCCAGAATAGGAGTCTCAATAATCAGCGGTTCAGACAACGCAATAGGATCAGGGTCTACTTCCTTGGGAAAGTCGGTCACGTCCTGAACCAGCTCCTGCTCAGGTATCTTCCCATTCGGTTTCTCCTCTTTTTTCTTGGCCTTGCCTTTCTTCTCAACGGGTTTCTCTTTCTTTTTCTTCTCCACTTTGTGCTGCTGGGTTCTCTCGAGCTCCTTGCGTTGCTTAGCCAGGGCTTCCTCGTAAGAGGTCTCCTTCATGGAGAAGGTGGACACCAGAAAGATCCCAATAGCTGAAATCACCATGAAGCCACCAAAGACCATAACACCCAGCGTCTGAGGATCGTACAAATCCATTGTGGCTTACTTCTCTCTACCTGCAAGACACCAGAACAAGCATTAGCGCCAAGATACAGTTTCCCAGCACCAAATCAGTGACCGTGTGGGGTGTAGGTGGGCGTTAAGTAACACTTGTTTTTAGTGCAGAGCCACCAAAGGGACGAAGTTCCATTATTGTAAGCACTGGACAAGATGCAGAAGAAAATCCATGTCCAAGCAAACGACAAACTAGCCACAACCAGGTGTGCACTAGACTGTTAAGAATGCGGGGAAGAAAAGTTTAAAAGAGTTGATTTCTTAGGCAAAATTCAGCCAATGGACCTAGAGGTCTTTAAGAAGCTAATTCATTACACCAGGGGTTCTCGAACTTTGTGATACCGCGACCCTCTAAAATGCTAAATGAATGTGTGTGAGCCACTGCCCCCCCACCCTCACTGCTCCACGAGTAAAGCTTATTTTATTGGGATTAGGATTGGACAAGAAGTAAATTTGCCAATAATTTCTGGGAACTAATTTTTATTGGCAATAGACAAAAAAATATCAAATTTGGAATCATTGTTTAATGTAAAGGATCAGCTTGTTTATTGTTGCACAATTATTAAAATCTGGGTTTCACTGTCGAGACAGCCCCTCTCATTTCTCGTTCCACATTTACTTTTCAGCAATATTTGCTTTTTATAGCAGCACCTGCAGAAAACCCCGACTCACATAAATAACAGGTTGCAAACAGGATCAGTATGTTCATAGCTTTCTTGCTTAATTCTTTGTACTCATTGTGCACCCTGATCCAAAATTCAGAGAGAGACATTGCTGAGAATTCCATTTTTAAAGCAGTGTCAGAAGAGGTATCTATGACTTGCTCTTCCTCAGTAGTAGTGAGTGTCCCAGCTATTAGTTTAGCACTGAATGCATTCCTTATCCAATCCAATTTCTCAAAATCCACATCTGAGAAATAGGCCTTAAAGTGAAATTTTAAAGAAGAAAGGGGATTTAAAATACAAAATTTCACATCTTCATTAATGTGTGTTATTGCTTTCCATAAATTGTTTTAAAATAAGGAACAGCTCTGATTTTCCATTTTGCTCTGCCACAGTTCAACTGTCCTAATAAACGTTTCCAATTTATCGGAGTCCAAGATTATTATTACCACCTTGCAGTGAGGTATTAAGAGCATTCAGCTGATTGAATGTTACTTAAATATGTTAACTGCATATTGAAATCAGTCGATAAATGTGTGCGCAACTGTGCCTTTCCTCAATTAAATACTCATCAAGTTCAGTCCATAGTTCAAAAACACGTGTCATAACGTTTCCCAAGACAGCCACCTTGACTCACAGTAAAACAGCAAGTGTGTTCAGTGCCCATCTCTCCACAAAACCTTGCAAACATCCTTGCCTTTACAGGCCTGGTTTTGATATAGTTCACAACATTTATGGCTGCTTGTAGAACATTCTCCAATGCCGGGAGCAAATCTTTCAAAGCAAGAGCTTGTTTATGCATCATACAGTGTGTCCAAACAGCACCAGGAGATTTTTGGCGTATTAATGCTTAAAGTCC
Source organism: Carettochelys insculpta (assembly GCF_033958435.1). Taxonomy (NCBI): domain Eukaryota; kingdom Metazoa; phylum Chordata; order Testudines; family Carettochelyidae; genus Carettochelys; species Carettochelys insculpta. The sequence goes on along the minus strand of NC_134139.1, from coordinate 8,121,583 downwards.
TGTATGACAGCCTGACAGAGTGCGCTCCATCAGGGCATATGCTCTCTCAGTTCAACCACTGTAAGAGATTTGACTTTGTAAAGCTATCAGTGATCGAAAAGATCCTCAGCTTTACTCGTCTCTGTGATTTCTTTACAGAAGAGTAAATCTTCATTTATTTTACCGACATCAACAAATCTACCGTACGTTATTAAATGAGCATCTTCAGCGTTAGCTGTTGCCTCATTTATCTGAATGGCAAATGGTTTGCTTCTTATTTTAATTAGTTGCTCATTAAGATCTTCTGCCATATCTGCCATTCAGCAGCAGCGCCATTACACAAAGGGATACTTAAAAGCTGTTTAACAATAGACTCTCCCCCAACATAGTCGTAGCCATATCAATAGCTGATGGAAGTATTCGATTTTCTCCAATCATGTGGGGCTTTTTGCACTGAGCAATTCTGTGAGCAACTTGACAAGAAGCTAAAAGTGATTTTGAAGGGACACACATTTAACCAGACTCGCATTTTGTTGTTTCATTTCATCTCTTTTTCAAATGAAAAAACATCTTGAGGTTTGTTTGTTAATCTGCATGACTGGTTTCCAGACGTCATTTTAGTTTGCTTGGCTTCAGACTTTCAGCAGATAGCATTTTCTGACAGACAACACATTGAGAGAGGGGAGGGATAGCTCAGTGGTTTGAGCATTAGCCTGCTAAACCCAAGGTTGTGTGCTCAATCCTGGAGAAGGCCATTTAGGGATGGGGCAAATAGATGCCAGGGATGGTGCTTAGTCCTGCCAAGAGGGAAAAGGACTGGACTAGATGACCTCCCAAGGTCCCTTCCAGTTCTAGGAAGTTGGTGGGCATATGAGGCTGTTCTATTCCAGTAATAAAAAACACTCATGAAATCATAGAAGAGTAGGACTAGAAGGGACCTTGAGAGGCCATCGAGTCCAGCCCCCTGCCCTCATGGCAGGACCAAGCACTTTCTAGACCATCCCTGAAAGCCATCTATCTAACCTCTTCTTAAATAGCTCCAGTGATGGAGATTCTACCACCTCCCTTGGCAATTCATTCCAGTGTTTGATCACCCTGACAGTTAGGAACTTTTTCCTAATGTCCAACCTGAACCTCCCCTGCTGCAATTTCAGTCCATTGCCTCTTGTTCTACCCTCAGAGGCAAGGAAGAACAAGTTCCCTCCCTCTGCCTTATGACACCCTTTTAGATACCTGAAAACTGCTATCATGTCCCCCCTCAATCTTCTCTTTTCCAAACTAAACATGCCCAGTTCTTTCAGTCTTCCTTCATAGGTCATGTTCTCTAGACCTTTGATCATTCTCGTTGCTCCCCTCTGGACCCTCTCCAATTTCGCCACATCCTTCCTGAACTGCGGTGCCCAGAACTGGACACAATACTCCAGCTGAGGCCTAACCAGCTCAGAGTAGAGCGGGAGAATGACTTCTCGTGTCTTGTTCACAACACACCTGTTAATGCATCCTAGAATCATGTTTGCCTTTTTCACAACAGCATCACACTGTTGACTCATATTTAGCTTGTGGTCCACTATAACCCCTAGATCCCTTTCTGCTGTACTCATTCCTAGGCAGTCCTTTCCCATTCTGTATGTGTGACACTGATTGTTCCTTCGTAAGTGGAGCACTTTGCATTTGTCCTTATTAAACTTCATCCTGTTTACCTCAGCCCATTTCTCCAGTTTATCCAGATCCTTCTGAATTATGACCCTATCCTCCAAAGAAGTTGCAACCCCTCCCAGCTTGGTATCTGCAAACTTAACAAGTGTACTTTCTATGTCAATATCTAAATCGTTAATGAAGATATTGAACAGAACCGGTCCTAAAACTGACCCCTGCGGAACCCCACTAGTTATACTTTTCCAGCAGGATTGAAAACCATTAATATGTAACTTTCATCATACTTTCTTGATCTAGGCCTATTTTTATCAGCAACGTCAATAGATTTGTCATCAATTTTTTGCTTCCCACCCAACAAAAACCTTTCCATGTTGTAAGGCTAAAAATTTAAAACAACCAATAAAAGTTTTTATAAATTTATAGTAATTGATAAAAGACTGGAACTCCACATACACTCCACAGACTGCTAAAGATGTTGTACTAGTAAACACTATGCCACATCAGCAGAGACGTCGGAGACACACGAATGTTTGTGGAAGAAGCCGAACCCAACTGTCTGAGATCACAGGATAGGCATTTAGATAGTCAGGGGAGACGTCGGAGACACATGGGCATTCGCGAGAGAAGCCGAGCCGGACTATCGGTAATCGTGATCAGTGTCGATGGATTGCCAGTCGAGGGGCCAGAGAAAAAAAAATGAATTCACCTGTGACCCCGCTCTAAGCTGCTTACAACCCCTCACCCCAGGAGGGTCAGGACCCACAGTGTGAGAAACATGGCATTACACAATGCCCAAGGGTATGAACAGCATGCCAGGAATCATCAGGAGTCCTGTATTCCTTCCCTTCCAGCACTAGTGCGCCCAGAAACACATTCAGTGCTTTAGAGGCTAAAGGGAAATACCCGTTTGCAATCAAGTCATGTTTTTCACTCCATCCTTTAGCGGTGGAATGTGGCCTTGCTAGCACACATACTCCCAGACATGTGGGAGACCTCAGGGTATCATCTCCAGTCCACTCCATCACCCCATTCTTCCATCACACACCCAGCCCCTGTTCTGGGACAGTGCCACATGTACTTAGATCAGCTCTGATGGCCATGTTCTCAAACACCTCCAATGATGTGGATTCCATCACCTCCCTTCCTATCTTTGTAGTGAGGGGAAACATTCTGCTATGCAATCTAAATCTCCCTGGCTTCAGATGAAGCCACTTTCTTCCTGTCCTATCTTCAGCAGACATGAAAAACAACTGGTCACCATCCTCTTTGTGACAACCCTTAACACATTTGAAGGCATTTACATTACTTGAGAACAAGCCAGGATCAAGACTTCATCGTGTGCTCCCCCTTACAGTGGGTATTAGAGGAAAACTCTTCCATATCTGGCACTCTCATATAACCAGCATTTTAACTGTAAGTAAAATTTAGGTACATTTTCCGTAAGTACAGTACACTGAAATACAAATAAATACAGCAAATATAAATTTACAGCATACAAGACTACCGGTGTTGACAAATAAAGTACTCTGTATACATTTGTTTGTTTCTTAATACCTCATCTTTTTTTTCTTCAGCATCATGCATTGATAGGTATCCCTCTCTAGTATCCTGAATATTCACATATCCAGCAACCTCCCGGTCCCGAGGCAGCTGGATATGAAAGAGTTTACTGTAATAACTTGCAGCAAAAAAAGTTATTCCCTGCAGCAGTATGTAATCCTCCCTATACACCTCAGAGCTAGTCCTTTAATTATGATCTGAAGCCTGACACCTGTGTTAGGCCAAAAATGAAGTGTGAATCTGAGTTATTCGAGCCTGCGTTTTCTGCATGGATACGGCTTGTCTCCAGGTATGAAACTGCCGAAGGAAAAATACATACAAGTCTAGTAGTGGGAAGCAGAGACCCCAGCCTGTAGCGTTGCTTTTTACTCTCTCTCTCCCCCCATCCCAATCTTACTTTTTTAAGTAAGGGTCCCAAAACCCCCTGCCATTGTATGCTGTTCTATTCAAGTTCTCTAGCACTTACTCCAGTAGCAGCAGGGAGGTGTTTGAATTACTGAGGCTATAATATAAGTTAGGGTTAGGACTGGATTTATACTGCAGCCATGTCCACAACAGCAAGAGAGGGTACCCACCAGTTGCCCTTCTGTTTAGCAGCAGGGCTCCGCACACATTACCCAAACACACCCATTGCCTGCTTAGCATCAAGGCTGTTCACACGCAGGGTTTCCTCTATTTTTTTCCATCCACGGGTGGAATACATTTTGTTCTGTGCACCAAGGCATGTGTGGATGTTTTCCCACCAATAGAAGCACAAACTGCCGGCTGGGGTCACTCTGCTAAGCAGCTGGGTGGCACCTGAGTTTGTCCTGGGTGGCTGCCCAAGCGCTCAGCTTACAGGCAACACCGCTCAAGCGTTATTCCCTCCAGAGGAAGGCCTAAAAGGTAATAAATGTCGGTTAAGGCAGGAGTCACTCCGGGCACCAGCAAGCCCACAGCCAACCCAGCTCGCACCCCACGAATGCTGTCAATTCAGCCATGCCCTTGACACACAAGTACCAAGACACACACTGCAGTTCCCAACACCAGAAGAGACCATTCCAATCATGCCCGGGGTCTGCAACCTGCAGCTCTTTAAGGACTTCTTTGTGGCTCCCAATGCTATAATTACAAAGTAAAACGGTGCATATCTAAAAGCCCAACAATGAACTTGTATCTAAACAGCAAACAACAGGTGATCGCAAAACATTGGATAATTCCCCCTTTAGAACGTGCAGTGCACTGGGGGATAAGATACTGCACCTGTGCTTTGATCGTGTTCCTAATGAAGTTTTGAATTTGAAGAGGAAAAGGAAGCCTGCGGCATTCCAGCTGGGAAGGGCAACGCGCATTGTCAGAAAAAAATCTGAAATTAAATGTGAAGTAAAACTGGCATAATGAAAATAGGTTTGGGTGTGAAAGCCAGGAAGACAGTGGTACAAACACACATATGTAGGGCTTGTCTACACTACCACCTTCCTTTGAAGGAAGGATGGTAATTAGGATGTTGGGAGTTTACTAATGAAGTGCTGCCATGCACAGGCAGCACTTCATTAAGCAAATTCCCCCCCACGGCAACTTCGAAGTTTTAAACTTCCAAGTACCGGCTCGCGTCTAGCCACGGCACACCCACCGGTGCTTCGAAGTGCCGGGGCAACTTTGAAGTCCATTTACTCCTCAAAATTTTGAGGCTAGATGCGCACCGGTACTTGGTAGTTTAAAACTTTAAAGTTGCCACCGGGGGGTGGGGGGGAGAGGGGAATTTGCTTAATGAAGTGCTGAGTATGCATAGCAGCACTTCATTAGTAAACTCCCAACCCCCTAATTACCACCCTTTCTTCGAAGGAAGGTGGTAGTGTAGACAAGCCCGTAAAGTGTGAGGAAATAGAATAGCATGTAAAAATTTGTGAACATCCTGCAGTAAATATGTATCACATCACTGTGTGTGTGCTGTTCTTAAAACAGGGGTTACAAAAAGTACAGTTTGACATTATTTATTATGGACCACCTCATATTGACACATGCATTGCGGCTGTTGAATTATTGAGGTTTTTTTTTTCTTTCCAAATTTGGTTTTAAAAAAAAAAAAAAAAGGCTCTTCTTGCTATTTTGGTTGCCAACCCCTGATCTAGCTAGACCTCCCTGCCTAACAAAGGTCACTTAACCTCACCCCGTGATTCCTGTGGCCAGACATACTTCTGATGGTGCTACAGCCCATATGGCAGAAACATACCCAGCTCCGATTTCAAGGCTGCAAGCGATGGAGAACTGACCACTGCAAATTCCAACCCTCCAAGACTGTCCTGGAGCCTCCAGGAATTAGAGATTGATCGTTAAAGAACGATCCCCAAACTGGAGGACGGTTCAGAGGGTGCACGGCAGAGCTCAGGCCCGCCTGGGGATGGGGAAACAAGTGCCACCTAGCCCCACTCTGCTCTAGCTCTACCCTGTCCACAGCCTCGCCCAATTCCTCCTCTAATCCCAGTTCTGCCCAAGTTCCTCTTCTGAGCTACCTAGCAGTAACACAGGAGGAAGGGACACGCAGACAGATTCCATGACTAGTAAAAGGAGGGGGAGGTACAGGAGGAAAATGTTAGGGCCTCGCTGCATTTAGGATTATATCCATATTATGAAACCTCCAGGAATACATCCAGCCAAACCTGACCACCCTCCCTAAGTCAGTCGTTCCAACTGCCAATTACCTCTGCTGTCAGAAACTTGCAACTTAAATTCAGGTTAGAAACGTCTCTAGCTTCAGCTTCCAATTTGCTCTCACGGTGACTTTTCTGGTAGGTTGTTGAGCTCTCAGAAATCTCTTTCCCCTCCTGCCCCCCGTACTTACAGAACACGGCCAAGTTACCTCTCAACACTCTCTTAGCTCAGCTACAGATCACCGAGCTCCTGAAGTCTCACTAAAATGTCATATTTTCCAGACCACGAGTCACTCTTGCAGCTCTTTTCAATTCCCTTTCTGAGGCCCTGACACCAGCACTGGATACTGCATTCATTTTCAGTTTGAGTCACCATCCAGCAGAACCAATGTGTGTATTGACTATGCTGATTAGAACAGCCACTCCCTAGATCAATGGGCATTCCAATACATCTGGGAACAGCTGGGCCTGCCTTTAAGTTCAAATGTGGGATGCATGCGAAGTCACACTGCAGAGAGAAGGCCAACCCTGCCACCAGAGCCTTGTGCAGCCAGCGCATGCAAGGTTGTGTCTGTCGGGACAGAACAGCACACCCTAAAAATGGTGTCCTCAGTGCAGCATGAGTAAGATTTTAGACATCTAATACCCATTTAAAGCCAGGCAGACCTGGGTTGGGATAGGCTTTAAAAAAATGGGTTCAGGGTACATTTTTCATTGACCCAGTTTCCCTTCAAGTGCAGCCTGACCTAAACCAAGTAATTTAGTTAAACGTGTGCCATTCACCAATTTCTAACCAAAACATCTGAACAAATAAGTGTGTCAAACAAGGGTGTGCATGGAAATCGTACATCACACTGCTAGCCAATAGTAGTAGCAAATTTAGTGTAAAGGAACTATGTGGTAGTGAACAGGCAAGATGATATTCATCAAACAACTGAAAATGAGACTTTCCACCCTCCAAAGAGCAATTACAAACCAAGATTAATCATCAATTCTCATGCAAGGTTTCCTCCTTGCTGGTTGAAAAATCAATTCACACTATTGTTTAGTACTGTGTTGCATGAATACTCTGGTTACTAGATATTTACATTAAGATTTTTAAAATACTTAATTCTACTTTAGTCAATTTGGCCATCTTTTCCCATGCAGTGGATTGGTTAATCAAGTTGTTGGCTGGCCAACACAGAGCTCATTGAATGTATTACGCGTCTTCAAGATGTAATGTGCCAGATTCAGTTCTGGACAATAGGACGCCTATGAAAGAGAGAGGAGTCCAGACACCGTACAGTGATTCTGGTTTAGGCCTTTTTTGGTGGAGGGGAAGAGTTCTTTCCATCCTGCTTTAATTGGGTCAGAGCTCAAGATAGTTTTCACAGGGAAGTTGATAGGCAGGCATTTGGTGACTGAAAGCACAAGGCCTGTTTAGTTAGGAAATGGATCTTCATTGATTTGAATGTGTACCGCCTGATGTTTCTGATCACTTGGAGACACATCATCTGAATAGGGTCCGACTTCTTTTCAATCCCATAGGTCAGAATCTTGACCACCACCACATCCAACATCTTCAGCTTCATCTCTGTACTTACTGGGGCATTCTGTCTGCAAGAGACATTCACGATGGAAGTGCTCCGTCGTCACTGCTGACGCTTTTGAAGCGCAGGTGTCAAATTAGATCTTGATGCTTCTCAATGGAGCTCGGTAGGAGAAATCCTCAACAATCTTGACTGGCCACCCACTGAGATGCTAGAACTTGGTCTATTCAAACTCACCCACGGGACAAATTTGGATCTTACCACAGCTAAGTGTGGGGCCAGCCTGTGCTGCTGAACTTCCCAAAGGTCCTCCACCGAGGTGACAACTAGTGCTCCAGCATCAGTAGCACGGACATCGGTGAGGAGTTTATCATCGAAGGCATTTACACGGCATCTAGTCAACCACGAAGCCTGTGACAGTGCTGAAGAGTTCTGGGGTGGCTACTCATCCTTGTCGAACACCAGCATATGGCGTGACTGAAGTGCTACTATTTTGCACAATTGTTACATGAAGCAGTATCATGTGCGCGCTGCGGTACAATTTGCAGTTTTTTTGTCGACTTTCATGGCATGCAGCACTGTTGAACCAAAGTGTCAGAGAGGGCACTACAATGGCGGTGTTGCAGTTAATGATTTCCCCCCCCAGTATTTGTGTCAAGAAAGCCCACCTGGACCACCACACACCCAGGCTTGGCTGGGTTTTATTTAGCGATGTGCAAACATGGAAGCAGAGGATTTAAGGTAGGAGAAAGGGATTAACTCATATGGGAGGAGTAGGGGGCAGCAGAACCTGTCAAGCGTTCAGAGCTCCCTCTGGAAGGCTATGGCTGTCCAGAAGAGAAATGTAAACCAATACTCCTACTTCTTCCACCTGGTTCTCAGACCATCTCACATAAAGCTGAAGGAGCCTGAAAACCTTGTACCAGCTAGAGAAGTTTTTTTGCGTACCATAGAACTGGAAGGGACCTTGTGAGGTCATCAAGTCCAGTCCCCTGCACTTGCAGCAGCACTTATCACCATCCCCGGCAGACTTTTTGTTTTAATCCAACCTGCCCAGACCCATGAAAGGTCCCCCACAAGGGCTAAACTCACAACCCTGGCTTTACAAAGCCAATGCTCTAACCACTCAGCTATCCCTGCTCTAGGACCATCAAGCAAGGTTCCAGCAAGGCCCTTGGCACAGACTAATTAAGGTTATTTAGTGGGAGTGCTGGGAAATTATTTTACATTACAATTTGAGCCATAAAAGCGATTTCTATGCTCTGTAAGAGACTTTGTTTAATATGAAAGTAAAACATGTTTATATTCTTGTGGAGGGGAGGGAGAACGCACATCATCAAGATACTCATTACTGGTAGTTTAGATGTGCAGAACTGACACTATTTTTAGGAGATTAGTTTTCCTCTCATCACACAAAATAACACAGCCACAAACAAAATTTTTCCCCATAAAACCCTTACAACCTCAACCCAGTATCATGGAGCTATGCAGAGAGAGCTAGAATTTCACATTTCTATTTTCTTCTTGGGAAGGAATTTTGTGCGTCTTGTTTAGTGTATCCACAAGAATTGTTTTCGTGCCCAGAAGGGATTTGCCAGAGGGGAGCAAGACTAGCAGGTATCATTTTTAGTCGTGAAAAAGGAGCTGGCTGTAATATTAAGGAGGCAGCATTCAACATATGCACTAAGGCCTTAATAAGTGTTTTGAAAGAGGCAGAACCAGTGTTCCATGTAACTGAAAACTTGGGTGGATGCCCAGGAGAGATTCATGTCCTATCAAGACTCTAGAGGACTAGCAGAGCACCCACAGACACCCACACTGGGCAGCCTTTGCTTCTGCTAGTGGTGCATGTCCATACATAGACTCACAGAGCGGGAAGGGACCTCAGGAGGTCATCTCATCCAGCCCCCTGCTTCAAGCAGGATCAACCCCAACTAAGTCATCCCAGCCAGGACTTTATCTAGCCAGGACTTAAAAACCTCCGGGGATGAAAAATCCACCTCCTCTCTAGGCAACACATTCCAATGCTTCACCACCCTCCTGGTGAAGTAGTTTTTCCAAATATCCAACCTACACCTCTCCCTTTTCAACTTCAGACCGTTGCTCCTTGTTCTGCCATCTGTCACCACTGAGAACAATTTCTCTCCATCCTCTTTAGAGCTCCCCTTCAGGAAGTTGAAAGCTGCTATTAAATCACCCCTAAGTCTTCTCTTCTGTAAACTAAACAAGCCCAAATCCCTCAGCCTATCCTCATAGATCATGTGCTCCAGCCCCTTAATCATTTTTGTTGACCTCCGCTGAACCTGCTCCAGCAAATCCACATCCTTTCTATACTGGGGGGCCCAAAACTGGACACAATATTCCAGATGTGATCTCACCAGTGCTGAAAAGAGGGGAATAAACTACTTCTCTAGATCTGTTTGCAATGCTCCTCCTAATGCACCCAAATATGCCATTAGCCTTCTTGGCTACAAGGGCGCACTGTTTACTCATATCCAGCCTTTCATCCACCATAACCCCTACGTCCCTTTCTGCTGTACTGCGGCTTACCCTGTCAGTCCCCAGCATACAACATGCCTCAGCATGCGTAACAAAATTTACTCTGCCCACGGATGGAAACAAATAGAGTGAACCCTGAGTAGGACTCCATGTAATTTAATAAAGGAATCTTACCATTCATGCTGAACCATCAAGTTTCTAGGGCCCCCGGTTGTAGGGCATTAGGAAAAGCACCAGAAATTTCCCCTAACCAGCCTGACTATGATGACCTCGCAGCATCCTGTGCTCACCCTAACACCAGCTCCTTTTAAAAACTGTGCATAATTTGGAAGAGTTGCCTTTGCCTTTCCAAAGCTACCTACAGAATGAAAACGAGAATTTTTGTGGCTGCATTAGACAAGACGCACAAAATTCCTTCCCAAGGAGAAAACAGATATGTGAAATTCTAGCTCTCTCTGTGTAGCCCTGTGATCCTGGGTTGAAGTTGTAAGGATTTTATGGGGAAAAAGTTGTCTGTAGCTGTGTTATTTTGTGTGGTCAGTATAAAACTGATCTCCTAAAAATCTAGCGTCAGTCCTGCACATTTAAACTACAGGGAGTGAGTACCTTGGTGACGTGTGTTCTCTCTCCCCTTCACAAGAATATAAATAGGCATTTACTTTAATAAATAAAAGCTCAAATAGCTTTTTTCAGACAGAATGATGCAAATCTCCAGGAATAACTTCCATAAACATTAAACAGATTCACAGATTCTATGTTAAGTGACCCACAACTACCTGAAAGCAGTATCTGTGATTCTACAGACTGAACCTCTTTCATCCAGCTCTCTTGGGATCTGACCGGTGCCAAAGGAGAGAATTTGCCGGACAATGGGAGGTCAGTATTTTCTAGCACATTGCCAACGCCTCCTCTGCTTACTGGGCTCTTAGAAGACACGTAAAGGTAAATTACAGCTACCTAACAGCACAGAACACAGAGTCAGGACTGGTGGCTGTAAACAAACTTTTAGAGGAAATAGTTTCAGTTAGAGAGAATGCACACGGTATGTAGGATCACAGCATGGTAACCTTGGGCTAACGCAAGAATGCCAGCAATGAAGGAGCAGCTTTGTAATATCAAAGATGAAGCTGGAATTCACAACAGCTCTAGCAGCACCAGAAAAGTAAAAAAAGACACAAAATGAATTCCAGGTGGATCCTTCCAAGCTGATATACTGTGGGGATTACCAGCAAGGCATCTTAGGATGCATTTCAGCAGAACAGAAGCCCAAGTTTAAAAGAAAAAACAAAAATCAAGATGAAAATTCCAGTATAATGACAAACTAAGACCTGATCCGGCAGAGCTTGACTCAGGCTGGTAGTCATTTGTGAGAGTAGCTCTATTAAAGCCTACCGAGAATGCAGCACAAGTAAAACTTCTTTGTGCGATTCAGCAGTAGCAGGACAACAACTGTCAGTAAGAAAACCAACAACTTCAGGACAAGAGTCAAACAGCTACACTAACCCCTGAGCGCCAACGCTGCTCAAATGAGGAGCCCCTCTGCACAGGCTAGCTTTTGAAATGAACGCCTCCTACGCTGGTCTACTAAAAACAACCCGTTTGAAAAGCTGCACTATGGGTGGGGAAGGGTCTTAACTGCAGAGAAAGTCACATCTCTGGGATCACACCCTCCACACTTTGCTTTGCTCTCACTGGTTGGAGAATGACTCACCCCACTAGGTTTGTGAAGTTAAAGTATACAAGGGAAAAAAGCAGTTACACTGGAGCTACCAAGTGAAGTGAAGTCACTCTCTGGCTAGCTCCACAGCCACGCACCACTGTGGGCAAGGGAGACTCTTGCTTCATGGAGCCACCGCAAACTGATTAAAGACATAGTTCACACAGATCAAAGGAGGAGGGTGCTGAGCGAACACCCAATCCTAAACAGCATTTTCTGCTTCTTTGGAAAAATGAGACGATATCACCGGACACCAAACAGAGAAGGCACTAATATGGCTTTAAAAAAAAAAAAGAAACAAGCCTCAAGCATTCAAAAGGGCAGTTGCTCCAGCAATAATCTCACCATTGCCCCCTTAACATCACTGGGCCGCTGCAAAGAAGACTAGAAGTGAGCATGATAGAATTACACAGTTAGGGCCTGATCCCATAAGCAGATACTTCAAAAGGAGTCTGGCCACATGAACAGACTGAGGTTTATAAAATCATGACTGATGTGGGAGAAGTGAATAAAGAAGAGTTATTTCCTCTTCCCATAACACAAGAACTAGGGAGTCACAAATGAAATTATTAGGTAGTAGGTTTAAAACTAACAAAAGGAAGTATTTCTGTACACATTGCACGGTTAACCAATGGAACTGCTTGCCACAGGATGTTGTGAAGTCCAAGACTGTGATAGGGTCCAAAAAAAGAACCAGATAAATTCATGATGGATAGGTCCAGCAATGGTTACTAGCCAGAATGGGCAGGAATGATGTCCCTCACATCTGTTGTCAAAAGCTGGGAATGGATCACTTGATGATTACCTGTTCTGTTCATTCCCTCTGGGGCATCTGGCACTGGTCATTGTCAGAAGACAGGAGACTGGGTTAGATGGACCTTTGGTCCGATTCAGTATTACAGTTCTTTAAGCCAGAAAGCCAGGCCGGAGCAGTTTGTTAACACACAGATGATGCCTCTACCAGAACTTTGTCCACAGATTCCTGTACAGATTTCTGGCAGGAAGATACTGCCACAGGTTAATGGGGAGAAAAGTATACACCTCTCACGGACCCACTCCACTGTTAAATATTAACATTCCAAAGAGGCACTGAATATTGTTCAGTACTGACAGCCTCTTCACGCAAGGCGCCCCACTCATGGGTTACTGCTGTAAGTTATTTAGTCTGCGTAGGTACTTTTAATGAGCCATCACCAGGCTGGGCAACTGCAGCTGGTTTCCAGTACCTTTATACTGTATTTTTCCCAGTTATAATTTTGCAGCTTTTACTAAAAGGAATCTAAGAGGTCACTGTTTGGATCTGACAATGCTGACTATTTTTGTCCCTCTATGGAACCTTCCAAATGGTAGCTATTGGATGCAACTCCTCTGGTCTCTTAAGTAAATGATTTTTGGCCTAGAGACAGACAAAAATCTCATTTCCAAAGGGATATTTTTTGTAAAAGAGATGATAGTGCCCTTTATGTCCTTAAAAGAAGAATCTAGCAGTGGTCTTCCAACCCCTTGGTAGGACTCTCTTTGCAGCGTTTGCTTCAGCAAGAGGTTCTCATGTTATCTTCTCGGTGTTACAAAGACAGTAGGTTTTCCTACTCATCCGTTTAAGGAACAGTCTTTGTAAAACTCAGATCAACAGACGTAAAATAACCATGGCAGTTGAGGTTTACAAAGAGAATCAGAGCTAGACCCCTCATTGTCAACGTCAGATACTTCCCTTATTACCTGAGAGTGTTGGGCTTGGTCTAGCCAGTGGCTTTCAACCTTTTTTATTTGCAGATTCCTAAAAAAATTTCACATGGAGGTGCAGACCTCTGTGGAAATCTTAGACTTAGGAGCCTGCAGACTCCCAAGGGTCCACACACCACCAGGTGAAAACCACTGGTCTCAGGGATACTAACCAGTGGTACATTCAACGTCTTCCCTTGGGAGGACTCCCCCAATAGCTATTGTTAAAAAGTTTGCTCTAATCAGCTGAAGTCTTCTCAGATACATCCTGCTACTAGCCTAAATTATTCATCTTCTGCCTTCCCCTTTGGCTGGGCCCTGCAAGTATTTATTTATCTTGTTCTGATTTGAAGAGATCAGTTCTGGGCCCCATCCCATACTCCAGGCACAGTCACATCAGAGCTGCCTGGGGCAAGACCTTCATTTTGCTTTGTATTCCCAACCCAAAGAGACCTCTCCTTGCAAGTTCTTGGGCACTTTCCTATATTTTCTCTCTCTCAAGGCTGCCATTGGAACTTTGATCCTTCTTGTAGATACCTGGCTCTTCTTCTACCCTACCCTACCCTACCCAATCCAATTGTATTGGGTGCATTACAAAACTAACTCTTCTTTAGCACTTTTCCCTCAAAGCACATTACAAACACAAATTCAGGGATCAAAAAGGGTGTCATAAGGAGGAGGGAGAAAACTTGTTCTTGGCCTCTAAGGATAGAGCAAAAAGCAATGGGCTTAAACTGCAGCAAGGGAGGTTTAGGCTGGACATTAGGAAAAAGTTCCTAACTGTCAGGGTGGTCAAACACTGGAATAAATTGCCTAGAGAGGCTGTGGAATCTCCATCTGTGGAGATATTTAAGAACAGGTTAGATAAATGTCTATCAAGGATGGTCTAGATGGTATTTGGTCCTGCCATGAGGGCAAGGGGCTGGACTCAATGACCTCTCGGGGTCCCTTCCAGTCCTAGTATTCTATGATTCTATGAAATAGAACACCATTCTTGCCATTTTATAGGACAGGGAAACTGAGGCAGAGAAGTGACACAGCGTACTCTAGTTCATCCAGCAGGCTAGCAGTAGAACCAGACACAGAACACAGATCTGCGCTTCAGCCCACCGGCCCATCATACAACTGACAACATGCAGGCAAGTGTACATCTACTGATGTAACTCCTGCAGTCAGTTACAGAATCAGAGACGTATTGGTTATTTGACTGTGTACAGCTTTTCTGTCCTTACTGGCTTTCACATCTCTATTACCATCTTTGTGCCACTGTGATCCTCTAATTCTGCACCAATGACTCTGCACCAATGACTTATTTTGTAGGTTAACACAGCTGAAAGCCTTCCTCACCTTAAAAAAAAATACAGTAATGGTTGTAACCGCTGGTAACTGTATTTAATCAGATTACAGAATTCTACCAGATCAGCTCCAACTACAGTCAAAGGAATTTGTTGCAAATATTTGCAACAGAGGGGGCTGTTAAAAGTTTGCTGTTGCTATTTCAGTGGGGAGAGGTGGTTAGGTCTGAGGACAATCTATTTCAGAGACGGCCTGGCAGGGTTTACAGCTGGATGTCCAGTCGTCACTCCTTGCTGGTTGCGACAGAGACAGAGAAATCCTAGAGGGATGTGGGCGGGACGCTGTTATAAATCCAGCTGTAACTGAGGTGACAGAGGACTAATACACATCCCAGCTAACTTATTGGTTGATAAGCAAATATTGACTTCGGTGTGATGCCTCCATGGGAATAGCCCTGATTACCCCTCCCTTGCCCCAGAGTTAAGTGCCAGTCTGAGGGAAATGCCTGCATGCCTCAGCTTCCCCAGAGAGACACTTCAGTATTTACTTGCTGCATCCCTGACTGCATTAAGTGAGCTGCGGCGAGGGCTCAACAGCCTTGGTTGGGTCCGACACTGACCCGTCCAGAGGCAAAGCAGGCTGCAGCAGCCAGAGCCAGCAGCCATCGCAGACTGGCGGCTTTAACTCCCTCACTAGCTCAACGCTTCCCTGGCTTGGCCCTGGGCAGGCGCCTGCAACAGGGTCCCCAGGAGTGGCAGGCAAGAGACATGCCATGCTAAGGGCTCCCAGAGCACTCACAGGGAGCAGGCAGAGCCTGTGGCCAGCAACCATTGCTCCCTGTAAGCTGAGCCCACGGGTGGTGCACATTAGATCCAGAGATTCAGGTGCCACCCAGCTAATTAGCAGAGCGCCCACAGAAGGCAGCATGCGATTCTATGGGTGGTGCACATCCACACGTGCCTTGGTGCACGTAAAATTTAGTCTGCCCAGGGATGGAAAAAAAATTTAGAGGGAGCCGTACTGGCAACTGAAGCCATTGGCCTGGCGGGGGCGGGGAAAAGGGGCCGAGGGAGAGACGGAAGGCAGCCCGCGGGTACGCAGATGGACAGCAAGGCGGAAACAGGCACTGAGGGCGGAGGAGACTCCGTCCACGTGCCACTGCATCCCCCCCCGCCCCCATTCATCCGCCAGGGACTGGCCACCCCCGCCCGCAGCAAACCGATCCGCCCGGGAAAGCGGCGCGAGCGGCTGCGGGGCACGGATCGCCCCGCGGCCGGAGGCGAAAACTCCTCCTCCAATCGCTCTGCAAACTCCCCCGCCACGTTTTAATCCCCTTCGCCCCCTGGAGCCCACGGCCGGGAGAGGCGTGCAGGCTGGCCGGGGGCACGGCGCCGCAGCTCGTGACGTCCCCGCCGAGCCTGACAGCCAGAAGCCGCTCTAACGCCCCTCTCTCCAAGGGGATGGCAGCCCAGGGGCCGCTCACAGCGGATCTCCATCCGGACCGGGTTCTGCAATTATCCAGCCCTGGTTTAAGGCTTCCGCGAGGCATTTCAATCTCCGGAGACTTCCCGTCAAGCAGCGTCAGCTGTGCTGCCGTGTAACCTTCTCCGGCTCCAGCTGTGAACGTGGCCGGAGACACCCGGCACTGCGAAGGGGAAACTGAGCCCCAGCTACCGAGAGAGAGGCAGCGGGGCAGGCACAGAGAGCAGCGTGCGTAAAAGCCGCGGAGGAGATTCCCCCGTTAGATCCACGGGGGGAGGAATCGCTGCCCTCCATCCCCACCACCTCCACGCTAGGGGTTGATTCTGTCCCGCACGCGCGGCTTTCGCCGCCCCTTTGGGGTGTCCCAGCCTGGCGTTCTTTGGAACGCTGAGGAACTTTTTTGGAACGCCGGGGGACCCTTTGGAACGCCGGCCCGGGCTCCGTGGAACGCGGGGCGCCCCAGCGTTCGGAAGGCTGCAGCTGCGGCTGGAAGGCGGAGGTCACGGGCTTAGCCTCCCCGGTCACGGGGGAAGAGGGGACTTTGGGGGTTCGAGTTTCCTACCTGACTGGATCTTCAGACTTTGCTCTCGCCCCTTCCCAGCTCTGCAGAGGCCAATGCAACACCCCAGGGCCCAAGCTGCAGGAGACAGCGCCGCTGATGCGCCCTGAAGCCCTTGCCTCGTCCGCTCCCTACAGCCCCCCGGCACCACTTCGCCGCTCGCTGCCTCTGTGGAGTCGTGGCACTTTTTCCTCTACGCTGGCACGGAGCCTTTCCCAAGGCTTCCCTCCACCCCGCCCCCGCAGCCCAGCATGGGCCTGCTGCGGTTGGTGCCAGCCCCGCCAGTCAAGCCTGCGGCAGCCCAGTGAGAGAGAAGCCAGCTGGAGGGAGGGCTCCAGGACTCATGCGAGTGAGTGAGCTGTGAGACCAATAGGGCCGCTGAAGGCGAGCGGAATTATGGGAGTTGTAGTTTGCAAGCTGCAGGCTGTGACTGGGAGAATAGCACCAAGAAACAGCATTTCCTTTGGCCCATTCTTGCACACTCTTTACTAGTGCATCCGGGAGTGTGCTGTGCCCTGGATCCTGCTTCTCAAGGCTGTGACCTGTGCTGTCAGCTGAGCAGCTATAGCAGGAGTGAAAATAATTAATTAAACCATGGTTAGCCCTTTGGGACAGGAACTGTCTCTCACTATGCCCCCAGCACAATGGGGCCCGGATCCTGGCTCAGGTATGCTAGAAGCAGCAACTATTATCTGGTTATGATGAGTGATTGCAGAATCAGTTACTTGTTCAAGCACCTAAGAGCTTGTGTAGGGGATTTGATTCCACTCAGAAGCAATGGAATGTGTGTATAATTTGGAGTAACTACCGGAGCCATCCTAACTCAGGCAAAACTCTCTTTAAGTTCCAAGTGAGGACTGGGGCCTGTTTCCTAAGGCCTAGATCCTGCAAATATTTAAATGCTTCTTTATCTTTAATTCCAGAAGTGATCCCATTGATGTAAATGGACCTGTCCTGAGTTTAATTATAAAAATCCCTACTGTTATACATTGCTATTCATTAATAGAAATCAAAGTGTTTTACAGGGAAGGTCAGTATCATGATCACCATTTTACAGATAAACAAACTGAGGCATAAATGGGCCATGACTTGCTTGCAGCTGAGACTAGAAACCAGGTTTTAGTTTTAGTATAGTGTACTGTCCTTTAGACCACTCTGTCTCTGAGTGCTTAAGTCTAAGAAAGGACTGAAGATCTGGGATCACAGGCATTATTTTATGTGTCACATTCAATTTCCTCAAATGCTAGAACATTATTTCAGAAGTACCTTTAGGTCCTGTTTGGAGATCACAGTACAAGGCACTGTGCACACACAGAATAAAAAGACAAGCCCTGCCCCTAGTGTTTGAAGTCTGTATAGTACACAGCAAGATAGCAGGTGGATAAAACAAATACATGCAGGGAGAGCAAGGTAAATAATGAAACATTCCTCATTAGCTTAATGAGTAGACATGTCAGACCCACCCACAGGTCAGGGCTATTCACAAGAGACTGCTTCACGTGGGATTTTAAGGGCTTTCTAGTTAGACCAAGCTGGTCTGAAAGATCAGGCCTGGTTTCTCAAGTCGATCACCCAAAATTTTTGGACACTTTATAATTTGGCCTCGACCTTTCTGCTTTAATTTCCCTATCTGTAAATATGAGGAGAAAAACATTTCCCAACCCCTCAGCTCAGCCATGACTTGTCACAATTAATTAATGTTTGCAAAACACTGTGTAAGTGTTAAAATTCCCCAGAACCCTTACCTGTTGTGCTTGCTTTGGACTACAGTGAGACCTTCCAAAATTAACCCTGCAATGAACGCTGTCCTCCCATGGGACTTTGGGATCAGGGTGCATGTGCTTGATTTAGCAAGGCGCTCAAGTAGCTTTAAGCTCACAAGTTGTTCCATTGAAGTCAGTGGGATTGTTCATGTGTTTAAAGCAATGCATCTGCTTAAGAAACTTGATGGACCAGGGACAAAGGGAGGGATTTGCCTACATATCTTTTGAGGATCTGGGCCTGGGAAGCAACCATCATACCAGTGGCTTGTTTGGGTAGGTTTTCCTAAGAAAACTTTTTGCAATGTAGGCAGCAGTGCAAGAATAGCTGTACACATAAAGATTGGTGCTGCCTCCTGTATCAGGTGAATCGTACAATCACAGAGGTGGAAGGGACATCAAGACGTCATCGAGCCATCCCCCTCCCCTAAGCAGGATCAACCCCATCTAAGTCATCCCAGCCATGACTATGTCAAGCTGGGACTTAAAAACCTCCAGACATGGAGATTCCACCACCTTTCCAGGCAACGTGCTCCAGTGCTTCACCACCCTCCTAGTGAAGTAGTTTTTCCTAGTATCCAACCTGCTCCTGTCCTTCTGTAACTTCAGACCATTGCCCTTTGTTCTGCTATCTGATACCACTGAGAACAGTTTCTCTCCATCCTTTTTAGAGCTCCCCTTCAAGAAGTCGAAGACTGCTATTAAATCACCCCTCTGTCTTCTCTTCTGTAAACTAAATAAGCCCAAATCTGTCTCTCATAGAATCACAGGGCTGGAAGGGACCTCAGGAGGTCATCTAGTCCAGCCCCCTGCTTCAAGCAGGATCAACCCCTCCAAGTCATCCTTATAGGTCTCGTGCTCCAGCCCTGTAATCATTTTTGTTGCCCTCTGCTGAACCTGCTCCGGCACATCCACATCCTTTCTATACTGGGGAGCCCAAAACTGGATGCAATGCTCCAGATATGGCCCCACCAGTGCCAAATAGAGGGGAACAACAACTTCTCTAGATCTGCGTGAAATGCTCCTCCTAATGCACCCCAATGTGCCATTGGCCTTCTTGGCTACAAGGGCACACTGTTTAATCATATCCAGCCTTTCATCCAGTAAAATCCCTCGGTCCCTTTCCGCTGTACTGCTGCTTAGCCAGTTGGTCCCCAGCCCATAACAATACTTGGGATTCTTCTATCCCAGGTGCAGGACTCTACACTTCTTCTTGTTGAACCTCATCAGATTTCTTTTGGCCCAATCCTCCAATTTATCCAGGTCACTCTGGATCTTATCTCTAGCTTCCAACATATCTACCTCTCCCCCAAGCTTGGTGTCATCCGCTAACTTGCCAAGGGGACAATCCAGTCCTTCATCCCCGTCATTAATAAAGATGTTGAACAACATCAGCCTCGGAACCAAGCCTTGGGGCACTCCACCTGAAACCAACCACCGTCCAGATATTGAGCCATTGACCACTACCCATTGGTCCTGACCGTCAAGCCAGCTTTCTATCCATCTTATAGTCCATGTATTCAATCTATGCTTCCTTAACTTATGGGCAAGAATGTTGTGGGAGACTGTATCAAAAGCTTTACTAAAGTCAAGGTATATCACATCCCCTGACTTCCCCATGTCCACAGAGCCAGTGACCTCATCACAGAAGCTAATCAGATTGGTCACTTGCCTTTGGTGAATCCATGGTGACTACTTTTGAGCAGTTTCCCCTCTTCAAAGTGCTCCAAAATGGATTCCTTGAGGATCCCTTCCATTATTTTCCCAGGTACTGAGGTAAGACTGACTGGTCTATAGTTCCCTGGATTGTCCTTCTTTTTCCTTTTTTAAAGATGGGCACTCCATTTGCCTTTTTCCAATCATACGGCATCTCTCCCAATCTCCCGGAGTCTTCAAAGATAATGGCCAAAGTCTCAGCAATGATGTCTACCAATTCCCTCAGTACCCTTGGGTGCATTAAATCCAGACCCATGGATTGTGTACATCCAATCTTTCTAAGTAGCTCTTAACTTGTTCCTTCCCTGCTGAGGGCTGCCCTCCACCTTCCCATACTACATTGTCTAGCACCGTCGTGTGGGAGCTGTCCTTGCCCATGAAGACTGAGGCAAAAAAAGCATTGAGTACTTCAGCTTGTCTCACATCATCCATCACTAGGTTACCTCTCTCATCCAGTAACAGCCCCACACCTTCCCTGATAACCGTCTTATTGTTAATATGCCTGCAGAACCCTCCATGTTACCCCTCACATCCCTTGCCAGCTGCAGTTCCAATTGCGCCTTTGCTGTCCTGATTACTGCCCAGCATTTTCCAGCCATATATTTATACTCCTCTTTAGTCATCTGTCCAAGTTTCCACTTCTTATACACATCCTTTTTGAGTTTAAGCTGACCAACGATTTCACTGTTAAGCCAAGCTGGTTGCCTGCCATATTTGTGTTTCTTACTATGCAGCAGGATGGTTTGTTCCTGTGCCTTCAATAACACTTCTTTAAAATACTGCCAGTTCTCCTGAACTCTTGTCCCCTTCATCTTTGCTTTCCAGGGGATTCTGCTCATCAGTTCTCTCAGGGAGTCAAAGTCTGCTCATCTGAAATCAAGGCTCTGTATGTTACTGCTCACCTTTCTTCCTTTTGTCAGGATCCTGAAATCTACCATCTCATGACCAGTGCAGCCCAGGTTGCCAGCCACATCTATTTTTCTTGCTAGTTCTTCCGTGTTTGTGAGCAGCAAGTCAAGTTGTCCATGGCCCCGGTCAGTTCCATCAGCACTTGTATCAAGAAGTTATCCCCAGCGTTCCCCAAAAAATTCCTGGATTGTCTGTGTGCTGCTGTATTGGCCTCCCAACAAATGTCTGGATAATCAAAGTTTCCCATGAGAACCAGGGCCTGCGGTCTGGAAGCTTCTCTTAGATGTCTGAAGAAATCCTCATCTCCCTGATCTGGTGGTCTATAGCAGACACTAACTATAACATCATCTTTGTTACTTCCGCCTCTAAGCTTAACCCAAAGACACTCCCTCCTTTTTCTGGAGCTCGGAGCAATCATACTGCTCCCTCACGCAGAGCACGACTCCTCCTCCTTTTCTCTCCTACCTGTCCTTAAACTGTTTATACCCTTCCATGACCGTGCTCCAGTTATGTGAGTCATCCCACCAAGTCTCCATTATCCCAATCACTTCATACTCCTTAGACTGTGCCGGGTCCTCTAGTTCCTCCTGTTTGTTTCCCATCCTTCTTGCATTTGTGTACAAGCGCCTTAGAGAAGTGGCTGGCTGGCCCACTTTCTCCTCTTCTCCTGGAAATCCCCCTTTGTTGTACCCTACTCCTTCCCCACTTACCTCAGGGCTTGTGTCACTGCCCCCTGATGAACCTAGTTTAAAGCCCTCCTCGCTAGGTTTTCAAGCCTGCCCGCAAAGATGCTCTTTCCATTCTTCGTTAGGTGGATCCCATCTCTTCGTAGCAATCCCTGTTCCTGAAACAGAATCCCATGGTCAAAGAAACCAAATCCTTCTCTGCTACACCACCTACGCAACCACACATTTACCCCGGCGATTCGAGGATCCCTGGACACCCCATCCCCTTCTTAAATAAAACGAGCAGTTAAGTTTGGAGGTGCCCTATGAGATAACCTTGCTGACTCTCTCTGGTGTCCTCAGCCCAGTTCTTTGTGATAGGGTGACCACATTGCCCTATGGCAAATATGGGACACCGGCCTCTGGGAATGGGGGGCTGCTGTTCCATGTCAGAGCTCCTCAGCAATGGGGGCAACTGCCCCACAGTGAGGCATCAGGAATGGGGGCTCTGCAGGAATGGGGGCAGTGGAGGATGGGAGCTGCACAACCTCCCAGCAGCGGGGCACCGGGGAATGAAGAGGCTGCCCTGTGGCAGAGCTCACCGACAGCAGGGGCTGCCTCTGTGGGGTGCCAGGGAATGGGACAGCCGCCCAACAGAGGAGCTCCCTGGCAGCGGGGGCTGCCTCCTTGAGAGTGGGTGCCAGGGAGCGGAAGCCCCACAAAACACCAGACAATTTGCCCATTTTCTTTAAAAAGTTGGGATGCCTGTAAGACAGCTTAAATAAGGGACTCTCCTGGGGGGAAAAGGCGGCTTATCACCCTTGGCTGGTGCTACCTAAAATTCTAAGGCTGGTGCAGGATTTTTCTGTGTGTGCTTCAAAGAGACATATAAAACTCACTTGTTAGTTTTCAAAATCTTCCTCATTCAAGTTACCATTGCAGCCTGAGAGCAAGTTTGGAAGAAGTTTCAAGGTTTAAATTAGTGCCTGCGCAAACAGGTCTGGAAGCCTAATTCTACCTAAGAAGTAAAAGATCCTAAGTCAATGTTTAATATGCATATACAGCAGGCCTGCTCCTTGTTACACTTACACTCCTTCAATGGATTTAATTTTGAGCGGAATATGGTGATAGATAGGACAGCATTATCCTCCTAGATTTAGGGCCTGGGTCTGATTTAGCACAATGGATAAATCTAGCTTCAATGCCACACAATCCAATTTATGAGGGTTTCTACAATGTATCCAGGAGACTGGATATATTTTTTTTCATATATTTCACCTCTAATTAGTATAAATCCATAAACTCAGAGTAGGCAGGAAACCATATTTCTCTCCCAGGAGAAATCTGAGGTTTCAAAAATGGTTCCCATCGCACAACAGGATGAAAAGTTGAAATTTTGAAAATTTTCACAAAGTCGACAAACACAAATTTTGGTTCAGAGCCTGTGAAGGTTTTGAACATTTTGAAATCTTTCGATAAAATTCAGCCACTTTTTTCCTTTCTTTTTTAACCTGCCTTTAGTATAAATTCTGTGTCTTTTCTAAATGATGCCAAGTATCAGAGCGGGAGCCGAGTTAGTCTGTATCTTCAGAAACAACAAGAAGTCCCGTGGCACCTTATAGACGAACAGATATTTTGGAGCATAAGCTTTCATGGGCAAAGACCCGCTTCATCATCTTTGACCGTTTCAGTTTTGACGAATCAGCTTTTTTCAGGGGGAGAAATGTTTTGTTAAAAAATTCCCAACCTGCTCTAAGACTGGACTGTCCTCTGCATGGGGAAAGCGGGGCTATAAATAGGAAACTCAGCAAGTTTTCACTGCATGATTTCATCAGACGGTGGGAGTTCCCGATCAATGGGAGTGTGGAGTCAGTGCTCTGGGCAGGGGCAACACACAGAGCTGTGTGGCCTCCTCACATAGGGGCTGGAACTGCTGGCTGCTTCTGGGGCACAGTGGGGTTTGCAGTGTCAGAAGAGGCAGCACAAACCCCACCAGTTAGCACCCCCCACCAGCCCCCTCGTTGCTTTTGGAGCTTAACATTCTGCAACCCAGTATTGGGTCACAACCTGGACTTTGACCCCCACTGCTCTAGATCAGTGTTTCTCAGTGACTGGGCCATGGACTGGTGCCAGACTCTGAGATCCCCCTGGCACAGCTTAGGAAGGCAGCAAGCCAGTCCCCGGCACCGAAAAGCTGGAGAAACACTGCTTCAGAGGAGCCACGGGCAAGCTTGTGTTGGCTGAGATGGACATAGACGATGCTCAAAAGCCAGCGTTCGCCAGCCGTGATATCTGGCTCCTTCCTCTGGAAGAAGCAGAGTGGACAGTTTGGCCCATAAGCTTTAATATCTAGGGGCAGAAGCTAGGCTGAAGAAGCCATTCTCCTGTTTGCCAAGCTGTGGGGAGCCCGGCGTAAAAGGGTCGCCTCCCTTCCTGCCCACAAATCTTGGTACTGAGAGCTTTGCAGACCACTGGTGCAATCTGAATTCCCTGCATAGGTGCTGGTGATAGTCAGAATGAACAGTGTCGCTCATATGTTTTTTTTCACGTTTAATAGCCATTCCTCTGTAGGGTCCCATGCCCAGCCTTATTATTTACAATTATGACACGTACTGACGAGCCTTTGTGCAATTATATGCTGCTTAGGAGTACCAATTAAATGTATGAGTGTTGTTACCCGTCATAATTGCATGCATCATGGCTGAAACTGTGCATCAGTCCTATAAGGACCATCCACCCATTCTGCCTGTAGACTAGGCTAGAGGCCTCATTCAAGGTCAAAACCCTGCCAAATGCAAAGGAAGCAAGGCCTGCCCCAAAGAGCTCACAATCTAAAGGGGTGAGGCAGATGAATGGTGAGGGACTAGCCCAGAAGCACAGCAGGTCAGTGACAGGGCATCCTGCGTCTTGGGCTTTTTGCTCACTAGAAACACTGCGGAAGTCTCCTGTCACCGGAGTTCATCCACCTTCCAGAGAGGCAGCACGAGGGCAATGGAAGAATTCTTCCACTGAACGCTGTCTGCACTGGGGACTGAGTTGGTTTAACTACATCACTCGAGGGGGTGGGCTTTTAACTCTTCTGAGCAACGTAGCTGGGTCAATCTGTCTCCTGTAGACCTGGCCTCAGTCCGATGGCCTCCTAGCCCTGCCTTTCAAAGAAATGAAGCCATTGTAATGTCAGTGAATCAGAGTCTCCTGCCAGGCCAGGTCCTTTCATGGATCAACCACTCGGGCAACAAGAATGATTCAAGGTCTAAAGAACATGAGCTAAGAGGGAGTACTGAAAGAACGGGGCTTGTTTAGTTTGGAAAAAAGAAGACTGAGAAGGGACATTATAATGTTTTTTAAGTCCAGGTTGAACCCCTCTCGTCCGGCACCCTCATGACCTGAATGGTGCTGGGTGAGAGAATTTTCCAGACAACAGGACGTCAATATTTTCTAGCACATTATCAACACTTTCACGGCTTACTGGGCTTTTAGAAGACATTTTGGGGTAAATTACAGCTAAATAACAGCAGAGAACGCTGAGAGCCAGGACTGGTGGCTGGAAACAAACTTTATGGAACCACAGGAAACTTGGCCACACCCAGGATAAGTGGTGTTCTGGCTAACTGAAATCATGCAAGATTATGGAGTTTGCCAAATGAGAGAGTTCTGGATTAGAGAGGTTCAACCTGTGCCTAAAAGAAAGTTACAAGGAGGAGGGAGAAAAATTGTTCTCCATGGCCTCTGAGGATAGGACAAGAAGCAAGAGGCTTAAATTGAAGCAAGGGAGGTTTAGGCTGGACATTAGGGAACAGTTCCTGTCAGGGTGGTTAAACACTGGAATAAATTGCCGAGGGAAATTGTGGAATCTCCATCACTGGAGATATTTAAGAGCAGGTTAGACAGACACCTATCAGGGATGGTCTAGATGGTCCTTAGTCCTGCTATGAGGACAGGGCACTGGACTCAATGGCCTGACAGGGTCCCTTCCTGCTCTATTGTTCTATGATTCTGTGATTCGATGGGCATGTATGATTGCTTCCCTGAAGCAGCTCCTTCTAGAGCGACAGATTGCAACAGACCAAGGTGCTGCCAGCGTGGGAGAAGCACCCAAATATCAGCACTGGTCACAGATGATCAGTGGGGTCCTTCTCTGCTTTTCCCTAGGTCAAATCTTGAGAGACTCTGAATCCCTGCTACCGATGTTCCCGCGACTCGTTTCCATCCATGTGCAGAACACATTTCAAATCTGCACCCCCGGTAGAAACAAAACTGTCACGTTGCCCCTCACCGCTCGTTCTAGGTGCCCCATCCCTTCGTAATCCCTTTGCTCTGCCCCTTGTGACAAGCAATCAATGTGCTGTGAGCCTTTTGCAGTAGGGAGCTTGGAAGTACGCCACCTGCTAGAGGGGCCTGGGAATATCTTCCCCGGGAAACACCCTCCCTCTTGTGCCTTCCCATCGGCAAAGAACTCTGTCCCATCAGAAGCATCGTTACCAGCCAGGGATAAAATCGCCGCTAGAGAGGTTGGTGTCAAGATCTGGGGTATTGGGGGTTGGGGGCAGGGCGAGGAGTATCTTTGAGGTGAAAGCAGCTGGCTTTTCACTGCCTTACTTCCTACACTTGTACTCGTGTATTGCTGGGCTCCATCCTGCCACAAAAGGCAACGGCAAACAGACCCAGCCAGCAGATTCCCCTAGTGTATGGCAGTCCCCAGCTGGCATGGCTGCAGCCCCGGCACAAATAACTCCTTGCCACCCTATAGGACAGGAGTGACCAGCACTGAGCAAACCAGAGCCTCATCCAAAGCCCACTGATGCCAGTAAGTGACTCCACCGGACGTTTGCAGATTCCAAGGCGAGGGTGGCCCATTGCACAGCACAGGCTGGAGAATGCCTCCAGGATAATCCCCTAGAGCAGATCACCTAGGACGTCCCAGACTGATTTAAAAATCATCAGTAATGGGGACTTCACCAGGACCCTGGGAGAACTGTTCTGATGGTTAGTTACCCCCCCCCGATTCAGCACCTCCAGCCTATGAGGATAAGGCAAATTTTCTTCTTCTCTTCACTCAACGCTCTCCAGCTGAGCAACACCATCTTTAATTGTGGGCACCAGAACTGGACACAATACTCCAGCTGCGGTCTCATGCATGCATCAGATCAAGGGCTTAGAAACTGGCGGGGCTCAGTAAATACACTTGTGACTAAATGTGAGGTTAAACCTTCAGGCAGGCCCCCGAATGAGCTAAGGATCATGAATGACACACAGCTCAAATCAGTGCCGTAGCCAGGGTTTCCTCTTATTTTTTGCATCCATGGGCAGAATAAACTTTGCTATGTGCACCCAGGCATTGTGGATGTGCACCACCAATCAAAAACATGCTGACTGCTGTGGGTGGTTGTGCACGCTCTACTAATCAGCTGGGTGGCACATGAATCTCCCCTAGATGGCCGCCTAAGGGCTCAGCCTACAGGGAGCACAGGCCGTCGCCTCTACTGCTGTCTAGCATGAGACAAAATTGGTAGTGCAAAGGTGTATAACTGGGTTAGCTCCTGGTAGCATTTACAGTCTGAGCCCAAAGAGAGAAAAGGCCATTTTGATAATAAGTAGCTGAAGGCTACATCCATAAATGTTCTATAATTACCATTTGTTTTACAGGAGCTGCTAGTGATAAGGCTCTATTGCAGAAGGTGTCGTAAAGGCATACTGTGAGAGAGAGTCCCTCCCTGCTGATTGTAGTCTAGCTGATTGTAGTCTAGCTGTTCAGGATAGTCAAAAC
This sequence comes from Carettochelys insculpta, assembly GCF_033958435.1. Lineage (NCBI taxonomy): Eukaryota > Metazoa > Chordata > Testudines > Carettochelyidae > Carettochelys > Carettochelys insculpta. The sequence goes on along the minus strand of NC_134139.1, from coordinate 8,094,134 downwards.
CAAAGTAGATTGTGAAGAACTTCAAAAAGATCTCAGCAAACTGAGTGATTGGGCAGCAAAATGGCAAATGAAGTTTAATGTGGGTAAGTGCGAGGTAATGCACATTGGGAAAAATAACTCCAATTATACTTACAATATGATGGGGGCAAATTTAGCTACAACAGATCAGGAAAGGGATCTTGGAATTATAGTGGATAGTTCTCTGAAAACATCCACGCAGTGTGCAGCAGCAGTCAGTAAAGCAAATAGGATGTTAGGAATTATTAAAAAAGGGATAGAGAATAAGATGAAGAATATCATACTTCCCCTACATAAAACTATGGTACGCCCACATCTTGAGTACTGCATGCAGATGTGGTCTCCTCACCTCACAAAAAATATACTGGCATTAGAAAAAGTTCAGAAAAGGGCAACTAAAACGATTAAGGGTTTGGAAAGGGTCCCATATGAGGAGAGGCTAGAGAGACTGGGACTTTTCAGTCTAGAAAAGAGGAGACTGAGGGGCGATATGATAGAGGGATATAAAATCATGAACAGTGTGGAGAAAGTGAATATTGGAAAGTTATTTACCTGTTCCCATAATATAAGAACTAGAGGACACCAAATGAAATTAATGGGTGGTAGGTTCAAAACTAATAAAATAAAATTTTTCTTCACACAGCACACAGTCAACCTGTGGAACTCCTTGCCGGAGGAGGCTGTGAAGGTCAGCACTCTAACAGAGTTTAAAAAAGAGCTTGATAAATTTTTGGAGGTTAGGTCCATAAATCGCTATTAGCCAAGGGTAAAGTATGCTGCCCCTAGCCTTTAGTCAAAGGCTGGAGACAGATGGCAGGAGACAAATCGCTTGATCATTGTCTTCGGTTCACCTCCTCTGGGGCATCTGGCACTGGCCACTGTCGGCAGACAGGATACTGGGCTGGATGGACCTTTGGTCTGACCCAGTAGGGCCGTTCTTATGTCTAAACAGATGGGGGAGAAGGAAGATAGTATCTACCAGTCAGAGCCCCATGGAAGGTCAGAGGCAGAGGTAAGAATTGAAGGTAGTTGTATCCTAAACCCAAGGGACCAACGTTCCTCCTAATTTTTTCCATCCATGGGTAGGATAAATTTTGCTATGTGCACCAACGCAAATCTGAATGTGCACCACCAGTAGAAACACATGCTGCCAGCTGTGGGCTCTGTGACCGCTCTGCAAATCAGCTGGGCAGCATTTGAATCTCCCCTGGGTGACGGTCCAAGTGCTCAGCTTATAGGAACACTGGCCAAGACCACCTTTTCTCTTGCTTTCCCGCCAAAGAACTCTTCATCGGTTGCTATTCTGATCCACCACACAAAGTGCTGACGTCTCCTGGGCATTGAAGGTGGAGTAAATGCCGATTCGTTACCAAACCACTGATGATACTGAGATACAGGGTGGGAGACTGCGCTACTGGTCCTTTCTTGGTTTTTCAGTTATCCTCCCCTCTCATCCCAGCTAGCCCATACAACTGCTTGAGGCTGAGCACACAAAGGGTTGGGGAGACGGCAAATTTAATATTTTAGTAGAATCGAGGTCAAGATTTCAGGGACTCGCTTCAGGAAGAAATATAATTTTAAAATCTTGTGGAACTTTTGGGGGCTAAATCCTTGGTTGATGTAAATCCTCAGTGGCGTTATGCTGGTTTACACCTATGGAGGAGCTGGCCAGATGTCTTTCCCCGAGCACAGTGGTTCCCAATGTGGGATCCGCAGATCCTTGGGGGTCCACCAGGGCATATCAGGGGATCCATGAGAAAAAAACAACAGATCAATCAACACAATCACAGAAAAGACGTTTTAAGTCCATTGCAAAGTTACAATCAATTCATTTTTAAATTAAATATCTTCCAATAACGTTATTAAGGGCTGTCTGAAAATCCACGTGGTGGTTTCCTTTTTCATTTTATGAAGTGTACGTAGCAGCTAGAGCTGCCTTTGATGGGGGTCCATGAATGGTTTGGGGGGTGATTGGGGGTCCATTAAAAGTTTTGGGTGCTTGGGGGCCCACAAATGGTTTGGATGAGTGATTGGGGGCGTGTGAACCATTTGGAGATGATCAGAGGTCCACAAACAGCTTCGGGGGGTAATTGAGGGTCCATGAACAGTTAGGGGGTAACAAAGGGTCTGTGAATGGTTTTGGGGGGTGATTGTGGGGCTGTGAATGGTTTGGGGTTGATTGGGGGTTCATGAGCAGTTGGGGTGATTAGGGGCCCATGAACAGTTTTGGGGTGATTGGGGATCCATGAATGGTTGGGGCATGATGGGGGGCCTGTGATCAGTTTGGGATTGATCAGGGAGCCACAAATAGTTTTGGGGGGTGATTGGGGATGCACAAACCATTTGGGTGTTATTGGAGGTCTATGAACAGTTTGGGCGATGATTGGACGTCCATGAACGGTCTGGGGGCTGATGAGGGGCTCCGCAGATGGTTGGGGGGTGGTTTGCAGTCTGCACTCGTGAAAAAGTTGGGAGCCGCTGCCCTAGCGCACAGCAAACAAGCCCAGCTATTGACACGGGGGCTGTCAAAGGTCAGTGGGTCTCGCTGGTTGCCTGGCACTTCTTGGCACAAGGCAGAGGAGAATGAGGGACTGTTTCATGCACACAGATGTGATGAAAGAAGTGAAAAAAAAATACTAATATGCTAAAATATGCTAATCGAGAGCACTTTCTGCTAATTATGGTAATGCCTCTTCTGCAGGGCGTCCCAAAATAGTCGCTCTGTTCTCTGCGCCTGCAAGAGACTCCAGGGCTTTCGTGTTTGTCCTGGATACGGCAGCCAGGCTGGGTGCCAGGGCTTGGCAGGCCTGGGCCAGCTCTCCCCGCCTCCCTCACCCCCAGGACACACACACAAAAAAGGCTCTGGTCTCAATACACTGATTAATGCCTCAGCCAAAAGGGACCCCAAGAACCTCATGTGAAGAGGCTGTAGTGTCCAGGCCCAATCCTAAACAGCCAAGGAGTTTGCTGGGCCCAAGGCGGCACATCAACAGTGGAGCCTGGCCAGTGGGTGGAGCCTAAGGTGGCACACTAACAATGGGGTCTGGCCAGTGGGCGGGGCCTAAGGTGGCACACTGACAATGGGGTCTGGCCAGTGGGCGGGGCCTACAGCAGCACACTGTAGTGGACGTGGCATAAGGTGGCTCTTTGACATTGGGTCTTGGCCCGCAGACAGGAGCCCCGTGGGTGGGCGTGGCCCCAGCCAGCACACTGACAGCAGAGCCTGGCGAGCACAGCCAGAGCTGTGCCACCCTGGCAGGGCCCAAGGCAGCACGCGAACATCAGGGCGCAGCTGGTTGGAATGTGGAGCCCTGAAAGTGTAGGACCCCGGGCAACTACCTTTCTCACCTGGCCCTAGGGCTGGACTGGATGATAAAGAGAGGGTGGAGCAAAAAGCAGCTCTTATATTTGCCCACTGGCGTGGAATGAAGGTGGGTCGAGTTCAATTCCTGCTCCTGCAATAAGACCCCTGCGTGCCTCACTTCCCCACCTGTGATATGGGCATGGCACTTTGGTTTGGACTGAAAGCAATTTGAAAGTGTGGGCTGCCTCGTACTTTGTACCCTGCCTAGACCTCCTAGGGGCCACAGTCATGCAAGTATTAACCCAATGCCTCACCATACACATCCAGTGCAGAGCAGCATCCACATCTCCCTTTAACGTTAGTGGATCGGAAGCGGCTAAATCCTTCTGCCCTGAGCACTCCCCCAGTTTTGCAAAATAATAATTATGGCTGGTAACCAGGCCCCTGAGGCCTCACCCCTGCTCCACCTCTTCCCCTGCAAGGTCCTGTCCCCTTCTCGCCTTTTCTTGCTGGATAAAAAAATCCTGGACATCCGGGCTTGTCCAATGGCAGCCCAACATACAAGCCAAAACCTGGACTGCCTGGATGAAACTGGACAGGTGGCCACCCCAGCCTAGTGCCTTTCCCCTATAGGCATTTGTCTACAAATTGATTTCCAAACCATGGGGCCCAGTCTATGCTCAGCTGTGCCGGTGCAGCCTGCTGACAGCACAGATGTAAGGAGACCCCCGGGGCACAAGGCATCTCTTCACTCAACACTGCAGGGCTGTTTCCCCTGCGCACAGTCAGAAAAAATCCGATGTTCAGGTCTCCTCCTGACTTTGCTTAACAAAAATGTCCCAATAGCTGTCTTAGCAACACGCTGTCAAGGCCTCTGATTTCCACCTCATTCATAAGGCAACGCTGGCAGCATGGTAGGACTTCAGCCCTCCACTGAACCACCACCCCCCTGTCCTCTTCTTGCAATGGCTCAAGCACATGGCCATTGGCCTCTCCTTGTCAGTTGCCTCTTATCTCTGTTTCCTGTGTTCTTTCATGGTCTTTATCTCCTGGAAAAGCAACAAGGCGTCCGATGACACCTTAGAGACTAACCATTGTATTACGGCATACGCTTTCGCAAGTTGCAGCCAGCGTCCCTGTAAGATGAGCGCTTGGGTAGCCGCCCAGCAGAGATTCAAGTGCCACCCGGCTGATTTGCACAGCACCCACAGCATTCACAGCTGGCAGCCTGTGTTTCTATGGTGGTGCACATCAGTGCACATAACAAAATTTATTCCACCCACAGGTGGAAAAAAATTGGAGGGCTCCCTGGTTGTAACTCACAAAAGCTTATGCCAAAATAAAGCTATTAGTCTTTAAGGTGCCACTGGTATCCTTGCTGGTTTTGCTGAAACAGCCTGACGTGGCTTCCTCCGAAATGTACCTCCTGGGGCGCTCTGGGCACGTCCGTGCTAAGCCTCTGGCTGCTTCTCCCCAGTTACATTTCCCTGCTGGCAGCGTACAGCACCCTGGCTTGCTCGTGCTAATTACTTCTGGCACGTGCGTTCCTATTAGCTTGGAGGTTACTTAAATAGCAGCCAGACCCAAAAGGCTCCGCACTGAAATCATTGCCAGCAGAGAGAACTGCTGCTGTAACAGCTCCACAGGAGCAGCAACTGGATGCCCTGGGGTAAACCAGGTTAGCTCTGGTGGAGCAACAAAGAAACTAACTGACTTACACCCAGAGGGTAAGATCTGGCCCATTGCCTCGAGGATGCTGCAGGGAAAACTGCATCCTGTGGAAGGCTCCAACACTTGATGCTGTCCCTTTAAGAAACACCTTTGCTGGGGGTGGGGGCACAGTCACAAGACAAGGTTGTTCTTCTCCCTTTGTGGTGCACAGCTTGTTCAGCCCACATAACATTCTGGTTTAACTTAAGGCCAATGTCCCAGGGCACAAGTCTCATTGGGCCCCTACTGGGCCTACAGGAATCTTTTTCCCTGCCCTTTTGGCACATGTGACCGCTACGTCCCAGCGGCTGCCCCAAGACAGTAACTCGTATGATTAAATCTGTGTTTGATTCTTCACTTTCTGGCAAATAAATCCTACCAAGTGTTTCTTGAGCCTCTCCATTATCAGGCAATTCCCCTGGAGAGTGATATTCTCCCATCGCTGGGCAGCACGTCACATATAGCTCAGTGCCCAGCAGGAAATACTTTTTCCATGTGATGCACAATTAGCCTATGGAACTCACTGCCACAAGATATCATTGAAACCAAGACCAAAGTTGGGGCCAGGAAAGGAAGTGGAAAGACAGGGTCAACTAGTGGATAGAGCAGTGGGCTGAAACTTAGGAGAGCTGGCCTGCTAGATGACTTTGGGCATGTCACTACCTCGCCCCGTGCCTCAGTTTCCCCCATAAAATGGTGATGATATTACTGGCTTCTTTTGTGAAACACTGAGATCTGTGAATGAAAAGCACTTGATAAGTGTTTATTATTATTATTATTATTATTATTATTATTATTATTATACAATTTAAAATAATAGTTTGGATTACAATTCATAACCAAAAACTCAAGAGTTTTAGAGGGACTATAAACCTTCATGCTTCAGGGCTTAGCCAACCTCTAGTTAATGGCAGTCAGGAGGAAACTTTCTCTGGGGCAAATTTATCCCAGTATCTATCTTCTGCAGGATTTCCCCTGAAGCAGAGTGTATTAGATGGATGTCTGGTCTCAGCTGTGTGACCGTCATTAATTATGATCATTACTGCTGTTATTCATTTGTATTGTGGTTGCACCTAGGAGCCCCAGCCATGGATCAGGTGCTTGGCATTGTGCATGGCACTGTACGCACACAGAACAAAAAGACAGACCTAGCGCAAGTGCCTTCGAAATCTAACCTTTCCTGGCTGCAGGGAGAGGTGTCAGATTCTGATTATATGGCTGCATTCCAACAGTGACACTCATGCTAAGCTACCCCCAGAGTAATTTCCAAAGTAGATTCAACTCGCACAAGCTGGACCAGATTCATTGCAAACACTGGTGCTCCAAACTAGAGAGGTGGACGGGGTGTCTGCGCCCCCCCAATCTCCCAACTGATGGGGCAAACCAATGGTGAGCTCCTTCCCTCTCCAGGAAGAAATCCAGTCAGCTGCAAGTCAGCACTGGGCTCAAGGAGATAGGACATCGTCCCATTAAAATCAAGGTGCCCAGGTCCCTATGAAACCAGGGGCCAAATTGCCTAAGGCTGACTTAGCTGCCAGCCTGCAATGTTTGTTCCTGTTCTTGCGTAGCCAAGAAAGCAATGTCAAGTGAAGAGAATTCAGCACAGTGCTTGTGAAAACCGACTTAGCCGACCAGAGAAGGGCCCTGATCTGTGACATCATGCAGCTTCGAAGCTCCATCCAACCCGAAGGGGAGCAAAGGGAAAATGTATTGGAAATATTTCTCCATGATAGGAATGGCTCTGAAAATTCCCAGCCAGACCCTGGAAAGAGTGAGTCAAAAATGACCCCTGGGATGTAACCTGTTTGGGGCAAGGGCCTGTCCCTTTTGAGAGCACTGGCCACGTATTGGCTGCTACAGAAACACATAGAAGCTGCGTCTACACGTGCACGCTACTTCGAAGTAGCGGCACTAACTTCGAAATAGCGCCCGTCGCGGCTACACGCGTCGGGCGCTATTTCAAAGTTAACTTCGACGTTAGGCGGCGAGACGTCGAAGTCGCTAACCTCATGAGGGGATCGGAATAGCGCCCTACTTCGACGTTGAACGTCGAAGTAGGGACCGTGTAGACGATCCGCGTCCCGCAACGTCGAAATTGTGGGGTCCTCCATGGCAGCCATCAGCTGGGGGGTTGAGAGACGCTGTCTCTCCAGCCCGTGCGGGGCTCTATGGTCACCGTGTGCAGCAGCCCCTAGCCCAGGGCTTCTGGCTGCTGCTGCTGCAGCGGGGGATTCATGCTGCATGCACAGGGTCTGCAACTCGTTGTCGGCTCTGTGTATCTTGTGCTGTTTAGTGCAAGTGTGTCTGGGAGGGGCCCATTAAGGGAGCGTCTGGCTGTTGAGTCCGCCCTGTGACCCTGTCTGCAGCTGTGCCTGGCACCCTTATTTCGATGTGTGCTACAGTGGCGTGTAGACGTTCCCTTGCTGCGCCTATTTCGATGTGGTGCCGCGCAACGTCGAAGTTGAACATCGACGTTGCCAGCCCTGGAGGACGTGTAGACGTTATTCATCGAAATAGCCTATTTCGATGTCGCCACATCGAAATAGGCTACTTCGATGTAGGCTTCACGTGTAGACGTAGCCAGAGTGCATCTACACTAGCCAGCTATTTCGAAGTAGCTGGCACAATGTCAAAATAGCACGCGTCTTGTCTACACACGCCGTGTGCTGTTTCAACATTGAAATCAACGTTAGCCAGTGAGACATCAAAATCGCTATTCCTATCCGGAGATGGGAATAGCGCCCCACTTCGACGTTCAACATCGAAGTAGGGCTTGTGTAGACGATCCGTGTCTTGCTACATTGAAATAGCGGGGTCCTCCATGGTGGCCATCAGCTGAGGGGTTGAGAGACACTCTGTCCAGCCCCTGCAGGGCTCTATGGTCGCCGAGTGCAACAGCCCTTAGCCCAGGGCTTCTGGCTGCTGCTGCTGCAGCTGGGGGTTCATGCTGTGTGCACAGGGTCTACAACCGGTTGTTAGCTCTGTGGATCTTGTGTTGTGCAGGCCGAGTGTGTCTGGGAGGGGCCCTTTAAGGGAGCAGCTTGCTCTTGCCCCAGAAGGGCTAGTTCAGCCTGTGACCCCATCTGCAGGCTTTGCTGGCCCCTTATTTCGATGGGGAGCACTTGTGTGTGTGGACGCTCCACATTTCCTTCCGGGGCGGTTCCTTTCGACGTTCTCTGTCGCTCCTTCGACTTTGAATGGCACCAGCTCTGGAGGACGTGTAGACGATACGCATCGAAGTAGCCAATTTCGATGTTCTTACTTCGAAATAGGCTACTTCGACGTACTGTGTTAGTGTAGACACAGCCATAAAGACGTGTCTGATGACATGCCACAGAGCTGCCCAACATGATGGCACAAAGGGAAGGTTTGCTGCATCCGAGGGTGAAATGAGAGAACCCAGAGCTGGGCGCACCAGGCTAATTAGGAATCACAGAGGGTGGAACTCAATGTTCTCACAGAGATGTCAGATCCAGTCATTAGACCCAATGCATCTAAAAGGCAGTGAAAGGTGAGGAGCATTAGTGCAAGCAGATCCCTGCACCTGTGTGAACCCCAGGGGCTCTGCATGGGATCGGAGCAGGATCGCGGCCTCAGCAAGTGACCCGCAGTCCTGCTATGCTTCCATCAATCCTGCCTCTGCCTGTAGGGCACCAGGACACTTCCCAGCTGATCTCAGCTTTCCTTCCATCTCAGTCCTACAGGTTGTTGTCCTCTGAACAGACAAGTGCGATGAAGGACAGGACAGGACAGGGCTGTAACTCCCACCGCTGCCCAAATCTGGCTCATCCCAGGGCAGGGAGGAATGGCGGCGATGCTCTTTTGAAAGCCCCGCTCCATAGTGGGACTTCCGGCGCCCCCATAATAAACAAGCAAGGGAGCTGCTCAAGGTGCGTTCGCCCTGTGACTCTGATCTGGATGTCATGCAGGAAGATACCCCAGGGAGTGAACTCACCATCCAGCATAAACCAGAGATTATCTCATCAGCATAGCATGGCCATCAACCCCACAGTTAAACTTCTCCCCTCAAAGCAGCCCCCGCTGATGCATCAACATCTGCTTCAGAGGTGGCTATTATTCTGAGTGTGCAGCCATGCCACACAGCTGGGGAGGGAAGGAGGAAGGGAGGAGCAGGTGAGTACATAAATAAAGCTGTGCACAATGAGGAGATTCAAAAAGGATAAGTTACTTTATAGTCTCAAGTCTCTGGCTAGGATGCCTTTGGCAGGTCCTCTTTAGCGCTGGTGCATTTCCAGATCTCACCGCTTGGCCATGCTATGCTGTTGAGATAATCTCTGGTTTATGCTGGGTGGTGAGTTCACTCCCTGGGGTATCTTCCTGCATGACATCCAGATCAGAGTCACAGGGCGAACGCACTTTGAGCAGCTCCCTTGCTCGTTAATTACGGGGATGCCAGAAGTCTAACTATGGAGCGGGGCTTTCAAGAGAGCATCGCCACCATTCCTCCCTGCCCTGGTACGAGCCAGATTTCGGCAGTGGTAGGTGTTACAGCCCTGTCCTGTCCTTCATCGCATTTGTCTGTTTAGAGGACACCAACCTGTAGGACTGAGTTTACTTCAAACCATGCCTGTCTTCTAGGCCTGCCAGTGCAGTGAGGGAGGCCCCATGCTCATGTAGCCTTCGTTGGGGGATAGGGGCCGTGGTCTGCAGGCCACGCCCCCGATTAGCCACGCACAAAGCAGCATTCCCGTCCAATGTACCCCCTCAGCCTTTCTCTTCCTGTCTGACAAGCCTCCTGTTTTCCTATGGCAAAAATGTCTCAGGGCATTCATGGAACAAAGTCAGCAGGTGACCTTTCTGGTGCAAGGGCCTGTCTCTTCGGAAAGCCCTGGCCATGCTTTGGCTGCTGGAGAAATACAAACATAAAAGAAGTATTCATTAATAAAAGTTAGCAGACGTTTTAATACAAGCAGCTTTGGTGGGATTTAGTCAGAAGCAGACAAATACATGACTTACAAGTCTATATAACCCTAGAGGCACAATGCACAGGAGCTGAAAGGTACAGCCTGTTACACTTCCCTAGTTTGTCCCCTTCGGGCTCTAGTTAGCCAGCCAGCACCCCTACCCCTTATAAAAGCAGGAACCTTGGGCTTTTTGCTACGTCCATGCTGGCTGGCCGGCTGCTCCTTCCGCTCTGTGGCTCCTGGTGTGTTTTTGCAAGTGGTTTATATGTCTTGGTTGAAGACGCGACTGTTTTACAAGGGTCGTAGAAATTCCTACTACAAGTTGCAATGACGTGCGGCTTAGGGTGCTGTGATGGAGGGCTGGCTAAGCAGATGTTGTATCAAATAACTGGCTCCTTGCATCTACTCCTGCTGGTGGGTGGTTCAGCTGCGTTTTTGGGAGGACTGTTGGTTTAAATGCAACTTTGAACTTCTCTGTGGATCCTGTCTTTAGAAAATACACTATGTCTGTTGCTGTGTTTGACTGGTGTCGGGCAACAATCATGGGTGCGGATCGTGTCTTCCTATGGCACAATCTGGCATGGGAGGGGGCGGCCTTGCTCTGTATGGAACCCACTGGGGATCCAGCCCCTCAAATCCCATGTTTCTGGAGATGTCCCTGCTCCCCCTCCTCCCTGGCCGTGCGAGAGTAGTGCAGACACACGGACACTCCCCTCCGTGCAATGGGGACAGGATTGTAGTGAGCAGAAGGCTAATAGGCTGGGGGATTATATTGCTTTAGCAGCAGATTCCCTGCTAGGCCTGTGGACAGATTGTTCCAATGGTCCCTTCTCAGGCAGGGTGCCTTAGGTAGAAGGAGATGCCACCTTCAAAAGCACATCACCACCTGTCCACAGGTCCCTCAGGTCCTCTCCCCACCCTGCCTGGGTCACCCTAACCCCTTCTTGTTGCCTTCCAGGGATTCTCCTCCCCTTCATGGGAGTCCTTGAGCTTTTACCTCCCAGAGCAGAACTCAAGACAGTGGTGGAGAAGCCCCAGAGCAGGAGGCTTGTCTGAGAAGGAGACATGGCAGCCTTCTTTCTCCGTTATTCCCCAGCAGAGCTGTCCCCGCTCTATCGTGTGCCCCGTCAGTCCTATGGCAGGTGTCTCTACCATCCACTGTGAACATCTATCCCTCTGCGTCCTGGCACTCGCTCTCCTGTTCTGGGCCTGCATTGGTTCCCTTGGTTACGCTGGTATTTGGGCCTGGCCTGGCACGTGAGGTCAACGCGAGTGGCTAAGGGCAGGATTGGTAGGGATGCGTTTGATGTTTTGGTTACACTGAACCGGACAGTATTTAGAACCACAGGACTGTTCCTATCAGTGAGCTTCTGCCTGGGCGCCTGCAGCCACTTTTCCTGTCACACACCTGTGGATGGCCATCAGGACTTGCTGGGTGGAGAGCCGGCAGGCACCGGTGCCTAGCCAGGCAGCGAAAACACTGACCACCCTGGGGCCTCTGCCCCTGGCGAGAGGCAGTGATGTCACAGGGGGAGGGGTTCCAGAAGCTGGCGGCAGTTGAAGGCCGCCAGGGCATCCCAGCCCAGGCCATGGTGGCGAAGGAGGTGTAGACACAAACCTGGCATTCAGGTGTGGTACTGCAGACCAGGCCTGGGGAACGCCGCCTGCTGCCGCTTCTCCAGAGAGCCCTCCAAAGCCCCAGGTCTGGGAGAAGGTACAGAAGTGGCCCCTGTCTTGTCTTCTGCACCATCCCCTTCCTGGAGGTGACTCCTCTCATAGCAGCTGGGCAGGTGCAGGGGACAGATGGGAAGGGTGGGACACCAGACGCCGGTGCTGCCCTGGAACGGGCGGGCAGGAACCACTGAGCACACTTCTGGCCTGTGATGTGGGCTGGGCCAGGGCTCTGACCCTCTTCCTGCAGCTCATTAGCCATTGAGCTTGTCTGCACAAGGGGAAATCGGTACCGATTTATCAGCTGCAGTGCAGCTCCCTTGATATTAGCGGCCTCTGAGCAGCTTCTCACCAGGGTGTGATACACATGCATAAACCCCGTCAACGCTATTGGTGGTATCGATGCCGCTGCATTGTGGCCGGAAGAGAAGTGCTTGGATGTGTCTTGATTGAAGTGACAAGTCTCAAAAGTGGCCATACTTTGGTGACCCTGATGTTCGTCGTGGGGGTGGAGAGTGGGGGAAGTGAGCCTGATTTTTTCAGAAAGCTGCTGAACCAGAGGAGTTAGCCATAGCTGTTTTAACAAATTCAAGCTCAAGTTAGATGTAAACAAGTCTTTTTGTTTTTTTTTTAAAATGGGCTACAAAATGAATTTTATACAGGACAAAAATTGCTCAGTCAACAGGGAGGCTTACCTTGAGAGCGGTTTGAGGCATTTCTCATGCACTGCTGGCAGAGGTGGAAGAAGTTCCCAAAAAGTTAATTGAGTAAAAAGGCAACTGCAAGGGGATGTACTTATGTACAAGTTCCTGGTGTCCCTCTGGAAAACCACGTGAGTAAAAGTTCACGCATGTGCAAACGTCACCTCTAGATTGTACCCAAGTATCCAGAAGTGAAAGAAGCTGCACTTTTTACTCTAGTAACTTTTTGGGTAGTGTTTCCACCTCTGACTGAGGTGATCTAGAACCCAAACGAGGAATACATGAACTATTTAGGTAAGAACCTTAGAAAGGTGAGCATGTGGTATCCAGCTCTCTCTCCTCTGGTTTGTGACTTATTTATTTCTGATGCTGTTAATCTTCAGCGCTCGAGGCAGGCAGAGTGGTCTGATTTGTGTGGGCGATGGGTTACTCTGAGATTAAGAGGTGGGAGAACTGGTTGGGTGAAAGCTGGCTGTGTGGGAGTGCTGGATTTCCAAGATGACTCTGCCAAGTGTGATATCAGCATTGGCCTTTGATTGTTCTTTGCTTCCTCGCAACCCCCAATGTTGCTGTTACAGATCATGGAGACCAGAACCCCAAAGTTCAAAGCGTTTGTGTCTGAGCCAATGGGCAATAAGAACGTTACAGCTGTGGACGGCGTTGATGAGGAGCTAGGTCTAAAATTAGCCACAAAGGGTTTTGACAAGGTAACCATCTTCTCCTCCCGCCCCCTCCCCAACCTCAGTTCTATTTATGGAGCAGGTACGGGGGTACGACATCATTCGAAGAAGACCGTGTTCTTGTGACTTTGCTCTTATAAGTTTTTTCCTGCTATTATGCTCTGAAAGGCACTTCATTACCATAAATTGATCTGTACTTTGGAGGGTAGTTATGCTGAATTACTGAAAGGAGCCAGGCTGAGTGTTGTTCAAAGGCACAAGGTCAAACCTCTTGAATTTTAAAATGAATGCATCTTGACAGTTCTTTCCAGTCCAACCAGAAATATTCAACCCTTGCCTTGGGTTTTTAAAACCTCCTTTTTTGTTCCTGTTGCAGAATTGATTTGTAAAAAAGCCACAAGGACTTCCTATGGGACAGCAGGGAGCTGGGAAGAAGGGACTGTGGAATTAAATGTATATATATATCTGATGAATTCATGATAATAAATCTGGCAGCAGCAAAGCTAAATAAGTTCAGCTCTTAAGTTTCTAGTGCTGGCTTGGGAAATTCCGTTAATGGAGGAACTGACGCCTCTGCTTACTTATACCTTCCTTGAATGCAAGTTAACCATCCACCCCAGGGAAAAAATGATGCCACTTCTAGGCCAGTTAACCTTTTGTCCGTGCTGGTTGAAAGGAAGTGAACAGAGAGGGTGTGGGAAGATCTCTGTGCAGATTTCAAGAAGAAAGAACTCTGTTCCACCTGTGTGTTCTGGAGCTCAGTTTTGTGTAACTAATGGATCTCAGCTGCCCCAGTAGCATGTCTGCTCTGTCAGGTAGTTAGTACAGAACAGAACGCTCTGGTCACCGTGTGCAGGGCCTTCTCTCCTCCTAGTATACGCACATCACCTTGGTCACCGTGGGGTGCACAGGAAGCAAGTCCAGACAGCAACAGCTCTATTCTGCCAGCTTAAACTGTAGTAACCAGGTGACGGCAGCTCAGTGTTTCGAGTCAATGCTGTTGATCTAGGGCAGGGGTTCCCAACCAGGGGTCCGCAGACTCCTGGGGTCTGCAAAGGTATCGCAGGGGGTCCATGGGGGGAAAAAAAGATAAAAATGATCACAGAAAACAAGTTTTAAATAAATTGCAAAGTTACAATCAATTATTTTTAAATTAAATATCTTCCAATAATGTTATTAATGGCTGTCCCCAAATCTATGCGGTGGTTTCCTTTTTCATGTAATGAAGTGTACTTAGTGGCTAGAATTGGCTTTGATGGGGGTCTGTGAACAGTTTTGGGGGAGGTGATTCAGGGGTCCGTGAACAGTTTGGGAGGGGATGATGGGGGGTCCACTCTACTGAAACAGTGGGAACCACTGATCTAGTGGAGCAGGCGCCTCCGACTGCCTGGTCCATTTCCTACTGGAGTACTTGCAGGACAGCTGCAGAAGCTGTGAGAGAATTCCTTTAGCAGATGGGGATGGCGGGGCAGGTTGACCTTTAGGCCCAACCACCCTTAGCCCGTCCTAGTTCTTTACAACCACTGACCATCCAAATTGCAATCAAAAATTGATAAGAGTGGCTCAAAGTGGAGGCCCGATGCTAGCTGAGCCACACCCTGCATAATATCAGAGAGGTAACTGTGTTAGTCCGTATCTTTGAGAACCAGAAGTCCTGTGGCACCTTATAGACTAAGAGATATTTTGGAGCATAAGCTTTCATAGGCAAAGACAAGCAGGTCTTTGTCCACAACAGCTTATGCTCCAAAATATCTGTTACACCCTGCATAATGTTGGGGCAGACCCCCATCCCAGGGTTTGTAGGGTGGAATTAACTTGCAGTGGCCTTCTGTAGTGACAACAGCCCTTCAAGGGAGCCTGCCGGACAAGGCTGTATCCCATACAGTAGGGGCACTGGTACTACCACAAGGCAGGGAAACAAAGACGAGGGCTCCCAGCATCATTAAGAGCATCCATCACCCAGCTGCAGCAGAGTAAACTAAACCTCCTGACCAGCCTCCTGTCCTCTTGCTGCTCCCCTGCTGGAGAGCTGCCCCGCATGAGAAACCGGGCAGAGCATAGCAAATGAACCAACCCCAGGAAGCAGCTCAGTCCCTTGTCAGGCCAGGCTTAGACTAGGAAACAGCCCAGAGTTTCAGCTACTGCATGGTATGGAGTCAGCGGGCGGGTGGGGGAGAGCAGTGCTAACTCCTCCTGTTCCCATCCTCCTCCTAGGCCTACGTCCTGCTGGGCCAGTTCCTCCTGCTCAAAAAGGACTACGCGGTTTTCCAGCGGTGGCTGAAAGGGGCGTACGGAGCCAGCCCGAGCCAGGCACAGCGGTGCGCCGCCTGTCTGACCGAGTGGTGCTATGCTTTCCTCTAGGCTGCCGGCTGCTGAGCCCTCCCGGTGCCTGGGCCAGGACGCTTCCGTGGGCTGCAGTAAAGTCCTCCTGCCTTGAGCTGTGCAGCCTCAGTGTCTCATTGCACCAATAGGTTCTGTTGCCCCAGATATTAAGGGCTGTATGTTCTGTGTGACTGAGCGTGTACTTGAGTACCAAGTGGGTCAAATTCTGTCCATAGTGGGCCAATCCCACCCCCACCAGAGTCACTCAGAGTTGGGCCCAACAATCCCCCTTCTCCTGGCAAAGCTAGAATGCCCCCTCTTAACCCAGCGGCAGTGAGGCAGAAGAGCCTGTGCTCGGACTTCAACCACAGGAGAGCCCAGCTGACATCAATGGGCTACCCACAGCCTTGCAGGTTAGCCATGGGGTTGCGGAATTGGAGCCTAAGACAGGACAGCTGGTTTTGTGGCTAAGGCGCCGGACCAGCGTTGGTGCTTTTTTTTTTCCCGTTATGGGGTGGAATAAATTTTATGTGTGCTGAGGCATGTGTGGATGTGCACCCCCAATAGAAACACACACTGCCTGCTGGAGATGCTCTGCTAATCAGCTGAGCAGCACATGAATCTCTAATGGGCGACCACCTAAGTCCTCAGCTGACAGGGAACACTGCTCCAGGCTGGGATCCTGAGGATGTGGGTTTCATTTCCAACTCTGACAATAGCCTCCTTTCAGCCATCCTGAGGGCTGATGCTTTCAGAAATCAGCCCCTGACTCTGCAGGGTGCATGGAGCATGAAGGCTTTTCCTAATGATGCTGAGAATTTGCTCCTCCCACTGGCTTTTGTTGGAGCAGCAGCTCCTCAGCAAATCAGGCCCAGGATGCCTGCACGGCTGCACTGGCCCTGCGGGCCCTAACTTCTGCCTGCTCTGTGATACTAGATCACCCACAGACCAGCCTTTAAGGGAGGCTGTGCTTTGCCAGCGTTGGCGTGACCCACGTGAGATCTTCACGGCGACACAGTAGACGTGTGCCCAGAGCACGCGGGCCCGATTGTGTCCAGCTCCGGATACCACCTTTCAGGAGGGATGTGGAGAAGAGCAACAAAAATGATTAAGTACCGGAGGGGTAGCCGTGTTTATCTGGATCTGTAACAGCAACGAAGGGTCCTGTGGCACCTCATAGATGAACAGAAAAGTTTTGAGCATGAGCTTTCGTGAGCACAGACTCACTTCATCAGATGCTGGTCTTGGAAATTTCCAGGACCAGCATCTGATGAAGTGAGTCTGTGCTCACGAAAGCTCATGCTCAAAACTTTTCTGTTTGTCTATGAGGTGCCACAGGACCCTTCGTTGCTGTTAAAAATGATTAAATGTCTAGAATGCATGACCTGTGAGGGATGCTGGAAAGAACTGGGTTTGCTTAGTTTGGAGAAGCAAAGACTGAGCGAGGACATGATCACAGTTTTCAAGTACCTAAAAGCGTATTGCAAGGAGGAGGGAGAAATATTATTCTCCTTAACCTCTGATGATAGGACAAGAAGCAATGGGCTTAAACTGAAGCAAGGGAGGTTTAGGCTGCACATCAGGAGCAACTTCTGTCGGGGCGGTTAAGCAGTGGAATTAATTGCCCAGGGAGGTTGTGGAATCTCCATCACTGGGGAGATTTAAGAGCAGGTTAGACAGACACCTATCGGGGATGGCGTAGACTGTGCTTGGTGCTGCCATGAGGGCAGGGCACTGGGCTTGATGACCTCTCGAGGTCCCTTCCAGTCCTAGTGTTCTGTGGTTCCGCAGCCAGGCGGCTGCCGTGGCACAGAGCTGGTGGAAAGCCGTTGGATTCTCTCGGCACGGCGCTGCTCCTCCGCTGCTCCAGCGCTGAGCCTGCCCGGGGCAGATCTGGGTTCAGCAGGCTGTCACAGCTCGCCCAGATTGGCAGAGCTCCTGCCCAGGACGAAGAAGGTACTTGGCCCAGCTCACAGGAGTAAAAAGCAGGGAACGTGTTATTTGAGTGGCTGAAGTCAGCAGCTGGGACCTTGACCGTTTGCAAGGAGCTGATCAGCTGAGAACGAAGGGGCCGTTATGTAGGTGCCAGACTTTCAGAGCCATGTTCTAGTTACAGTGGTTGGACGAATTCCCCTTTTGCATCTACTGTCTTGGAAGCGGGTGAAGTCCACCAAGGCCCATCTGCCTTTCCTCAGAAAACCCTCTGCCCCAGCACAGAGGCCAGCGCTTCCCATTCTGCATCTCCCTAGGCTGCTGAAGAGACGCACTCTTGGCTTAGCACAGGCATCCGGTTGATTGAACCCAGGAGGTAATAAGCTGATCAAGTATCAGCCAAAGTGGCTTTGCCAAGAACGAATCACATCAAGCCTGCCAGGGTAACTGGCCTAGTGGATACAGGGGAAGCAGCTGATGAGACCCTTCTGTGAGGCTTTCTTCTCAAAGAATCCTGTCCACACGGCTGCTTTGGCTTCCAGAAATAGCTCTTCCGGTAGGTAGAGCACACAGGAACATGCAAATGAGGCATGAGCTATTTAAATCCATGCCTCATTTGCATTTCTGATCTCGCTTATTTGCATACCCCTTCCGAAAGGGAGGTGGCCGTTTAGATGCAGCTCTGATGTCCAAACTAAACCTCCATTGTTGCAATTTAAGCCTATTGTCTGGCCACTCATCAAAGGTTTGTAAGTCTAAGGTGCGGGAAGTCCTCATCAGAGACATGCTGTTCGCAGATGATGCTGCTGTAGTGTCTCACACAGAAGATCAGCTTCAAAAACTGCTGGATCAGTTCTCCAAAGCATGCAAGGACTTTGGGCTTACCATCAGCCTAAAGAAGACAAATGTACTTGGTCAGGGTGTTGCTGAATCCCCATCAATCAGCACTGACAACTATACATTAGAGGTCGTCCACGAGTTCATTTACCTCGGGTCCACCATCACTGACACCCTGTCGTTGGACACTGAGCTAAATAGGAGGATCGGAAAAGCTGCCACAACTCTGTCCAGACTCAGCAAGAGAGTGTGGAATAACAACAAGCTGTACACTCACACCAAAATGCAAGTCTACAGAGCCTGCATCCTCAGCACCCTCCTTTATGGCAGCGAGACTTGGACCCTGTATGCCCGCCAGGAAAAGAGGCTGAACGTCTTCCACTTGCGCTGCCTCAGGCGCATCCTTGGAATATCATGGAAGGACAGAGTGACCAACAACGCCGTCCTCGAGCAAGCTGGAATCCCAACCATGCACACCCTCCTCAGGCAGCGTCGGCTCCGCTGGCTTGGCCACGTCCACAGGATGAATGATGGAAGGATTCCAAAAGACATCCTGTATGGTGAGCTAGCCTCCGGCAAAAGACCTCCTGGACGCCCCCAGTTGCGCTACAAAGATGTCTGCAAGAGAGACCTCAGAGAGGTAGACATTGAGCTGGACAATTGGGAAGAACTAACAGACGACTGCAGCAGATGGAGGCAGGGGTTACACAAGGGCCTTCAGAAGGGCGAGATGAGGCTAGCAGAGGAGAAGCGAGCGCACAGCAGGCACAATAAGGACTTTCCAGACACCCACCACATCTGCAAGAGATGCAGCAAGGACTGTCACTCTCGTGTGGGTCTTCATAGTCACAGTAGATGCTGTAAATGAAGTCCTCAATTTAAACTATAAAGGGCACGATTCATAGTCTATGCAGACTGAAGGATGCCTACTACATCATAGGTTAAGAAGAATAATTTCTCTCCCTCCTCCTCCTTGTATCAGGAAGGGGGATAGCTCAGTGGTTTGAGCATAGGCCTGCTAAACCCAGGGTTGTGAGCTCCATCCTTAAGTAGACTACTTAGGGCTGAAAGCAAATAGATGCCCCAGTCAGTGCTTGGCCCTGCCAAAAAGGCAGGGGATAGGACTAGGTGACCTCCTAAGGTCCTTTCCAGCTCTAGGAGATCTAGCACATCTCCAATTATACATCTAACACCCTTTTAAGTGACGTTTTCGCGTGCACAGAGAACACGGTCTCTAGGAAATTCCCAAAGGTGGATGCAGAACTGGTGCAAGACCAGTGTCAGCGAGCAACTCTCAAGGTTTGCTGGGGGATGCTTGTGGTGGGATCCAGCAGTGGCCTGTTCTGAGTCTAATACTGGGTCACAAACTCACAGCCTGCAGGCCAGTCTTGGCCAGAGCAATTGCACAATCCAGACCAGGACACTTGGCAGACTGGATGGGAGGGGCGGTTCTATTACCAGCTCCCAAGCCCCACCCCTTCTCACCATTGCTCCGTCCTCTCCCCCCCTCGCACAGCTCCCTATTCCCCAAGCACATGGCTTTAGGGATCCCTGGGGAGGCCTGGCACCACACAGCAGCAGTGGCGCCCCTTCCCACCCCCCCCACGCTGCCCGCAGCTGCCCTCTGTGCCCCCCATGAGGTCGGCAGGCCTGGACACAGCACTTTCTCCTTTCGCAACCTATCCCCATCCCATGGGTCTCTGCTATGGAGCTATGGTGCGTCTCCCAGCTCCGCTGCCCTTCCCAGCTGAAATCTTTGCAATGAACGTGCTAAGGGTGGATTGAAAGATGCTGCACAACCAAGCCCTGTACAAGTGGGAGGGGAGCTACAGGTGCCTGCAATGTGGCCTTGCCCCGCCCCGTGCTGCCACACTCCTTCCCCTGAAGCCCATCCCCAAATCCCCGCTTCTCCCCAAGACCCATTCCCCGACCCAGGCCTTGCATTTGTGCCATCCCTTCGCACAAGACCAGTGTTCCCTGCAATTTTCCCATCCACGTGCAGAATAAATTTTGTCATGTGCACCGAAGCACGTGCAGGTATACACCACCGCCAGAAACACATGGGTGCTCTGCTAATGAGCTGGGTGGCACCCAAATGTTGCTACTCAAGGGCTCCATTACACTGCCCAAGAACCACCCCCTTTTAAAAGTGATGGGGCCATGGCCCTCGGCCTCCTTCTGCCCCGCTGTTCCACCCACCCCTGCCCTCAGCAAAAAAATCATTGGTCTGTGTCACTCACAACACCTGGTGCTGCTGGTTGCTGTGACCACACCTACTGGGGCAGATGGGGGCCGTGCAGAAAGCGTCACTAGGTAAATGTTAGGCATTCTGAGTCATTGCTATAAATCCCCAGGCACTGAGTGGCAGATGTTAAAGGTGAACCAGAAGAATATTTTCCTGCAATCTGGAGGGAGTCGGGGTTGGGGGGGGGGGGCGGGGGGGCGCAGACGATCTCCCGGTGAACGTGCTATGAGGATCCAGAGGGATGACTACCAGCTCTCTGGGAGAAGATCCAGAAAGGGAAGGGACAAATCTGCGGGAGAATTTTCTTTGTGCAAGGAAAGCAAAGGGGCAAAGCCAGGTGCTACAGCTGCAAATGGAACTAATGTCTTACTGCCAGATGCTGGAGATCAGGAAGGCACATTTGTTTTTTAGATACTTAGGACCGTAAGTCAAACCCAGCAATTATCACCGAGGCAGCTCCCCTGCCGTGGGCTGTCCCAAATGAGGAGACGCTAGAAGAGCAAACGGTGTGCTTCTAAAGAAATTGTTCTAGGCCTACTCGGTCACAGCCTGCTCAAAAGAGATAAATGGGAGTCTTTCTATTGTCTTAATACCATCGCTGTGAAGATGGGAGCTGAGTAATAATATCTCACTTACGTGTATTGCTGTTCATCAGTAAGTGGCAAGCAGCTGGGGAAACTGAGGCACAGGGGAGGGAAGTGACTTGCCCAAGGTCACCCAGCAGACCCTTGGAAACAGTAGGAACAGTACTCAGCTCTCCTGAGTCCCCACCCTCCACCCACTAGGCCACCCAACCTTGGGGAGGAGGGATGTGCCTGCTTTGACTATTCCAGCCCAATTATAATGTTACAGCTACACAGCTTTGGGGTGAAGCCCGGTCCTTGCCAGCCTTGGGCTTCTGACAATATTCTGGTACTTCAGCCTCTGGGCCTGGCCAGCACGTAAGTGCAGAAGGGGCCAGAAATGCAAAGAACAACAGAAGAACGGGGTGGATTTTTTTGAACACTAGAACATTTAGGTTTCTGTTGGGTGAACTGGGGGGCGTGTTGGTTTTGTACCAAAGGAGAGGAAAGGGGGTTCACTTTATTTGAAGCCAGGGCCCCACTTCCCTGTTTGTCTCTTGTGTTTCACGTCACGTTCCCAGGGGCAAAGTTCTCGGCGGATGATGCTGTATCACAGCAGTGTCCAATAGGAATTCAAAGACCACCACACTTGTGGGTGTTGTCTTTCCATATTCTCCACATTATATTATCAAACAACTACCTACCTAAACAAATGCCCTCCCCCAGAGCCAGGCATCCCCAGCCCCCACGTTCTAATGCAATGCCACCAACTCACCAGGGCTGCCGCACGCTTCTCCCACCAAGCAGTGGAGTGCATGGGTGAAGCAGGCAGCCGGTACTCTCTGCTCATGGATCAAGCGCTGCGGTTTCGCCTCCCTCGTATTCGCTGCAAAGTGGTGTCCTATTCGCCATGTATGGTGAATGTGTTGAACCCCATGGCTATAGCGGGAAAGCTCCGTTCAAGAGAAGCGAGCTAGGACAGTTTCTACCCACTGCAGATCTGGCCCGGTCTTTTTAAAGGCAGCAGAAAATAGGAACACAAGAGTTACATCCCAATGATAAAGCAGGAGAAGGTCCAAATCACGCACCAACGAAGGTACCCCCAGGAGAAATTCAGCACACTCACTTCTCAGCCACGGGGTATGTCCACCCAGCAGCCGTGCTTCGAAACAAGCTATTCCCGAGTAGCTTATTTTGAAATAACGCTGCTACAGCCAAAATGCATTTTGAAATAGCCCTCAGCTAGTCAGAAACAGCATCCACACACAGCAGAGCCTGTTTCGAAACAGAGCCATTAGACGCACAACGGCTTATTTTGAAATCGGCTCCACTTCCTGCCTACCCGGCCCCTATTTTGCAATAGCTATTTCGCAATAGGTCGAAATAGGTGCCATTCCTCGTGGAAAGAGGTTTACCCGTTTGGAAATTATTTCGAAATAGCAGTTGCCTTGTGTAGCCCCTAGCAAAGTGAGGGCTGTTATTTTGAAATAACTTTGCTGTGTGGACATATCTATAGGGACTAAATGGATTTATAGGAAAAAAAAAAACAGGCGAACAAAAACTCATGGCACTAACATGACTCCTGCAAACCATTACTTTGCCTGTGTGCTAACCTATCACCCTACCCCCCGTCTCTCCCAGGGGACTCATCAGGGCTGGAACTGCTTCTCAGTATGTGTACAGCACCTAACGCAACGGGCCCCTGATCTGAGTCAGGTGCTGCCTACATCAGCATGGCAATAGCTAAGCTTTAGCACCCTTTTGAACTAAGACAGAAAAGGTGGGGTTTTATTAGAACGGCCAATGCAATATGCTTGCGAGCAGCACCTTTGAGAAAGGCCTCTCTTTAGCTGCCATCCCTCTCAGGCACCCTCTGAGAACACGCTGGTATCTCCTGGCAGTGGGGCCGACGCGCAGAAAGGGTTTGAAAGCACGTCTCTGTAATTCCCATCCAAGATGCCTTTGGGTGTACAATTGCCCTGGCGAAAGGGAGCAGTTTTGGGCCTCTGACAATTTTAAATAAAATAATGACAGCGGCTTGAATAAGGGAAGGGAGAGGAGGAAAAACGAAATGCGGTCATCTTGACATCTCTCAGGAAACCCCATGACATGCTGTGACTGAGCCTGAATAGCTCGTGGGCAGTGGCCTTTTATGCTTACATACTCCCTGGAAACAAAAAGCCAATGCTCTAATAAAGGCAAACAATGCGGCCTGACAAAACCAATAGATCTGGCTGCATGCAGGCAGGGCTGAGGTCCTTGTGGGAGGACTAATAATGCCACATGCAAAAGGAAAACCACTTTTCTGTCAAACCCAGGTTGCAGGCAGGTATTGTTTCCCACACAATGACCCATGGAAACAATATCTGAGCGACAGGTCCTCTGGCCTTACTTTGGAAAATATCACGCACCGGTGTGTGACGGTGCCTCTTTTAAGCTCTGATCTGACAAGAACATGATTACAGTGGCACACACGTGGGTATTCCAGTGAGAGAGAGAGCTGTGTGTGTGTGCACAGGGCCAAATCAGCACACAGGATTTCCCAGGGGAAAGTAAAGGCTGGGTCTCAGGGTTCCAACCGAACTGTCTAAACATAGCAGGACAATCTCTCCTGCTAGAGCGAGCATGTGAGCCTAGAAAATTAGGTCTCTTTTCCCACGCTGCTGTGAGTTATGTCTTCCTCACCCAATATTAACCCTCCAGTATGGGTATAAGGAGCCGCCATCAGTAGCATAATCTGACCCACACCAACTGGAGAAGCACATGATTGGGTTAATAAATCTACAGCTGTTCCACTGTAAGTCACAGGCTAAGGATTTGGGAAGCCTTCATGTGTAACATTAGTTTGCGGATGATTCAGGCAGGTTCCAAAAAGCTGTTTTCGTTAACCAACACCTGCAGTCCAGGCTGAGAAAAACCAAAGGATTTGATACAACAGGCTGCCTCAGGGAACAGACAATTGAGTACTGTACAATGCATCTCACTACAGCTGGCAGTCACGTATAGCTTTGCCAAGGAAAGCCAGCCAGCCATGGGACTTGTGTTACTTAACTGGTGCCAGGTTGTACATTTCCAAAGGACATTGAGGATTGGGAGTGTCCAATTTGAGAGGCCTTGGAAGATCTGGATGGCCAGAGAACACCAAACACCTGCATAACCACCCAGCGGCAGAACTGACCCTGCAACCTATGAAGCTTAGTACAGGAGCCTCTGCAGCTTGAGCTGAGAGGAAGATTGTTACTAGCTAAGGCTGTAGAGCAGCTGCACTCTTTCTCTCTGTAAGGGGTCTAAGTGCCACTATACAAGACAAAAAAAGCAGTCAAGTAGCACTTTAAAGACTAACAAAATAATTTATTCGGTGACGAGCTTTCATGGACAGACCCACTTCTTCAGATCAACGAGACAGTGACCCACGCTCAGCAGCAGTGTGGGTTACACTTGCCTTTGGCAAGTCAATTTGAAGTGTCTCAGATTCAGCCCACCCAAACACTGGGGCACCAAATTCACTTGTCACTTTTGAAAAAGCATCAGAAGCCCACAATAAAGTCTAATTCAAGCAAAATTTGAAGGATTGTGTGCTATAAAAAGCTGCCATTCCAGGAGAGCAACTGTCCTGGATATTAAGAGGTTATATTGCCACTCATAAATATAATTTCTAATTACTGAGGCCATTAAATATGTCTTTTTATAGCATGCTTCCCTTTTATAGCCCACCATCATCAGGCAGAAGATTATGCTTTCAGGAAACTTATCAGTCAGAATATCCAGACTCTCAGAGAAAGCCGCATCATATATTCCCACATTGTTTGCAGCCTGACAATCAAAGCTGCAGAGTGTCAATAAAACAGAATTACAGCCCAGCTGCCAAATAAACAGATGAATTTTCCAAATTGCACTTCCTTGACTTGCTGCACTTACCAAACAGGTATTTCTACGTCAGCTTTTTCTCTGCACCCACAGCTCCATGTACTAGCTGAAGGTGAGTTGGTCTGAAGGAGAAACTTTGGAACCTGATCAAGGTCTATATCGGGGTCAGCAACCTTTCCCATGCAGAGTGCCAAAATCTGACCTTTTGACTCTATGTATAGTGCTGGGGATACTTTTTAAAGTCTCTAATAGTCCCACTTACAACAGCTTCATTAACAACTACATGAAGGTGCAGAGCTTTACCATTTAGCAGGTGGTTGGCAGCATTAGCTGGGCTTTTGTTAATCCCTAGGCTTATGCAAGCTCCCAGCTGCATGGAGGAGGAGGGGCGGGGCTAAGCACCTGCCTCACGTACCAATGAAAATCAGGTCACGTGTCACTCTTGGCGCCCATGCTGGGGGTTGCCGATCCCGGTCTATATTTTCAACATGGTTTGTGATTTTTGGATGCCTCCATTTTTGGTTTCCAACTCAGGTCATCTTCATGGGGCTGGATTTTCACACAGTGCTAAGCACATCCCTTTAAGTTGCCATGGGACAAAAATCATGAATTATTATTAATTAGACATATTGTATCAGCACCCGGAGGGGACTGGGATCCTGCTGTGCTATGCAATGTGCAAACCTACAGTAAGTGACAGCCCCTGTGCCAGAGAGTTTACGCTCTAAGTACAGGGAGGATGGATTGCCGTCCCCGTGTCCCAGCTTTGAAACCAAGGCACCGTGTCGCATACAAGCTCACACGGGAACAGAGCTGAAAACTGACCCAAAATTTTCTCAGTCCAAGGTCACTAGCTTAACCAGCCACATGGTTAGCTAATGTGCCTCCTCCAGTCACTTTCGTAAATGTAGGCCCAAGTGATTTGTACTCCTGGTGCTTGAACAAACTGTACAAAATGTATTTCCCCCAAAAGGTGCTTCTTCTACAGCTGGTGAATATGCTGCAAAAAGATTCGCTCAGCATTTGCACAGATTTATTTTCACTTCCTGCAAAATTTGGAGCAACTGCGCTCTGGTTTCATTAAGGTCAGTCTCCTATTCGTTCACACTCTGATGCTTTATAAAATTGACCGAAGTCCCTTAAATTCAATTGTATCCCCTAGTGTAGACCGGACCCAAGTTGCATTAATGCTCATGTACAATGCATTTTGTGCTCCTGCATTTGTATGTTCATGCAGGAAGTGGGATGGGTCAACGGTTGACACAGGTACAGAGCTAATTATATAAGCAAGGCAAGGCCCAGTCGGGAATCTTTGCAACTAGGACAGCGTGTGTGCATTTGATAGTACCTTGTGGGAGTGCAACAAGAGATAATAGAGGCAAGCTGGGTGAGGTAATAGCTTTGATTAGACCAATTTCTGACAAGTTTTCAAGCTTCCACAGAGCTCTTCTTCAAGAAGAAGATATTACCGCCCCCCCTTTGTCCCTCTGACAGCCTGCGACCCACCTCCACCTATGACATCGTTGCACAACAAGCGATTATTGCATTTATTCACGATATGCAGCTAGAGATCTTAGAGGAGCCAAAGATTTCTGAGACAATGCCTCAGGCAAGGCCTCAGAAAGAGAACCTTTAACACGTTCTAATTGTCTTTAGCTGCTCGCAGCCACAGAATGGCTTCCTATGCCTGAGAGACTCACAAGTGGCGACTCTTCAAGGCCCTTCCCACCCCGTTTGATGTTGTAGTTGGTGTCTGCTATGGACCGCCAGATCAGGGAGAGGAGATAGATGAGGCTTTCTTCAGGCAGCTAAGTGAAGTTTCCAAATCACAGGCCCTGGTTCTCATGGGAGACTTTCATCATCCAGACATTAGTTGGGAGACCAATACAGCAGCACATAGACAATCCAGGAAGTTTTTGGAGAATGTTGGGGATAACTTCTTGGTACAAGTGCTGAAGGAACTGACCAGGGGCCATGTGCAACTTGACCTGCTGCTCACAAACAGGGAAGAGCTAGTAGGAGAAATAGATGAGGGAGGAAACCTGGGCTGCAACGACCATGAGATCATAGATTTCAGGATCCAGACAAAAGGAAGAAAGGTGAGCAGTAACATACAGACCCTTGATTTCAGGAGAGCAGACTTCAGCTCCCTGAGAGAACTGATGGGCAGGATCCCTTGGGAAACAAAGATGAAGGGGAAAAGAGTTCAGGAGAACTGGCAATAGTTTAAAGAAGTCTTACTGAAGGCACAGGAACAAACCATCCCGCTGCATAGTAGGAAATGCAAACCTGGTAGGCAACCAGCTTGGCTTCACAGGGAAATCTTTAGTCAGCTTAAACTCAAAAAGGATGCATACAAGAAATGGAAATGTGGACAGTTGACTAAGGAGGAGTATGAATATACGGTTGGAGAATGCCGAGGAGTAATCAGGAAAGCGAAAGCACAATTGGAACTGCAGCTGGCAAGAGATGTGAAGAGTAACAAGAAAGGTTTCTACAGGCATGTGAACAATAAACAGGTTATCAGAGAAGGTGTGGGGCCATTACTGGATGCGGGAGGTAACCTAGTGACAGATGATGTAGGAAAAGCTGAAGTACTCAATACTTTTTTGCCTCAGTCTTCACGGACAAAGTCAACTTCCACTTGACAGTCCTAGACAATGCAGTATGGGAAAGTGGAGGGCAGCCATCTGTGGGGAAGGAACAAGTTCTGAGCTACCAAGAAAAACTAGATGTACAAAGATCCATGGGTCTGGATTTAATACACCCGAGGGTACTGAGGGATATGGCATAAGTCATTGCTGAACCTTTGGCCATTATCTTTGAAGACTCTTGGAGATCGGGGGAGATACCAGATGACTGGAAAAAGGTAATCGTAGTGCCCATCTTTAAAAAAGGAAAGAAAGACAATCCAGGGAACTATAGATTGGTCAGCCTTACCTCAGTCCTGGGAAAATAATGGAGGGGATCCCCAAGGAATCCATTTTGAAGCACTTGGAAGAGGGGAAAGTGATCAAAAATAGCCAACATGGATTCACCAGGGGCAAGTCCTACCTGACCAATCTGATTAGCTTCTATGACAAGGTAACCGGCTCTGTGGACATGGGGAAGTCAGTGGATGTGATATACCTTGACTTCAGCAAAGCTTTTGATATGGT
This sequence comes from Carettochelys insculpta, assembly GCF_033958435.1. Taxonomy (NCBI): domain Eukaryota; kingdom Metazoa; phylum Chordata; order Testudines; family Carettochelyidae; genus Carettochelys; species Carettochelys insculpta. Next base: position 8,066,201 of record NC_134139.1, on the reverse strand, counting down.
CTCCCACAACGTTCTTGTCCATGAGTTAAGGAAATATGGATTGGATCCTTGGACTATAAAATGGATAGAAAGCTGGCTTGACGGTCAGGCCCAATGAATAGTGGTCAATGGCTCAATATCTGGATGGCGGTTGGTTTCAAGAGGAGTGCCGCAAGGCTCGGTTCTGGGGCCGGTGTTATTCAACATCTTTATTCATGACCTGTATGAGGGACTGGATTGCACCATCAGCAAGTTTGCAGATGACACAAAACTAGGGGAAGAGGTAGATACGTTGGAGGGTAGAGAGAGAATCCAGAGTGACCTGGATAAATTGGAGGATTGGGCCAAAAGAAATCTGATGCAGTTCAACAAGGAGAAGTGTAGAGTACTGCATGTGGGGTGGAAGAATCCCAAGTATTGTTATAGGCTGGGGACTGACTGGCTCAGCAGCAGTACGATGGAAAGGGACCTAGGGGTTATGGTGGATGAAAGGCTGGATATGAGTAAACAGTGAGCCCTTGTAGCCAAGAAGGCTAGCAGCATACTAGGGTGCATTAAGAGGAGCATTTCGAGCAGATCTAGAGAAGTAGTTAGTCCCCTCTATTCTGCACTAGTGAGGCCACATCTGGAATATTGTGTCCAGTTTTGGGCCCCCCAGTATAAAAAGGCTGTGGATTTGCTGAAGCAGGTTCAGCGGAGGGCAACAAAAATGATTAAGGGGCTGGAGCACAAAACCTATGAGGATAGGCTGAGGGATTTGGGCTTCTTTAGTTTACGGAAGAGAAGACTTAGGGGGGATTTAATAACAGCCTTCAACTTCCTGAAGGGGAGCTCTAAAGAGGTGGGTGAGAAACTGGTCTCAGTGGTGTCAGATGGCAGAACAAGTAGTAATGGTCTGAAGTTGAAGAGCAAGAGCTGTAGGTTAGATATTAGGAAAAACTACTTCACCAGGAGGATGGCAAAGCTTTGGATTGTGTTTACTAGAGAGGTGGTGGATTCTCCATCCCTCGAGGTTTTTAAGTCCCAGCTTGATAAGGTCCTGGCTGGGATGACTTAGTGGGGGTTTATCCTGCTTGAAGCAGGGGGCTGGTCTGGATGACCTCCTGAGGTCCCTTCCAGCCCTATGATTCTGTGATACTGATTATAAGAGTAGCCCTCAGCCAATCAGGGGACAGAAGCCCCATGTGACTTACATAACCAATAACAACTAACCATCGCAGCTCAAGTGTATGGAGTATCTAATGCCTGCAGTGATCTATCTGCAGTCAATCCGCAGAGTTAAAAAAACCCCAAAAACCTGTAAATAGGCTTAGTAAATTTAAACAGCAAATAAATCCCAGGAAATTGTGATAAGATTGCAGACACTAAGGACCTGCTCCAGATTTAATGGATAGATTCTTCTGGTATTAATGATGTTCAAAGAAAGGGTAAATATGACAAGTAAATGATTCAGTAAGAAATCATCTTCTTGGTTCTATTTCTTCTATCTTACATCGTTCTAAAACAGGGACTTGCAACCTGCAGCTCCAGACCGCATAAGGCTCTTTAAGGACTTCTTTGTGGCTCCTGACGCTGTAATTGCAAAGTTTAAAAAATAAACAAACCTTCCTGCTTATTTTCGACAAACGGTGACCATCTAAAAACCCAAAAATGAACAATGCATATCTACAGGTGAGCTCGAAATGTTGGATAAATCCCCCTGATGCCCTCCAGGGAGAGAGAAGGTTCAGGAACGAAAGTCAGGAAGACAGGGGTACAAACACACGCTTGTAAAGTGTGAGGAAATAGAATATGTAAAAAGTTTCTCAACGTCCTGCAGTAAACATGCATCGCATTACAAATCATTGTGTGCGCTGTTCTTAAAATAGGGGTTACAAAAAGTGTGGTTTGATGCTATTTATTAAGGACTGTCTTGTATTCACATGCATTGCAGCTCTTGAATTTTTGATTTTTTTACCGAATTGAAAAAAATGGCTCTTCTTGCTATTTTGGTTGCCAGCCCCTGTTCTAAAACAAATTACACCTTTGCTCCTCTTGATTTACAGCTCATTTCCTTCATTCTCTCTTACAGGTCAAGCCCTCTTAAGTTGTTTCTGAAAGATTGTCTGTCAGGGCGGCAAATTAGGTGCCAACAAAATCTTCACAAACCATGCTCTGAGCCTGTGCTGCTAACTCTTGCAATTTTATTGCTAGTCTCACAAAAGCTGGTGTTTTTCTTAACACTTCTGGAAGTCATGTGAATGTGTAAGGCTCTCAGCTTGCATTTTTAGTAAGAGTAAGTTTCTAGCTCTCACGATTGCAGAGAAACGCATGAAAATATTATTGTTGTGCACTCCCAAAGGATCGAAAACAAATAAAAAGAACATCAAATTTTACAGTAAAAAAACCCTGGTGGTTTTTAAGCTGCTCTCATTATTTTGGGGACCCTAACTCTTGATTTTTGAATGTTTAAGGTTTGAAATGCTGCTCACTCTGGCTCATAATATGCCACAGTATACGTGCAGTTCACACACCAGATACTGGCATGATCCATGCATGGCCAAAAAGGAAACAGACAGGTATGTTAGTTAGCTAATTGGCTAGATGAGCTCAGTCCACTAGCTCTCAAGACAGCAAAGCTTTTGATTACTCATTGGCCTCTAAGACCCAGATCTGTCTACCTCCCATTGATGTCTCTGGGATTTAGGTGCCTAAGCAACTTTGAAGATCTGGGTCCAAGCTTCTTTTATGACGCATGTCCATAAGATCGTCTATCATATGCTTAAGATACCACTACAGTCTTATCATGAGCTAGTCAACAGGGTCTCCTAGGTTGTCTTTTCTAGGTGTCTCTAATTCTGCTATTGGACACTAAGGCTGAGAATTTTAAAATTGCTTCAAAGATCGGGGGGGCCCCAATTGTCATTAAAACTAACATGCAAGGTTGAAAATTTCACCCAACATGGTTGGAGCTGTTGGAGCTCTTGTTTTATGGTCTTCAAATCCCACACTGGAAGATGCTCAGCTTCTGTTTTTTCAATAGGTTATTGCTGTTGGTTATGGACAACCTTCTACAGATATTGTGGCAGGAAAGCTCATCAAAGTAGGGGATTGAAAGGGAGTTTCTGAGAATATTCACTGTTGAGCATGGCTGGGCAAGGACATGTGAGCCTTTGCACCCGGAAACTGATGCTAAGATATTCCTTCAAGGAACAGAGATAATACTTTGCGATCTGGGTGTCTGATCAGAGATGACTAAGGCTGTGTCTACACTATGAGATAAAATCGAATTTATCAATATCGATTTTGTAACTCCGGAATTTATAAATTCAATTTCGACTATCCGCACCTCCCTGCGTGCTCCTCACAGAGTTTTCAATTGCCAAACATCAACTGCTGCAGTAGTGCATTGTGGAAACCTATCCCACAGTCCCCTCATCTCCACAGCATTCTGGGTATGCTCGCTGCCCTCCAACGTCATCTTCCCACATTGTGTTTTCTTCATTCCCCTCCCGTGTTAAGCAAATGTCCAGCTGTCCCATCAGAAGGAAGGAAAAGTAGAGCGTCCACAGAGATGGCAAAAAAGTTTACAGAAATCTCTTTCTTCAGTAACTGAATTCTCAACCGGCCCTCCACTGGGTGTGCCCTCTCCTGTGATTGCATCCAATCCCTGAAAATAATACAGAGACCCTGAAAAGCTTGAAGAAAGAGATGATAGGAAAGTTTTTGAAAAAAGAGAGTTGCTGTGGGGAAGGCCTTTGTCTTTCCGGTGCACTATAAGGCTTCAGTGCATAGAGTGTGTTCTCTACTGGCCACCCACTGACTGTCCCCTGTTCCGTGATTGCATCTGACCCTTGAAACCAGCACAGGGACAGACTGTATTCTCAAAGTTAGAAGAAAGAGGATAGAAAAGTCTAGGAAAAAAGATCTTTGTCTTTCCTCTTCATTACACAGACATTGCCAACATGGGGGATGGCAGTGAACTCTCATACATTGACCTTATAATGGACACAGGAATCTCAACTGGCCCTTCACCCTGTGTTTTTGAGGGGTCAGAGAATGAAGACAGATAGGAGATGTTATGAAAGAGATTGTGTAACAAATATCAAAGCAACAGGTGTCTGCAATGGACAGCAAGCACCTGAAAATATTTGGCAGAGGGCCTGTGGTCTGCAGCTGCAGAACCTCTTGAAATGTTGAAGTAATTGAATTAGTCCCCCTGAATATCTTAGCCACTGGGGGAGACTTTTCCCAGGTGGCAGGAAGCCCCCAAGCATCTTAGCCACCAGGGGAGACTTCCACCCCACAGCAGCAAGCCCCACAGGTCTGCTGCTCAGGGCATGGGGGGGGGTTCCAGTGGGGGCCAGTTGAATCAGTCTCCCTGAATATCTTAGCTCCTGGTGGGGGGAGAGTTTCCCCGGCAGCAGCAAGCCCCCAAAAATCTCTCCCACCCTTGGAGCCCTAACTGCGCGCAAGCCAGCACATGGTGCTGCCTGGCAGCACAGTCAGCCCTGCACGGTAGGCCCATCCTTTTACTGGGTCGGGGGCTAGTCATGTGATGTGGCTGAGCACAGGAAAGACCCCAACTGTGTGGTGCCTGTGGGGGAGAGGAGGAGGATCACACACAAAAGTAAACCACTGAGAAGAAGCTTCTTGGCCTCTTATGTGAGCACGACTCCCCACCACTGCCTTGTTGCCACGTGGTGCGGCGAGGCAGCGGCTGGCGCCAGGCAGCGCAGAAAAAATAACAAGTGTAGAGACAGAACCACGAACTCCCTGCAGGGGCTATTTGTAATGGGTAGATGCGCTCCCAGCGCTAATAGCAAAGGAAGACAGACATTTCTCAGGCTCTCATACACACAGGAGCCCACAGCCACAGGCTTGCTGCTCCTGCTCTCAAATTCCCGGTCTTCCTGTTACCTAATTCCTGGGCGCCTGGAGAGCCGCAGCCAGAGCAAGGCACTGAGGGGCATTGTGGGTGACATACGGGACACCTCTGGAAGCTAAGAAATTCAGTTTTAAAATGTGGCGCTTCCACACTGGCCTTTAATCAAACTTAGAATTCGAGCTTGATGTGATACCCGTCAGATCCCGACGATACTGTAAGATCGATATTAGGGCTCCCTAAATTGAGCTAATGGTATTTACAGTGAAGACAGTCACATGGTAATATCAAGCTAACTGCCTTAAGTTCAAATTTATCTCATAGAGTAAAGCCTGCCTAACACAGCTTGGTGATCAGATTTCAGATCACAAAGGCCCTCAGCACATTGCTCATCAGTAGGTCACAAATTGTTCACCGAAACTATTCCATAGAGGTTTTCAAATGCCAAAGACAATTGTAAAATCATCACAAAGGTCTTGCAAACCATGAAGGAAGGCTAGGGCCACTCAGTAAAGTATTCATTATGTGTGACTGATGCAGCAGCAAGAACGACTTTTAGTGTAGACGCTTGGGAGATGGGTCCACCCCACTTTGCTTTTTTCCATATTATTGCTAAGCTAACCAGTCAGAAATAACACAGTACTCTGATGCTCCGCTGATGTAAATGGATGGAACTCCATTGACGTCAGCAGAGAGGCACCAGCTTACGGAAACCAAGCAGGGTCGTCTTACGTGGCTGGACTTGAAACGTCTAAGCGATACATTTTAAACCGAGAACGTTTGATCAGCTCTTGAAATTATTGCAAATCACTTCCTCTTTTACTTACCTGCCACAGCCGAATTTATGAGCTCAAGAGCAGAATTTCATGAAGCCCACTATAGCAAAGGGGCGTGGCCTCCCCCAGGCCAGACATGATTGTTTTTCTGGCTCTTATACAAGGTGTTTGTATGCCGCATATTGAGTCGCTCTCATAGGAAATGAGATGCCACTGGCTTTTAGCTACAGTGACAAACACCTGATAGCACCGCATGTCCTCTACTTGGCTTCTGCTGCACATGCAGGGGAAGTCAGGTGAAAGGCCACAGTGGGTGTTGACTGGAGCACTGACCCAACCACACACTTAAACAGTCACTTAACTTTAAGCTGCATCCACGTAGTCGTACTGATGTTGATGAGACTCAGTGCTTAAATTTAAGCATGTGCTTAATGGCTTTCCTAGATCAGGGACTAACTGAGCAAGACTACGGTGTTTCCAAATGTTTTGTGTTCCAACAGAAATGAATTTCTAGGGTAAGGTTTCCCAAACTGCACAGCATTTACCAAAATCTCCCCCCCCACCCCATCCAGAGCCCAAAGGTAAATCTCTCACCAGCTTCATTGGCGGCAGAGTTAGAGCGACACTTGGTGCTTTTGAAAATCCCAGCCAGAAAACTTAGCTCCTCTTATAAATGTGGGATCTTATTACCAAAGGGCCATCCTGAGGTATGTTCTACAGCTCTGCAAAAACAAGCTCCTCTCCATTCAGCCAGTCAAATGCCACATTTGCATGTCCGCATGCCCATCTGTGTGTGCAAAGCTGGTCCCTGTTCACAGGAGACCGGCCAACTTCAGACCTTCCATTCTGGAGCAAGGTGGATGAGGGTGTTGTAATGAAACAGCTCCAGCACCGTCTGTTGCCTTCTGATTTTCCTGATCCTTTTCAACCATGAGCATAGCACCGCATTGATTGGTAATATAATCCTGGCTAGACACTGGCGGTGATGGGCATATTTGCAAACACAAATATGGGGCCTTTGTGGTGGCAACATTTTTTTAAGAATTGGAGAAGACTCATCCAAAGGACAGAAAGAATTGTGACTCGGATCTTCAGAAGTTCTTTAGGCACATGACTTCCATTGTAATCAGTGGGTGGAGGGCACCTAATTGCCTCGAGACCCTAAGCTTATGAATCTCAGACTGTAGAAACAGCACTTTCCTGAGGTCTGGTATGTGCCGTAGATGGAGGAGCTTTTCATGAGGGTTGTGTTGGAGAATTATAATTTAGAAGGACGTTTGACTCAGGCAGCTACTCCATGTGGTAGCCAAAGAGTTCCAGAAGCTCTGCCAAGACAAGTCAGGGCCAGGCAATTTGCCCCTGAGGTAGTGGAGAAACCAGAGGGAGGGATTCTGAAGCTGCATTAGGTGAGGACACTTGCCCAGGAGGGACTGGATTGGGAAGATGCTAGAGGGATATTTACCCAAACGATAGCTGCATGGTACCAGAGACTGAGCAGCAGAAGACGGAGGGCACTGCCTCCATTTCCACACCTGTATACTATACCTCTATGGGATTTGTGGAGGGAAAGCGTATTCCTCCAGAGCATGTGGGTGAGGTCAGGAGGTAACATCCTGGGGCTGCAGAGGAGCTTAGCGTGGGAATTTGCCTGGTGGGGAAATGGCAGAGCAAAGAGGTGCCCCAAAATGAAAAACATGCTGAGATGAGAAATCTAAAGGAGAAACATCTCCCTGGAGACAAGTAGGGAGTCAAAAATATTAACCCTCTACATGCTGGGGCAGCCACTTTCCAGACTGCTTAGCTAGCACAGTGATGGGCAGGTGACCCACAAACCTGCACAGATAGCTCAATCGACAGATCCATATTCAGTCGTGCTGCACAAGTCTAAAAGGGTGAGAGCAAATGTGCCATTAAGCCACTTTTGAGCTACCTTTATTTTGGGCCTCTTAGGGAATTCTGCCTTGCTCCAGTTTAGAGTAGTTTCAGGGCCGCTCGAACTTACTTCACGTATCTCAAGACCCTTAGAAAACAGATGGCAACCTCAGCACACTGTCGTGCAACCAAACCACCTCCTTAACTCTTTCTTCACTTGCCTTGCCCTCAACACGTAGATGGGGTTATGTGGAGCCCTTATGCCAGATAGATGTCAGCAAAGGAGGGTCTCTGTGCTGGTGATATTCTCAAGGGGTAGTTTAAAGAGCAGCTTTGAAACCAAGGCACCGAGTTGCACACAAGCTCACACGGGAACAGAGCTGAAAACTGACCCAAAATTTCTCAATCCTAGGTCACTAGCTTAACCAACCACACCGTTGGCTAATGTGCCTCCTCCAGTCACTTTCGTAAATGTAGGCCCAAGTGATTTGTACTCCTGGTGCTTGAAGAAACTGTACAAAATGTATTTCCCCAAAAAAGTGCTTCTTCTACAACTGGTGAATATGCTGCAAAAAGATTCACTCAGCATTTGCACAGATTTATTTTCTCTTCCTGCAAAACTTGGAGCAATTGCGCCCCATATGTTTACTGTACAAAGGCTGTGTCTACACGTGCCCCAAACTTCGAAATGGCCATGCAAATGGCCATTTCGAAGTTTACTAATGAAGCGCTGACATGCATATTCAGCGCTTCATTAGCATGCGGGCGGCAGCGGCGCTTCGAAATTGATGAGCCTTGCCGCCGCGCGGCGTGTCCAGACGGGGCTCCTTTTCGAAAGCACGCCACCTATTTCGAAGTCCCCTTATTCCCGTGAGCTCATGGGAATAAGGGGACTTCGAAGAAGGTGGCGTCCTTTCGAAAAGGAGCCCCGTCTGGACGCGCCGCGCGGCGGCAAGGCTCGTCAATTTCGAAGCACCGCTGCCGCCCGCATGCTAATGAAGCGCTGAATATGCATGTCAGCGCTTCATTAGTAAACTTCGAAATGGCCATTTGCATGGCCATTTCGAAGTTTGGGGCACGTGTAGACGTAGCAAGGGTTAAGCTTCTAAATTCCTCTCAATCTCATTCCTATTGCCCAGGCAAAGTCTCTATTAAAATGGTCAGTCCCCACTAACTCATTTCCCAGAATCCGTGGGGGGACGTGCCATTAACGCTTCTTGGTCCAGTTGCAATTCCTGAAGGTTTCTGAGCATTCCGAAGGAGTGACTGGTGTCTGAATTCATGCCTGTCCTTCGCAACGCAGGCAGGAGATTTTTCTCGGACTCAGAAGTGAGCTGCGTGATGTTTTCTCCATTGGGCTTGGGCTCGTTGTGTGCTTCGCTTTCTCCCTGGCACACAAAGTACACTAATTCTGTATGTTTGTTTTGGAAAAGCCCAGTGTGCAAACATCTCTCTGCTAGGCCAGTGGCTTTCCTCATCCTGTTTGCAAATGTAAATTGTGCGCAAGACAGCTGAGCTAGGAGCACCGACCGGGAACCAAAAAGACAAAGCCCCTTGGGTGTCCACTGGGCCATGTCTTCACCTTGTGTAAAATAGCAGGAATCCTCTGACTGCCCCAAAGCTAGAGACGGATGTGGGAGCCAGAAGAAATGAAAGAGGAGGGATGTGCAATATAGCCAGCAAACAAGCACCTAGGAGTTTAGGGAAGGGAAGAGAGGTCTGAATCTCCTGTCTGTGTTTAACTCTTCTGCCAGGTGGAGCCAGCAGCAGCTAGGGCTGGGTCCAATATTTGGGGGTTCCTCTCCATCCATCCAATACAGAACTGACTTGAGCCCCCAGTGAGTAACCTGGGCAACTAACAAACCACCCCTGGGCATCACTGAAAGGCAGTGGCTCTCCACTTGCAAGCACAGAGTTGGAGCATAGAAAAGACACTTTCTGTACTCCAGGACTGATGGGATAGTTCAGTTTTGTAGCTCTTTGTCCTTTCAGCTGAGATTTTCACCACAACTACCAGCCATGGTGGCCTCAGACCGGCTCCTGGTGGGCAAGTGTCCTTAGTTCATTTCACACAGGTCACTGCACTAGGCCAGATTCCAAGATAGAGGTGCTCAGAATGCCAAATCTAATAAATCACATTCTCCCTTTCATAGTGGGTGGTCCAAGAAAAGCAATCAGGAGAGATGAGGTGCCTGATGAGATCTCTCTAGGGCTGGATTTCTGCAGGAGCACTCCAGGGTTTTACCAAGTTGTCATTGTCTCCTTCCTAACTACTCCGGCATCACCATCCCTCCAAAACCACAGTCAATAGTCAATAATTCGTTGCAATGGTGCAGTAATGCCATGATGGCACATTGGCTCATGTTATGGATGATGGTGAGTCACCTGAACCATCTTCCGTCACCCATGGAGACAAACAGGTATTTTGGTCCCTACCCTCTTCAACAGGATGATCTCTGATATGAGTGTCTCGACTATTCCACTGGTCTTGGCATCAGACACCAGACTGATGGCAAGCTCTTCAGTGTGAGGAGACTCCAAGCAAAGACGGAGGCACCTGAAGTGACTGCTCATGGTCTCCTGTTTGCTGGTGGCTGTTCCCGGAACACCAGATCTGAGTCTGACACGCTGCAGAGGATGGACTGTTTCTCTTCAGCTTGTGACACTTTTGTTCTGACAGTCAACATCTAGAAAACAGAAGTGACGTACCCGCCTGACCAGGAAAGACTGATGTAGAGCCTGCTATGACAGTGAGTGGCCAAACCTCCAGGCAATGGAGAAGTTCCATGATGAAAGCAATGCCAGAATTGCCAAAGCAAGTGGCCTTTGGCAGACAACATGCAAAGGTAGGAAGAGAGAGCCATTAACCAGCAGACAAAATTGAAGATCTACAAAGACATGTGAAACCTGTATGGTGTACACGTGCCATGCTGCGAAGCTTAATGTTGCAAGGCCAGTGTCCCAATACTAAGGTTGTCATTCAGGTGGCTATTTGACATATACACACTCAGTTGCTCAAACTGCAAAGGAGATGGTCGGGCCATGTCACCAGTTTGGCAGATGAGCACCTCTTGAGGAAAACTTTTATGGTGCGCTAAAGGAAGTTAAGATGCTCGCAGGCAGGGCAGAAGAAACCTTTCAAGAACTTTCTCAAATTATCCTTGGGGCATTTCAACATTGACCCAGCGGTCTGGGAAGATCTCGCTCACAACTGCTGTACCAGGGGATGTCCCCTCTGCACTGGTGCTACAGTCTCTGCACAACAGAAGACTGCTGACATAGAGCGGAAACAAGATGAGTGTAAATCTCGCAGCAGTAGGACGGCGGTTACTCGAGTAACCCCCACAGCAGCATCTCTTGTTCATTTTGCCTTTGAAAGTTCAAATTGGCCAGATCAGCCCCACACACACTCACCAGACCAAACCAATCCATGATGTCATGGTCATCTTTGAAGTTCAAGGACAAACAACAATCAGTTATCAAAACACAGCTAGTTGTGCTTCCCATCAGGCTGTCAATGCTAACCCAATGCTAACACACTGATAACAGCATCTGCCTAGGCAGAATATGCCAGCTACGCATCTTGCCAAGAGTCAGATGTGCGTACAAAGAGTGCCGCAAGTTCAGGAAGACGCGGAAATCTTTATCCTTAAAGCAAAAAGGTCAATGCAGGACAACAGCCCTGGGATGAAATCGGCTGGTTTCGGACTGCAGGTGGTGTGAGGAAAAGCCACGTACTTTATGGAACTAGAAATCAGAATGCAGCCAGTTGAGAGCGCATGCCTGTCTTCAACTGCCCAACAATGAAGAGAGCTTTGAGGTGGCCTGCAGGAATGATCTCAGTGTGTGGAGGCACATGAATCAGGGCCAACTGGAAAGAAACACATCTCTTTAAAAAAAAAAAGCCCACAAATCACATGTTGTCCCCTGTATATTGAGGGAAATTGGCACAGCACTGTGTAAAAGAAACCAAGCCAGTCACAGTAGGCTTGAACCAACGATCATTTAAGTCATTGGTTAGTTGCTCACTAATTTCAATGGGCTGTGAATCAGGCTCGAAAAATTCAAGACAGCCCACTCCTCTGTTATTCCCGTAAGCAATTCTACAGTTAAATATCGTAGAAATCCATGGAAAGTAGCCAAGAAACCAGGGGCAACACCTAGAAAAATTCAATCCAGATTTCTGTCTCTGAGCTCAGCAGCTGTGCTAGAGCTATGGGATTTGTCTACAATGGGAAATTGACTGGCATCGTTACAGCAAAGTAACTGTGGACCAGATCTTCCTATGACTGGTCTATCCTAGATCAGCTTCAGGGTAGAGTGGATCAATGTTTTTCCAAACGGATTTTCCATGTTGAAAAAATCTTTTTCCAACAATGATTTGCAATGAAAATTGCTGACAATTTCACACTTTGGGGTAAAAAGAATTCATGCCCTTTTTATTTCCCATCCTCCCCATATTTTTCAGGGCTCCAACACGTCAAGCGTCCCTCCAGGAGCAGAGACCAGCGGTGGTAGTGCCCATATGTGAGCGAAGGCCCTGCCCTGAAGGACTGCACACCTGCATTCTTTGGGCTAGTGCTGAAAACCAAAGACTTCTCGGTGGCTAGCGCAAGCCGGGATAATTAGTAACTCCAGCAAAGCAGGGTGCACGTCCCCTTTCAGCGTCAGGGGCCAGGACTGAGGTCTGATGTCAGGAGGAATGTCCGTTTTGCAGACAGAACATTAATGTCTTTCATCCCTGAGATGGCAGGAGCTAGCTGAGCAAATAGCACAGGGCACCTCTGAACCTGGAAGCCCTGGGCAGGAGCTGTGGGCAAGACGCAGTGTGTAGGAGTGAACAGGAGCCTGAAGTGTCACAGGAAAGCTCTTGTATTTATTTTCCCAGCACAAAGTTCTCCCAGTGGTTTTGAATTCTCGCTAATGGCTCCATTTTTCGGTCTGCTCTGGGCTTATGTGAAATGTGTATTTGTTATTCCTGAGATTAGAGCACAGAGTGTATCTTCCCGTCCCCCCAAAGCACAACTGGCCAAATGTGATCTGTCGTGGAGTTCCCCACCACCCTCCCCTTCCTCTGAAGAACCCGCGATTGGCCACGGGAGACCGGTGGGTGAGGACAGGAGCTCTGAGACAGCGCAGAGACTTGACTGTCTGGACGTCTGGCTGCTGGGTCTTGCACACATGCTCAGATCACCAGGTTTGGGATCGGGAAGGAACTGTGCCCCAGGGCTGGGACCTCTTCCCCACATCCCATCCTGCAGACGAAGGTAGAATTAGTTGTAGGGACCAGGTGGACTTAACTTGCCTAATGAATTCTTCCTGTCCTCTGCCTGTGGAACACACCAGTTCTCTCTCCTGAGCGTGGCCACCCGCTGTCTTCTCTCCAGGGAGTGGTCCACCCCCACGCTGTGCCAAGCCCCATCTCCATTCCCCTCCTTCCCCCAAAGCGCTCCCCTCACTCCACCTCTTCCTGCATCCTCTCCGCCCCCTCCTCCCTAGCACCTCCCACGCATCACTAAGCAGCTCATTGGCAAGCGCCTGGAGATTTTTTTTTTTTATATGGCTGCTGCTTTAGTGCCGCGGTGTCCAATGAGTTCACTGGTCGCCACAAGTGGTGGGTAGGATACTGTGTTGTGGCCAATGCGTGCATGCCTAATGCATAAGAAATTCCTCACACGTGCTCAAGGCGATTTGCACAGGTGCAATGCGGCAGGCAGCCAGCAGAGAACCCTGTGGGCACTGACCACGCTGAAAGGTACCACTGCAGGGCATGGCAAGGATGGGGGCTTGGTGTCACTCACAGGGAACAGCTGCAGCCACACCATTCCCAGCCACCCTGGAGGGGTGATTGTTACATGCCACATGAGGGCCAAAGCCTCCCAGTGGTTAGCTTTTCTTTGCTGCAACAAGTCACGTTGCCGTACTTGGGTCTGGGATTATTATGTCATCTCACAGGTTCGTGGGAATTCAAAGGCCAGAAGGTATTTAATCAAGCTTTGCATAGTATAATGGGGTGAATATGGAAAAATGTCAACACATGCGTGGCAAGCTTTGAATTCCTATTGGACGCTGGGCTCAGTAGCGAATGCAGCGGAAGTCGGACTCGATGAACAAAGAGTCGCTCCTGGCCTTCAGCTCCATACAACTATATGATGAATCTGTGAAGTTGTTCTAGGGTTCTTCTTAGTGGCTGCTTAGACGAAGTAAAACCTCTGTCATCTTCACATGCGGAACGACTACCATTCCAACGCAGAGGCGAGCTCCGCCCAGCCATCCCCTCTCTCCAAGGCTCTGTTGACCTCATGCTCTCACCATTTCCGATTATAAATAATAATAATAGGAAAAGATCTAAAGTCAGACTCAGGCAGCACCCTCCGCTCCCTTATGAGGAGCCAAAGAGAGCTAGAAATAACAGACCACTTGCTGGCTGCAGCCTGGCACTCTTTTTTATTTGCATTCTGAACCCATGGAAAAGATGCTGAGATCCTTACGCACAGTCGGCAGAAGCATACGGCCGCATTTGGAAAGCCTTGCTTTGAGCAGGCTGAGAGATAGTGGAGTTTGTCAAAGAGAAACACAGATAATTTCCTGTGCTTGTGACCTGCTGGCCCAGAACTAATGAGATGTGGACTAAATTCTTTTTTTTTTTTCTTCTCGTTCTCACATTTTGCTTGTCAACCCAGCATTACTTGGGATTCTGCTCTCAGGCAGCATTTAGGAAGAACTATTTTTGTCAACCATGTGCTCAGGCAGGGAAATAAGAACTACCTCCAAACTTCACCTTGTGATGCTGGCAGAGCAGGTGCCAGCTCATGCCAAGGCGGCACTGAACACTGACAAATGCAGAGCTGGAAAGCCACCTGGTGTGGGGGTCCGTGCCCTCGTTCCTAACAGCGAGCCTGGAGGTTGGCACATATGGTCATAAGCCACTCTGGACAGCTGGGCACACTCCTCAAGTGAGGGGAGACAAGCGTAAGACGGGGCAACAGAGGGCAAGGGGCTTAATCCAATAGCAAAATTGCTACCTGCTCCCAAGCAAGGAGGGCTGCAAAGGAAGGACCATCACGACACCATCCAGGGCTGTGCCTAACAGCACAGCCTCGCCCTAAAGCAACAGAACCCCGCAAGGGTAGCTACCACACGTGGGGAACATGCAGGGGAAGGATGCGCTGGCCTGTTGCTGTTCCCCTCAACGCAGCCGCAAGCCTTCTTTCATTTCTGGTTCCCTCCCCATCACCCAACTTTATTCGAGCATCCGGACCCCTGGTCTAGTGATGGGCACAGAGAGTCACACACGCCATCTCATCACATTGTGTTCCACAGCCCTTGGCATAACCTGGGGGCGACGGGATGGGCCTAGCCCCAGCCACCATGGCTCGAGCTAGAAGCACCGGTTGCTCTGCTGTCCCCATTTTCAGTTTCACAGGGTCGTAGGTGGGTTTTAGCCTGAGCCGGGCTTGAACTCTGAAATAAGAGGTTCCCCAACTCCTTTGCCTGCGACACTGAAAACTCACTGGCCTCCTCTACCCCAGGCACCTCCCAGGGCTGGACTGTATTCGGGGCGGCACTTTTGATGGAAGCAACAGCAGGAGCATGAGTGCAGACCGAGCAATGAAATGTAGACGTGTGGGAAGTGCTGGACTGAATCAGACCGAGGCTCCCTCTACCTTAATACCCTCTCTTCAGCTGTGGTTGGCACCAGAGTTCCCTGTGAGCTGAGCACTTGGACGGCTGCCCAGGAGAGATTCAGATGCCACCTGGCTGATTAGCAGAATGCCCTCAGCTGCCCCTCGTCAGCAGAATGTGTTTCTGCTGGTGGTGCACACCCACGCTGGTGCACATAAGAAAATTTATTCTGCCCGTGGATTGCAAAAAGGAGAGGGAGCGCTGGCAGTCACCCAGGAGAGATCCAGGTGCCACCCAGATAATTAACAGCGCACCCACGGCCACCAGCAGGCGATTCTAGTGGCAGTGCACATCAGCACACAGCTCAGTGTACAAAACAAAAATTATTCTGCACATGGATGGAAAAATATGAGAGGGAACCCTGGCTGGCACCATGTGCTGCAGAAGACAGTCCTAATACTGGGCAGGTGTGGGATGACCACAATATTCCCCACTGTGTTGCCTAACGTAGCCCTGAACAGCAGAACACTGCCCGTCCTGTCTATATGTCTGGCCCAACCATTGATAGCGAGAGGAAGGTAGCATCTGGTTTCCTGGTTCTGCTGCCTATTCAGGTTCTAGTCCCTCCTAAGAGCCTTTTCTCCAGAGCCTTGGTGCTCATTAGCCAGTTTCTAGCTCACAGTACCGTTTCACCGGCGCTGAAAGAACAGCCCTTCCCCATCTTTCACATTGACTCTGCCCAGACACAACCCCCTTCCTGAGTGTCCCCTCGTGCTAATTGCTTGTTCACCCAAACCTTGTTCCTTCCTGAGAACTAGGTCTGTGCAGTTCTCAGGCGTGTAACGAACTTTAGCGATACATACGACAGTTGGTACGCTGATGGGTTTTGCTCCCAGGATGGCGTGTGCACATGTACACAAATGGCCAGAGGCACAGCACGGTGAAGAAATTCCTCGTTAGTCTCTCTCTCTCCAATACTAGGCTATAAACTTGTAACACAAGGCTGTAATTTTACGCATCAGGGGATTGCACTGGTGTCAGAAACCACAAAAGCAGAGTCTGCTGACGATGGCGTGATGACCTCTGGGTAGGGTCTGCAGCTATTAACGTCCCCCTCTTTTTAATGGGACCGAGGCAAACTTCAAACTAGACTTCCCCCAGACTTTCTGGAGTGCTCAACATCTGGATTGAAAGTTTGTGGTTTGGATGCATCTCGAA
This sequence comes from Carettochelys insculpta, assembly GCF_033958435.1. Taxonomy (NCBI): domain Eukaryota; kingdom Metazoa; phylum Chordata; order Testudines; family Carettochelyidae; genus Carettochelys; species Carettochelys insculpta. Next base: position 8,049,866 of record NC_134139.1, on the reverse strand, counting down.
AAAACAGGCGAGGGAAGTCTGAATTCACGGGGCACGGTCGCCTGTGGAAATACAGAGTTTTGCACACAAAAATGGTGTGGGCAGTTAGAAACCGCAGTGCAGGGAGCTCTGGAAATGCCATAGTTGGGGGAAGGAGGGTGAGAAGAAATAGCTGGAACAACAGGCCTGGAAGCAACCAGTTATTCTCCGGCTGTTCTCAGATCTCTGCCCCACTGCAGAACGAAATAACAGCCTACTCGGCAGCCCAGCCCAGCACACTCCTGCCTCCCACCCTGGGGGCAGAGGGCCTCTGTAACACCTCCTGGGGGGGCCTGTTAGTCTTTAAGGCACTAGAGGACTGTTTAAGAACAACAAGAAGTCCTGTGGCACCTCATAGACTGAGATGTTTTGGAGCATAAGCTTTCGTGGGCAAAGACCCGCTTCATCAGATGCATGAGGACTGCTTGTTATTTGTGCTGGGAAGAGGGCTCAGTGGTTATGAGGAGGGAACCAGAGGGAATTAGCCAGTGGAAAGGCAAGGAGGAGTAAGATGGGGGGGGGGGTGATAAGAGTGCCTAAAGGGCAAACTGACTCAGAAAAAAAAAAAAATTGAATTCAAGTTGGCCAGAGTTTCCACGTGGGAGAGGTATATAAAATCATGAATGGCGTGGAGAAAGTGAATATAGAAAAATTATTTACCTTTTCCCATAATACAAGAACTAGGGGACACCAAATGAAATTGATGGGTAGTAGGTTCAAAACTAATAAAAGGAAATTTTTCTTCACACAGCGCACAGTCAACCTGTGGAACTCCTTGCCCAAGGAGGCTGTGAAGGCCAGGACTCTATTAGGGTTTAAAAAAGAGCTTGATAAATTTTTGCAGGTTAGGTCCATAAATGGCTATTAGCCAGGGATAAAATATGGTGCCCTAGCCCTCAGAACAAGGGCAGGAGATGGATGGCAGGAGATAAATCACTTGATCATTGTCTTCTGTTCTCCTTCTCTGGGGCATCTGGCATTGGCCACCGTCGGCAGATGGGATGCTGGGCTGGATGGACCTTTGGTCTGACCCAGTATGGCCGTTCTTATGTTCTTATGTTCTTATGAGGACACGGTGATATGGAACAGCTAGATTAATTCTACCGACAGTGCAGATGAAAAGGCTCACGCACACCTCACTCTTCTCTACATTACACACACCCGGCAAAGCACAAATCAGGAGCCCCGCAGCTTCAAAGCGCCAGTGACACCTTAGCTGATGCCATCGGGGGGCCTGTGACTTGAAGGGCTGAGTGGCCTAGGCAGAGCGGGTGGTGGGGGCGGGAGCTCAGGGTGTCGCGCACAGGCAGGTCGCAGAGCAGAGCAGTTATGGGCACGCGGGGGCCCAGATCTGCAGTGTTGTTTTGACTCCTCGCTTCTGCAGAGCTCAGGAGCCTAAATACCTGAGAGCTGGGGCTGCCAGCCCCTCCAGGCGCCATGTGCCCCGTCAGGCCTCGGCTTGCTCTTGCACCCGCCCAAGTAAAACCTCACTTCAAAGCTCCTTGCTTACCACCGCAGGCATAAAACCACACACCTGCTGTGGCCCAGCCGACGACTGAACAACTGCTTGGTTTCTCCTGGGGGGGGCACTGCTGGGGGTGCATACAGGGTCACATGCCCCCAGCACCCCCCCACACACACACTCACCCTCGGCGTGACGCTGAGCCACTCCCAGTGAGTGCGGGGTGGCCCCTCCCCCCGTGGGGCGGCGTGGAAGAGGTGGGGAGGGGTTGGATGGGGCAGGGGAGCAACAAGGGGTTGGGGACAGAGCAAGGGTAGGGAGGGGTGAGGCTCCGGGCAGAGGGACACATCGCTGGTGCCCCCCTCTTGAGCTCTCTCACCAGTGGCCACTGTATATCCATATAGCCCAGGGCAGCGAATTGTATGGGCTCCAGGCCCTGCTCCAGCAAAGTCTGCAGCTGGGGCTCCCCCTCGTCCCGCTTGCTGCCCCTGTGCACTCCCGGCCTGCCTATCTGCTATCCCTGGGCAATTTAAAAGGGCCCCACTGCCACTAGCAGCAGTACCGCAGGGCTACAGCAGTTCCCTGTCCGCTTAGCCTGAGCAGCTGCTGCAACGTCCTTCTGCTCCTGGACAGGAGGTGTGTCCACATGCTGCCCCCGCCCAGAGCAGTGCTGCAGCCAATGAGAGCTGCCGGGGCGGTGCCTGTGGGCAGCAGTGCGCCGAGAATCCCGCCCTCCCCCTCAGTAGCTGCTGCCAGAGGGGGGTGCCCCGGGACAAGCTCTGCAACCGCCAGAAGGGTGGGAGGAGCAGCTGCTGCTGAAGGAGCCCTGGGGGGCGGCCCGGCTCTGGCGTGGGGAAGTGCCGGTGGCCAGGAGGAGGGATGCCAAGGTGTGCAGCTGTGGTTGGGTTCACTTCCTGGGCCCCCTTCTCAGCCTCCGTCATGCTCTGCCACCCAAGTGCTGTCCTGTCATCCCGTCCAGTCGCCTCCTCGTTCCCAGAGCATGGCACGCCCTGCCCCAGTCACCCCCACCCGTCCCTCGAGCCCTGAGAGCTGGCAGGGGGTGGGCGGTGGAGACAGCACTGAGTGGTGGGGGGAGAGGAGCGGGATGAGGGAGAGCAGGAGGCCGGCAGGGTCTGGCCCTGAGGGTCCCGTTTTCACAAGTTAGAATGTTGGCTGGCTCCCACCGCTCCTTTGCACGGCCCCCTCACGTCTCCCTCTGGGCAGGCTCAGCCCTGCCTTGCTCCACACCCTGCCCAGCCACTCACTGCGCCCCTGCTCGGGACGGGACGGGGCGGGGGTAGCTGCCTTGCCACAAGTGGCCCAAGCAAGCAGAAGAGGTGCTCTGCCCCACGGCACAGGGCATGGCCGATCCCCTCAGCCAGCGGTGGGAGGCCAGTGTAGTGAGTGGGCCACACGAGGGGCTCTGCTTTGCTTCAGCTCACTGAGGCTCCACCTGCTGCTTGCACCCCCTGCCTTCCCCCCGTCTGCCCCGTCCCAGCTTCTTCCTCCAGCCCCCGAGCTGGAACCTGTGAACAGCCCAAAGTGCTGGGAGAGGGGAGTGGGAGAAGGATGTGGGAGGCTCCAGTCAGTGCACGAGAGGGGTGTGAGGAAGAAGGGAAGGCAGTGGGAGTGTGGGCCACAGCTGGAAACCCAGTGGGCTGCATCACCCACCCAGTCACCCACCACTGCCCCAGTGTCTGCAGTCTGGCCTCTTTGCTACTGGCTGCCCAGCACAGCTGGCAAGGGGGAGCTTTGTTGCAACCAGTGTTGCTGAATGGAGTTCCCATCTATGAGGAGGGTCTGCTGGGCTAGGCCTCATTGACTGTAATTTCCCAGGGCCCTAGGAGAGCAAAACCAATGTTGTTAGTGATTCAGAAGAAGGTAGAAAGTCTCTGTATCAGCCATCATCACTCAGCACTCAACTGCCCCAGCAAGCGAACTCGGGAATTTTTCTACCTGCTTTGAAGCCTCTTTATATGCCAGAGGGGGACACTGGGGAACCGGGGTAATGGAATGAGGTCCTCAGTGATCCAGAGTCAGAGGGCACACGCTGGATGTTTAATCCTCTCTGTTACAGTTGCTGAATTCCAGGGTGTCTTGTTTGCTCACTTCACTGCGGCTGACCGTGGGTGTCACATGGTGGGAGAACAGACGAGGCTCAAAAGCTTGCGCTTCTCTGGCAGGATGATTGTCCAACGGCGTATGTGGGTTTTTACTGGCCACAAAAATGCAGCCATGGCCGCGGCCAACCCGCACTCCAGCAGCAAATGCTCTGGACCTCTTTGATGGGGCAGAAATCCAGACGACAGAGCTGTAATCTATTCTAGCCTGACCTGCCCGTAGGACGTCCTGGAGCGAATTCCTGTTTGAACGAGAGCAAAACAGCCTGTCTGGGTTTACAGATTGCCGGCGGTGGAGAATTCACCACGGCTGTAAGTGGTTCCCAAGCCTCATTGCCCTCGCTGTTAAAAATCAATACCATATCTCCAGTCTGAATTGGTCTGGCCTCAGCTTCCAGACGTTGGCTCGTGCTCTGCCCTTCTGTGCTCAATGGGGAGCCTGTTACCCCCGGGGAGGTTCTTGGAGGCTGGGATTAACACCCCCCTTCGCTGTTTCGTCCCTAAGGATGTAGCGCAGGAGGGGTTTCAGGCAGACGGTACCAACTGGCAGAACAACCTTGCTCTCATCCCAGCTCTTCTGAGGATTTCGAAAGGCCCTGCGTGGGCCATGGTGTGACAGAATGTAGTACCAGAGGCACTGAGACCTCGTCTGGGGCGAGTGGAGTCTCTGAGGCTGTAGAGCCGAGGCTGTAGAGCAGAGACTTCACTCACCCCAGATGAGGTCTCAGTGCCTCTGGGTCCTACGAGAAGAATCGAAAAGCCTCCTGCCACGGAGGGTCTGCCCTGCTCACCACTCAGCAGTGCCTCCTGGTGGCCCTGTGGGGCAATTAGCGCTGCCACCTCAGTGACGCCCCTTCCGACACTTCCCTGACCCGTTGTCGGTCCACTCACTCCCTCTGGAGCTTCTCATGCACCAGGAACTGAAGCCTGTCCCTCCTCCTGGCCCAGCTCTCCAGATGAGCCACATCAAAGTCTGTTTCCTCCCTCCAGCCCCCCCGACCTCTTCTGGGGATCACAAGTCCTTTGAGCCAAACTCTCCCAGGCTCCTACCACACTGCCTGCTCCGTGACACCCCTCAGTGGCTGGGAAGGAATCCAGGCTGCCCTCTGCACTGGGTTCTAGACCAAGGATGCCCAGCCCAGAAGCTCTGGGCTTTGACCGTCCCAGCCCTTGCTGCTCCTCCTGAGACTGCTTCCTACACTGTCCTGGTAGCTTCCTGCTTCCCGTGCTAGTATCAGGGTGGGTGACTCGCGTTTCCTCCACGCCCCAGCTGGACTTCACTGCAGTTAGGCTCTAGTACACCCTGTGTTTCCTCCAGGGCCAGCCTAAGGTTAATTGGCTTCATTTACCCCTTCAGGCTTTCTCTGGGGGGGGAAACCCAGTCGCCCGCCCACTTCAATAGGTTTTAACAAAACGATTAACTATCAGACACTGCCCAAAAATCTTCAGAGTGTCAGAGATAAAAATAATTAAAATGTCAAGGACTGAGAGTTTAAAAAAAAAAATCTAACCAGCCCGCAGAATCTCTGCTCTGTGTCCAGTTTGGTTAGATGGAGATGCCTCTCACAGTTCAGGCTGAGCCTCTCTAACCCGGCACTCTCTCATTTGGCGACATCCGTAATCCAGCATGACTTTAATTCGTGGGACCACCACTGATCCCGGGTGTGGCCAAATTTCCCGGGGGTCCCATAAAGTTTGTTCCCAAGCACCAGTCCTGGCTCTCAGTGTTCTGTGCTGTCATTTAGCTCTAATTTACCCTTAAATGTCTTCGAAGAGCCCAGTAAGCCGTGGCAGTGTTGGAAATGCTGCTAGACAATATTGACTTCCTGTGGTCTGGCAAATTCTCTGGTTCAGCACTGGTCAGGTCCTGGGGGTGCCAGACAAGAGAGGTTCAACCTGTACTGGCTGTGAGAAGGTCTGCTCTGTTCCTAGGACCCCGTACATGCTTAGGAAGCAGCAGTAAAACACTTAGAAATGAGGCCAGTGAAGATCAGGGGCCCAGGTGTGCTTGGAGCTGCACGGACACGTAGTAAGAGAAGGTAAGGGTAAGAGCGTAGGCCCGGGTACTCAAAGGTGATTAGGAGGCTAACTCCAAAGGCCTTTGATGTCATTGCAAGTGTTGGAGTTGATGTATGGGTGTGGGAAGGTGCTGGAGGCTTGTGAGACACCAGAGGTCAGACTGTACAACCTGGCGGTCCCTTCTGGCCTTAAACCGCACGACTCTAAACAGATGAGAGAAACAAAGGGTAAGAGGGGAAAGAAGGTGCAGTGACACGGGTCTGTGGCAGATCCAGGAACAGAAGCCAGATCTCAGGAGCCCCATGCCCATGCCCACAGCACTAGACTGCACTGTCCAACTCGGAGCACACGCTATGAGGTAGCCTATGGTCCTGCAGCAGAGACTGGGCCTATTGAAGTCCCTACAGAGTATGGTGGTATCTTAGTATGTTGCATTTCTGGTCCTCCTGACCACTGCTCTCATGGGCTGTGTTAACTTTTGTAGCATTAGTTCTTTGCCCAAGTCCCATTGCTTTAGCTAGCAGGAATGCTCAGGTGCAGTCTGTGGGTGATTGCAACATACGGCACAAGGAGACAGGAATAGTTCATGGCCTTCCTCTAGGCTGTACGGTTACATGCACCTGCTTGGCTTTGTGGCCACAGCTGGAAGAAATACATATCTTTACTGACAGCAGAGAAATGACTTTGATCCCCCCAGCAGTTATATAAACCCATGACTCATGCACAATTCTAAATCCAGGAGGCACCTGCTGTTACCTGAGACAAAGACCTCCTTAAGCAGAGGGCCAGAACTTGAACTTCTACCAGTGTTGGCATCCTGGCAGGATCTGAGGGGCTGATCCATGGGTCAGAGCACTTTCCCTCCTAGCACTTGTTCACCCCGGGCATTTAATGGATTCAGTTCTTTCTGTTCCACTAGAGACAATCCCAGGGTTACACTCATATGTATTTTATTAAATGCCACTATTGGACTAAAGGATAAAGGGGAACTAACTTTCAAGCACACACACACCCTCCTGCACTCACACACTTGCACAGATGAACTCACACAGGTGAAGAGTTGCATAGGGACAGAGGAGGAAGCCAAGTCGTATTGGTCCCGTGTGCCTGGCCGCGGTCATGAATCCAGGACAGTGAGCTGACTGTGTGACCTCCTTGCCAGCTGGCTGTCTTTGTCAGCTGTAATACTCAGGAGCAGTCAGGGCCATCCATCCTGAGGGGAGGGGAAGGAGCCCGGGGTCCAGGACTACCTCCTGCAGAGTGGTGATGGCAGGAAGAGAAAGGAAAGAAGAGAGCGTCTATAGCTTTGTCCTCATCTTTCATATCCTTCAGTCCAGTCCCACTGCCCCAGGACGCTGTATGACCATCACCACTGGCCCAGGACGCTGTGTGACCATCACCACTGGCCCAGGACGCTGTGTGACCACGAGTCACCAGCTAACAGAAAATGGGACTTTGATATTCTCTTGACGGGGCCTCTTTCTCATTCTTGGGTGGATTCTTTTGCGGGGCTCAGCTCCTATTATTCTCTGGCCATCCAGTTGCTGCTGGTGTCTGGTTGTCCAGCCCCGCTAGCTTTGGGAACTGATTCCATTGCACACACATCCACATTCACACTTCCCTCGCACACGCAAAGGAAAGCTCACTTCAGAGAAAGAAATCTGCTCATGAGCCAAAACACAGCCTTACAGAGCAGACCTACATCTACAAAGCAAAGCTACTGAAACAAAACTTACAGAAAGTTACAGGACTTAAAACCAGCAATGGCCAAAAGTTACAGAACTTACATCTGCATTGTACTGGACTGAGTGGAGGCATTATACACTTTCCACAGTCACTAATGGTGCAAGCAGTTCTGGCATGAACCCAGCTCAGAATGAACCCCTGAAGTACTATCAAATGCAATTCCCTTCTGGGTGTGCTGTTACTGCCCTGTATTTCTAGGAAAATAAATACACTCAGCCCCAAGCCAGTCTTCAACAAAGCACCAACAAACACTCAGAGAAATTTCTATTTGGCCCGCATGACTTGTGCCAACGAACTGTCCCCCGTGGTGGTCGGCAAAGGCCCAAAAGCAAGAAAACACACAACATATATTACTTCAACAGCCCAGGGAAGGAAGCAGAGCTCCTCTTCAGAGTATTTCTCATAATCTGCAGCTTGAAGTCTTCACAGTGACCATGCTTTGACCTGTTAAAATTATATCTCCTGAACACCAAGCAGTCCTGTACCACCCTGAAGACTAACAAATTTATTTATTTAGGTAATGAGCTTTCCTGGGTAAAACCCACAAAAATTCACTACTTCACAAATAAATCTGTTAGTCTTTAAAGTGCTACAGGACAGCTTGTTTTTTGTGATGCTACGGACTAACACAGCTGCCCCCTGAGTCTCCTGCACACCAGGTCTTCTGTTAAGATCAGCCACGTAGGGTGACATTTATCCAATTGCTTTACATTCTTTTCAGGAAGGATCTCTTCCTTCCCTCCTGCTCCACCATTCCCAAGTTGTTGTCTTACTTTTCTTTCAAAATATCAGTGAAATGTGAGGGACCAAGACCAGCAAGAGATCTTGGACTCATTGGCTACGTCTACACGTGAAGCCAACATCAAAATAGCTTATTTCGACGTAGCAACATCGAAATAGGCTATTTCGATGAATAACATCTACACGTCCTCCAGGGCTGGCAACGTCGATGTTCAACTTCAATGTTGCGTGGCACCACATCGAAATAGGCGCTGCAAGGGAACGTCTACACGCCAAAGTAGCACACATCGAAATAAGGGTGCCAGGCACAGCTGCAGACAAGGTCACAGGGCAAACTCAACAGCAAGCCGCTCCCTTAAAGGGCCCCTTCCAGACACAGTTGCACTAAACAACACAAGATACACAGAGCCGACAACTGGTTGCAGACCCCGTGCCTGCAGCATGGATCCCCAGCTGCCGCAGCAGCAGCCAGAAGCCCTGGGCTAAGGGCTGCTGCCCACGGTGGCCATGGAGCCCCGCAGGGGCTGGAGAGAGAGCATCTCTCAACCCCCCAGCTGATGGCTGCCATGGAGGACCCGGCAATTTCAACGTTGCGGGACGTGGATCGTCTACACGGTCCCTACTTCGACGTTGAACGTCGAAGTAGGGCGCTATTCTGATCCCCTCATGAGGTTAGCGACTTCGACGTCTCGCCGCCTAACGTCGAAGTTAACTTCGAAATAGCGCCCGACGCGTGTAGCCGCGACGGGCGCTATTTCGAAGTTAGTGCCGCTACTTCGAAGTAGCGTGCACGTGTAGACACAGCTATTGTGGGTAGTTCTCTGAAAACATCCACCTGGGACTTTAACGGGGTTCAAAAAGGAATGTGATGTGCTCATGGAGGCCCATCAAAGGCTGTTATCCAGGATGATCAGGGATGCAACGCCATGCTCTGGTATGTTGCAAAGCCTCTGACTGGCCAGTGCTGGGGCTGGATGACAAGGGAGGGATCCCTTAATAATTTGCACTGTTCTGCTCGTTGCCTTGGAAGCATCTGCCATTGCCACTGTTGGAAGAGAGGACGCTGAGCTAGATGCTCCATTGGTCTGACACAGCATTGGCCGTTGTTGGGTTTTTAACAGATTTATCCTTCCGGCAGCCCCATGAGGAAGAGAGAGACCATTATTCCAATCTCAGATCTGAGGAACTGAGGCCTGGGTCATGCCGGCAGTCCGTCGCAGAGAGAGTAACAAGTTCAGCGGCACCAACAACCGCTGCAGGCCCTGAGGCAAGGTGAGAGGGGACCCAGCTCCACGCCTGGAAGGGGCACGGCCAAAAGCTTTAGGGGTGGTGTCAAGGACAGTTGGGTCTCAGCAGTGCCCGGATCCTGGCGCCGGGCCCCCTCTCCATCCTTCAGAGCCACACGCAGCCGGAGCAGCACTTCAAAGGAGCCCAGAGCTCTGGCTGCCGTGGTTGCCAATGGAATAGCAGTAGTGGCCAGAGCTTCAGGCCCCTTTGAAACTCCAGGCAACTGCCTTCCACCCCCACCATCAGCAGGCCAGAATAACCCCAAACCTTCCTAGTCTTGGTACCTATATGAATTACAAGCCCGCCCAATTACAGCTATCTATCTTGTGTGGACAGGAAATGGGATATGAAACAGGAACTCTGGCTGTGCAATAAGCCACAGAGCTCTTCTGCTGTGGTTGTTTCTGTTCAAAGCTGTGCAGCCTCCAGGGACAGCTGCTGAAGAGGAGCTCAGGGAAAAACCAGGCTGGCTGCAACCAGAGAAAGCCCATACCGACGAGTATCTATTAATTATTATTCTGTATTTGCTGTGTCTTGGACCTAGGAGTCCAGGCAAAGGCCAGACCCCATGGCTAGGAGTTATATCACCACAGAACAGAACCCCATGTAGAGTCCCTGCACAACTGTGATATTGTAATCCTCGCCCATCCAACATCTGACCCTGTCACAGCTCTACTGAGAGGGCTAGAAAATGCAACAGCAAGCCAAAGCCAGGAGGCTGGAAGTGAAAGCAATGGGCTCTGATGGTCTCTCTGGCTGTGACTAGGTGAAGGAAAAGGAGTCTCTGTGATTCATCAGGGATGCAGATGCGCCATTGCCACCAGTGGGTTCAGGTGTCTGTACCATCACACCGCAGAAATGTGCCCATCCGTGGAAACCACAGCACAGCCGCACCAGCACTAAACAAAGGGGGACTCGCGTTACAGGCTGAGAGGAGGCTGCTCTCCCACATGGGGTCACAACGTAGAAGAAAGAAGTGGTGGAAAGAGCAGTTTGCGGCTTTGCTCTCTCAGGTGGCTTTACAGCCGGCCAAAGTACCATCTGCTTTTTAATTCAGCAGACAGACACACTGGCAGCCAATACAAGACAAATTCAGGCCAGAAATCAAGTGTTCATTTTAAACAGAGTCTCAGTAACCATTACAGCAAGCGGCCTCGGAAAGGGGTGGACTCCCTGGTACTTGTATTCTTTAAATCAATACAAAATGTCTTTCCAAAAGAGGGGGACTGGCTCAAAGAGAAGCTAGGGGTGTGGTGGAAGAGCAGCCAACATGCAACTCTCAATGCTGTAGGAGCTGTGAGTCAATAATACCAGCCTACTGAGATGTAGACATTTTTGTGTGTGGCCTGATGACATTGTAGTCGTAGAACCTGGTACGTATTCCTGTGTGAATACATTAATCTTTCCTCTTAGGGCTTTGGGAAGAGCAAACAGGAAAAGCAAAGCAATAGCTCCCCAGATCAGCAAGCTCCAAGCACAGCCTGTGGCCTACACTTTCAGGCTCCATGTGGCTACGTCCAAATGAAAACCAGGGTTTTACCAGGCTGGGAACTTGAAATGATAAGACCAGTAAACAGTTAGCACACACCTCTCAGGAGAAGAAAGAGGTCAGTTATCAGCATCTGCCCAGAGGGTCAGGCTGACCCAGAGAGGGAGATGATCCATGGGTGGAACGTAAGGAAGTTGGGCCTTCCCAGGTGCAAACCATGGTGAGCCGCAGGGAAGAGCTTGAGATGCCTATAGTCTCTGGATTGTCTTCTTTTGCCATAAATAAGACTCTGCTGTTGGGAAGCTGAGTGGTCACTGATTACCTCTGTCCATGCTCTGCCAGAGAAAAGGCCTAAGTCGGGCCTGAGGAGGCAATCATGTTTGATCCCAGGCGACTGCGACCCAGGGCACAAGCCCCCCAGAGAGCCAGGAAATGGCTACAGACCTGAGGTGACAATGATGGTTCTCGACTGTTGATGCCTCTTTGGATTGTGCCGGCCAGTTTGGCGGCGTGAGCACCAGCGAGACGGTGGAGTCCTCCGGATGAACTTGTACTTTGGAAACACAAGCTCCCGAGACACAATCGCTACCAAATGGACAACAGTTAACTGACTCCAGCTGGAGCCAGGCTCTTGTGCCTAGCCTCCACTGCATGGTCTGACGATGTGAGAGGATTACACTGGGGATGACCTGGCTTTCAGAGGACCGGCATGAATGGCTCCTCAAGACTTCACATACTCAGTTGCCTCCCTGGTCCTGGGGGCTATTGTGTGACGTGGAACGAGCCGGAAAGCCACACCGCCGGAGGGCCTTCCCCTGCAGGGCCGTTGGAAGGCTCAAGTATAGCTAAACTCTGCTCCCATGGGGCGCCAAGAGGAAATGGTTACTTGTCCCTGATAAGACTGGTTTAGCCCAATGCCAGTGTGTGCTCTTCAGTGGGACCACCAGCCTCGCCAGCATGGCACCACTCGGCTGGGGATTATTTGCTGACTGCCAAAGATCACACAGAGCTGAAAAGGCTTTACAAGGGGTGAAAGAGGAGCACTTAGCCTGGTTTTAAAACACCGCACAAGATGCACAGCTGGGAGAATCAGGCCTCCAGAATGAAGATTTTCTGGAGGGGAAATAAAACACCTTTACTACCCTCGCTCAATCCGTCCTAGACCAAACACCCCTGGAAGCACATGGCCATCAGTGGGATGAAGTGAAGTTCATACAAGTTTTTTCCTGGATATGATCTATTGCTAGAGTCCATTGCCAGAACCTAAGATAGTTCTATCGCACCTCCGCACACTAAGGGTAAAGAGGAGAGCGTGAATGTAGGTTTGTCTCCCATGCTCAGGCCAAGAAGGAGCATTTCCTCCACCTCCAAGGATAGGATTGTGCCAGGCAAAAGCTGCTTCCTAAATAAGGTAAGGGGGTCAGCTGGTATAAATCAAAGCAGTTCCACTGACACCAAGAGCTACACTGATTTCCACCAACTGAAGACTTGGCCCATCAAGTCTGGTTTTCTCTGGATTTGGGTGGGTGGGGAAGTGTTCAGACTGCGCCAGCAGTAAAACTGGGCTGCGAAATGTCTGTGTCCAACATCTGGACACTTCTGTGTCCATGGTGCACTAAAGAGTTTCCACTAGCGTCCTTCGACTTCTTTAGGAGTGACATGCAATGAACTCTCATTTCGCCTCTCTTCAGCCACAGGCTGAAATTCACTGCGGCCACAACACCACCTGCTCCTGAAATCAACCCCTCTCACCCCACCTCACCGAGACCGTCTGAAGGTCACAGATACAAACAAATATTTGATCGATCAATACACTGTCACCTTGAACCAGGTTCATTCGGAACAACCCCCTTGTGTGTGCATGTAGGTACAGGCTGCAGCTGGCCACCTAAGCTGTACTTCTTTACCCTCCCTCTCATGCCCAGCATGTGTGCACTGACTGTCTTCTTCATGTTCAGATGTTCCCTTGGGGGTCTTAATGCTCAGGGCGTGGGAATCAGGCCCATAATTTAGCTGGGAAGATGTAAATTACTTTGAGTGCAGTTATTATTATCTTCTCTCTACAGGGGTAACTCAGTGGTTAGCTCATTGGCCTTGTAAACCCAGGGTTGTGAGCTCAATCCCCAAGGGCGTCTTTCAAGGGTCTTGGGCAGGTTAGATTAAAAAAATAAAATTTGTCAGGGATGGTGATAGGTCCTGCTGTGAGGACAGGGCACAGGACTCGGTGACCTCTCAAGATCCCTTCCAGCTGTAAGAGATATGTATGCATATCTCCACGCTTCCACCCAAATACAGGAAACTCCATCCAAGCGGTCAGCTTTCTGGTTTCCCTCTTTGGGTGGACACCCAGTAGGTGGAACTGCACCAAATACACAGGCCCTTTGTGCAGCATTTTAATGCCTTATTGCTTTTGACCTAAGGACATCAGAAATACACAAAGGACAGATCATACCGAAAACAACCAACGCTCTGGTATCAACGCCCCGGCTCATCCTTCCTTTGAAAACACACAGTGTTGCAGCCATTCACAAGGGTCACATCTGAAAGGTCCTCCTTGCACTCGCAGCAGCAAGCAACTTTACTGGAGTGAAAGACGAGATATTGCAGATTCAGAGTGTGGGCCATAAAAGTACATCTAGCGGGCTGAACAATTGACACACCACATACCCTCACTAGCCAGTCCACTTCGGTATGGGTTGCAGAGATACAGCGAAAGTCATCATTTGGAAATTTATTTCTGAATGCCACCAATTTATGGGATTATTTGGGGCTTTTTCCATGAAGATGACCGTCCTTTAAAGATGACTTGCAAAGGATTTTTTTTAATTTAACTTTTATTTTAGGGTGGTGTTTTTTTGTTTTGTTTTTTTTGTTGGTAGAAAAACAAAAATGGGGTTTTGTTAGTTTGTTTTAAGGTCCTGCCCTCCACCCCCACCCCATGTGTTGTGTTTGTTTAACCTTAGAACTCTGCGGAGAGTGCGGTCTGTGTGTCTCAGTCCTCACCCATAGTCAGGGTAGCACCAGATGAACTAAAGGCCTGAGCTTAAACTGATTTAGTGAGAAACAACAGGGTGTGAATTCAGCTATGAGCCAAATTTGCATCAATTTAGCTTGCCTGATTTAGATCCCCTTTCCTTTAAACTGAATTTAGAGTCCCCACTGTGTGTTGCATTGGTCTAAGTAACTCAGTTTTTAAAGTGATTTAAAATTAAATCAGTGCAACGCTGAACATTGAGAGGGCCTTTGAGGAGTTTCTCATGAGCTCTCCCACTGTAACAATAGGAGAGGAGGTAAGGAATCTTTAGCAAAGCCATCCTTTATTCAAAAGGCGAATACTTTACAACAACTGTTCACATAGACAAACCATTTTAAAGAGCCTGACAGGACTTCCCTTCCGCTCTCAATAGCTTGGTTTTCATTCCCTGGACTCTTGTGATAGCAGCATCCCCATAGTTCCTCTGTCATGACAGGCCTTATTTGGCTTAGGGCTCCAGACCAGATACCATAGCATGTAAGCATCTGATAGAGAATAAGACTATCTTATTGCCCTTATATAAAACTGTGGTACGCCCACATCTTGAACACTGCGTACAGATGTGGTCACCTCACCTCAGAAAAGGTATGTTGGCATTAGAAAAGGTTCAGAAAAGAGCAACTAAAATGTTTAGAGGTCTGGAAGTGGTGCCCCATGAAGAGAGATTAAAGAGACTGGGACTTTTCAGAGGAGACTAGAGGGGGATATGCTAGAGGTATATAAAATTATGACTAGAGGGGAGAAAGTGAACAAGGAAACGTATTGACTTTTTCCTGTAGTATCAGAACTAAAGGACATCAAATGAAGTTAATGGGCAGCAGATTTAAAACAAACGAAAGGAAGTTCTCCTTCGCACAGCGCACAGGCAGCCTGTGGAACTCCTTGCCGGAGGAGGCTGTGAAGGCCAGGACTGTAACAGGGTTTAAAAAAGAGCTAGACCAATTCATGGAGGTTAGGTTCATCAATGGCTATTAGCCAGGATGGGTAGGAATGGTGTCCCTAGCCTGTTTGTCAGAAGCTGGAGGTGGATGGCTGGAAAGGGATCGTTACCTGTTCAGTTCACTCCCTCTGGAGCACCTGGTATTGGCCACTGTCAGCAGACTGGATCCTGGGCTAGATGGACCTTTGGTCTGACCCAGTACGGCCGTTCTTATGTTCTTATAATAATCTTTACTGCATTGTCCTCATGACTCTCCTGTGAAGTAGGGAGCTGACGTTATTCCCATTTTACAGATCAGGAACTGAGACAGAGAGAGGTTAAGGGATTTACCCAAGGTCAATTCCATAATTCTGGGTCCCCCCCTATCTCAAGCCAACACCCTAACCAGTAGGCCATCCTTCCTCTCACACATGTATTTCTTTTTTTCCTTTAAAATGTCCTGTTGCCATTACCACTAGTTCAGTTCCCACTGGAGGGGCCACTAGCAGAGGCAAGGCCCAGCAGCCATCAGCGTAGCATATTTTACCCGAGGGCCTATAATGAGCGGTGTGAGACAGCCGCACTGGGACTGCTTTGTTGGGATACTAAATACAGATCTGGGTAGAGCAGCAAAGCACTCCTAGCCTAAGAGTCCAGCAGCAGAAACACCAACACCCTGACCCCTACAGCTCCAGCCCCCTAAACCCCACTCAGACCCACATGCAGCTGCAAGTGCTAGGCAAGTCATGTGACTCCTCTTCCTTTCTGGGTCTGGTCCCATCACAGTTGCTTTCCCCCAGAGCCACACCTACCCAGCTTAGCTCCAGCAGGGATCTTTAGAAGATTGGATTTATTTTCAAAAGAGCCCCATCTACACTGCTTTTTTTCCTTTGAAAGACTCGCTTCCAAAAATAGATTATGCAAATGAAGCACGAGATATGTAAATCAGTGCCTCATTTGCATTTTCAATTTCCCTCAGTTGCATTCCTCTTTCAAAAGAGGAATGCAAGTGAAGACACGGCCTCTGAGAGCTTCACAGTCCTTAATGTACATGATGGAGAACTAAAGGACACAGTGTTTAAGTAACACACCCAAGGAGCCTATAGTAGAGGCCAGAACCAAAGCAAAGAGCTCTAGTGCTCTGCTACTGGTGTGGTTATTCCAGGCATAGTAAAAACACAACCAAATCTCCTGAGCAGAGTCAGGGAGGCAGGGCAAAGCTTTGGCTACAAGGCTGTGCTCCAGGTTGAGGTGATTTGAGTATTGGCCTGCTAAACCCTGGATTGTGAGGTCAATCCTTGAGGGGGCCACTTAGGGATCTGGGGTAAATAGATTGGCAGGCAAATAAAAAGGGATGGTACTTGGCCCTGACAAGGGGGCTGGATTCAATGACCTCCCAAGGTCCCTTTCACCTCTATGAAATGTGTGTGCTTTTTAACACAGACTGTACCCAACAGGGAAGACAAAACTTGACTTTCTAATGTCAGAAATAAGCAGTAAAGAACGTGGTGCTGGGTTGGACCCATTCAGGGCTTTCTTTTGGGTCACAAAGAACCAAACATGGGCTTCTGACCTGTTTTATTTGCAGTTTGTCTGACAGCACTAACCCTCAGAAGCATTACAAGGGTGGTCAGTCTCATAACGTTGTTCTACCCGGGGGAAACTGAGGCACAGAGCAAGGAAGTGGCACACTCCAGCTCACCCAGCAGCAGAGCTGGGACGAGAGCCTGCCGGAGTTCCAGGACAGGCCATTTTCCATGAGGCCACGCTGCCTCCCTGGAGAGGCAGGGACAGAAGAGAATGACAGGACTGCTGTACTAGTCATAGTCTCGTGTGCTTGAATCTCCGTGGGGCACTCACAGGCCAGCCCATGTGTTTCTCTGAGCTGAAACGGCACCTGCAGGGAGCAGACCCGGCTTCTGAGAGCTACTGACACATGGCCCGACACAGGCCAAGGAGGATGGGGTCAGAATGTGGGATGCTGCCTCCTGGCTCCTGCTCCTGCGCTCTGGCCTGCGCCTGATGTAAGTGGCAATATACAAAAAGCAGCAATTACTGCGGCTTGGTCTACACGAGGCCAGTAAGTCGATTACAGCTATGCTATTCTAGCTAGGGCAGTTAAGACTCCTGGCTGCCCTGTCAGAGCGAGGTCAATGGGAGACTCTGCCATCAATCTCCCTTACTCCTCACAATATTGAGGAGTACAGGGGTCAACTGCTGACCCCAGGTGGTTCGATTTCACACTAACGGGCAGGTGACCAGGTCAATCTTCCGCACAATGGAGGCCTCCCCTCGCTTGCAAGAGAGGTGAGAGGGAGATTGTGTTGCATTAACTAGTTCCTCTCCCCACACAAAACACCCCTGCAGGCTCCTCGTAGGTTCATCCTGAGGGGCTGTTCTGCAGCTGCTATGACTCCGTCCCTCAAGGGAAATCCCCACCATTTGCAAGTGCTCCTCGAGTTTGCCTTGCTTTCCGGCCTGGCTGGCCCAGGGCAGCTGAACAGGGCTACAAGCACCGTTGACTTTTGCCCTGTGTGAGGTTTTGGGTGTTCTGAGACCTCCACCTGTAACCATGATGCTAAAAATACAGCCTCTGAGCTTCAGGAATGAAACATCTAGTTAACAATAGCATTTGTTTGCCAGTCCTTCCGGCTTAATGCCTGCACGGGAGTGCCTGGGTGTTACTCTGCACCCTTAAGAGACACCTTACGTCACTGTTTTTCAGCCCTGACTCTCAGCTTATAATCAGTGATGGGGGCACATTGTAAAAATAACCATCCTGCCAATTTCCTTCCGTTCTGCATTCACAATTTCTCCTGTTCCTTTCTCCCTGTGGGCTCCAGGATTTCCTGGTTGGGTGTGTATAATAAATATCCTGCCAGAAACCCTCTTCAGATTCCAAGGAACACCCAGCGGTAATGTTGACAGGCACAAAAATCTGCCCTGCCTCCTTCTGTTTTGCCAGAGTCCACCTCATTCACTCTGGTGGGGCTTTTCAAAGCAAATACTGTGGCGCCTGCCCTGTGAGCAGACAGATATGTCCACACTGCTGCCGGGAGCAAGTTTCCCAGAATGAGCAGGCAGTGTGCACAAGTGCCACTCAAACTAGTGTGTGGAAAATAGCAGTGTGAATATTATCACACATGTGGTGGCTTGGGAAAGCCACCAGGGCTCAGGCCACAATGCCCACCCCGTCCTTTTAAAAAGCATTAGCTCAGGCTGCGTGAATCTGTCAGTGGGGTGCTCTGCCATTTGCAGTGTGGATGTACCTTAACAGGCAAGCTTGTATCTTCAACAGGTGATGTCTCCTCAGGCGTTTCCTGTTCTGTTCTGCTGTCCCGAACGCAACACATGGGTCGTAGCTCTTCAGCCAGTTGGTGAGCTCTCTCATAGTGCGCACTCTATTCCAGCCTGAGCAGGACCGTGTCCATACCAAGGCCTTGCCTCTCCACTGTATTTAGCCCAGGTGGTTCTTCATGCTCTCATTATTCTGCAAATGGCTTCAGATCAGAGGACAGGACCACCCCCCACCACCCAAGTCCGGCTTGGTCTAATTTAGTGAGCATCCTCCTGCGTGGGGCACGCGTCGTTGGGCTCCTCGGGACGTGCAAGCAGTTCTGCAGGACTCAGTGCAGGAATGGCCAGGAGAGCTTTGGCCCGGGGTGGTATGGATTCGATTATCATAATTGTCTCCTGCGGTCTTAAAATCTGCGACGCTACCATACCTATGGAGCTCACCCCACTCCAGGGGTTGGCTGGCATTTCAAGCCTCAGGTTTCAGGAGCTCTTCCGGTGGTTCGAGATAAATGCAGGATGGGCCTGAACCTGGCTCAGGGAGGTAGAAAGAGCCCGTCTCTCTGCAGGCATGGCCTATTGCCCTGGCAGGGAGTTGATCCTGAGGGGAACCATGGCCACCACTTCTCCGGCCTGTTTCCCCTGGGGCTTCTGAGTTCTACGGCTGTGCCAAAGTCCCCTGCTGGCAGATGACACAGATAGAATGCACCGAGTCCTGTGTTCGCCATAAGATGAGCGTTTGGGCAGCCACCCAGGAGAGATTCAGGTGCAGCCCAGCTGATTAGCAGAGTGCCCACAACTGGTAGCATGTGTTTCTGCCGGTGGTGCACATCCGTATGTGCCTGGGGGCGCGTAACAAAATTTATTCTGCCCATGGATGTCAGAAATTAGAGGGAAGCCTGTCTGAGTCCAGTCAATATGTCACCAGGCTTCCTGCCTGCTCACCTCTCAGTAGCCAGCACATGCCACCTGTTTGCTGGGCTAATGGCTGTTGTAAATAAGAGGCTGGCCAGGCAGGCTGCTGTGAGATCTCAGAGTTTGGACCGCATAGCTCCAAACTCCAGAGACATCAGCCTTCAGTGAAGAGGCAGAAAACCTGCCTCCCTGGCACTTACCCCTGGTTTTTATGGCCTCTGCAAACAACCCAATGGCAGGTCATGAAGCTTTTATTCAAGGAAATCTTCTGTGGGAGTTTTGCATCAGAAACCACGAAGGAAGGACTTCAAGATGGGCCCTGGGTATTTTTTCGGGCAGGCACATAAGTGCTGCCTGGGTAAAGCAGAGCGGTGGTCCATCAAATCCGTGGGTCTTGGGAACAGCGGTTGCACAAGAAGGCTCAAACTGTTCAGGTTTCACCCAAGACTGCTGTGTCCCACACACGGAGAGGAGATACTCATCTGAGGACCCAGGGCACAGGGAAACAAGAGAAGGTTCAACTTTGCCAGCACCAGGATGTTGAATTGTGCTTGTCACTGCTCTGCCCACAAGGGGCTAAATTCTGCTCCCTGCTGCATGGGTGCAAAGCCATTACAATCGATGGGGTTTTGGGGGTGCAGCTGAGTGCAAACCCCAATCCAAGATGCCCATCTCTGCCTCGTTTGGGTAATGTGTCTGACACACACAAATGATCAGCCAGCTGTTTACATGCAGCAACAGACTTTTCAGTCAAATTGTCCTGTTTGTGAGCCTTGTCCCGGACATGCTGAAGATATGTGACTACACATGACCTGTGGGAAGAGGAGAAAGGGGGCAGGATCTTTGCTGGCTGAATTGATACAGCCCCATTGAAGCCAGCAAATCTGTGCCAATACACATCTGGTGTCTGGAGTGAGCATCTGCGATTCTTAGCCTGAAGCTGCCCTGAACTCTGAGCTCCCTAGCATGCAAATGCAGTCCTCCTTTGTAGACATCTGCATGGCGTGTCCTCCACAGAAAGGATGCAAAAGTCAGGCGCACGGTGATTCTTGCCTGAGCGCCCAGCTGTGCGTGTTGTCGCCTGGCCAATTTGCCTCTGTTTCGCTTTTAGCTGTACAGAACCCACAGCTGCGCGCACCCTTCCTTCCTGTGCTCTCTCTCTTGCTGGACTCCTCCTTTCCCCTCCTGTTTGATGGAGGGGCCTGGCACTCAGAACTGTTGCTCTGCTTTCAGGCTGGGTGGCCACTCTCTACTGCAGTGAGTGAGACACCCAGGGGTGCTTTCGAAGAAAACAAAGAGAGCCCCAGGGGATCCCAGTCCCGCGGGCTCCGGTGGGCGTGAACATGGGGTGAATTTTTGTGACAGACGTGGGGCCGCTCTGTCGTAATGAATGGAGGCTGCGTGTGACGGTAGCGACGTTGACGGTAGAAATCAGGTGGTTTAGCTCAACAGCAGTAAAAAGGTGAAGGATCGGAAAGAATAGTTCAAGACCTGACAGACCCGAGCAGACCCTTACGGGCTGTTGAGAGACGAGCGCTGAGGTAATCCATATACCTCGGTGTGGCTCATTGTCCCATGGAGTGGCACCTAAGCCACGTGCTCAAAGAAGGGAGAGTCCTTTGCAGCATTAGCTGAGAACCAGCTGGCTTTTAGCTCCAGCGGCAGAGGCTCCTGTGGTGGCTGAAGATGCTGTGTCCGGGCCTCCAGCAGGAACTAGAAAGCTGATAAGTAGGCTAATAAATATGCGTGTAGTGTGTTTATTGTATTAAAATCCAGTTATTCTAAATGCTTCATTCCTCCCGTGCTGGTCACTAGATTCACTGTGAGCTACAGGGAAAAACTGCAGGTGTCAGAGCCAAGTTAGGCCAGCTGGACCAGAGCCTGGTCTACTGGGGGGATAATCGGAGATTCCAACCCAGGAAAGGCATGAGGCCTGACAGCAGTGCCTCCAGAAAGACCACAGTTGAAGCATGTGTTATGATGCTCCTTTTTAACCCTGTCTGCTGTTTAAAAGGCCTTGGCTACGTCTACACGTGAAGCCTACATCGAAGTAGCCTATTTCGATGAATAGCATCTACACGTCCTCCAGGGCCGGCAACGTCGATGTTCAACTTCGACGTTGCTCAGCCCAACATTGAAATAGGCGCAGCGAGGGAACGTCTACACGCCCAAGTAGCACACATCGAAATAGGGATGCCAGGCACAGCTGCAGACAGGGTCAACGGGCGGACTAGCACTTCCGGGGCAACAGCTAGCCGCTCCCTTAAAGGGCCCCTCCCACACACACTCAGCCTGCACAGCACGCGGTCTGAGGAGCCATAGGCACACAGACCCCGGGCGCCACAGTCATGGACCCCCAGCAGCAGCAGCAGCAGCAGCAGCTAGAGATCCACCCAGCCCTCCCGGCAGGAGCAGGGCTTGCCCTGACCCATGCCATGTGGGAGGCAGCTGAGCACCTCCTTGCCCCAGGGGAGGAGATGGCCCCAGGGCAGCAGGGCTCAACCCCTACCCCTGCAGCACCCCACCCCTCCCTCCCCCCGCCTCACACGCCGGTGGCTGTGGAGCTACCCCACCAGCACCAACTGGCGGGAGCGGCTGGTGCTTGGGGAGTGGGATGACGACCGCTGGCTCAGGAACTTCAGGATGACCCGGCAGACATTCCTGGAGCTGTGCCAGTGGCTCACCCCCGCACTCAGGCACCAGGACACCGCCATGCGGCGTGCCCTCACATTGCAGAAATGGGTTGGCATTGCTGTCTGGAAGCTGGCCACTCCGGACAGCTACTGATCCGTGGGACAGCAGTTTGGTGTCGGAAAGGCCACCATCGGGGCTGTCTTCATGGAGGTAAGTGAACCCACGGGGGGAGGCCAGGGCAGGGGGGCTAGGGCAGGGCAGGGGGGCCAGAGCAGGGCAGGCCAGAGCAGGGGGGCCAGGGCAGGGCAGGGCCGGGCCACGCACACCCTGCTCACCCCTCATTGGTGCCGTCCCATGTGCTTTCTCTGCAGGTCGTGCGTGCCATCAACGCCATGCTCCTGCACAGGCTCGTGAGGCTGGGGGACCCACATGCCACTGTCGCCGCCTTTGCCACCCTGGGCTTCCCCAACTGCTTCGGGGCTCTGGATGGGACTCACATCCCCATCCGTGCCCCGCATCACAGTGGCAGACGATACCTCAATCGCAAGGGCTACCATTCAGTCGTCCTCCAGGCCTTGGTGGACAGCCGGGGACGTTTCCAGGACATTTACGTGGGCTGGCCTGGCAGCACACACGACGCCCGGGTTTTCCAGAACTCGGGCCTGTGCCGCCGGCTGGAGGCGGGGACCTACATCCCCCAGCGGGAGATCCCTCTGGGGGACACCACCATGCCCTTCTGCGTCATCGCAGATGCGGCCTACCCCCTCCGGCCATGGCTCATGCACCCCTACACGGGCCATCTCTCCGCTAGCCGGGAGCGCTTCAACCAGCGCCTGAACCATGCGCGCCAGGTGGTAGAGCGCTCATTTGACCGCCTGAAGGGACGCTGGAGATGTCTCCTGACCCGCTTGGATGCAGGCCCCAACAACATCTCCCTGATTGTGGGTGCCTGCTGCACCCTGCACAATTTGGTAGAGAGCAAGGGGGAGACCTTTCTGCAGGGCTGGGCTGCGGAGGCCGGCAGGGCACACGTCCAGCCACCTGCTGCCCCCAGTCGGCAGGTGGACCCCGAGGGGACCCGGGACCGGGAGACCCTGCGGGCCCACTTCGACCAACAGGCTGCGGGGTGAACTCTGCCCACGCCCCCTACTGCCCGCCCCTTCCTCCCCCACACTCCTGCCCCAACGCCCACACCATGGAGCACCCCACCGCCCACCCCCCCCACTTGTCCTGGACAAATGACAGCACGCACTTATGGCTGAACGTAAACTTTTTTTTTGTCTTTCAGAACCTTTTTTTTTTGGGATGTGAAAAGAAAAATGTGAACCACAAACAGAAAACTAGGGACAAACGTCCAACAAAAGCAATATGTAGAACAATAAAACAATGCAAAGAAACAACAGTGTGCAATAAATAATAAAAAGAAAACCAGGGAGGATAAAGGGGAGAACTATTTACATGGGGGGGAACGGGGCAAACGGGGGGACCAACCAAACAGGGTGCAACTATATACAAAGGGGGGGGGCCACGTCCCGGGCCCCTCGCCCCTATAGCCCGGCACTGGGCGTGGCTGGCCAGGAGCCCCGCCGCACTTGCAGCCTGGTCCGCGGCTGGGTGGGAGCGGGCTGGACCGGAAGGTATGGGGGCCGGCAAGTGTCAGGTGGCTCCAGGGGTCCCTCGGTGCTCTGGCCCTCGCAGGTGGGTGGCGGGGTGACGGCGGACGGGCCGGCGACGGGCGGAGCAGCTGGTGGTGGGGCTGCAAGGGCGGGCGATGTTTCGGCCAGCGCGGCATGGGGGGGCCAGCAAGTCCACCAGGTGGTTAAATGTCTGCATGTAGGCCCCCCCATGCCTCCTGGCGCCAGGCCAGCACCTGCTCCTGCAGGTGGAGGTGCTGCTCCACGACCTCCAGCTGCCGACGGTGGATGGCCAGCAGCTGGGGGTCCGTCGCCGGCGGCGGTTAGTGGCGCGGGGTCCGCCGTCTAGCCCGCCACGGGGCCGGTCGGTCCTCGGCCGAGGGACTGCCCTGGAGCGATGGTCCCGGAGGGCTCTCCGGGACGACTGACGCCTCGCCGGCGCTCTCTTCCAGTCATTGTGATGGTGCAGGTGCAGGACACAGAAGGGGGGGAGGGAAGAAGAATGGAGACAGGCGTTAGTGTGGGCCTCGAGCCGTGGCCTTTGTCCCCCCAGCCCTGTGCTGCAGGTTCCCCATCCCCGTCCCCAGGAGATGATGCTGTGATGGATGGGGTTCAGGGGTCCCCCGGCCCTGCACCCCGTCCCCTGGTGGGAGCGACTCTCACTTCACCCCGCAGGGTCTGACAGCAGGAGAGGTTTCTTAGGCCACAGATGGCCAGTTTCTGGCAGGAGTGACAGCACCAGCTGTCGGAAGAGACAGTCCTTCCAACCCGTCGTGGGGAGAAGACCCCAAGGGGGGCCCCTCTGGGATGCAGCTTTTCCCCTCCTCTGGCTGGCTGCCTTCCAGCTCTCCCTTCCCCTAGCCTCTACCTGTGGCCCCCGCCCTTGCCCCCCAATTCCAAGCCAGCTCGGCTCCTCCCTCCTGTTGGTTCAGGGCAGAGGTGTCACCTGCGAGCTGCAGCGCCAGGATCCTCCTTTGGCCCTGGGAGGTATTCGGCTCTTGTGGCTCATATGTAGCCTGAGTCTCCCTTTGGCACTCCCCCCACTCCATCACATGCTGCTGCTGCGGGGTGTCCCACCCCCTCCTCCCGGGGGCCCCTCGAGGTTCCGCTCCCCCCTGGCCCGGGGATGGGGCATGGCACTGTCATGCAGGGGGGGTGGGGCACGGGCTGATGGCTGCAGTGCTGTGAGGGCCATGGCCCTGGTGTCCTTGGGGCCATGGCCATGTGAGCATGTGGGGGGCCCAGGACACATATCTCTTACCCCCGCCCCTCAAGCCCAGGGGTGTCCACCAGAGAGGGGTACCTACCTGTGGGTCCGCTCCCACGGTCCGGAGATCCCCGGGGGTCGGAGGCCCTGCTGCTGCTCCGGGATGGCAGGAGGAGGATCTGCAGGCTGGATTCTGAGGAGGAGGAGCCCCCCTCCTCCTCCTCCTGCCGCGATGTCCCGGGGATGGCCTCCGGGGGGGCCCCCCAGGGTGCGGGGCTTGCCTCCGGGGTGGACTCCGTCTGCAGGGCCTGCTGGGGCTCATCAGCCGAGGTGTCAAGGGTGGCCAGAGGGGAGGAGGTGTGCTGGGAGCCCAGGATGTCCCTGAGCTCCCTGTAAGAGGGGCAAGTGACGGAGGCGGCCCCAGATCGGCTGGCCGCATCCCGGGCCCGGGAGTAACCCTGCCACAGCTCCTTGACCTTACTCCTGACATGGTCAGGAGTGCGGGCAGGGTGACCCCGGGCAGCCAGGCCGTCGGCCAGCCGAGCAAACGCATCCGCGTTCCGCCTCTTGCTCCCCATTACCTGGAGCACCTCCTCCTCGCTCCAGAGCCCCAGCAGGTCCTGCAGCTCGGCCTCCGTCCAGGAGGGGCCCCGCTGCCGCTTCCCAGACTGGCTGCCCCTCTGGCTGGGCTGGCTGCCCTGGCTCCCCTTGGGGGGGTCCCCTGGGGGCGCTGGGGGGGCTGCCGGGCAGCCATCGCCGCTGGGTGGGTGGCTGAGGGTGCTGCAGGCTGCCCGCGTGTGCAGGCTGCAGCCTGCACGTTGCCTCAGCTTCCTGCAGAGGCAGGGAGGGGGAGGGGACCTTTAAGGGGCCGCTCCACGCGGCCACCAGTGAGCTGAGGGGCTGGAGAGAGCGTCTCTCAACCCCCCAGCTGATGGCCGCCATGGAGGACCCGCCAATTTCGACGTTGCGGGACGTGGATCGTCTACACGGTCCCTACTTCGACGTTGAACGTCGAAGTAGAGCGCTATTCCTATCCCCTCATGGGGTTAGCGACTTCGACGTCTCGCCGCCTAATGTCAAAGTTAACTTCAAAATAGCGCCCTACGCGTGTAGCCGCGACGGGCGCTATTTCGAAGTTAGTGCCGCTACTTCGAAGTAGCATGCACGTGTAGACACAGCTCTTGTCTGCTTCAGTTAACTGGAGGTCTGTCAATAAACCAATTGCAACCTGTGCAAAGTTTGCATAGAAACAGCATCATGTTGCTTTAAAAGAGGCTTACGTTGATTAAATTGAACTTGCTTCCTGAGGCTACATTTACATGGCAGCGTTATTTCAAAACAAGATATTCTGAAATGGCTCTTTCAAAATACCTTATTTCAAAACAACACTAACACAAAAAGCACATTTCGAAATTGCAACCCAGCTATTTTGAAATAGCATTTCTGGGACCATAGCACCATTTCAAAGTAGTGCCATGGGAACCCCTCATGGCTTATTTCAAATAGTGCTATTCTGTGTCTTAAGAGTGCCTATTTTGAAATAGCACTTTCGAAATAAGGGCTATTCCTCATGGCATGAGGTTTACCAGAATTGAAATATTGCACCCACCATTTCAATTTTATTTGGAAATAGTGTGCACATCATTTAGACGCTGCCAATGTTAAGTTGAAATAACTGCTTTTGTTTGTATATAACTTGGCAGTGTAGCTGTAAACTTACTGACTGAAGCTACACTGAAATAAAGGAAAACAAAAAGCAGTCAAGTAGCACTTTAAAGACTAGCAAAATAGTTTATTAGGTGAGCTTTTGTGGGATAGACCCACTTCTTCAGACCATAGCCATACCTGAACAGACTCAATATTTAAGGCACAGAGAACCAAAAACAGTAAGCAAGGAGGGCAAATCAGAAAAAGATAATCCAGGTGAGCAAATGAGAGAGTGGAGGGGTGGGGCGGGAGGTCAAGAATTAGATTAAGCCAAGTATGCAGACGAGCCCCTACAGTGACTCAGAAGGTTCCCGTCCCGGTTTAAACCACGTGTTAATGTGCTGAATTTGAATATAAAAGCCAGCTTGGCTGTTTCTCTTTGAAGAATGGTGCGAAAGTTCTTTTTCAGTAACAAATAAATAAAATAAATTAAATAAAGCAGGTTAACTTGATTCCTGGCTGAATCCTAGCCACGTTGATCCCCCCAAAACAAGAGCTTTACTATCAGTTAAATTCAGTTGGTTTAAAAACTGATTTAAGTTAAAGTGGTACAAAGCAAAAAGCTGGAAAAAAAACCAAACCATTTGGGGGTTGAACAAAGCTTTTGTTTTGACACCATCAAAATGCTTTGTTTGATTTCAATCATTTATCAACATTTGTAGTTTTTCTCAATGAAATGGAAGGAAAATGTGAAAAGAAAATACATTTCAAACTGGAAAATTGAAATAGTTCCATTTTCTAAGAATTTTTACTCTATTTTATTCTTTAATTTTTGTGGGGGGGAAAATCTCTTTTTTTTCCACCAAAACACTTCAGTGGAGCCGACACAGGTCACAACCCCACTTCAGTGGTGCCAAAAAACGTTTCAGCCAAACTATTTCTCCCAGCTCTGGTTGGGATCCCATTGCATAAGGTGCTGTTCAGACACATAAAATAAAATAATAGTCTCTGTTCCCCAAAAAACTTACAATCTGAAACAGCTGGCTAATCATGGAGGGGAAAAAAAAAGACCTTCAGGGATAGCAGCCCTTAGCTGCCGCTGGCTCTTAAAAATGCCTACTCCTAAAACTTATTAGAAGTTATGTCCAAGGACCTGTAGTGGAATAAAGGAAACTTAGCCAGAAAACTATTTCCCTTAACACACACCAGACAGAGGGCGCATCACTATAGGATGCCACATAAAAGATATATTTCCTGCTTGTTAGCCAGTTGCTCAGTCTGGTTCTCATTATTCATAAAACCGACACGTGGCTTCATTTCCTGTTTTCAAGTACGTTCCATTTATGATGTGTTTGTCGAGTCCCCGACCCAACTTCCTGTTTTCATTTCTCTTCTCCTCCAGCCTTGACCTCATTAGCATCCTCCCTCCTCAGCCAGTTTCCTAGTCCGCCCTTCGCCGGTGGACTTGCCGTGTGGTCTGCCAAGTCCCCGTGATCAATGGTCTCGGGACGTGGCAGTGTTATAGGCCTGGTAGTGGAAATCTGGGCAACCAAGGGATGATGTGATTGCACAGAAATTTTAACGGCAGCTTGTTGCATCCTGAGGGAGTCCTGCTTATTACAAAAACAGTTTTAGCCCTTCACCACATCACATCAAATTATTTTTACGTCTAAGCTTTCCTTTGTATCAAACACTGTCCTCAGTTACATTGGTTTTGGCTCAGAAAATCCCATTTTTAAGCCTGAGAGTAATGGGCTAGACTGGGCAGGGTGGTGGGGGGTAGGATGTGTCTGGAGCCGCTATATTTATGTCAGTGAAAGCATAAATTCCATGAGCAGCTGACTATTTAAAGTAGAAATGATTGTTTTTTTCAAAGCCATGAAAATGGACCAGCTAGTTTGAGTCCCAAGGGCTGGTGGTTCTGCATAGCCTCCTGGCTGTGTAACAGACCTTCCGGTTCATATGGTTTGAGCCATGTCGTTGGAAAGCCTAGCAATTAGCAAAATTGGGTGTTGGATTAACCGCAAGCCCAGACTTGTGCCGTCAGTAACAAGGATTGGCTGTTATTCCCAGTGACAAGTTAGATGGACGTGACACTCTGATGAGATTTATCCTGGAACTTTATGTAGCTGTGGCTCCCTTCCAATCCCATGACATATGGATGAGGCACTCCCATTTCCGTCCAGAAACAATCCATCTCTGAGAAGCTGACTAAGCACTTCACGGGACTGATTCTACACCAGATCAATGCCAGCGCGACTGTGCTGAAGTCAACAGGACAGATCCTTAGCTGGTGCCAACTGGCTCGGCTTCACCACGACTCAGAGGCAGAGTCTTAATTTACATCCACTGAGGATCTGACCCATATGAGCTACAGCAGCTGGGGTAATAAAATGGGGGGATCAGGCATTGTAGATCTTGTTTTCATATGTTAACTTGCTGTGAGCATAGGAGGGTGTTATTTCACAGAGAACCACTCCAAACGTACACTGCAGAATCACTGGTCTCTTTGAGGCCCCATGATGAAATTCTCCTCCTTGTTTAACCCTCACAGTTCTGCCAAACGTCTCCTGCTCCAATGCTTTTCATCCTTCTGAAGGAATCCTTTAGCTTCAAGCCATGCCGGAGACATGCCAAGTTTGGCTCAGCAGGCAATCGATAGAGCTGTATTCCCACCTTTCAGATGCTTGAGTCATCTGAGTCTCAGGTCAGCTGCTAGGGCCAGATTTTCAAGACAGTGCCAGACAAGGGGTCCCAAGAGTCACAAAAGGACCTGCTGGGAGCTCAGCACTTTGGGAACCCCTCCCCTGGTTTGCTTACCTGAAGAGCTGTCCCTGAGCGTAGATGCCAAGCCCTCGGCCGGCTGGCCTGTGTGGTGACACTGCCTTATGCCACCAATGTCATTGCCTAGTGCAAGCTCTTTGGCAGGCCAGAGACACATTTTCAAAAGCGACATTGGCATCCAAGTCCTATTGAAAGACAACGGCCGTGGGCACTTTTGAAAGCCTGACCTGTTGACTGCAGTGGAAAGAAGGATTCTATCATGTCTCTTTATTACAGCCACAAGAATTCTCTCTCTCCAGCATTGTCTCTGAGCACCCCATAATTAATGTATCTCCACAACATCCCTGGGAGGGAAATGCAGTTGTCCTTGTGATAAACACGGGGAACGCACATGCAGAGAAGTTAAGTGACTAACTCAAAATAACACACACAGGGGGACCAATACTGGGCCCCAGGGCAAGGTTGGAGCAGGGTCTGGCTCCGACCCCCAGGAAGGGGTGGGGCCAAGGGCATTTAGACCTTAGCGCCGCCTGGATCATGATACTGCCCACCCCTACAGCTGTGCAGAGCAACACTGAGTTCCAGGCCCCTTTGAAACCACAGGTCCCAGGGTAACTGCCCGTTTGCGTCCCACAGTCGGTGAGCCTGATTGCACAGATAGCCCGCGGCAGAGGAGGGGATAGAATCTAGAATCTAGATTTCTCAGATCTCAGACTAGGCCCCTAGTGTGACAAAATCCTGCATGGAAACCATCAGAGGCGAGAAGGCCAGTAGTTAAGAGCAGACAGGTCTGGGTAGAAGTCATGCTACAATGGCTTCAAGGACCGAAAGGGAGAAGGAACTTGCCAGCAAGCCATGTGGGTGGCCATGGCGGGCCAGCTGTTTAACTGCAGTGATAATTTGTACCAGATTTTCCTTTTAGTGCCAAGCTATAACTTTCTCACACAGGTACTAGTATTGGAAATAATTATATTACTGTCAGCAGCTCTGGAGCCAAAAGTGACATCTAACGAGCCAGATCCCCACCTGGTATAAATTGGGGTGTCTCCATTCACTTTGGCAGAACTCTACCACAGCCAGGAGCCAGGCCCAATATGTTTTGTTTTAAAAGGATGTGCTGTGCTTATTCAGGCAGAAAAACCTGGTTCTTCATCTCCACTCATTCCTCTCACACGTGCCTCATTTCAAAGGAGGTCACTTTTTTTTGCCCACATTCAATACCAGTGGGGTGCCTTTTATTATTTAAAATGACAGACCTGGGTTGCTAGCCCCAGGGATAGAACCTGCCAGGAGAGGTCTAAAGCCCTGTACTCTATCACATGAGCTAATGGCTCCCTGGCTTTCAGCAGAGGCAGTAGGGCAGACTTCACTCACCCCAGAGGAGGTCTCAGTGCCTCAGGGGTACTCCATGCTCCCCTGGGCTGAGGAAGCATATCCTGAGCTTCTGAGACCTTCCAGCAGCTCTTACCAGCCAAAGTACCAGTTGCAATGCTGACAGATCTGGGTTGCTGGCCCCAAGAATAGAACCTGCAAGCATAGAGTCTAAAGTGCCGCACTCTACCACGTGAGCTAAAGGTGGGCTGGCTCTTAGCAAGCCTGTAGAGCAGAGACTTCACTCACCCCAGATCAGGTCTCAGTGCCTCTGGGTACTACAGATGGATTACATCAGAGGTAAAGAACCACAAATTTGAGGACAGAAGAAGAGTTGTTGACACCAGAGGGAGGAAATTACAGCTATTGACATTTCCTGAATAAATAGTTGTTTGATGGTCTCTTGTTTTGGATCTTTGGTGTGTTTTACCCCATTTGGCGCATGATGTGAAGTCACGATACCTTTATCACTGCACCAGCTGACCTGTCTCTTTTTGACCTCTGCCGCACAGGCTACTCCTGAACGCTCTAGCATGGAACAACATTTTCAAAGATATTTTTTCTCTGGACAGAAAACACGTTTTTGACTAAATTGAAATGCTCGAGAAAAACTTTCCATTATTATTAAAAAATATGCTTGGATTTCAGTTTTTTGTTGAAAAACATCTGAAAAAAATGACGAAGAAAAATGGTTTTTCCACAAAATTTTCGTGATGAAAAATATCATTTAATTTCCTGTCAGATATAATGTAATTATAATAATACAGTACAGCCAGGGGAAGTGAGGTAGCACGTAGGCTCCTGCTCATGAACCAGGCCCAC
Source organism: Carettochelys insculpta (assembly GCF_033958435.1). Lineage (NCBI taxonomy): Eukaryota > Metazoa > Chordata > Testudines > Carettochelyidae > Carettochelys > Carettochelys insculpta. The sequence continues at coordinate 8,018,723 of NC_134139.1, read as the reverse complement.
CATTGCACCAGACGCTGTACTAACACAGAACAAAAACACAGTCAGACAAGTTGATCTTAACTGCCTACCCACGGAGTTAGAGCCTCATTCATCACTACGGTGGCTCCAGCTTTATCCCTGCGTACCACTAGCATTGAAAACACTCACCAGGACTTTAACTGAGGGAATGGGGGTTAAAAGCAGCAGCTCACAAAAGAAATCAAAAATGCACAACTGTTGTTGAAAAGTTTTTGGAATGACTTTCAACATTCAGAGAAGGTCCGGGAGCTGCAGCTTTGTTCTCACCACCTCCTTTTGGCTTAGCATGGAGGTAAAGTCACTGCCAACTCTCCCTCATGCTTTAAGATGTTGGCCATTCCTCTGACACGCCTGTTGCGTCCACTCCTTTTTCATTTAGTTTGACTTCCACCATTTTACAAGTCACGGGTCCACATTAGGGGGTTTTCAGGCGTGCGGCGATCTGCTGGCTTCTCTCTTTTATTTTGCCTTGGAGATGAAGAGACTGTAAGCATGTTTCTGGTCTTCAAGCAAAAGTACATGTTGCAGCAGTGCAGCAAGAGGGATGGTTTTAACATCTCTGTTGCAATGAACACTGTCATGGGGAGGCTAGAATCCAGCCTCTGAGGGGAAAAAGAAGTTCTACTGGGTATAATAACTCCCTAGATGGAGCCCATCCAAGCCATATTACGTCATATGGACTGCACAGTAGGGCTTCCAGGCAGCCAGGCACTGTGAGCCGGCCAGCTGCTGCAGAGCTTTAGTAAGGAGTATGTGGTGGGATGGGTGTGCCTGTTGGCAATGCGAGAGGGATTTGTGTTTTATACACATTACATGGACACTCCTATTAAATCATGGTTTCCCAAACTGGGGTGTGTGTCTCCCTGGGGGGAGGGCATGAAGAAATTCCGGGGGGGGGCCCTGAAGCAACCGAGCCCCCCCAGTCATTCCCCACACCCAAAGAAAGAGCCAGCCCTTGCTTCCGGCTCTCAGCCCCTGCCATTTCACATGGGCAATCCGGCACAGCCACTGTAAAAAGCAGGCAGCCAACTAAGACCCATGTGGAGCTAGCAGCCTCCTGCAAAGATGAGTGAGTGTGGGTTGAGGAGGATGGGGTTAGATATGGGCTTGGTGGTGCCTGTCTTTCGGGGTAGGGAAGGGGTTCAGGCATGCAACTAACAGACAGCTGGGGTGTCTGGCCCACGGTAAAAAAGAGGTAGGGGGAGTGTGAGGGCTTCTCAAAATCAGAAGGGGGGTATGATGCCAAAAAGTTTGGGAACCACTGTATGAAATGGGACAGTCCTCTTTGAAATGTCCAGGCAGCCCTCTTCCCTCCCTCTCCCGCATCGCCAGGAAGCTTGGAAGTGCACTCAGAAAAACAGTCTCATCATCAGTGTGACAGGGTGCTGAGCCCGGAGCCAAGAGACCAGAGGCGGATTCCCAGCTGGCCTGGTGGGCTGGTCATGAGCCTGCCCTCTACCTCTGTCTCCAGCTGTGCTATGGGGAGGATGCTACTTAACTTCTTTTGCCAAGTGCTTGGAGACTTGAGCCGTCCAGGGAAAGCATCATAGAATCATAGAACAATAGAAATGGAAGAGACCTAAGAAGCCATCAAGTCCAACCCCCTGCCCAAGGCAGGACCAAACCCCATCATATCAGCACCAGCCAGGGCTTTGTCGAGGTGAGACTTAAACACCTCCAGGGATGGACACTCCACTACTTCCCTGGGTAGACCATTCCAATGCTTCACCACCCTCCTAGTGAAAAAGTTTTTCCTAATGTTCAACCTGGAAACCACAACTTGAGACCATTGTTCCGTGTTCTGCCATCCCTGACCACTGTGAACAGCTTCTCTCCAGCCTCTTTGCAACCGCCCTTCAGTAAGTTGAAGGCTATTATCAAGTCCCCCCTCAGTCTTCTCTTCTGCAGACTAAACAGTCCCAATTCCCTCAACCTTTCTTCATAGGTCATATGCTCCAGCCCCCTAATTATTTTGGTCGCCCTCCTCTGGACCCTCTCCAGAGTATCCACATCCTTCCTATAATTGGGGACCCAGAACTGGACACAGTACTCCAGATGCAGCCTCACCAAAGCCGAACGAAGAGGAATAGTCACTTCTCTGGAACTACTGGCAACGCTTCTCTTGATGCAACCTAATATGCCATTAGCTTTCTTGGCTACAAAGCCACACTGTTGACTCCTGTCCAGCTTCTCGTCCACTGCAACTCCCAGGTCCTACTGACCGTACCTCGTGTGGAATGAGAGCACAGCCTCAAGCTGAGGAACTGGGACAGAGACAGACCCACTGCGAATGCAGGAGTTAGGGCCCACTCATGTACATCAACAGCAGTGGGGTGGGGGCAACTGTCCCGGGGCTCAGTGCTTCAGAAAGCTCCAGGGCTCCGGCTGCTGCCACTGCTCGTATAACACCAGAGCCCCAGTCCCTTTAAATTGCTGCTGAAGCACCACACAGCTTGCTGTGGGCAGTGCTGAAGGTCTGGTGGCAGGAGAAGCTAGTTCCTCTATGTGGCCTCTTCCACCTGAGGCCCCATCCCTTCCAGGGACCCCACCCTCGCCCCTTGCCTGGCAATTCTGTCGGCCTCTTTAGGTTCCAGCGTGCATCCTACAGAAAGCAAATGAGAGGGGGAAGATAAAAATGGCCTGGCTGTGGAAGGTGGTGCAAGCGGCCCAATGCTGCAGCTACCCCAAGGAAAATAAAGCAGCAATACACAGAGCTCCTGAGCACGTGGAGACGCCCAGTGAAGACAGGGATATCTGCAGTGGGTGTCTAACATGACAAAGACTCTGAAGGTGCATGCGCTGCAGAAGACAGACAGCTGATCGGTGACTTAAAGGGCCCGGGGCTTTGGTCACCATGAGCACTGGGCACTTTTGAATCCCTGAGCCCCCTCATCCGCAGGCCTGCTCAGGCCTCATGCAAGCCCACGAAAGTGATTAAACTATCCCCACATAAGCCTGGGTGGAGAACCAGAATAGTACTTTAAAAAAAAAAAAAACAGGACACAGGTGAGACCTTCTGAAATGCCTTATGAAAGCCCAGAGCGAGCGAGAGCTCCAGGAACAATCCACAGTCCAGCAGTGAGGAGACTCAGCGAGGACATGGGAGGTCTGGTTTTAGGGGCCTGCTCTGCCTGAGTTTCCCTGAAAGGGAAACTTGAACCTAGATTGCTTGTGTCCCACTTGAGCATCCAAACCTCTGGGCCTGTGGCTAGTCTAGGGTCAGCTGCATTCAGCCTCTCTTAATGGAGTTCTTCCACTTTGTATATGAAATCGACACCACAAATGATACATCTGCACCTCCAGGCCCCACTCAGCCTCACACAGCAGCACTACAAATAGCCATGTGGACAGTGCTTTTAAGTCACGGCTCTGCCTTCGTAACCCACCACCCCTGGCTTCAGCGTCTAAGCTTGCACCAGAAGCACAGTGTTGACACAGCTATTGTTAGCGCCCTCATGTGAGCCCTACCAGGTGAAGGCCGTCAACTGGACTCAGCGGCTCTCTGTCACGTGTCATGGAGACAAAGGGAAAGAGACTGACTCTATAACCAGTGGTTAGGGCAGTCATCTACCATGAAGGAAGCCTAATGGCTCTTCTGGAGCAAGTGGGTCTCTGCCCTCTGTCAGTTCAACCCTGGATCCCAGAAACCTCTTGGCCCAAAATCTAGTCAAAGCTGGTACGTTTGTTTGGAAAAATATCCGTGTAAATGAATCAGCTTTTTCCTACTAAAACACATTTCCTCAAAGAATTCATAACCCACTCTCCTCCCAACACTGTCAAGGGGCTCGGGGGGCCACCCTGCCGGTCTGTAGTTCACCTCAGAAAACTTGCCCCTTCGCACACACTGCCCCGTGGGCTCGCAGTAGCATGGCCCTGCAAGGACCTGGAACACCGCTGCCTCTGCCAGCCCCCGACGCCTCCTGTGTTTATTTAACTCTCCCCTGCAAAATGGAAAACCCGATGTGCGGCGTGTTCGCCCCATCCCCCCGGCAGGAGAGAACATCACCACAAAGAGGGCTTGTATGGGCAGCCCCCGCTGGCCCTGTTCTGAGAGGAGCCATAAAGCTCCTTTAAGCGGCTCAGCACAAAGAATAGTCTGTTAACGCACAAGCTGGTGGGCTCCTCATCTCTCTCTCCACCAGGCACTGACGTGAGTCATCTCAGACTCACAATGCTGCCAGGTCAGAACTTGCAAGAGGGCCAGGGCTGGCAGGAGGGGGGAGATGAGGAAATGTGTGTCCGTTTGGCAAGTAATGAGCAGCTGTAAGGAGGAGAACCCCACTGTCCGTTGTTATCACCTTACATCTTTACAAAGCGGTCCCTCCACTCAGAAAATACCATCCACCTGGCTCTGATTCAGGCACCCTCTGCTGCCTCTGATGAGTTGAATCAAAATATTTTTCCCCTGGAAATTGGCTACTTTGACAAAATGGGAAGTTTTGCAAGAAATATCCAATTTGGTGGGTGTGAGGGGTTAATCCAGAACTTTCTTCTTTTCCAGTGAAAAACCCCCAAATGTTTCCAAGAAAAATTTTAGCAAAACCCACAAAGGAGTTCCTTCTTGTCCAAATTTTTTAACAGAAACAGACAAAACCCCTTCACCACCAGCTTCAGTTATGAGTCTCACAGGATTATGTTCAAAAAACCCCAGCTCGCAGAGGTGGGTTTTTGCTGGAAAATCTTGGATTTGGTTCCGAATTAAAACTAGAAAATGTGACTCATACGGGTCCAAAAGCCAGAAATCAAATTAAAAAACCCAAATTCCATTCGTTTTTAAAATTCCATGATTTTTAAGCCAACCTTACAATGTTGAAGGTGGACCTGACTCGTGCTCTTTTGAACTCTTTTACGATGGCGACACTGGGCTTGTCTACATTAGTGAGAAATGTCAAACTAACGTACGTAATTCCAGCTATTCATATGGCTGGAATCAATGTACCTGAGGTCAAGTTACCGTGGCATCCCCATTGGCGAGGGGGGTTGTCCATGGGAGAAACTCTCCCATCTACACTCCTTACTCTTCTCAACCTGGCAGAGTCCTGGAGTCAATGAGAGCAAAATCAGTAGTCAATTTAGTAGATCTTTACTAGACTCGTTAAATTGACCCCTGGGAGATTAATCGCCACAGCATGGATCTCACATTAGCTATGTCTACACCAGAGGGCTTTGTTGACAAAACTCGTGGAGCATCCACATGAAAATTGTCAACAGAACTCGGCGTTTTTGTCAACAGCCTCCTGCCTCTCCGCCATGAGACAGAGCACCTTTCTCAACAGATACTGTCAATAAAAAAGCCTGTGCGCATGCTCCGGGGGCCCTCTGTCAACACATGGGGCTTCCAGGTCACTGGGCAGCCCTGTCTGCTGTGCTTCCGGTTGGCTGTTCTGTTGAGAGAGCGGCCGGGCGGTCTGGCCACTCTCTGTTGACAGAGCAGATAGACAGAGTGATCTGCTTTCGTGTGTGGCAGAGCTCTGTTGACAGACATTTCATCAGAAGATCTCTTCCAACAGCATCTTCTGTCGACAGATCACTCTAATGTAGACATAGCCAGTAAGTATTGACCAGGTCACTGTCAAATTCTGGCTATGTCTGTACTACAGCAGCACAGCTATGGCCACTTCTTAGAGCAGGTCTACACGTACCAGGAGATCAGTGCTATGGCAGTCAATCTCCTGAGGTTGATTTAGGGGGTCTAGTAAAGACCCTCTAAATCAAACACCAATCACTCTGTCATCAATTCCAATACTCCAGAGGGATGAGAAGCATGACAAGAGAGTTTCTCCCATCAACCCCCCCACACAGCGGAGATTCCTGTGGCAGCTCACGCTAAGGTACATGAACTCCAGCTACACTATTCACATAGTTGAAATTGCAGACCTTGGGTCAACATTGCCCCACAGTGTAGACCAGCCCCTACGTTTGTGGAAGAGGTTTTCCCATCAGTGTAGTTAACCCAGTCCTTCTAGTGGTGCTAGCTAAGTTAACAAATCAATTCTTCTGGAAACCAAGCTATATCTACCAGGAGGATGGGGGAGGTTAGGTGGGTCTAACTCTGACATGCTGGGTGTGACATTTTTCACAGCCCTGAGCAGTGTAGTGAGGTGAAAAGTATCCTTGCTACAAGTTAAGACAATGAAGGATCATAAGGATGTTAGTCACCTAACTTGCTTTGAATTTCAGTTCCCTCTAACACTTCTGTCAAAATCGCAACCTAAGGCTCTCTGCTTCCATTTCCCCATCTGTAACACGAGGCACAGGGCTTAGGTGCAACCCTACAATAACAATTCAACGTGTACAAGCAGTGGAGAGGATAGAGACATGCACAGCTATGCCAAAACGTGCAGAGACCGTGTTGAAAAGCTGTCAGGAGGAGAGAGGGTGAAATGATTAAACTTGATGAAATCAGTTTGCTGATATCCAAAGTCCACTGGATCCAACAGATAAGTTCCAGGAGACTTCAGAGACACCCTTTTAAACAGCAAGCAAGCACCAGCCAGGATGGCATTGAAGGGGGAAGATAACACATAGAAGAGCAAAGGGGATCAGAGAAAGCGGCTAAAGGGGAAAAATAAATAGATGTAAAAAGAAAGTTTACCCCAAGCTAATGAAGCTGTTAAACAAGGCCCCTGGCAGGATTTATAAAGCCTGTGGAAAGCATCAGTAGCACCAATCCGCTTTGTCACGCTCAGAGCCATGTATGGAGACAGCCCGGCTGTGAAGCGTGTGTAATGCACAAAGGCAGAAACAGACAGGAGCCAGCCGCAGCCTCTGTGCAGTTGTTGCCTGCAGGCGACAGTGGAAACACTAGGCAAGGTGCGGCCAGATTACACATGCTGCACAGAGTTTAGAACCAGCAGGTCTGGAAAAAGGCAAGGGACCAGGCAGGGTCTGTCATAACAAAACAAAACAAAACAAAACAAAGCAAAACCCGTGGGATACAATCAGCCAGGGAAGCCCAGAACACTTCACAGGCATGGCCGGAGGTCCCGTTTCACCATATGGGACGCCCATAGTCACTGGGCTTTGTCTAGCCTTGGAATCAGCCCTTACCAAGGCAATGCCACAGCTAGACATGTGTGAACCCCAAGTTTATTCTGCCTATGCCGGTGGCTGGCAAAACTGCAATGTAGTTAGTCCAAGCCTCAGTGACCAGGAAGTTCTCAATCCCTTTGGAAGGCAGGCACACCCCCAGTTCAGGGAAGGGTGGCATTTTCAAAAGCTCCCAAAAGCCATTTTCAGAAGTGACTGAAGCGGAACCTAAGCACCACTGGCTTTCAAGGAGGTTAAAGGTGGGTCCGTACATCTACACTGCAATCTGGGGTACCAATGCCAACGCAGCCCGGCTACGTTGTTGTTTTTATCTGCACTAGCACAGGCTGAGCTAGCATGGTTACGTCTGCCAGTACTGTAAGCACCCCTCTGATTGAAGCATAGATGTGCCTTTTGGTTCCTAAGTCAGCTTCTGTGCCTTTCAGTTTCTGGTCTTTTGAAACAAGCCCTGTGCTCGGTCATTTTCTGAACAGATAGTCTTGGAGCAGAGGCCGTGTTAGCCTGTCAGGGGATAGGCTGTCAAACTGCGGAGGTTCACTGAGTCTAAGACTCGAAGGCACCACTGGATTCCTTGAGTCTGACCTTGTGGATAAGCATAGGCCAGTGATGTTCCCAAAGTCGTTCCTGATTGCAGGGCCATTTCAGGACTGGTTTGGGGCAGGGGGGGCCGGCTGAGGCAGCCTTCTACCTCCTCGTGCCCCACATGCAGGGCTCTGGGCAAACTCCTCCGCCACCTGTGCCACAGGCCCTGCCCCTTCCTCACTAGCCTGGCCAGGGATTACCTGCAGCAGGGCACGGCCTGGACAGCAGCAGCAGTTGGGGGTTGCCTCCCCTTGGCCTCGTGCACTCACCATATGGCACAAGTAGCAGCCTGCTCCACTCGGCTGTGCATTCCCAGCTTCTCCCGGGGTGGCAGGGAGCTCAGCAGTGCAATGGAGCAGGCTGCTGCTTGTGCCACATGGTGAATGTGGGGGTGGGGTGGAGGAAAAGAAGGTGACCCCCTGCTGCTGCCACCATTTGTCCCCACCTGCCCCTGCAACCTGTGCCCTACCCCAGGTAATCCTCCTGCCTCCCATCCATAAGACAGCTGGGCTGGCCACTCTGGGGTCTGGGCAGCTTCCCCGCCTGATCATATGAACAGGACGATTCTGCCTGGTTGAAGTAGAGGATGCCTGATCACTGTGTCTGTTAACCTGCAGCAAGGGAGGTTCAGGTTGGACATTAGGAAAAAGTTCCTAACTGTCAGGGCGGTCAAACAGTGGGATAAATTGCCAAGGGAGGTTGTGGGATCTCCATCGCTGGAGATATTTAAGAACAGGTTAGATAAGTGTCTATCAGGGATGGTTTAGACAGTACTTGGTCCTGCCATTCGGGCAGGGGGCTGGACTCGATGGCCTCTCGAGGTCCCTTCCAGTCCTAGTGTTCTATGATTCTACGATTCTATGCCTGGGGAAGCGGTGAAAATGTCCATTGGGAAATGCCAGGGGAAACTATTGGGAATTCTGAACTGCTCAAGCCGGGAGGGGCTGCAGAGACAGAACACACAGCAAGCTATGTTCCACTTGCCATCAGCTGGGGATGCCCAACCTCCAGCAGCAGCTGCCCTGGTCACTGGAGGGGTTGGCATGCTCTGCCTGGCTCAGGAAGAAACCCCACTGGCTGCATACTCTGTGGCCTAAGGGAACTCCACAGCGTGTCCCACTCCCACACTCTCCTCACCCAGTAAGATGGTGGCACAGATGTGAAGCCATGAGAGGAGAGTGTTAAAGCATTGCAGAGATGGAATAAAAGATCTCCAGGGATCTAATGGGAGCTGGTTGATGGTAATTAGACAGACAGGTATTTCTACCTTTGGATACGCTCCCCTAAGGGGATCTGGCTCATGGTTAGCTAAAGCACATTCTTAAGTCTGTTCCTGGGCCAGAAACCAGGAACAGCTGCGCACACATGTCTGCAGCCAAACTTCAGACAGCTGTAGGTAAACAATTGTTGTTAAACCAAAGTTCAAGTTCCAGAAAGAGTGCTACTCTCAGTGTCATAGGCCTCTTCTAACAGGCAGACGCCGTGGAAGTCACGTACCTCCTGGGAAATTTACCCCTTTGCTTCCCTGTGCACGGGATCTCAGGAATGGGGAGATAGGTTGTCGGAGGTACTTACTTAATGTTCTTTCAAGTCTTTTCCAAAGCCATGAGAAGAGAATATGATTGTTTGGGGACATATGCTCCTTCTTCCCCTACATTACCCCTTCCCATTGTCCACACTCAGTTTCCTTATGGCTGGTTAACACTCTCTGGTCAGTAGTAACAGAGAGGGGGCCATGTTAGGCTGTACTCTAACAAAACAAACCAGCAGTCATGTAGCACTTTAACAAAATCATTCATTTGGTGATGAGCTTTCACGGAACAGACCCACTTCTTCAGATCTGCAGCATTTCCAGTCCAGACTCAATTCTATAGTACAGAGGTCCAAAAAAAAATTGCAATAAAAACTGACAAATCAAATACATGGAACTGAAGGAGGGGGTGAGGGATGTTAAGTGGTTTGCCTGAGATAATGACAAACAGTCCTTGTGATACGTGAGATAATTGCTGTCCCTGTTCATACCGAGTGTTAATGTGTTGAATTTGTGTATGAACTCCAGTTCACAAATCCCCCGTGTAATCTGCTGTTAAAGTCTCTTTGTTGCAGGATGCATATTCTCAGGTCTTTAACGGGATGGCCGGCTCCATTGAAACGCTCACGGACAGGCTTATGCACACTGAGATTCCTAATGCCTGCTCTGTCTGACTCTGGTCAGAGAGGCATTCGCTTGTCCCAGTCCTCGCAATTATGAAGTCCAAGTCAAGCTTCTACTGCTCCCTGGTGGCAGTTTTCACTGACTTACCTGGTAATTATTTATTTAAATTTTTTTAGGCTGGGGTTGGGAAACTCACAAGGCAAGGGAGAGCCATGTAGCCTGAAAGAAAAGGGAAGGCATCCTGACGGCCGTTGCAACACAGTGAAATAATATTTAATATCCTCCTAATTCTCTACATGTTGCCTCACTCATGTGTCATTGCTTGTTTTTAACTTAGTTATGGGATGGGTGAAGATTAAAAAAAAAAGAATCATCCCAAAGCACCATTTAAGTGAAATGCAGGAGTTTTATTCCATGCAGATGCTCAGCACGTGTTCCAGTACGGAGCACCCTTTATTCGATAACGAGGAATTTAAAGAGCTCCCTACCCATCTCTCTTAATTGTAGCTCAAAAACTTCATGGGATAATTTCCACAATGGTTTAACCTCTTGCACTCCCTAGTGGGTCTCTATAGAGGGTTTACTGAAAGGGAGACTCACAATTAGAGGGGGATGAAATTTTTAATTAGACTTTTTAAAGAGAAAATGCAGATTTGGATCACAAATTTAGGTTGGTCTTAGCAGAGTGTTTCAGTCAAACAAGTGTTCCTGAAATCCTGAAATGGTTCATTTTGGAAAGACATTTTGTATTGGCATTTTGGTGGATCCAAAATGAAATTTTCAACCCGCATGGGTCCATTTTTTCAACCCGCAACCAAACCAAGTATTTGGTTAGTCACACAGCCTTACTAATGATGATAACCTCTTGAGCTCCACGGCTGCCTCCAACTCTATAATTATCAACAATGCCCAGCACAGCACAAACCCATATGTGACTCAAGCGTGTAGGGATTACCATAATACTGATATTAGTGAGAGATGAGGAAAATTTGAATATTCATTTTTTATCAGGAATTCTTAGGAGATTCACTTGCTATTAATGTTGATAGAAATTGGGTATCCAACTCCCACAGGATACTTTGAAAACATCAGCTGGAATCTTGGATCTGAAACCCCCCCCCACCCACAAACTGAGTTGCTCTCAGATCTGCACTGAAATTTTATGTTATTTATTTTGTTTACAAAAGCCGTATCTAGTGGAGACGATTTTTGCAAAGCAGAAACCACTTGAGTTTCCTGAGATAGAGAAGCTCCTAGACTCAAAACTTTTATCCGTACCACTTGACTGGAGGTTGCTCAGATAAGCTGGGGCCTAGATCCAAGCAACCGCCAGTCTGTTTCCCATGTGACTCCTGTTTCTGGTGTTCTCAGACAGGACATGAGTTTATTTTTCCTTTGGGGTTTGCAGTGCTGAACAAAGCATAATGAGCCACGCAGGGCTTCTCCAAGCTAGAAAGAGATGATAGAAAGGGTTATTTGTAGTTCCTGTTCTATGAGAGCTCAGAATCAGAGTAGAATCCAAGAGTGCTCCTGGAGTACAAGACGGGACTGACCAATTATGGGTTTGGTCTCTTCGATCAAAGGAGAATGAAGTGCAGCTGCAAATTCTTCAGGGTGTTTTCTCCTGACCACCAGCATCCTCTCTGTTTTACTCAGGTTCAGGCTGCTGTTCTCCATCCATGGGCTGATCTCATGCAAGCACTGGGCCTTGATGGCAATGCTCTGTTGGTACGTGGCACTGGACAGTAGAACTGCGTCTCACCCACTTAAAAGAATATGAAGTGCCCGACAAGTCCATGACCACTCACGTTTGAGGGGCACACGTGGACAGACAAAAAACGTCACAAGCTCTGTTCTTCCCGACAGCACAACCCTGCTACCCAGAGGCACAAAGTTCTCACAGACCATTGCCCATCCCTTTCCTCCCATTATGCTCTTCTACCTATGTACCGAACGAGAATCAGCGCTGGCTTGTGGGAGCAACGTGGCCAAACGTTCTCTCTGGGGAGAAGAGAATGGGGCTGGAAGAGAAGCTGTGAGTAATTATCCATGCACACACGGCTGTTAAGGAAACGGGGGGAAGGAGCAGTGGGGAGGGGAAGAGAAGCTGCCAGTGGCAGTGGTGCTGAAGACAGAGTGTAGTTCAAGCTTTGTGGGTACTTTACACTGGATGAGTAAAAGAGGTTGTGATGTTAGGCTGAACACAACGAAGTAAAGAAGAGGTGCAGGACCCCACACATTGATGCCCCAACCAATAGATGCTTTGCATCTGGGTGCCCTCCCTGGCCACAGTTCCGGTATGGAAAAGGACAACAATCCAGATCAGGGCTCAGCAACCCCCAGCACAGGTGCCAAGGGTGGCACGCGAGCTGATTTTCATCAGCATGCGAGGCAGGACCTCAGCCCCATCTCTGCTCCCCCACGCACCCAGGAGCTTGCACAAAGCTATGCCACCCATGGATTAGCAAAAGACCTGCTAATGCTACCAACCACCAACTAAACAGTAAAGCTCTGCATCTTATTAATGAAGCTGTTGTAAGTAGGACTTTTAGTGACTTTAAAAAGTATCACTGGCACTTGGCCTGTACATAGAGGTCAAAAGGTCAAATTGCAGCACTCTGCCTTGGAAAGGTTGCTGACCCAGATATTCCCCCAAACGAGGCTCCTACCTCACGTGAGCCAAGTTCCCCAACGGCTCAGGATCCTTTGCTTGAGAAACAACGTTTAGGAAAGGGACTTAACAAGTCATCTCTGGGCCCAATCCAAAACCCGTGGAAATCCATTGGAAGACTCTCAATGACTAGAATGGGTTTGGGATCGGACTCGGTCACACTCACTTGTGTGCTTCCTAAATAGTGGCAAACAGGCTGAGTGCCTGGCATGATTCCCATGCGTGTAAACCACGCACAAGAGACAAGCCGGTCTCCTGTGTTTAACTAACGCGCTGACGGGATCTGGTTCTCTCTCTGACTCAGCCTTGTCCTTCTCTCCTGCTAATGCCACAGGTGTCTCCATTTACTGAAATCACATCTGGCTCTCCTACGGAAGGTGCATTCCTCCGATGTCACATCTGATTTCTCATGAGTTGCCCTCATAAAGCCCCACATTTAATTGAATTACTCCAGAGAATATGTGTAATGCTTCCTATGTTATTTCACGGGGCCTGTTCTGCCCTTATTTGGCCAGAGGGAAATAACTGAGATCCTGGGCATTTTTCCTTCTTTCCATCACAAAAGGAATCCCAGATTGCATTCCTTCCAGCCAGATTCCTTAACCCTTTGATGACCAGAGCATCCTTGCCATTTTCTCCTTGGGGTTTCTCAACCCACTTTCTGCTACTTTCGTTCACTGTTTGCTACACTTTCGAATGGAGCAAACAGGTATTTTGCACCCATGAAAGTCAAGGACACAAGCTTCTCACACCGCATCTTTCTGTGTTCTTCATTTCAAGGCTAGAGTAAAGGCAGCTATTTTTTCCCTGTTCTTGCTGCTCTCTGCCCCCACACAGAGCTGTGGTATCCCCTGAGCTCACTGAAGGCTCAGGGCCTTCAACAGAAAGTAAAAGGATTGTTTGTGTTTGCCAGAGCACTAAAATACCCAGTGAGCCCTCTGCAATTCACAACTTTGTGCGAGAATAAGGACAGCTGTTTACATACCACTACATATCACCACAGTCAGGAGACGGTGACTCAGAATGCATGGCCTGAGCACTGCTGGGCAATAAGTTTTTCCAACATAATCTTTTTTTTTTAACAAAAAAAAAGTAGCTTTTTATAAAAGAAAAATTTCACAGAAAAGTTGACTTTTGCTCAGTTGGCCTCCTTTTTTCCATCAAAACGTTATTAAAATGTTTTTTTTTAACTCTATGAGAAAGCCTTCATTTCAGTAAAAGGAGTGTGTCCACAAAGTTTGAGTGCGGGGGAGAAAGGATGAAAAAGCTTGAAAAAATTAGCCTGTTTCAAATTGCCTAGTTGAAACATCTTTGCTAATTGAAGAATTAGGATGGGTGGAAAAAATCAGAATTTTCAGGAAAAATATCTGCTTCCTGTGGGGAAAAAAAAACTACTACTCCTTCTCCCCCACATTTTTGTCAGCATTTTGCAGAGGAAACAGACCCCTGCAGGAACCTTTGAAATTCCCAGCCTCAGGAGTGTCATGTCCTCTGATGGATATTAAGGATGAGCACTGAAGGGAGAAGACATTTGCATGAGGAATTTTCCTAGCCTATTGGCCAACCCCACTCTTCCACCCAGAGCTCACTTTCAAGCCCACACAACATGACCTAATGCTCAAGTTCCAGCATTTCTTCATCAGCCACAACCGTGAGTGCATCCCAGCAGCTCCTTGACACTGCTCCAGTACAGATAACAGCCAGCTAAGAGAGAAGACAGGAAACCCAATGGACCCCATCCTTCTCAGCAGCTAATTTAAATTGGTGGAGCGCTACTGAAGCCAATGACACCATCTGAGGATCTGGCCCCTGTTGAAGGCTTCCACTACACATGTCAGATAAGCGAGGCAGGAGGGAGAGAAGACAAACAGGTGATGCGGCATTGCCCAAGAAGCAGAATGCAGGGGGGAAGAAAGAATGTAAGAACCTAAAAATGGCCATACTGGGTCAAACCAAAGGTTAATCCAGCCCAGTAGCCTGTCTTCTGACAGTAGCCAATGCCAGGTGCTCTAGAGGGAGTGGACAGAACAGGTAATCATCAAAGTGGTCCCTCTTCTATCATCCATTTCCAGTCTTTGACAAACAGAGACGAGGGACACCATTCCTATCCATCCTGGCTAACAGCCACCAATAAACCTAACCTCCATGAATTTGTCGTGGGTGTGTTTTGGGTTTGTTTGTTTGTTTTTCAACTCTGTTAAAGTCTTAGTCTTCACAACCTCCTTTGGCGAGGAGTTCCACAGGTCTACCATGCACTGCATGAAGGAAAAACTTCCTTTTTGTTAGTTTAAAACCTGCTGCTCATTAAGTTCATTTAGTGAAAAGAAGACTGGGTAAGGACCATAAAGGAAAGAGTGAGGGAGGAAGTGTATACCAGCCTGCACACGCAACAGAAAGAGCCAAGTATTCTGGTGGGCCCAGCGTAGCCCCATGAGATAGGTGAAAGGGGACAGGCCCCTCCCACTTTCTGACTGTGGCTATGGAACCTCTGGAGGAAGCGTCCACCCCCCAGCTTCTCCCCCAGCTTTGACATTCTGAGATCCTCAGCAACAGATGGAGAGAAAGCCACTGGGATTTGGCGTCTTTCACCTCGAGGACCCCGGGATGATCCCAGCCTGGGTCACAGGAACTGAATGACAGGCCTATTACTCCTGAGACATCTGTGTGAGCTTCACGGATGGCCCCAGAAGCCACACTCAATGCTGGTACCAAGCCCATTGGAGT
Organism: Carettochelys insculpta; assembly: GCF_033958435.1. Lineage (NCBI taxonomy): Eukaryota > Metazoa > Chordata > Testudines > Carettochelyidae > Carettochelys > Carettochelys insculpta. The sequence goes on along the minus strand of NC_134139.1, from coordinate 8,003,523 downwards.
CAGTGGAAAAACTTCAACAGGCTTTGGACCAGGACCTAACAAAGCACCCGTGGGGGGAAATGACACCAAAATGAAGATGCGCACGGAGACAAGGACACCTTTTAATTTCCTCAGAATGCCGGCACGGCCAGAAAATCTTCTGCGCTGGCTGAACTCATTGGGGTGGGTGGGGGGGAATCAAGAACTTCCTCTGAACTCCTGCCAGACTGACACATTCCCACACGCCAGATTTGTAAGCAGGAAAGAGCCATGTTGCTCTGCTGAAGGGAGACAGGTGAAGAAAAGGCCATTTGCGTCCTCAAGGACGGAGATGGATGGAAGTCTCTGGTTAAGCACACACAATTTGTTTGATTGTGTAGTAATGATATTATTGTTAGCACCTTTCAAAATAATACCCTGGCTTTATACAGCACTTTTCACTGGTAGATCTCAAATCGCTTTACTGAGGAGGTCAAAAGCTTTATCCCACTTGTACTAATGGGGAAAGCGAGGCACAAGAGGGGGCATAAGTGCTCCAAGGACACCCAGCAGATCAAGGAACACAACTGGGGCTTTTGGAGTCCCTGTGCCGTGTGCTCACCACTAAACCAAGGCAATGGAGCTTGCAAAAGGATCATAAACCTCATCCAAGTTAGTAACAGCCGGAGGTTTTTACAACAGCTGAGACCTATTTGAGGATCTAAGTGAAAGGGATGACCCTGCAGGTTATACAGAGAACAAGAGCTGCCATTGCAGTTACCTCCCTCCTCTCTGCCCCATGCATTCATGGATCAGCCCGGATAACAGAGGTCTAGCGAGTGACTTACATCTTAGCTCTAGTCGTTCTCCCAGAGAACAGAAGGGAAATTGGCCCTGCAATGGCTCCTGCTGCACTGATTCTGGAGCACGATACTGGACTCCACTTCCAGGACTGTCAACCTGTCTCCTCATCAAGGGCTGGCAAGTCATTTCTAAAAGGGAGAGGGATGTTTGCGGAAAAATTACCTGCCTGGCAGGTTTACGTAAGGAAGCTCAAAACCATGGAATGTACTGTGACAGGATCAGGGCTAAAAAGCAGGAACAGCCCTGGGTAATCAGATATCTTCACAGACAGAGTGGGAGCAGCCAGGGAGAGGCTGCTATAAATCAGTTAAGAGCCAGCTGATCCCACTAGAGGCCTTTTTAAAAAGCCCTCCCCGCGACCAAGTGGGGAAGCAGGAGAGGGTGGAGGAGAAGGTTAAAGAGAAGTGAGAAGACGAGGGCATACGAGCAGAGAGCGACCAAGGAGTATACAAACAGGCTGTGTCTACACTTGCATTCCTCCTTCGAAATAGATATGCAAATATGGTAAATCAAAAATGCAAATGAAGTACACATTTGCATATTGGATACCTTATTTGCATACTCTTATTTGGAAATAGCTTCTTTTGAAAGACGAAAACCAGTGCAGACACAGCTCTTTCGAAAGTAAACCCCATCTTCGAAAGAATCCTTCTTCCCACAAAAAAAAAGGGAAGAAGCATGCTTTCAAAGATGGGTTTACTTTCGAAAGAGCAGTGTCTACACTGGTTTTCTTCTTTTGAAAGAAGCTACTTCGAAATAAAAATTTGCAAATGAGGTGACAGATATGCAAATTTGTGTCTTATTTGCATTTTTGATTTGCCTCATTTGCATACCTCTTTCAAAAGAGGAATGCAAGTGTAGACACAGCCACAGAATCAGAGGTGGCAGAGGAGCTGAGGAGCTCCTGCAGGGAGCGTTTGGGCTCTCTGGTCATCCCAGAGCTCAGCTGGAGGCTGGGAGGGACTGTTCACTCAGCCTAGTCAGACCAGGGGGCTTCTACCCACTTCCCTTTGGCCCAAGGGACAAGGATGGAACCCTGGCAAGGGCAAGAAGGCCCCATACCACAGGACTGTGACTGAGGGGCAGTCTGGGACCCAGGAGTGACGCTGCCCCATCCACAGTACATAACACAGTTCATGGGACAGAGAGACACTTCTCGATAAACGTAACAGCTGCCTTCAGCCATGTCAGAGGAGACAGTTGCTTTATGTATTTTCTTCCTACGAGCCCCCGGCAAGCCTTCCGCAAGGGCTTTCGCTTGAATAGCTCAGCGTTCCCAGCACCGTGTGAGCATTCTGGGGCTCAAACCAAAGACCAACATCTCTCTGGTAAGACAGATGGAAAGTGTTACAACATCAGATAGTGGCTGCTCTCGTTTGAGTTCATTTGGCCCAGCCTGAACTGTGCTTGTGATTTGAGTTTCTTCTCCAAAATCCCTTCACTGGATGAAGCCTGTTATTAAAGCTAAGGACTGGCAGACGCATTGGAAAAGCAGCATATTTAGAAAGCTCTTCTCTGACTTCTGCTCTACAGACCACTCGTGTGCCTACAAATTGGCTGGGATTCCCTGAAGGGCCATCTTAATCCTTTGACAGCAGCGTTCAGAGGACATTCAGGGGCTCAGCTCTGTGAAAATACTGCTGGAAAACACTAGTAAAGTTCCCATAAAAACAAGAGTGGGTACTTTAGGGGCTAGAGCGCTGGGCTGGGCCTCAGGAGATGAAGGCTCTGCTCCTACCTTTGCTGTGTGGCCCTGGGGATGTCTTTTCTCTGCCTCAGTTTCCCCATCTGTAAAATGAAGGTAACTATCCTGCTCTTCTTTGTAAGATGTACCAGTTCAGAGGGTCGTAGAAGAGGTAGGTAATATAATTATTGTGTGTCATGGAGTGAAATATCAGTGGAATCTGAAGGGCAGTAGAATATCGGCATTGACTTTTCCATATTCCTTCCCTGTCCTGGAACCAGAGCTGCAGCTGCTGTAAAAGGAGCTCTGCTGGTTGGCATGGCAGAGATGGGCAGCCACCTACCTCTGTGTACTTCCTGCCCACTTTGGGCAATATATTTAGAACAGTTACTAGGAAAATACTCTTAATTAATGCATGTGCAGGCTGTGGAACTCATTGCCACATGATGCTGAGGCAAAGATTAAAAGACGATACTAGCCATGTATGCCCAGCTAAGAAAAAGTACTGTCCTTGGCACCTGAGCATTTACCGTGCATTCTACATGGGGCAGAGGTTGTTTTTTATACCTAGAATATTATATTATATCATACAGAAGCCTTGTGCTATGCAGCAGTGTTTCTTCAACTTTTTGAGACCATGGAACACCAAACAATAATATTTTTATGCAGAACACCTGTGAAAATTTTCTCCCAAATAAAAATTTGTTGCCAGAAAACCAAACAGCAACATATGCAGCAAAACCAAACTGAAGTAAGTTAATCAGGTGTCACAGCAATAAAGTAACATTGCATCTGGTTTTAATGACAGTATATATATATATAGATAGATAGATAGATATCTATATGCACTGCATGTCATTGCGAGTTGCTATTCCTCCGTAGAGATAGGAGAAGAAGCCTAGGGGAAAAGGGAGGCTAGCACAGGGGTGGCCAATACTCATGCAGCTCTTTGAGTCATTAAACCTGACTCCTCCTCAGAGCCGTGTGCTGGGAGCGCCCTCCTCTGCTCTGCACACGCACCCCATCGCTGGGTGGGAGAAGCGTGTGGTGACAGCGGCAGCAGCGGCTATGGGGCAGTGGCAGCAGCTCTGGTAAGTCACCGGCATTGAGTTAGAGCGGGGGGCTGGGGAAGGGGCTGGGCATTGAGCCACGTATTATGAATTTATTTTTATCTAGCTATGGAGATAGATGGCTAGACAAAAATAAATATCAGAGCAGGAGCCGAGTTAGTCTGTATCTTCAAAAACAACAAAAGTCCTGTGGCACCTTACAGACTAACAGATCAGACGAAGCGGGTCTTTGCCCATGAAAGCTTATGCTCCAAAATATCTGTTAGTCTATAAGGTGCCACAGGACTAAAAATAAATATATAATATGTGGCTCTTCATCCCTAACACGTTGGCCACCACTGGGCTAGCGCAATGTTAATCTGTTAATGTGTTGCCACATTCTCACGAGCTGTAGAAATAAAATGTTTCAGTATTTTCCATTACCGTTGCCATGGTATAAATGGTTACTTATTGTAAAACTTTGCATTATTTTTCCCGAGGCTCATGGCCCACCTGCGAGTTGTTCACAGAACTGAGTCTGAGAAACGTTGCGCCAGAATTCACCCTGTAGCGGAATACACAATGTGGGAATGCGACAGCTGGTCCCTCTGCTATCCAGTCCCATGGCCCAGTGGAGGAGAGTCAAGGTATTTGGAAACCTTGTGCACACAGCAGATGGGAATGGGCAGTGTGGAAAAAGAATCACAGTGACATCTGTTACCCCCCCAGTGTTTGAATACGAGCCTGCCAGTCGTAGACAGGATACAAATATTGACAGAGAAGGCCAGGGACAGCAGCCTCGCCAGATCTGTTAGTGAGAAGAATTCCCACTGGCTGCAAGCACAAACCTGCCTGCACTGCCAATCACTTTACTTTCACCCAGACCCCGACCATTCCCGCAGTTAAAGGCAAAGTCAAGTCAGAATGTCCTGGTCATAAAACAACTGGAGTCTTCTCACCTTCCCTTTAACCGCACAGCAGGCTCACCACCCTGGGGGGTTACCAGAGCGCACCACACCTTTGGTCATTGACTCAGAGGGGCGTGTTGTGGTACTTCAGCTGCTCAGCCATTTCAGCTGCAGCTCCTTGCAGCTGCCTTCTAACATCCACCCCTGCCCCAGAAGGGACAGGACTATTCACCAGAGATGCCTGCAAGGAGAGGGTGCAAGTGTAACCCGCTGGGAGCGAGGGCTATGGGTTACAGGAGAGGAGGTTGTTGCAACCTCTAGCTAGAGCTCTGGTAGCCCCCGGTTCAAAGTTTTAGAACAAGCGTTGGCCAAGGGAGCAGCTGTCACGTGCATCCCCCAGGTCCAGCTGGTGAAACAGAGCAACTTGTAATGTGGCCTGTAGGGGGCAGCCTAGTAGAGATGCCCTGAGACGCCTTTGCAAGTCTATCCCTTTCCTGAGCCATGTCTACACGTGCACGCTACTTCGAAGTAGCAGCACTAACTTCGAAATAGCGCCCGTCACGGCTACACGTGTTGGGCGCTATTTCGATGTTAACATCAACGTTAAGCAGCGAGACGTCGAAGCCGCTAACCCCATGAGGGGATAGGAATAGCGCCCTACTTCGACGTTCAACGTCGAAGTAGGGACCGTGTAGTCGTTGCACGTCCCACAACATTGAAATTGCGGGGTCCGCCATGGTGGCCATCAGCTGAGGGGTTGAGAGACGCTCTCTCTCCAGCCCCTGCGGGGCTCTATGGTCATCGTGTGCAGCAGCCCTTAGCCCAGGGCTTCTGGCTGCTGCTGCGGCAGCTGGGGATCCATGCTGCATGCACAGGGTCTGCAACCAGTTGTCAGCTCTGTGGATCTTGTGTTGTTTAGTGCAACTGTGTCTGGGAGGGGCCCTTTAAGGGAGCGGCTTGCTGTTGAGTCCGCCCTGTGACCCTGTCTGCAGCTGTGCCTGGCACCCTTATTTCGATGTGTGCTACTGTGGCGTGTAGACGTTCCCTCGCAGCGCCTATTTCGATGTGGTGCTGCCCAACGTCGAAGTTGAACGTCGACGTTGCCAGCCCTGGAGGACGTGTAGACGTTACTCATCGAAATAGCCTATTTCGATGTCACTACATCGAAATAAGCTATTTCGATGTAGCGTTCACGTGTAGACGTAGCCCTGGAGAGCAAGTAACCCTGTAGTAGCGTGACCGTATCTTCCCTGGCCAAATGTGGGACAGAGGGAATGATGCCATCCCGGACAAAACAGGACGGATGGTCACCCTATGTCAGAGTCAGACAGTGGCTGCCCTGTGGGAGTTGCCACCCTGCTGGGGGAAGGGGGTGCTCTCCCACTGCGGGGGGCAGCTGCGGTTCTCAGCTGCCCTGTCATGGCTCCTTCCCCACTCTAGCAAGACAAATGCAGAAGTGGGGGCCAGCAAAAATACCTCCAAAACCTCATCTACCAGGTTTTGGTATAAACTTCCCCCCAAAATCCTAAAAACCTTAGATTTTGGGGATAAAATTCGCTGCCACCACCCAAGTAATAATAAGGGAACCAGGGAGAGACGACTTGGGAAATCTCAGCCCCAAAAGTAAAAAACCAGGACACAAACATTAACCAACACCAGGTTAATAAAAAGAAAAAGAGAGAACTTGTATTATTACAACAATATCCGTGTTGCAAGCCTCATGACTAGATGGAAGAGTCACAAAGTAAAACACATGGGGAGTCTCTACCATGGGCCGAGAACTTAGTTACAAGGAGAGTAAAAGAACATTTCTAAAAAGTGCCCAGACAGCAGATCCCACTTCTCAAACCATAAAACAATAAAGCCTAACGGACTTATCTAAACTTTACCCGACTTACAGAAGATTGGAGGGCCTGTTCTTGGAGGGAGATATTCTGTGTCTGTCTCCCTCATGGCTGGAAAGAAGAAGGAACAGAGGCTAGAAAAAGGGAGGAGCCAAAAAATTCAGTTCTTACCTACATTCCTATAGGCCAACCCCACCTGGCTCAGGAGGTTAATCCTTTTACTCCCAGGCTGCTGGCTAACCCTCATGATCATGACATGCCCCATGACTTGGGGGGCCGGGAATGGAGCTGCCACCCCACCAAGCAAAGCTCCCGGCTCCCCCAGGTGTGGAAAGCTGGGCAGCAGCTCCGCCAGTCTGGCTCCCAACTCCCCCAGCTGTGGGGGGAGGATGGAATATGGGGCAATTAGTCCCTTCAGCAAAATAATTCAGGACTCCAGGATGGGGTCCATGATACGGGGCTGCCCCAGCCAAAATGGGACAGATGGTCACCAGAGCCTGTCGGTGCCCCTGACTAGGGTCCAGTCACGCCTCTGGTGGGCTTGTTGGGCCCCACACACGTTCCTGCCACAGCGGTTGCCTCCTGTCCCCTCTCTGCAGGCCGCTCCTCCTTGGCGCGACAGGCTACCTACCCCACTAATGTCCACCTATGCACAAGCCCTCCCTTTCTACCAGCACAGCGTCCGTTCCCCTTTGGGCCTAACACACAGTCCAGTCCCTGCACCGGCCTACAGCCTTGGGCTGCTTTGGGACTGACTCCCCAGCATTACTGGCCACCCAAATAGCCCTGCTGGCAAAAACACCAACTCCCATTTGTGGTTGGCTGGAAGATTGCCCCTCCCAGCCAATCTGACACAAACATGGCCAAGGAGGTCCTTGTACTCATAACCTCCACGCTTCATTATTGCTACTCACCATAGCCAAAAATGCTCCAGCCGGTACCAAGAGCAATGGCCAACAGCTGAGCAATGCAGGCTGCCCTGAATGCATCACTGTGCTCTCAGTCTGCATTGGTTCCACAGAGGGCAACTCAGAGTGTCTGCTGGATAGTCAAACCCTCTGCAGGTTTCGTCCCTGTCAAGGCTGATTCCCACAGGAGGTGGCGGCCCACAAGAGGCCTTAAAATCCCTTTCCTTTACAGGCTCTGCTTAAAAAGCTTCCCATGGTCGCGGATTCCAACTCTGGGATGTAGCTGCCACCACTCAAGTGAGGAACCTCCCCCCTCGACCTTTAAAACCAAAGAAGACACACTTGGGATGTCTCTGTGTGGGGTAACCCCAAGCTCTTAACCCTCCCCTAGGAGAGAACTTGACAACAAAGGGGAAGTAAATAAGCTGCAATCTAATAGCTGTCTTTATGGTCTTGGCCTGGGTATACACAAAGCCTTCTCTAGGACACAGGAATCAAAGCAGTGCCTTAAAAAACTGATAGCAGCAGCAGCTGCACCAACAGAGCCAGGACAATTCCCTTGCCCCCACTGTGAACGCCCATGCCGTTCAAAGCTTGGACTCCTCAGCCACATGCGAGCCCACAACCGATGAGCCTGTGCAAGCTCAAGATGTCATTGTCGGACACGACGGACTACCTACAGCTACAACAAAACAAAAGATACAGTACACAAAGAAAGAGATAAAGCATACTTGGTAGCAACATGTTACAGAGCAACGTTTTTAAAAGGGAGATAAAAGCACAGAGAATTACTTCCCGAGGGTTCGGTTTAGAAGTTACAGTATAAGGGGAGAAGGTGGTGGGGGCGGAGGGTATTAGCCAGCCTAAAAAGTTCCAGGCCAAACCCAAAATAAAAAATGACCTGCTTGTGTCTAACTAAACACTTCCTTTCTATTTACATATCTGTATGCCCAGGTCACGTTGTGGCCTGAATATTTACTGAATTCATTAACTCTGCTGCAGACACACAAGAGACCTGCTCAGCAGGTAATTGCTTCAGTTCCAAAGATCCCACAGCCTTCCCATTGGCTCACCTGGCTGCTTGCCGGCAGAGAACCCACTCCCTCCGGGTTCAACCCTTTACTGGCATTCGTTCATGAGTCCCTTTAAAGATCATTTCTCTGCCTGTGACCATAATAGCCATGTTCCCCTGAAAAAACGTCTGCGCCCACCAGCAGGGGATAATCGGGGGGCAGAAGACGAATTCTTCCCAGGGCTTGGATCCAGACTATACAACAGCTGCAAGAGATAGGAATAACCACGGATCTTACCACATGCAACTTGCCGTGTCATTGTCAGAGCCACCATCATAACCAACACCAAGGCTCCACTGGAGACCTCGAGGGCTACATGCTCAAGCTAAAGAGCCAGGGTTTGGGACTGGAAGCTGCGGCAGACTTCGCAGTAGATGGAGCACAGAGGGCAACATGTAGACCACACGGACCAACGGGTGACCTCACACAGGCCTGCTCGGAGTGGTACTGGTGACACATGGGGGTTAGAACACTGGCTGGGCTTGGCTGTCGTCATCCCCAACCCCTTGACGTGGTTGGTGAACCAGTGCTAACCATGCTGGGAAGGCTTAGAGGAAATGCTCGCATGCAGACATAGCTTGTAAGGTATTTGGCTGAACTGATTAGCTCAAGACAGAGAAGCAGCGGGGCTACAAACACAATACAAAACTAGGGACCTCTCCTTTGTTTATAATTCCCTCCAACTTGGGGCTTCCAGTTCTCACAGCGTGAAGCATTTTCCAGACACTCGAGGAGGGGCAGCTCCTACCTCGAGGCACAAACAGCCGCGGGATGCCCAGAGACTGGGGACGGGGAAGTGGGACGAGGCACAAAGGGCTGGCAGAAAGCACCAGGATTGCGTCTGAAGTTAGAATTACAATTGTGCCCCCATTATGTTGGGCCAGACCCTGTCTTGTGTGGATGGGCCCACGCTCCATTAAGAGAGTGCGTTGAAGAGGCTTGCCTGGGCAATGCAAGGTAACCCCAGTGGAAGGTCATTGGGGCTGGGAGTCACTTTTTCTTCTGTCCATACAGCACCGGGCACAGCGGAGGCCTGCCATGGCTGGAGCTCGTAGGTGCTGACCGGATACCAACAACACCCCATTCTAACAGCAGGGGGCCAGAACCAGGGGCTTGTTACCTGAATTTACACTAAGGACCATCCCAGGGTTATACTCGTATGCATTTTATTAGCTGTCACTATTACATCAAAGGAAAAAGGAGAACTGGCTTTCAAGCACCCACCCACCCACCCTCCTGCGCTCACATGTACACAGACAAACTCACGCAGGCAAAGAGTTACACAGGGACAGCAGAGGAAGCTGAGGCATTGCAGGCCCAGTGGGTCTGGCTGCAGCCATAATCTGGGGCAGCTGTTTGGATGGCCCCCTTGTCAGCCCGCAGTCTTGTCCATGTAGCGCTCAGGAGCACTCAGTACTATCCAGCCTGGAGAGACGGGGAGGGACCTGGGGCCCTCCTGCCTTCCCAGCCAGCCAAGACTAAGTCCTGCAGAGAGATGATGCCAAGAACGCCCTATAGCTTTGCACACATCTTGTTATGTGTTTCAGTCCATAGCTCTTGTCCTGTCCCACTGCCCCAGAACACTGTATGATCATGAGTCATCAGCTAGCAGCAGATGGGACTCCGATTTTCTCTCCATAGGGTCTCTTTCTCAGGTGGGCTCTTTTGCAGGGCTCAGCTCCTGTGATTTTCTGGCCATCCAGCTACTGCAGGCAGCTGGTCATCCAGCCAGGCCGTCTTCAGGGACGGATTCCATTGCGCACACACCCACATTCACACTTCCTTCACGCACACAAAGGCAAGCTAATTTCAGAGAAAGCAATTTCTTTTACAGAGGAACAGCCAGGATTCCTTACAGAATTATGATCTCTATAAACAATTTCTTACTAACTTAATATATACCTAGCACCAGCTACTAAAACAAAGCTTACAGAAAGTTACAGAACTTATATCTGCGTTGTACTGAGCTGAGCGGAGGCTTTATACAACCCAGATCACTAGATATCTCAATTCACCTGTCATGCTTGAGCGTGAAGCGATCACAAATGGGGCAGCCGGTCCCTGGGGCAGCCTGGCGCACCCTGCAGGAATGTTTACGGAGGACTTTCTATCCTCCACTGCAGTTGCCAATAAAGGCTTTCCTTTAAGCAACCTGAACTGGGTGTGGCATCTGCTGCCAAGGCTCAAGGAGACCATCAAAAGTTTTGTGCAGGTGAAGGACCAAGGAGAATGCTGCTGTCTTCTTCCCTGAATAGCAGGATTGTGGGTGCAGAGAGCAGTTAACTAGCTGGAAAGCTGTTACAGCTGCACAGTATTAATGTGGCATTTGCTAATATACCATATGGCATTCCATGCCGCAACCCAGCCCTTGCATGAGTTCCAGACAGATGTTTGGTGTTCATTGTCCTCTGCTCTGCAGCAGGCAACATGGGTATTAAAAGACAGTGCAAATATATGTACAAAAGGGCAGGGGAAAGAATGGACTTTAAGAAACTGTGCCAGGCCAATATGCCTCTCGGGCCAAAGGCGGTTGTGATGTGCAGTAGCACAGTTTCCAGTGTTTTGCGACTGAGTGCAGACGAAGGATTTCCTGTCCTCCATAGCAACAATCTGGCACTTACAGAATCACCCAACTGTGTCAATAATGCCAGCAGCAGTGTGAAAATTTTGCACGGGACACCGCTTCGTCACTCGCCTGGTTTAGCCACCTCCTGCTCTCTTATCCCAGCTGCCAATGTGGGGCTAGGGAACTGAGCTCATCATTCAGCACCTGTGCAGAGTTGTGCTGTCCACAGGGAAGCTGGTCAGACATACAGTCGCTGAGGATCCAGCCTTTAAAAGGAACTGGCCTACCAACAAGAGGAGAGGCCTCTTTCCCAAGGGTGTCATCTTTGCTCAGCAGCAGCTGGTCACCCTGAAAATGACATGAGTTTGGCCAGTAGAGTTTATGCAGATTCAGACCTTTACTGTTTTCCAGCCGATGCTGCAAGTCAAACACTACGATTAAAATACAGCCCCTAGGGTACATCAGCGTAACTCTGCTGGTATCAGTGAGGCAGCATTCATTCACACCAGTGAAAATCTGGCCCTCACTTGTGAATCGATCAGGTTACAACTAAAGCACTGATTGGACCTCTTGGCCATAGGCTGTTCCAGATTAGCAACCCTCAGGTGGGATACACGCACACCCAGCAGAAGCAAAAAGGGTAGAAATAACCCATCTCTTGAATGGGCTTCTTCAATATCCCCCTGAATTCACAACAAGGAAGCCTGGCGCCCCTCAAAGGCTAGCAGGTTTATTTATCAGAGGGGTAGCTGCATTAGTCTGGATCTGCAAAAGCAACGAGAGGTCCTGTGGCACCTTATAGACTAACAAATGTATAAGCATAAGCTTTCATGGGCGAAGACCCACTTCGTTACATGCACGTGACCTGCATCGGACGAAGTGGGTCTTAGCAAATAGGTGTCAGGGATGGTGCTTGGTCCTGCCAAGAGGGCAGGGGACTGGACTAGATGACCTCCCAAGGTCCCTTCCAGCTGTAGCAGGGTGTGTGTGTGTGTGTGTGTGTGTGTGTGTGTGTGTGTGTGTGTGTGTGTGTGTGTGTGTGTGTGTGTGTGTGTGTGTGTGTGTGTGTGTGTGTGTGTGTGTTAGCCCTTAAGGGGCCTCAGGACTCCTTGTTGTTTTGCAGATACAGCCTGACACAGCTACTCCTCCAAGCCTTGTCTCCCTGTGCATTGTGTTCCCACAGCCCAGAATCAGGCATGCAGCTCTGTGAGGCAATGGCTACACCACAGCTGTCATGAGAAATAACTCAGGCGGCGCAAACTGTGTAAGTTATTTCAAGCTACCGGTTTTGAACTTGAAGTGCGACATAAGCAGCTATTCTGAAGTTTCCACTACCAAGGGGAACCAGAACTGGAATACCACACTGGATATAGCGCTGCTGTTACGAGTGCCATGTTTGGCCATGGAGTTGTTACCCCCTACACTTGTATCCCGACACAGCAACTATAGGGCAGCTATAGCCTTAAAGGGCTTCCTTGCTCAGAGAGGGATTAAAGCAGGTACCCAAGTGCTCTCCATGGGTAGCAGTCTATAAGACTATCTTCCAGCAGCTCCCAGGTAGCCTGCAAGGTACAAGCTGGGAGCTGAACAGGGAATATATACACAGGGTTGCCAGACTCTGGAGGTTGGCAGGGGGGAAAGGCATGATGCAAAAGCTAAAAGTTTTTAAGACAGCAGATGGGGTTTGAAACAGCCTTGATCTGGCCCGAAACAAACGTGGTCACACTTTGAAAGGCAAGCGCAGTTGTGTTAATCCCACAAGCAGCAGGATCCCTGCAAGGGAACAATAATTCAGACCCAGGCTTCAGGCTAAGTTTAAACTCACAAGAGCATTTATTCAGCAGATTGCTCTGGATTTCCAAACAAGAGCCAGCCAGACTTTACAGACTGTCTGGGGAAACAAAGCACCATGCTGAGACTGTGTGACTTACACAGCCAAGCAAGTGCCGACCTCTGTACTGGGAGAAAAGAGGTCAGCTGTGTCCCCCACCCCCACCCCCATCTGCCAGCCCGCCTCTGAGGAAAGGAGGCCTCCGTGCCAGTGCTAGAATAGCTGAGTGAGAGGAAGCTGGTTAAAGCACTGCCCCGGGATTCCGAACTGCCCCTTTTCCTAACCAGCGCTCAAAGGAGGAGAGAAATGTGGCTGTCGAGAGACCAGGCCCAGCGAAAGTCTCACTCGAGGGCATTTGATCTAAGGCCGTCAGCCACCAGCACCAATGCAAAAGGTTAGCTCTCCGCCTGTACGTAAAGACAAGCTGGTGGAGGAGCAGAGGCGGAATGGACATGCTCCCGAGCGGGTCAGGCTTGAAGGCTCGCTCCGCAGCAGCTTTCCCTGTGACCCCACGAACCGTGGAAAAACCTCGTTAACATGAGTCACCACCTCCCATTCGACACTGTTGCCTCCGTTTTGATCCACTCGTTCTGCCAAGGGCTGATGCAAGACCCAGCGTGAAGGAAACCAAAATCCAAGCTAACGTTAGCTGATCATACAAGGAAGTCTGAGACAATGTCTTACGCAGAGCCATTTGGGTGAAAACAGAGGTGCGGCACTCAGCCAGCTCCCTTCCCCACCTCTCCCCCAGCCAGTCCTGGGCTGCTGATACTAAGTCCCAGCAAAAAAAGGCACTGGTCTTACGCCATCTAACTGCAACTGCCCACCAGTTGCAGAG